>NC_141697.1:259333447-259985947 GCF_964263255.1 Lissotriton vulgaris
GCTGTCGAGCGCTCTCAGGCTTTGAAGGATCACTTTGGATTAATATATATATATATATGAAAGGGTTGTGGTGATAAGGTTAGATCTTGAGGCACACTTTGACACTTTACTGCTGATGGATTCTAATCAGTGGCGGCTCCTCGATGGAGTGCTGTGGGGCATTGGGGCGGGGGAAAGGGCAGGGTGGGGTTTTTTTTTTGGTGCAGGACACTTCTTTGAAAAAGTTTCCATGGGGAAACGAAACGCGTCAGAACAAGTCCCAATCCTGTTGTCCCCTTTCAATTAAAACGGCTAAAAAGTGAAGTACCGTGTGCGGCTCAGTTTCTTTCCGCAGGGGGAGATGTTGTGAACATTAATATCGGCCTGGTTCCGCCGAAGAGCAAACCACCACCACAAGAGCGCCAACGCTCTCCCAACTCGAACCCAAGTGCAGGACTCGATAAAACGGATCGGGAGAGAGGTGCCGCCGAGGACTGGACCTCGGTATTGGTCCTAAGTCAGTCTCAAAAGTAGGCTGACATGGGGAAACTTCTTGCCAACAAAGTGGATTACTGACACAACAGGATTCAACTCACCACCCACTGGAGTAGGCATGGGCGGAAAATCCGTTCCGCTCGCGGATTTTGCGGATTTTCGGGAAATCCGCAATCCGCGAGATTCGCGAATCTCCCGCAAAATCCGCAAATCCGCGAGCAGCGGATTTTGCTCGCACTGCTCGCACTGTTCGCGTGAGTTCGCGCCCCGCGAATAAGTGCAAAATTGCAGAAATACGATCTTAGCAAAACTGAAAGTAACTACTTACCAGGTTCAAAAGTTCAGGCTCATCATTAGTAGCCATTTCCTGTAGTGCTTCCTGAGGGGCCCCTCCAGAGTTCAGTTGCCAGTTGAAACTATTATGTGACCCTGCTCTGAACCTCAGAATAGTTACACATATGCCACAAAGGTCCTGAATTACAGCTAAGGGAGACAAGCAGGAGCCAGGCTGGAAGTTAAAATCCATTAATCAGCCCCTAATTCATTATTGTCAGTTGGGGCAGGGCAGGTGTTGTAACTAATTTTGCAACAATGAAAGCACTTAGCAAGTGCAAAAGATCACTAATCAGGGCGCACTAAGGAAGCAGGTGCCAGCTAAAAAAATATTCTGTGACACATTAATCAGCCCCAAATTAATTCAGGTCACTTGAGGCAGGGAAGGTGTGCTTTGCTTTGCCGAAAATAATGTACACTGGACAACCAGAGGGTGTGGTGATGAAACAGAGGGTGGCATGGGTGGGCCAGAGGGTGGCATGAGTAGTCAGAGAGTGGCAGTGGTGACAGAGAGTGGCAGTGATGAAGAAGAGTGTCCCAAACAGGCTGGACACGTAGAAACAACAAGTTCGCAAAACTTGCGACCCGACAGGTAAGTTCGCAAATTGCGAAATTGTAAAAACCCTCGCGAACTGGCAGAAACACGGGCGAACACAAAAAAAAAAATCCGCAAATTCGCGGGAATTCGCGGATTGCGGATTGCAAATCCGCAAATCCGCAAAATTCGCGAACGCGAGATCCGCAAAATTCGCTCATGCTTACACTGGAGGGTTTGAAACACGAACAGCCGTTTGGACCACAAGCCCCAGAATGCAGCAACAAGAAGGAAGTGATTTCATATAGTTGTGCCATCGGAGGAAATGAAATATAAGTTAAAACATCGGGCTGTGGAACTTATGGCATGTTCTTTTGGTGCAGGACACTTCTTTGAAAAAGTTTCCATGGGGAAACGAAACGCGTCAGAACAAGTCCCAATCCTGTTGTCCCCTTTCAATTAAAACGGCTAAAAAGTGAAGTACCGTGTGCGGCTCCGTTTCTTTCCGCAGGGGGAGATGTTGGAATATATATATATATATATATATATATATATATATATATATATATATATATATATATATATATATATATATATATATATATATTACCTACTGGCGGTCGCCAGTAGGTATATATAGTTAGGATTTTTTCCCTATGGGATTTTTGAAAATTCTATGTCTAATAACTTTGGCGTTTGTGGACGGAATTGGCTGAAATTTTCAGGAAAATGGAACATTTTGTTTCTGAGCAGCCCCTGACAATTTGGGGGGGTTTCATCAAGGGGGGGCCGAGAAGAAAGGGGGGTCCCAAAACGCGTTTTTCCCATGTTAATTTCCATAGGGCGGTTGGCCTCACTTTTAGCTCGAACGGCTGAATGGATTTGCACGAAACTTGGCAAAATTGTAGGGACTGTTAGCCCGATGTGCCTTTGCTAGGTCTCAATATATGTGCTCCAGTGGATTTTGAGTAATTTAGGTTAAAAAAAAGATATATATCTGGGGGGAGCCTAACCACACATCTGATCTGATTGGCTGTCAGCACTTCATCCAAGAAGTGTTGGCAGCCATCTTGGGACCAATATACATGATAGCACCTCATTAAAAAGCATTGTAGTTAATAGAGGGTTTTAGGACTTTAGTTACATTATAAATCATTTGTTGATGGTACCATACTCGTTTTAGGAATTGTGGTGGGTTCTAAGGTGATTTTACCATGTGAAAAAACCTTCTGCTGTGATATCATGAATATTGTTTGAAAGAAAACTAATATCTCATGATTTTCCCACAGTGGTTTGGAAGGGGATCTATAAGCTAAACTGAAAGCATATTTTCTGTAAATTCACATTATCTTTCTCAGTCATGTGAAAATGAAGTCTGACATTCTCAGTAAAACCTGTACATCCAACAAGGACAGAGACTGCCAGTTGATTCCTTTGTGCTCTACTGCAGCCTCCTAAAGTGTTCTAAAGAACAACTAGAGCGCTAACAGTCCTACGTATTACAAAGGTATAGCACACCTGGAGCCATCGTGATGGGAATAAAGTGGTAACTCTTAAAACATTTAATTTAAAAAGGAACAACATGAGGGGGTATATTATGCAATAGAAGGTATTATTAGTGCTGCAGAAAGAAAAATTAGGGCACATTTTGAGTGACTTTTCAAATCCTCTTCTATTCCATTAAAAAATTCTGACATGCAGTCTCCCAAAATGGCCACCAGAGACAAAAGAGCCCAAATGTAGCCCAAATATCACCCAGATGTAGCCCAAGTATAGCCCAATGACAGAATGTCCCAGAGTGTTCTAAAGAACAACTAGAGCGCTAACAGTCCTACTTATTACAAAGGTATGGCACACCTGAAGCTATCTTGATTGGAATAAAGTGGTAACTCTTAAAACATTTAATTTAAAAAGGAACAAAATGAGGGAGTATATTTTGCCATATGAATTATGATTAGTGCTGCAGAAAGAAAAATTAGGGCACATTTTGAGTGACTTCTCAAACCCTCTTCAATTTCATTAAAAAATTCTGACATGCAGTCTCCCAAAATGGCCACCAGAGACAAAAGAGCCCAAATGTAGCCCAAATATCACCCAGATGTAGCCCAAGTATAGCCCAATGACAGAATGTCCCAGAGTGTTCTAAAGAACAACTAGAGCGCTAACAGTCCTACTTATTACAAAGGTATGGCACACCAGAAGCCATCTTGATTGGAATGAAGTGGTAAGTCTGAAAACACTCAATTTAAAAAGGAACAACATGAGGGGGTTAATTTTGCCATAGAAAGTATGATTAGTGCTTCAGAAAGAAAAATTAGGGATCATTTTGAGTGACTTCTCAAATCCTCTTCTATTTCATTAAAAAAATTCTGACATGCAGACTGAAACATGCACTTTGAATACCAGCAGCAGACGTCCCTGGTGAGCAGTAGCTTTACTACAGTGATCTAATGTGCAACTAGAGTGCTAACATTCAGAATTTATGGCAAATGTGTGACACATCTGTATGCCTTCTTGATGGAACCAAAGTAAACAAGCATTGAAAATGCAATAGATCTTGCCCTCGTTTAAGTTAAAGCCATTCTGTTTGTAAGGAGATGGCTTTTTAGCTTTGCTTTTATTAGTGTTTTTTCAACTTTCATGTAAATAACATGCATCTGTATGCATATAAGTATATGTATGCATGCATTTATGTTTGTATTTATATAGATATACAGATTATATATGTTTATATATGTATGTATATATATATATATTCACTGAAAAAACCATAGGTTATAGACCATATATAGTTAGGAATTAGCATTTACAAAACCTTGAAAATTCACTGAAAAAACCATAGGTTATAGACCATATATAGTTAGGAATTAGCATTTACAAAACCTTGAAAATTCACTGAAAAAACCATAGGTTATAGACCATATATAGTTAGGAATTCGCATTTACAAAACCTTATTTTACTCACACAAAACCATTGAAATTCCATATATAGTTAGTTGCACTAACTATATATTGCGCACCCACAATCCACTGCTGATGATGTCACATATGACATCATTCATGACATGGTCAGTGACATCACTGATGACATCACTGATGACATCTCAAATGACATCACTGATGACATCACTGATGACAACATCCAGTGACTGTATGTTTCTGTAAAGTTAAAATATGTCTTACATATTGAAGAATGAGTGGATGTATAAGTGTCTGGATGAAGGATTTATTAGGTGCATGACTGACTGTATGAGTGAGTGATTAAATGTGTCTCAATGAGTGCATGGGTTAGTGACTAAACTGTCTTAATTTGTGCATCATTATGTCTGTTGTTCTGTAAACTGTTGCATGTGTTGATAAGTAGCTATATGAGTAACTATATGGGTTATTGATTGGTTGCCCAAGTATTTGTATGGGAGACTGAGTGTGTGTGTGGGTGGCTGGGAGGTGTATGACTCTGTGCATAGATGTGTGAGCAGTTGATTCACTAGATGTATGGTTTCAAAAGTGCATGTGGTAACAGCTGTATGGGCGGTTGACTGTGTGCATGAGTGTATTGGTGAGTGAATGAATATCTCAGTGCTACATGTCAAAGTAAGTACATATGTAAAACACAGTACATGTGAGAGTTGACATATATAAATAACTGTGCATAAGAGCCAGTGAATGTGTGAGTGGCTGTATGGATCATTGTGAACTTGTATCAGGGATTGTATAAGAGAGTAAATATGTGTTAGTATATGTTTGAATAAGTAAAGTTTGTATAACTGTATAGTTGAGGAAATGGAGGTGTGATTGATTCTTTGCATGACTGACTAGGTGTGTGAGTAACTCCATGGATGAGTGACAGTCTGTGAGTGTCTGTTTACACTGATTGTATCTAAGGTTATATTAGAGTCTGAAGAGGTTCATCGTATTATCACATGAATGATATCATCAGTGATGTGATCAGTAATGTCAAATGAGATGTCATCAGTGATGTCATCAGTGATGTCATTTGAGATGGCATCAGTGATGTCATTTGAGATGTCATCAGTGATGTCATCAGTGATGTCACTGACCATGTCATGAATGATGTAATATGTGACATCATCAGCAGTGGATTGCGGGTGCGCGATATATAGTTAGTGCAACTAACTATATATGGAATTTCAATGGTTTTGTGTGAGTAAAATAAGGTTTTGTAAATGCGAATTCCTAACTATATATGGTCTATAACCTATGGTTTTTTCAGTGAATATATATATATATAAAAGGGTTGTGGTGATAAGGTTAGATCTTGAGGCACACTTTGACACTTTACTGCTGATGGATTCTAATCAGTGGCGGCTCCTCGATAGAGTGCTGTGGGGCATTGGGGCGGGGAAAGGGCAGGGTGGGGGGGTAGTAAACTCCAGAATGCGGGCAAACAGAGTTGTGTAGTATATAAATAAATAAATAAATAAAACGAATTACATTACGCGCTGCAACGCCGATTTGGTTCAAGACTTTCCCTTTGATTCATTAGGAATTAGTCAAAAGTGTCTGAGGTGCCAATGAGTCCATCAGGACCCAAAAAGCCTGATTCAGGTCCTACCCACTCCTGCAGCACAGAAGTGGTCAACGTGTCAACGCGGATCTGACCGTGGGTCCTTACAAGCTGTGATTTTGTTCAGCAAAGTTGGACTGCTTGCAGTACATGAGGCAGCACCTAGCAGGCTCAGAATCTCTCCTGAGTGGCTCTGTTGACTTTCTCTAGTGACCGTAGATGCTACCAGTCTGTGTAGACCTGGTAAGTCAGTCTTTCCCACATTTGGGGAGGTTGGTCTTCCAACTCCCTACCAGAGCCCAACGAGGGTGCAATGTCTTCTTCAACATCCTAAAAGGTCTTTAGGGTCGATCTTGACTCTTTGGCAACTTAATACCAGCAACTCTTCTTGGTAAATGGGGTTGCTGCGTTACCTCCGTACACAACACCAACTCCTCTGGTGCAATTCCCCACACCACAGCACACCCTCCTGGCTTACGAGGTCATTGCTAAGGTGTCCTGTCATGCTGGTTAAACAATTAATTCAACTATGGCCCCCTATGGGGGTCACACCAATGAGGAAGTACAGGCTTGGCACTCCCACAACAGCGCTCAACGCACGGCTCAGTCCACCATGGCCCTCTACTAGCATACTGCGGTCAGCGAATCAATCCTGCACACAGGCACCAACCTCATCAAAGCATAGCTGTCTCCTCACACAGGGAGTCCTTTTGGAAGACTCCCCACTAGACCACCCGCCCTCCAATGCTCTGATCTTCCTCACGAGGGCACAGTGGTCGTGGCAAGCATGCTGGTGTTCTAGGCTTCAGGGCAGGTGGTCTTGGTTTCTGGGAGTGATGTTCCCTCACCCAGCAGGGAGACTAGCAGCCCCCCCCCCCCCCAGTCCTGGTCACTGCCAGACGTCTTGCAGAGCTTCCCCTGCTCATGAAGCTTCTTTGGCTGCTTGGCTAATGCCACATTTTGGTATCTTAACCTTGCCCCTAACAGTCCCTTTTTAGACACCAAATATGATTTAGGGTCTGAGTCTTCGAAGTTTTATGTTTGAGTTTTGTTGCTTTTAAAGTATTCACTTTTCTTTCTCTTCTTCCCTCTTGAATGGCTATTTGTTACAGCAGAAGATACTTTGAAGCTGATAATCCAAAACACAGGCCCCGGGAGTGACTAAAGTTCACACCTGGATGTCAGCCACAGTGATTTGTGCATCAAAAGGTTAATCCTGGACTCCCATCCTCACTCTATAACATAACGTAACATGTGTATTTGCAGCACTCTACATCTACATGATGTAGGCCAAGGGTGAGTTAAGCACACAGCAGCTAAACTTTAAAAATGTGAGTGAGCATGTGGGCCTCACTTCAGTGATTCAGGGTAAAAAGGACCTGTTCACTACGCGGTATGCTGCCACCATTGCGCGTGGTCTACTGAACTCCTTGGTGAAGGCAGTAGCCTTACATCACTATACGGGTAGTGCTTTGGGCATCCTGCCCAGTCCAACGAGACCACAATCCAAGAGACAGGCCGATGTCATAGTGCACACACATGATGTGTGTTTGCCTATGACAGCAAAAATCAGCATTAGGGATGCAGGCAACCATACAGTTGGGCACTCAGGGCAGGGGTAGATGTATTTTACCATGCAGAAGACTTTTCCATCCCAACAAACGAACCAGCTCCTAACCTGGAAAGGTTGGGAGTCTGGATTAGTAAAAACTAGTGGAAATCTGTCAAAATTCCCATGGCTCAATCTAGCTCTGTGTTTCACCACAAAGTCTAACCTTTGCAAAGAATTGGACCATCTCAACAACCTGGGATTCTTTCTCTTCATTGCCATCAAATATTTCAGTGGCTTATGATCTGTGGGCACTAAAAACAAAGTGAAAAACAAGCATAGGTGGAACTTATGCAGGCCTAAACTATGGCCAAGCACTTCTTCTGAACAGCCGCCGAGTTCTGCTCTTGCCGGATGCCTCTGGGTAGTAATCTCCTACTGATAAAGGCTACCAGATGTTCTCTACCTTTGACATCCAGGTAAGTTAATACCGCTCCAACTCCTTTGTCAGAGGCATCCTTCTGTAGAATGAAAGGCTGACTTTAGTCAGGTGCTTTAAGTACAGATGCAGTGCATAGTTCCTTCTTCAGTTCCTCAAATCCCTTTTGACACACTCTGCATTCAATAATACTTTCCTGGAAAGCTTCTTTTAGGTCAAATCAGTCAATTGGACAGGTATACTTCCATAGTTTATCACAAAGTTTCTATTATTCACTGCGTGAGTCCTAAAAAGACCCGCACTTCAGTCTGGGTAGTAGGTACCACCCTCTCAATCACAGATTGAATTGTGGCATTCCAACAGGCGTATCTTCCCTTTCCCCACCCTATGCCCAAGGTAGACTACAGAGGATTGCCCCACCTGACACTAATGAGCTGATTAGGAGTTAAGGTGTTATTTATTGCCTCTGATAAAAACAATACTACGGGGTATGTATTTATCAAGTGCGATAAATAACATCTATTATGAGTTTATAGGGAATAACATGTGGTTTTTGGGGTTTAACACACCAACATCCGCATGAAATGGTAAATACTATATGTTTTCCCTGTTTACATTTCGGCAGGTTTGACCTGTTGCAATGTAATGAATGTTGGATCATATAGTGCGTTCGATAATTATTGGATGCATTAAATAAAACCAAACTCTTAATTCCATCCAGTGCATAAAAATGGGTTCACGCACAGGACAATAAATAATGAGCCACTCATAATTAGGCCCTTAGATGCCTTGATGGTCAGTTTTGCCTCTTATATCATTGTCAACACCTGTTACAGGTGGTCCTTCCATTAACTGCTGAACACCACATTATCATCCAAATAGGCCACCCAGAACACCTCCAACCCTGCAAGAACATGGTTCACCAGGCGCTGAAAATTGACAGGTGCATTTTTCAATCAAAAGGGTATCACCTTATACTGGTATAGCCCCTCTGGCATAGAAACTGCTGTCTTCTTAGCATTTGGGGGCCAAAGTGATCTGCCAGTATTCACTGTTCAGATCCAAAGTGCTCAGATACTTTTCAGCACCCAACTGATCTACAAGCTTATCATCTCTGGTAATTGATTGTGGATCGGTTCTGGTTACCTTATTGAAGGTTCAGTAGTCCACACAGAACCACAAGTCAACAGATCCTTGCATTGGTACTAAAACACAGTGAAACGTCTGCAAGTCTTATTTAATGGTAAGGTTGTCATTTGGCCACAGAATCAATGCTGTAGTCAGAAGTACAAACTTCTAAATCTCCTTGCTAAGCAAAATTCTACCATCGCGAGAGGCTGACAACTGGGATGAACTAAGAAGATCTTTAGTCCAGTTTAGGTTGAAGTACTGTAACATCACCCATGTAAGCATTACCGTGGCGCTTTTTGTTACTGTACATTTTAAATATGCAACTCAATATTCTATAGGTTTTTTAACCTTCTTTTTTTCTGTACCACATTTATCATGCACAAATGGACTATGAAACTCGTTTTACTTATTGTCTATTTCTAAAATGAGATTGAAGAGTTTGTAAATGGTTCGCTTTATGTAATGAGCTGGTTTGTTTATGCTCAAATAAAAAAAATTGAAAAAGCATTACCATGGCTGAGATACAGAAAGTGCAATCTTCCAGAATAAGACAGTCAATATGTACTACAACAAAAAATGCATTAACGTTTGACCCCGCCCCGTCCCCCAACTTGTAAGTATTTCAATGGCTTCCAGTACACCAGCAGCATATCTCTTTTTATGCGCACAGTGTACAAAGATTTCTGGGGAATAGCTCCAATTAATATGCAATGGTTGACATCCTGTGACGTGCCTGAACAAAAATCCAAACACACCACTCAAATTGAAGCCAGTTTTGATGCACTAACCAAACTTCCACTATTTTGAGAAGGTTGTGGAAACTTCCCTCTTTAAGGATGTGTTTGGAGGCTTTCAAGTTCAACTTGAAATACTCGCCTGCCTATAGTTTGAGTGCCGCAAAAACACACAGTGCCCACACCACAATTACTTAATCAATACTTTGATAGGGAAAGAAACCAATTTATTGTGACTTCCCTAAGACAATATTTACTTTGTGTCTATTATTTTATACTTTTTATCTTTTTCGAAAACTTATAACAGAAAAAAGGACAATACATGCACAATATTTACAAGACTAAATGCACTTTCACGGACCTCTCCCCTGTTGTTGTCACTATAGTTTGAGTGCCAGCATCGAGCATGTACAAAGTCCTAAACCCCTGCTATTATATAACTATAATGGCCTGGAGGAACCACTTCTACTATTACACTTCTGAAACATGAAGTAATCACCACATGAAAAAGTAGAAAGGCTACCAAGCGGACAACAACTGCGACAAGAACGCTTATGGAAACAAGCAACTTTCTGGAACATTTGAAATTGTACTCCATCATGCAAGCACATGGACTATATGAACCCTCTAAATAAATAGTGTACTTCTATACATATATAAATGACACACCCACCTTTATTTTAATAAGAATACTCTGGCCTGTTGACTGCATTTTGGAATGTTGGATGTTCTGTCGACGATGCCTGTGAGTCTGAGGCAGATTAAAATATGGCCCAAGGCAGAAACAATGTATCAGTACCACAGGGTGCTCTACTCTTCCATCAGTCCTCTTGAACCACAGCACACACTTCTTCACAGTTTAGCTCAAGGAAGCCAGTGGTTTCCACTGACACACACTCTTCCCAACCAATGCCAGCGCATGGCACTGCACCATGCACCCGTTAGTCCATGTGAAACCAGCACCCAGCTCAGCCACGGAGTTAATTATTGGCAAGACACTGTGCCCCATTCTACTCATGGGCAGCCGTTCCCTAGTTCTGCACCACAGTCTACCTGTGCAAAGCTACACTGCCTCTTACTGAGGTGATTACTTGTACTGCAATCTATCGTTTAGGACCTGGGTGTGCGGATGTTTAAGCGCACAGCACTGGTAAACTGGCTGAAGTGCTAAGATTGTAAGGTTAAGACATGATCAAAAACCTGGACTGCTGTTATCCGGTCGCACGAGGTTTTCAGTGGTACACTTCCTTCCCTCTCCCAGCTACTTTTTGTAGCTCATTCCTTGCTACATTTACTTTGATTACGTTTAATTTCTCTCTAAACATCTATTTTCATGAGCTATACTCCAAATTCCTATGTTACTTTTGATACAACAAGAGGCGCCTGATTGTCTAAAGGCAACCAGGAAGCCTCAGAAGGCTGCAGTAGTATTTAGAAAAGGGGAAACTGAATGACAAAATGACCACACTCGGACATGTAATTCTTTCAAGTGAGACCTAAATCAGGGTAATACAGGAGTCTTCAAAGGTGAAACTTTGACAAGCACTACCATGACTCCCAAGCCCCAGTGTCCTCAAAGGATACATTCATTGTATTGTAAGAGGCTCCATCCATCAGCCCGTGCATGTCTGTGCATTCCGTCTTCGGTTGCGTAAGACCATAGCTTTCCAATGAGTTGGACCTGAAGGGCAGCTCGTAGGGCTGGTGGCTCATGTGATATGAGTTTGTTCCTGATCTTGGAGGAACTGTCTCCCAAGGTAAATCCACTGATCCTGGAGAGGACCTATCTGATGACGTGGAAGGGACCCTAGCTGAGCTGCTGAGCTGGCCTGCTTGGTTGAATCCAAGTAAGTGGCTGAGAATATGGGTTTCCTGCACCTGTGGAGCCATAGTCAATGGATATGACAGAGAGATGTGGGGGTACTTGTAAGGTCTGCTAGCCAGTTTTGGGCTCCTGGGAGGTGATGGACTGTTTAAGCTTTTGTTCATGACAAGGGACAAAGCTTCACTCTGGGTTTCTGTTGGGGAGCCGACACCATTTTTGTTACAAGAGCTATTAGAATTCCTTCTGCTGGGATGTCCTCCAAGGAACACTTCTCTGGGAAGTGAAGAGGCAATATCACTCTCAGCAGGGATTGGTGCATCTGGAGTGCTGCGCTTCAGGGCCACTTGCCCCAATGGTGAAGGAAACTCCTTAAACACAGCGTCCACTGTCTGTGTGATTGCACTTGATAATTCTTGTTTCAATATCTGGGAAAGTTTTTTCACATTGCGCAAAGATTCTCCCTCCAAGACTTTTATCTTTGACACAGGGCTCCAAACAAGATCTTGATAGTCATCAAAAAAAGGGTGTTTGTCGCTATGATTCAAGGATGCTTCCTTTAAAGTCATCTGCCTAGTTATTTCTGTCCTTTGCTGACTCGGATCAGAATCGCTAAGTTCATGGACTTGTACGAATTTCTTCTGCAGTTGCCTGAGCTGCCTCTGTAAAGCCCGTAGTTGCTTCTTCAGCTGTTGGCATTCCTCTTCTTTACTACTTCCCCAGGATGGCCTTGTTGATTCTATGAGGAGGTGGCTTATTGGTGATGCAAGCCTGTGTTTTCGCTTGCTCTCCACGTGATTTTCTTCTTCCTTCATCACTGGCTGTTCCTCCATTCTCTCCATGCCAAGGCTGGTGTTGCTTGGAGCAAAACTCATCCCTCTGATGATGCTTTCCACCCTGGCCCTCTTGGCCTGCAAGTGCTGGCTGAAGAGCTGTCCAGCTTCATACACATAGGGTGACGGCCTCTGGGGTGAGGGAGAATGTAAACCTCCTTCCTTTGATGAAATGCTATTTTCTCCATCCTCCTGGATGCACTCTGCAGAGGAGCATCTCCCTTGAGCTCTGGATGAAAGTGCGACGTTTCGGTCCATTCCTGTTTTCACTAAGCTCTTCCTCAGCATGTTAGATATGATAGATTCATGGTGCAATGGGTCTTTGTATCGGTGTCTGTGAATATGTGCATTATCCTCCCTAAAAAAGCCAGAGCTGGAACATTCCGCAGTTTCAGTGTTACAGAGGCCATGGATCATAGCTCAAAGCTGTCAGGTCTGGGATCGGAGATCGGATGAGATCACTTGTGTAGTGATGGTAAACAGGCCCCAACGTCTCACGATCTGTTTCTGAAACAAATAGAAAATAAAATAAGAAAAAGTTACTAACTGATAGCACAAAGAGACATATTCTATTTCCTAACTTTTAGGACTTGCACCATCTTCTGGTAGGACTAGAAACGATGCTTTAGCCATTCCATATTCCGTGACTCCTGGGAGCACTCTTTTTTTACATCATTTGCCCAACTTGCTGCCTTCTTTAGCATACATGTTAAGCTATCCTGTATTCTGGGACAAGGCGTTGGGAGCTGTAACCAAAAACAATGTTCTCTCAAGACTTATTCTTACAAGGGGTATTAGGATTTGCTATTGTGGAAAAGTGTCAAATATCAGTTGTTCTGCCGTTAATGCTCCTGTTATAAAGTAAAACTGCCAGAGGTACCCTCTGAGGTGTGCTTACTGGATGAATTTCCTGAGCCAGGCTTTGTCAAATTTGGATGGCCCTGTAGTTCCTGATTGTTTTGACCTTCTGTACTACAGATGTATCACCTACATTTAGATTCATTCTCCACCTGTTTCCAGAACCATCAACTGATTGTTTCTGTTCAATATGTTTGGGATTCTACATTCTACCGTCATTTAATTACCCGTTTGGTGCCTTCAACTTTTTTCAAAGCATTGATGTCCTGAGGAAGAGACCCCCATTTTGGCAGCAGGGGTTGAAACGCTGTTGAAATTATAATAACAGTCTGTAAGCAAAAAATCTTTCTGAATAACTTTGTATTGAATATTTGGTTTTTATGTAGTTTTTTGTTGTTGCTGTTTTTCACTCATCCATCGCCTTACACTGACAACTGCATAGTTGCACTTGGTTTTATTTTATCACCTTTATACTACATATAATATTGAACTGAGACACATCAGCATACATCAAGGGATCTTAGCTTTGCAACAGCTTTTTGTATAACAAAAGCATTGCTTGCTTTGGAACCGGTGTTTGACATTTTTCCACATAATGCCATCGTAATACCTTTTGTGAAAAAAACGAGTCATGAAGGAACATTATTTTTGACTTACAACTTAAATACAAACATGGAAAGTGATCAAGAACTACAGGTGTGGGCATAAATAGAGTTGGTAGTGGTTGGATACTGTATTGAAAGGATCGAGTGTAGTTGTAGAGTTGTTGTGTTGCAATGGTGTTAGTGCTAATGCTGTAGTGGTATTGCCATACTCTTATGGTAATGTTGTAGCTGTGTTATATTACTGTTTTATTGATATAGTGCTGTAGAGTTGCCAATTTGATGTTAGAAAATTGTTGTAGTGTTTTAGTGATGTTCTGATGCAGCCTAATATATTTATAGCATTCTCGGTTTTATGCTCATTGAAATGTGGTCTAGTAGTGTTCGTGTAATAGTGATAACGTAGTAGTGCCAGTGCTTTAGCATTATTGTTTTAGTGTAGTTCTTGAAATGTGGTTGCGGTGCTGTAGTTGTCATCTTGCATATGTAGAGTTATAACCTTCTAGGTTGTACTGCTGCTGTGATTGTATTATTGTAGTTTCAGTGGGGCATAGTTCTGTTTTTTAAAATAGGTTTTTATTGGGATTTTCTGTGATACAACAAACAGGAAATTGAAACAAGCATTGACATAGCCAATCGGTCTCGTCTTTGGGACCTTACAAGTATTTAGTTATGCAGCACAATATCCTTGGTGCAACAACATCAACTGCTGCATAGCTAAACACTTATAAGGTCCCAAAGGGATATGTGACACCCCAACGCATGCCATTACATGGCATGCCGTTGCAAAGCAAACCTTTACTCCGACTTTCTGTTCGGGGGCCCTGGAAGTTGAAATAGATTAATCTTCTATTCCAACTCCAGTGTGTGCAACAGTAGGGAAGGTGCTGGAGTAAAATCCAACACCTTCTACCCACTGCTGCACACCTTTTGCATTGCAACGACATGCAATGTAATGGCATACGTTGTAAAGGTTGCGTGGTGAAGGTTGTTTCCCGTCCCAAAGGCGAGACCTATTGGCTATGCCAATGCTTGTTTGCATTGTAAAGGCGCAGGGCACCATTCACTGGCACTCGGAAGTTTCACAGGCAGAAGGGTGTGAGGGAGCAGTGCAGATATAGAGAAGATCACAATTCACTAAAATACATAAGGGCCAACATCAAGGAGCGTGCGGGGGCACACAGCACAGTTTAAGATTGTTGCAGGTAACTGTTCACTAGGGGGTTCACATTAGAAAGGGTGCAAGGGCATAGTGCCTAAATTCGCCTTGTCGCAGGGCACAGTTTACTAAAACATACAACTTTCCACTATCAGACGAGTGTGGGGCACTGTGCACTGCTTGAAAGGGATGTAGGCACTTCTCACCATCAAGGCATCGGCTTCCACACTCAAAAAGGTACAGGGGCACAGTGGGCATAATCCCAGTGGTGCAGGCCGCTGTTCAGTAAGTGCCCGAGTTTCCACAGCCAAAAGGGTGCCAGGGCACAACACACAGACGGCATTTCTTTAGTATTGCTGTTTGGAACGGGGCTGGTTCACAAATGCACTACTTAACTTGAATAGAACAAACTTAATGGCGATTTTTAACAGAACCACCCCATAAGAACTGATCAGACATCATCCCCAAAGAATGGCACTTGTCCTAATTTTTGGATGCAGTCTCTGCCTTATCTCCCTTCTGACAAAACAGTCACCATTGTGTCTTAACTTTCTTACAATTTTTTTGTATTTCAAAGGATATTGCAAACATGTCACACAAAAAAAATCACAACTGGACTCAAAACTTTCTTCTACTCTGTTTTTGAAGTGGCAATTGCACTGTGCTTATCAGTGTCTGGTACAGTGCAGTCAGCAAAATGGATTTCTTTCCTTCCTGGCAACTTGCTTGCTCACCACCACATCCTCCACTGTAGCAGTACGTTTCTTTTTCTATGCAACATTATCTTTTATTGGCTACGCACTCCATTTCCCATACTTTTTCCCACATAACTTCCTTTGCAAAATTACACAAGTTTGGCAGAGCGCAGAAAAGGTACAGGATATTATGAGAATAGTTTCTGCACACTTTCTCGCAATTCAAACATTATTTATATCCTACTGGCGGGCAGTGTGGGAAACTCACAGTGGCAAAAAGAATTCCAGTTATCAGTGATCTAAATGAGGCCCTTCCACTGGTGCCAAACGGCAACCCTAAAATCATCCACATAGTTAGAAAGATGTTCAATTTGCAAAGCTCTAAAAAACAAGGGAGGGCGAGGGTGAGACAGGCAAGGGAGCGATAGTAGAGCAATATCAACAAGCGCGCGTGGCCACGCTAATTGAAAACAGATGGCCCCTGCACGACACTGCTCGCTCCCGCAAGGTGGATTCCAACACAAGATTGAGTGCTTGAAAAGGGCAGACCTATTTCTAAAGGTCATCTCCTAGAGCAGCGCTGCTCTAGGCTTGATCTAATAACTGAGTGCAGGCCTTTGCCAACAGTTTCTTCGTAGCGGAGAATGATTGACAACATGTAAATATTCCATTATAGCCCTCATCGCACTGTAGGGCAGGGAGTACCTTCTTTCCCTTTTCAGATTGAATCCATTGATTCTCATTTTTGTCAAGAAATCTGCACACAAATCTCCAGCATTCTGAATGGTCGTCCTGCTTAGGCTCTGTGCAGACCCTTGACATTCAAATCTTCCGCAGCAAGCGACCACCCTTTCGTGTCTCTACACTTGAGGTCAAATATGCCCTGGAACCACCATCACCACCTGTCTGCACTCAGTGTATACCGCTTCACTGATTCGGTTTGGCCACTAGTGATCCCAGAGCTGCCATATGGTATTATATGTGGGGGGTTTCTTTTGTTGGGCACAGGCGTAATACTAATAGACATTGTTTAACATTTAACTGTGTCATAATTGCTACCACCCTTTGTAGTCGGGTAATCTCCTAGACCTGGGAATATTGGCAGCTATGACAGCCTTTAATACATCAGATGACATAGGTTTTTTTGCATCTGTTCACTTGATTTTCAATGTGCTGATTTGACCTATGGTCCCCCTGGCAATGCTCAAGATACAGTGTAGTATCTTATTAGCCCAAGACCTCCGACTCATCTTGTCTTTCACCATCATCTCTTTTACTTACAGCTTAGTCGGCACAGCATATCGGGCAGACTGGAAGTTTACCGTAGCACATTTCATCTCCTCAGGCAATACTTCCCAGAGATTTCTTAAATAACTTAGCCTTAGCCGTCTCATCAGCACCAGCTGTCCTTGAGATGTTGCTTTACTCCTCTTTGCCTGCCCTTCTAGTGCCCTGTGTTACTTGTGTTTCAGACACTTAGAATTTAGCACTGTTGGTCACTGTTTGTATTCTTCAGGTGATTGCATTTTACTATCCATTCCTCCCTTTGTAGTGTTTCCTACATTCTTCCTTTCATTTGTAATGTTAAGACTGCACATGAATGGCTATCTCACCAACCATTCTGGATTTTGTCACACAACCGCAATCCAGAGGTCGAACTCAATGGCTGCCAGTTCAAAGTGTACAAGATGATGAAATGTGCGGGATGTGGGTGTGTCTCCATCCCACTTACATCATTAACGTGATGTCATCCGTCGGCTTTTAGTTTGTTCCAGTGTCTGTTTTCTTATTATTTATCTGCTACATCTGGGATGGACCTTTTCCTTCCAGCTGCTTCCACTTATATTCTCAGTGGTAACATGGATGGCAATTAGGAATTGCCAGGGGTCGCAACTGCAACTCCTTAACCACCTGTTGAGACCTCTGCCACCTTGCATGCGACCCCTGACTGTTTGTCAGCCTTGGCAAGCACTCTAGTGGCATAAATCAGCCGCAGTGTGAGCAGCGCTTGGTTGCATAATGGCCTGCAAGCTGGGCTTGGGTCGGGGAAAGGACTTATTTCACTCCTTGCTGTGGTAACCCCAGGCCGAGCAGGCCTTGATTTGATACAGTACATGTGTGTAAGTACAAGTGTCGATCTGCTCAACCTTACCCAAGATGAGGACGTGGTGCCTGGTGTGGTATGTGTACCACTGTGTTTGGGAATGCCGGCCGGAGTCCCAGGGCCAACCCGCTACCAATGATAGCAGCCCTGGCAAAAATTATTGGCCAGCCCCTGTGCGGCAGTAAAAGCCGCACTAACGTGGCACAGCCTTGGAGTTGGACTTGTGCTTGCTGCGTGGGTGATGGGTGTCAAGACTCTAGAGTGAATAACTAGAATAAATGCAAGTTTGGGACCGGGCAGTGAGTGACTTCAATTAATTCACTCTCTGACCGAGTAGAACTGTTGAACCTCGGGAGGGCCGTGGACAAGGTGAGGTCTTGTGAGAGTGAGATTGACTAAGTCATCACATCGACTCTCCCATTCCCCTAGTGGTGGTGCCGATAGTGGTGACTCCTGTGAGCTGCGGGCCTTGGGCAAACCTCTTACAGAAGAAACAAGTAAAGTAAGATAAGATTATCCGTTTTTGGAGTTGACACAAGATTTTTGTATGCCCTCCTGCAAAACTTCAGAAATGATTGTTAAAGAGCACACATTTCAGGTTAAACCCTTATAGTGGTATAGCCATTGTGTAGGTAATGTGAATAACACATTTATTGCATTGTTTTATATCAAACATTGCATCTGTGTAGCCACAGCATGCGCACGCCGGTCAATGCGGAGTGGAGAAGTGTGGCTCAATGATTAGAGCGGCAGACCCTGATGCAGAGGTCTAGCCCGGGACCAGGGTTCAATTCCCTGCCTCGGTGTGTCTTGGGCTCAAAATTCCACGGACCTGATAATTCTCGCCTCGGTGCCTATTCCAATCATGGAGTCCCACTCTGCAACTCTGGGCAATAGCTTGCTTAATCTCCACAACGGCCCCCACAACGCTAAGGATGCCTGGCCTCCACCTTGGGGGTGCCCAGGAGTGGATGCCTCACAGGGAAAGCCAGGATGGGTTCCACAGCGGTATTCGTACAAGCGCCTTGAGACCCTTGCGGGTGAGTAGTGTGCTATACAAGTATCAATTTACATTTACAATGCTGGTGGACTGGCCTACAAGACATTGACTGTTTTGAACACCACCAAGGCCAGAATGGCCATATTGGGCATAGGGCGACAGGTGGGCGTTTCCCTGGGAGGTTGAAAGGGTGGGGGCAGGTTTTGTAGCAGTGCAGCAGTTTTAAAAGCACTGCAAAATTCCTTGTATATTCAGCAGTTTTTGGACAACAATAAAAGTATCAAGTTAACTCTAGTGATTTATTAATGTACCTGCTGGAGAGATGGGCGTTTTGTGTAGTGTCAGTTTTAATTTATCTAAGGAAGCACAGAGGGTTAATACACATGCTGAAGTGAACGTGTACCAGGCATATCAAAGAACAATATTTTATTCAGATGGCTCAGTGGGTTAACGTTTATGTCCAGTGGAGGCTGCTCAGGGTCTGAAGTGGTGGTGGGAAATTTCAAAAATAAGCCCAGACACCAAAAAATTAAAAAAATTTACATACCAGCTGCGACGTTGCTCCTCTACAGATCCTTTTCTCCAGTACCAGCTGGTGCACACTTTGCAGGCTCCCAGATGCCAATCCCAGGGCTTCTCTTATGCTGGGAATAGTATTAGCTGGATTGGTCTGAATGGCCTGGTTTGCCGCTCAGACAATGCCTGTGAGCCTGTGGCTTTTCTCCACCCGGCTGTACAACACAGCTTTGTGGAGAAATGCTAAGTGCGCATCACCTCTCCTCCCCACTGTTGTCATGCATTGCATGGCCCTGCCCCGTGGCCTCCCTGTCAGCCCTCAGGTGAAAAGAACAAGCATTTGCAATGCAATAGGTCTCGCTTTTTAGAAACTTTGACCTATAGGTATTGTAAATGAAAAATGCCTATTATTGCATGTTTTTTTAAACACATAAATAAAAGGCATTGTCATTTACAATGCCAATCGCTAAAAATCTCGCAATTGCGAGATCTATTGCATTGCAAATGCTTGTTTTAATTAATCATAACATATAAGAAGCTGTTTGAATCTGCCCATTAGTTGGTGCCAGTTCTCAATGTTTGAGGATGGAGATGCCATTAAAAGTAACTAGACTATAAATGCACCACAACCGGGTTCTCAAGCGTTGTCCCACGTTTCAAACATGTATTGACAAAAGCTAATCGTTAAATTCTGTCTAGACTATGCATGCACGTATCAACACACATTGACACAGATGAATACATAAAAATATTAATGTGGCATGTAAGCGGGCGTTAATAAAAGCGGGTGGCGTGTGGCACACGTGTTGACAAAGAAAGCAGGCGCAGTGGGCTGTGACCTGGGAGAGCAAGAATATTGAGCGAACGTCTGCCTTTGTTGAAGTTTATATGTCTTTTTCAATAAAAACTACTGAACTAAAAAAAAAAAAACAGTGTGCGCAGCCCGATGCTTCCAACACAAGGGGGAGAATCAATAAAATAGGCAGACCCAGCCAGGATGCAGGTTTGGGGGAAGATGCAAATTGTGCCGTAGTTGGAGGCATTGCTGATGGAGGGCCCGATTCACAAAGGTAATCTGACACGAAAGTCTAATTTTACGGCTTTGGTATTCACAAAGGGGATTTAACTAGTAGTAAAGTTAGACTTTTGTCTCAGATAATCTTAAGTTTTGGTCTTAAGTTTAACTGAGACCAAAATGTTAAACTTAAGACCAAAATGTAAGTTTAACTGAGACAAAAGTCTAACTTTACTACTAGTAAATAACCTTTGTGAATACCGAAAGTCATAAAGTTAGACTCGTCTCAGTTTACCTTTGTGAATCGGCCCCAGAGTGTATATCGTGACGCCCGCCGTACCAAGTTGCTGCAGGGCCAGCATGGCTGTGAGGCAGCCTCTGCTGCCCTGGAGGAGAGCGGTGCACTAGTGTGTATTTTGGGGACTCCTCCTCGAGCTGTGGTGAGGGACCGGACCCACCTCCTGCTAAGGCAAACAAGAATACAGAGTAGGGTAGGGAGTGCTCTTAATGCTAAGCAGGAGGGGGGAGGAAAAGAGCTTGAATGAGCACGCTGAGGTGTGCAAAACAAAATAAAGTTGGCACCTCTTTATTCCTGGGTGATACACCACGCATAATATGAAAGTCAGCAGAGAGTTGAAAAGTGACCCCATTGCAGGAAAGCATGTCATGGCTGAAATAGCAGAAACTATTAAAGAAAATAATGCTTACAGACTAAGGAAGAAGTCCTGTATAACAGCCGATGTAAACGGGCCAGTCCTCATGGGAGGTTAAAAATAAGGACAAGGCTGTACTAAGAAGGGACTAACGATAATAAAAAGTCAGAGGTCTTCAATCTCAGCAGAGGTACACGACAGGGATGCCCTCTCTCCCCTCTCCTGTTTGCTTTGGCCCTGGAGCCCTTGGCATCCTGGGTACGGAGAGATCCGGTGATAAAAGGACTAACGTGGGCGGACACGTGGGAGGACCGAATATCGTTGTATGCAGTCGACAGACTGTTATTTATACGTTCCTCAAAAGCATCCCTCACAGCGGTATTAGACATTTTTGCCATGTTCGGCAGGTACTCCGGATACTCGATCAACTGGGCTAAATCCATACTATATGTCCTTCGTGGACCACTTACTGGATTACCCAAGAACCGCCCGATACAGGTTACCACGCAGGGCTTTAAATACCTTGGTATTTATATCACAGCTGACCCTGCGAGTAGATATGCTAAAAACCTGCTCACACCCCTATGGCTACTTAAGAGTGATTCAGAACGCTGGAAGGAGCTCCCGCTCTCTTTGTTAAGCAGAGCGTCCTTATTTAAAATGATGTCCCTACCCCGGTTTCTCTACATTTTGCAGAATTCACTAGATCTCGTCCATGCGAAATATTTTAAAGAAATTGAAAGCCTATTACGGGGCTTGCTCTGGAGCGGGTAACCTCTCATAGCACTTTCCAAATTAAATCTTACCTAGTACGACGAATGTATCGGCCTCCCTGACCTCAAAAAATATTATTGGGCAGTGCACTTGGCAGCCATTAACCACAGCACATACAGGCAAGCGGATGATCCGGGCTACGCAATGGATCGGTGACTACTTCCAGGGGGGAACTATAACAGGGCGCTCTACTCCGGCACAGGAAGGCACCAACTGACCGGACTCACAAAACACTTGGTGCAAATATGGATAGCAGCTACTAGAATCTAGGGATGGGAACGTAATGTAACTCTGGCCACCCCACTGTGGGATATGGAATTTACTTGGGAATCTTTGGTCATCTAGAGGCTTCGACAAATGGAACCTCATAGGTATTTCAAAAATTGGCGATCTCTGGGTGAAGGGTGAAGTTAAATAGTTTCCTGCCTTGCAAAAGGAGTATGAGCTAGCCCCATCGGAATACTTCCGATACATGCAGGTGCGACATGCACTGCAGTCATGTCTCCAGAAGGGAGTCAACCCTCCCGATTCCTCCCCCCCTGGACGGCCATTTGCCAACGAAGGCCATCTCACTTACCTACAAACAGTTAGTGAAACCGCCGGCGAACCCCTCCTCAAGGTACGGGAAAAATGGGAAAGGGACCGCATCATACTTGATGACGAAGACTGGGCAATAGCTGTCACCTCACTACGAGAAGTGGCCATAGTAGCCAGAGGGCCGGGTCTGGTGCGCATGGGGAAAGCAGAGGATGGTACATGCAGATGGGGCTGTGGCACTGAATGGACATTCCTCCATATACTATGGGAATGCACGCACATACAGAGATATTGGAGAAAGGTACATGAAGTAATGAGTGAGGTGCTCACACATAACATAACTTTGGAGACTAAAAGGTGCCTCCTAAATGTGTGGGAGCCCACGGACCTGAATCGCACACATATCACCTGGGTCACATCGGGGTTGATGATAGCGAAGCGCAATATTGCACAGACATGGGGGCTAACGCAGGCGCCTACAGTATCAGCCTGGAAGAGGGATATGGACTGGTGCATGTTTCGTGAAAACACTGTATACATAGCCAGGGGATGTCCAAAGAAATGGATTTGTATCTGGAACGACTGGAATGATTATAGAGGAAGCATTTGTACTCCGCCCATGATAACAGCTCAGAACGAACAAATGTAGACAGGATGTTGTTACTAGATTTAAGCTAATGTACTTGTAGACATGGTCTTAACGAAATGGTGGGGAAAAGATAATGTACTGTGATATGCCTTGTGATGTTGACTCATCTTGTTAATAAAAAGAATTATAAAAAAAAATAA
The DNA here is from genome assembly GCF_964263255.1 of Lissotriton vulgaris. Lineage (NCBI taxonomy): Eukaryota > Metazoa > Chordata > Amphibia > Caudata > Salamandridae > Lissotriton > Lissotriton vulgaris. The sequence goes on from NC_141697.1 coordinate 259,356,528, forward strand.
GGGACTAACAAGCCTATTAACAAATCAGAAGCCAGCATTTACGAAGGCAAATGTACAGAAGCCCATTGAAAATATGGGCGGGGAGTGGGCGGGGCTTCTATTCCATACTCCAATACAGCATAGCTCGCAGAGCAGTGCATGTGCTGCCCAGGCTCGACCTAAAAATAAACACATAATAAAATTGGTTTATTATTTAACAAAAATCATGTGTTTTAATCTGCTGCCATCTAGTGGGGAAACACTCCTCTGCCATAATGGAAGAGCCACCCCTGCTTTTGTCACAGAGATTCTGTTTTTACTGTGTAGTTCATAAATTACATTCATAATCTAGCACAGTGAGGTTTGAACTGCCATCTAAAAGCTGCATGCAAGCTGTATGGTATAGGTTAGAAAGTTATGTTTTTTCTCAGTTTTTCTATCCAGATGTTGTTAATAAAGGTTTGTTTGGGAAGAAATAAATTCTTATTATTAAAGTCAACCCTAACCACTGTGTTATGGTCTGAATCCTGACTTTGTGCTTCTCCAGACAAAGCACTCTTGAAAAGTGCCTACCAGTATGATGACATGTGAATCCTACACCTTGTAGTCTCCCTTGCCTTATGTGACATTTTCTATACACCCGTTTACACATGTATGATTCACTTTCTCTGTATGTGTGAGTGATGGATTTTGAAAATGTGGAATGTTTTGCTTTAGGCCCAGTGATTAATGGAGTCATTTTTAAATGTGGACTATTATATCTACATTTGAAAAGCAAGCATTCATGCCTTTGGACATTCTGTCTATTAGTTAAGATGTCTGTTGCTGGTAAGGTATGCTAATACAGAACAAACATATTATTGATCAACACAAGTACTGTACCAGTGATGTGCATGATTTCTGAGGAAGAAATTAATGATAGTAAACCTGGAAAGGTTCAATGCTCTAAAGGTTTAGAGGTATGTGTACCCTGTCATGGGAAGGAAGGCTCGTGGGAGAACCGGACCTGTGTTAAATAGCACTGTTATCTACTTTCCAAGTCTGAGATTTTATTACACAGTACTCTTAGTATCTAAAACAAATGATAAAGTGAACTTGTTTTGAACATTATAGGCCCATCATCCTTCCCATTTTATAAGTTATTTGATACTGATAATGGCTGATTTCAACTTGACTACTGTAGTTTCCATTGTTGTACACTATTTGATAAGTTCTTAATCAATGCTACTTTATCTTAATTGTCTATCTGAAGATTCTACCTGGAACAATATATGTAGATGTATTTTCAATAGGATTTGAAGTATGTATGTTTATAAGGTACTTCTTTTGTATCTTTAGAGATTTTCCAGCCTCTGCTTGTTATATAAGAACCAAAAGTTAGGTGCAACACTTCCTGTGATAGGACCAAGCCAAACGTCGTGCAATGTCGCTTCCTTTGATTTAATGGGGTCCAAAGGACACGTGATGTCGCTTCATGTGAAGTCATCAGGTCAAGGTTCATGTGTTGCCACTTCATGTGACATCGGGGGTGTCAAAATGGCATGTGATGTCACATCCGCTACCCTCGGTATTTTGATGAATCGACGTTCATGAGGGGCAGCCAAGTTCCCATATATCTCCGATGATGCACTGTGCCTGGCTCCTCTGCCCCACTTCTGCAGTGCCATTATCCTTCACTCCTGTCCAGTTTAAGGCAGAATGTTATAAAGGCGTGTGATCAGTGGCAGGCATTCTGTGCCACATGCACTCTGTGCCACATGCACTCTGTGCCACATGCACATTTGCCTCAAGCCAGTGCCGCACCTGCACCATGAGGCCTTCATGGAGAGCCGGCGTGCCTTATTTTCCTCTTTCTTCCAGTAGTTGCTGACATTTACCCACCAACTCACTGGTCTGCACCTTTAGCCCTCTTTCATCCTCTGCATTCCAGCGCTCAGTCACTGGCGCTACTCACTGTGTCACGTTGGCTCATATCCTGGTCTCCCCCACTCGCCTTCCTCTTAGCTAAGAAAAATCTCACAGCATGGGATAAAATAAGGATGGTTTCCCAACATGTATAGAACGATACCACAATCATTTTGAAGGAAGTAAACATGTCTTGAATATATTTCCTTGCCAGACACGTTCTTACACATTTTACATCAGTACATAAGCAAGGTTGCTGCAGTATACAGTGCCCCAAATAACACATGAAAAGCTCCATTGACCATTGTTTAAAGGCAGATGGGGGGTTCCTGAGAATAGGCATTGTATTAGGTTTCCTTAATAAAAAGTTAAAGTTTTTATTCAGGACTATGAAGGGGCGAGGCAACAAAACTCAGTACCAAGTGACAAGTCTGTACAAATCAATGAATACTACCTTATAAGTGTACAAAGGCTTTCAGTACCAAGGGACCTGATAGAACAAGCTCCCCAGTGCCAAGCAGTGAGGCAGCACAGTCTCCAAATGCTGAGGGGGATGATCGAACAATTGCTTCAATAACAAAAAAATGTAACTGCACAACTTTGAACGCCAAAGTGTGATACTTGCAAAGCCTTCCAATACAGGGCGAAGAGACAATCTACTTAATACAAAGCAATAAGATGGCATACGTCACCTAAAAATTATGTGATGGCAAAAAGCAATAACAACTAGCAATTAGATGATACACCCACACAGAGAACCAGAATAATATGGCACAAGTTATCCTGTACCATGGAAGGAATTGGCACAGGTCCATGCTACAGGCCAATGAGACAATACCGGCATCTTAAAACCAAGATATGAGCAAAAACAAGCCACCTATCCCAAGTGAAACCACCACAAAAGCCAAGAGATGCAACAGCACAGGCCTCCAATCCAAAACAAAGCAGTAAAACCAATTGAAGACATGACAAAAGCTACTGATACAGAGTGGCGGGTACCTCAATAACAAGCTAAAAAATTGTGTGGCATAATAAAAACTATGACATGGCACAAGCCACTCATTTTCCCCAATTAATTCAGAGAGGTGAAATGGCTCAAAATCTCAACAGAAGCAGTGAAATAAATACCAAGATGTGAGATGCACTATCCACCCCCTCCAGCACTTACTCCACACTTAGGGGTGGGCGGAATTTGCGTAATCTCCACAAAACGGTAAAAAATCTCAGCGAACACGCAAACATTTTATTGCTTGTCCGCTATGCTTTTTTACTGTTCGCAATCACTGTTTGCATGCCCGGGGGGGAAATATCTTGCGAACACGCGTTTGAGAACGTGACCAAGCAAAAAATTTCGCGAAGTCGCAGAACGCTGAATTTTGGGCAATTTTGCGTTCTCCGTGGAACGCGAAATTACCCAAATTCCGCGAGCAGGACCAAATTTACTGCCCAGGCCTATCCACACCCCTGCTCAAGATAATGTGATCGCACAAGCCCCACTTGCATCCAAAGCAGAGCAACGCACAATCCCACTAAATATCAACAATGAGGAAGCACACACTCTCCATTAACAAGCAATGAGACATTACTAAGAAATATACTGACCTTCCAGCTGACACGCTCCAAGAAATTCGCTGGAAGATCCCCTCACACTAGAAGCTCCTCCATTTGGATGTCTCAGGTAGTAAGCATTTGCCTAAAAAAAGAGGTTCTTAAATTTTAAAAGTCCATACAGGTATTTGGGTTGAATCTGGCCTGCGGATAGAACTGCCTCCCACAGAACAAGATGTCCTGCCCGTCAGACACCTTAGACTCGCAATTTACTCCTAGCATCGGGCCACAAAGGCTATAACTGCACCAACCAATGTTTTAAAATTGCATTTCGGTTTATCGGATGATGACGTAGATCAGTGGACACAAGACCCCCAACAGACTGATATGGAACAGGTCCTCAAGAAGGGGTGATCAAACAGTAAATCCTCCTTTACTCAGCATTAAGAAAAGGCAAGGCTACTCCTGCCCCCAGTAAAAAACTAGAAGGTAGCACAAATTCCCCACAGCATATTCAGATGAGGGACAGCTTCAGTCTGAAGGTCCCTTGAGTGCAAGCATCCTGACCTAGAGTTCAAACTGTGCATAAGTGCTGGAGGCATCTGTATGGGGAGGTGGTAGCTGTCGCTAACTTTCGGCCTAAGGTAAGTTCCAGGGAGTTATTTACATCACTTCACACACACGGTAAGTAAGGGGTAGTAGGAGAAGCCCCACTCTGATCTCCTGAGATCCGACTCAACACACACATAGAATTGGGGCAATGCAAGGTATGTCGCTATTTTACAGAGGTAAGTTGACAAGACACACATGATGTTAAAACTGCCCTCACCCACAGAAATCTGTGGCGTGCTTGATCATAGGGCTGCCAACACACCTCAGCGCAAGCCAACGACAGAGGTGGAGCAATAGGGAGGGGGAGACGTAACAAACATAAAGAAAAACTGTGCGGGATCAGGAAGAGGGTGCAGAGTAGATAATGCTATAGTCACACTTTCGTCAAGGTGAGCTTGTCTCCTGACAACTCGTCCCTCCCGGTGCTGCGAGAGACGAGCTCACCTTTACGAAAGTGCGACTACAGGGAGCCGTCCTCACTCCCCCGCCAGGTCCAGCATTGTTTTCAATGAAACTTGGAATTTCACTGGGAGTATGTTTCTCAACCCATTTGACCTGAGCATTCACTCCGACTGTGACTTCGCTCTTCTCCAAAAGGTAGGAGGTAGGGAGAGTGTTTAAGGGATCGATTTTCATAGTCCTGATGAAAGCCGGAGACAACACATAAGCCGGCCGAAACATGTTGACAGTTTGCAGATTGGAGGGGTAGTGGGTTCATCATAGCCCATAAAACCACCATTCACTGGTTAGGGTGAGGGCAGTTTTAACAAAGTGTGTCTTGTCAACTTACCTCTGTAAAATAGCGACATACCTTGCATAGCCCCATTTCTATGTGTGTGTTTTCTAAATCGAGTTATTTACATCAGCCAGCCCTCAGGGGCATAGCTTAGTCAGTGTTATTCGCACGCATGAATCCCAAATTTCCCAACTAAAAAGCAGCGAGCTGCAGGGTGGAGGGGTGAAATGACCAACGCTCAGGATTAACTGTTTTCATGAGTATCTGGACCAGTAATGATTTGCATTGGATTGGCCTCTATCTAGAGTGGTACTGTGGGCAAAAAACGATGGGTTGGCAAGCTACCCGAGCGATTGCAATTGGTAAGACTATTTGCATGCATTCATCACCTTTTGGGTATTTGTTTGCCAGTGGTAATCCTGGAATGCTGGCATAACTTTCCAAGCCTTCTACCTCCAATGTTTTTGAATTCCAAAAAGTAGTAAATTTGCACACACTCAAGGAGTATGTCCATGGGTGCAGATTTACTGTTTCTTTGATAAATCAGTCACTATATATGTTTAAGTATCTGCTCTGAAAAAGGACCAAGTTAAAAGCTCTCAATGAAAAGAGAATGAAGAGAAAAACCAACACAAACATAGCAGACCCAACACAGGGCCCCAGGCCCAACTACCAAGCCAAGAATGCAATAGGGGGTGTCACACTCCAGTATACTGGCGATATGTCACGTCACTGAGAAACTTAATTCTAATATCACTCACCTCTAGGATGATAGATTCTTGTGCCACTAGAGGCAGACAAGAATGATTGACTGACTGAAGTGCTTTATTCTCCTTTACTTGTATGTTTGCTTTCGGTCATGGCCTTTGTGGATACACATTTCAAATTAGAAATGAATTGCAAAGCTTAATCATAATACACTGAACATGATAATATAATCAAGGAGGTGAAAAATAAAAATACAAATGGGTGCAAGGAAAATTAACTGTAGCCGTCGACCTCGAAGCTGGGGAACCGGGTTCGAGTCTCAGCAACAACACTCAACATACTGTGATTCTGGGCAAATCGCTACATCTCCCTGTGCCTAACAAAAATGAATGTGTCCATTTGTAACGAAACTGGTGCGCATGTAAAGCTTCCTGATACCCGATGTCTCCGGTCTAGTTTGGGCTATATAAAACTCCCCCAAAAAAACAGTGAGGAATAGAGGAGAGTGGTACCATAGCCCAGGAATCAGTAATATTGGGGAAGTAGGTTAGTAAAGACAATAAAGAAGAGACGCTAGAGATGGGGAACTCTGGTAGAGTTTCAATAGTCCGAGGCCCCAATCTGGAAAGAGGTCCATTGAAGTTTTTATTTTGATTTTTTGAAGGGTCAGTGTGACCCATGTGATTGACAGACTGATGGATTGAGTGATGTATGGGGACAGAGATGCATAATGTAATACACAATAGTAGATAAAATGTTATCTCTATGTACAGCTTACTGCAGGTTGGTAATTTCAAAAGGTAGAACATTGCATCCCTGACCCCTCCCCACCTCAGTCACCAGTTCCAAGAATGAAGACTGCTTCTTGCTGACTGAATGAACAAATGACTTCCTATGCCAGTCAGTCAGTCAGTCAGAAATAACTTTATTTCGCCAACACAAAGATGGCATAAAAAGTATTCAACAAATATATCAATTTCCATTATTATTATAAGTTAAAATTACATGTATTACGAGAAGTTTGTTAAAAGAATAAAATCATGTTAAAACATTATTCCTATTATACAAATGATGGTAATTCATAAATATATACACGGTTATTGCACAATTCAATGGCTTAATTTGCAAGATGAATGACAGATTGACAATTTAGTGTTCTTCTCTTCAATGCAGATAAGAGGAATGATGCCAAAGAAAAACATGTAAAGGGATCAGACAACGGTAGGTAATACAGAGTCACACGACACTGTTTAAAAAATTTTTGCGGATGGGGGGGGGACAATAAATATTTTCCTTTCTTTACCATAGATTTTAAAAAAGAATAAAAAATGTAGATCATTCTGAGTGGATCGATTATCACAAGCACAGGGTGGCGGTTTGGACATCACATAAGTATTAAGAGGGAGAACCAACATCAGGGGGATATAATATAAACGGAATCTCACTAAAATGTATCTATGTTGTAAATTTGTAACAAACGATAAATAAGTTAAATTCACATCAATCGACATTACACTCGGGACATCGTGATATGCTCTGTCAACAGCTTATGGATAGAATGCTGCCTCCTTGCCTGTAAGTTGTTCAGTTGGTGAATTTCCAGCTCTTTCTTAGGAATAGACCAACACGTAGTTGGGTCTACAAAAAGATGATGTAACCCAACTGTCTTAAGGGTGGATTCAACGTATTGTAACCAGCTGATATTATTCACACCATCTAACTTCAAAGCATCACTTATGATATTCAGTGAGAGTCTCCTTACGCCAAACCGAATGCCACATCATAATGGGTGCAATCGAGATTTTATCACTCATATAAGGTACTCTCAGCTCCGTATGACAGTTACAATTCGAGCATGACTGAGGCAGGGAGGCCAAGTTTTCAGAAAGGCATCTTCGGTGCGTTGCAAAGGCCCCCCCTGCGCCTTGCTTACAGCAATTTTCAGCTCCTTTTAGCCCAGATGCAGCATTATGCATTAAGGAAAAATGTGGGACCGAAATGTAATCCTGCAATAAGGAGAAACTGCTAGATGTGCCTCCTTACCTGAACACTTTGAGTTCCTCTATGATCGATTATTTGTTTGCTGAGGGCTTTTATGAAACACTCAGACGCCACCTTTCATCTGTTCCAGGGCATTCTGGGCCATTGTAAGCATGCAGAAAAGCCAAAACAAAGGGGTGGTCAAGCAGTCCTATTGAGCGTTAGGTATGAAGGATATGGACTGAAAGAAGATAGTCTCTTTCTGATAGACCCTATAACCCTCCATGTGACCCCCACCCAACAAGAAATGAGCTGTCTCATGCCCCTCAATAATTAGAGACAACATGACGGAAGTGTTCAAGCTGTTAGCTCTGAGATATGGTGGGCATCCCAATACAGACCAGCAGGATTGTACAAGACCAGGCAATAAGATGGCGCAAACCCGTCAATACCAAATGATGAGACAGCCAAGCCTCTCAACACCAAGCAGTGAGATGCCACAAGCCCCTAAGACCAAACAAGACCACAAAACCATCGCATTATCAAGCTAAGAGGTGCCACATGCCTCAAATCCAGGCATTACGACTACAAGTCCACAAGACGTTGCAATGAGATAGCACACGCCTCCAAGACCTGCAAAGATGCAACACAAGCCCTTCACTACCAGCTGATGAGAGGGCATTGCTCCCATCGCCTACCAATGGCATGGCCTAAGACTCCAATATCAAACAATGAGAATGCACAAACACTCAAGCAATGAGATGGGATAAGCTCCACAAGAGCACGCAAGCATCCCAGGGATGAGCTGCCACAAGCCCCACACTATCAAGCAACGACCTGGTACAGCACCAGAAGTATTGATGACCACATGATGAGCTGTCACACGCCCCACACTATCAAGCAACGACCTGGTACAGCACCAGAAGTATTGATGACCACATGATGAGATGGCCCAAGAACCAATACCAAGCGAGGAGACTCCACAAACTCCACAATATCTAGCGATGAAACACAAAATCTGAAGAGTGTACAGTAACGGAACAAGTCCCCGCAGCGCAGGCAGTGCTGAGATGGCACAAGACCTCCAGGACTAATGGATGATACAGTAGAGTGCTCCCCACAGCCAGTATTAGCTGCCTAGACAAACCCCACCCAATGCCAGGAGATGGAGCACACCGAGGGCTGTTGGATGAATGGGTCGATGCTGATCCCTGAGCTCTCACCTGCTCCTGGTGGATGAATGAGTCTGCTGATCCATGGAGCTCACTCCTGCTCCTGGTAGTTGAATGGGTCGATGCTGATCCATGGAGGTCACTCCTGCTCCTGGTGGATGAATGATTCTGCTGATCCATGGAGGTCACTCCTGCTACTGGTGGATGAATGAGTCTGCTAATCCATGGAGGTCACTCCTGCGCCTGGTGGATGAATGGATCAATGCAGAACCCTGAGCTCGCTCCTGGTGGATGAATGGGTCGATGCTGACCCCTGAGCTCGCTCCTGCTCGATGAATGGGTTGATGCTGACCCCTGAGCTCATTCCTGCTCCTGCTGGATGAATGGGTCGATGCTGACCCCTGAGCTCCCTCCTGGTGAATGAATAGGTCGATGCTGACCCCTGAGCTCACTCCTGCTGGATGAATGGGTCAATGCTGACCCCTGAGCTCACTCCTGCTCCTGGTGGATGAAAAGGTCGATGCTGACCCCTGAGCTCGCTCCTGCTCCTGGTGGATGAATGGGTCAATGCTGACCCCTGAGCTCACTCCTGCTCCTGGGGGATGAATGGGTTAGTGCTGACCCCTGAGCTCACTCCTGCTCCGGGTGGATGAATGGATCAGTGCTGATCCCTGAGCTCACTCCTGCTCCGGGTGGATGAATGGGTCAGTGCTGACCCCTGTGCTCACTTCTGCTGGATGAATGGGTCGATGCTGATCCCTGATCTCACTCTGTCTCCTGAAGGGTGAATGGATCGATGCTGATCCCTGAGCTCACTCTGTCTCCTGGTGGATGAATAGGTCGATGCTGATCCCTGAGCTCGCTCCTGCTCCTGGTGGATGAATGGGTCAGTGCTGACCCCTGTGCTCACTTCTGCTGGATGAATGGGTCGATGCTGATCCCTGAGCTCACTCTGTCTCCTGATGGGTGAATGGGTCGATGCTGATCCCTGAGCTCACTCTGTCTCCTGATGGATGAATGGGTCGATGCTGATCCCTGAGCTCGCTCCTGCTCCTGGTGGATCAATGGGTCAATGCTGACACCTGAGCTCTCATCTGCTCCTGGTGGATGAATAGTTTGATGATGATCCCTGAGCTCACTCTTGCTCCTGGTGGATGAATCGATGTTGACCCCTGAGCTCGCTCCTGCTCCTGGTGGATGAATGGGTTGAAGCGGATCCTGAGCTCACTTCTGCTCCAGGTGGATGAATGGATCGATGCTGATCTGGATGAATGGGTTGATGCTGATCTGGATGAATGGGTCGATGCTGATCCCTGAGCTCACTCCTGCTCCTGGTGGATGAATGGGTCAAAGCTGATCCTGAGCTCACTCCTGCCCCTGGTGGATGAATGGGTCGATGCTGATCCATGGAGCTCACTCCTGGTGGAGGAATGGGTAGATGCTGATCCTGATCTCACTCCTGCCCCTGGTGGATGAAGGGGTCGATGCTGATCCATGGAGCTCACTCCTGGTGAATGAATGGATTGATGGTGATCCTTGAGCTCACTCTTGCCCTGGTGTGAATGGATCGCTGCTGATCCCTGAGATTACTTTTACCCTGGTGGATGAATGGGTTGATACTGATCCTGAGCTCACTCCTGGTGGATGAATGGGTCGATGCTGATCCCTGACCTCACTCCAGCTCCTGGCGAATGAATGGGTTGATGCTGATCCCTGAGCTCACTCCTGCTTCTGCTGGATGGGTGAACAGATGTTGACCTTGGGCTTGGCTCTCAGTTGCTCCTGGTGCGTGAATGGGACAATGCTGGTCGTTGAACCGACCTCTCGCCCAAGACCGTGGGTTGAATGGATTAATCTTGACCCCTGAATTAGCGCTCATTGCTGTCGGTGGATGAATGGATCAAGGTTGGCCACTGACTGAGTTCTAGCAGTGTCAGGCTAAGAGGATGAATGAACTGATGCTCACCTTTGAACTAAGCGCTCAATGCTGCCGGTGGAGGAATGAATCAGATTTCTCCATTGAGTCCGTGTCTGACACTGATGGATGAATGAAAAAGTTGCTGACCATTCAGCTAAGCTTTCATTGTTCCTGGTGACTGAATAAATCAGTGCTGCCCACTGACTGAGATCTATCCTGAAATGCTGGATGATGGAACTGATGTTGACCCTTGAACTAAGTGCTCATTGTTGAGGGTGGGTGAATGGATCAGTGTTCGTCACTGACTAAGTCCAAGTTTAGCATAGCTGTATGAATGAACTGATGCTGACGCTTGAACAAAGCCCTCATTCTCCTGCAGGATGAATGAAGGGATGCTGACCTTGAAACTAAGGCCTTATTGTTCTTGGTAGATGAATGAATGGATGCTGACCCTAGAAAAAAGCCATCATTGTCCTGCAGGATGACTGAACAGATGCTAACCCCTAATCAAAACCCTCATTGCTCCTACAGGATGGATGGGTGGATGTTGACCCTTGATCAAAGCCCTCGTTGGTCCTGCAGGATGAATGGGTGGATGCTAACCCTTGAACAAAGCCCTCATTGCTCCTGCAGGATGAATGAAAGGATGCTGACCTTGAAGCTAAGGACTCACTGTTCCTGCAGGATGAATGGGTGGATGCTGATCCTTAATCAAAGCCCTCATTGCTCCTGCTGGATGAATGAATGGATGGATGGTGCCATTAAAGCTAAGGACTCATTGCTCCTGCAGGATGAATGAATGGATGCTGCCCTTGTAGCTAAGGACTCATTGCTCCTGCAGGATGAATGAATGGATGATAACCCTTGGACACAGCCCTCATTGCTCCTGCAGGATGAGTGGACGAATGCTGACCTTGAAGCTGAGGACTCACTGCTCCTGCCGGATGAATGGGTGGATGCTATCCCTTGAACAAAGCCCTCATTTTTCCTGCAGGATGAATGAACGGATGCTGACCTTGAAGCTAAGGACTCACTGTTCCTGCAGGATGAATGGGTGGATGCTGACCCTTAATCAAAGCCCTCATTGCTCCTGCTGGATGAATGAATGGATGGATGGTGCCAATAAAGCTAAGGACTCATTGCTCCTGCGGGATGAATGAATGGATGCTGTCCTTGTAGCTAAGGACTCATTGCTCCTGCAGGATGAATGGATGATAACCCTTGGACACAGCCCTCATTGCTCCTGCAGGATGAGTGGGCGGATGCTGACCTTGAAGCTAAGGACTCACTGTTCCTGCCGGATGAGTGGGTGGATGCTATCACTTGAACAAAGTCCTCATTTTTCCTGCAGGATGAATGGGTAGGTGTTGACCCTTAATCAACGCCCTCATTGCTCCTGCTGGATGAATGAATGAATGGATGCTGCCATTAAAGATAAGGACTCATTGCTCCTGCAGGTTGAATAAATGGATGCTAACCGTTGGACACAGCCCTCGTTGCTCCTGCAGGATGAGTGGGCGGATGCTAAACCTTGAACAAAGCCCTCATTGCTCTTGCAGTATGAATGAATGGGTGCTGACCTTAAAGCTAAGGACTCGTTGCTCCTGCAGGATGAATGGGTGGATGCTGATCTTGAAGCTAAGGCCACATTGCTCCTAGTGGATGAATCATCTCATGGTGGCCCTCGTGCCTCGCCCTCGCTGTTGCAAGGGCTCCACCCAAATCACACCAGACAGTTGAGCTGCAGTTTTCCCCCCAAGGATGTTAATAGCAGTGAGGCGCCTGGATCAGCATTTGAAAGGGCTCTCCGCCCTCTCACCCGCTGGGCTGTTAAGCCTTTGATCACCTACAGGCAGACAATCACGAACCACATTGTATTTTGCATTCTGCTGCATTTTCACCATAATTATGGATTTGCCATATAATATATTATGTCATGCAGGATTTGCAGACTTTACCACAAAAGTAGTTGTTAGCTCAGGCAGATCAATAGTTTCAAAACAGTGCAGCAGCACGTGTAGCGCACAGTTCAAAACCCCTCGCAAAAGTCGACAGGTCAACTTTCAGTTGCCTATTGGGGTATTTGAATATTAAGTGTTACTAATTAGGTTAACGTGTAAAAAAGACAAAATAATGCACCAATACCGTCAGAAAATGTGCTATATTACGCTGCATAATTTGTCTTTTTTTTTGCTCCTTGTTTTAGTCAACGTTGCCGCATAATTTGATCGTCGCTTGTCGCATATTTCTAGTGACCCCGACTATGGCCTATGATACTATCAGCCTACACTGGCGTTTGATGCAATAGCATGTTCAGTGTGAGCCGTGTAGTTTTGCTTGTAACTCTGTCATGGACTCCAAACCCCAGCATGCAATGTACTGTTGACTAAAATGCCAGAATCGGCAGAAGGCGTTATACAGATGGCGCCACTTGTTAGCTACTCATGCGGTACCGTGAGCACTCACCTTGCTCTGATGGATGAATTGATCGATGCTGCGCCCCTCCGATTGGCCGACCATCTGCTGTACAATATGCACTGCACACACCCTCGGTGTAGACCGGCTCGCTTAAATTCTGCTCCGGGCTTCACTCTGTATTAATAGTCATACTATAGAGGGGAAGGAGGGGCCAGCCTCCGCCAATCCGCTGCAGCATCTATGAATATCCTAATATACGAAGCAAAGCAGAGAGATGTAACGATTGTATGATAGTACGGAAGAGGCTGGCAGACTCCGCCCCACCACACTCCCCCCACGTGCACACCAACACTCACCCAGGCACCACAATTAATCATGAGTGCATCGTGTGAACAATTGCGGCCCTTTCTCTGCTAGCGAATATTATACCCCGTACACTTCTTGAATTGTCTCTTTATTTTTATTTTTTGCAATTTTACATATAGCGAGCATGACCCAATTTGGTGCCAGAACGCTTTACGTAAGAACAAAATGTACATCTGAATAAAAACAGCATATGGTTAAACAAATAGCATATCATGGTAATATGTATCTATAACTGGATTACTTGCTGAAATTGATTTATGCAACGATTTGTCAGAGAACATTTCCGTTTAATACATTTCATCGTGTTCACCATTTTAAAAAAATCTTCATTTTTAATACAATCGATCCCACGCCTCAGAAACGTTTTAAGGTATGGGCAAAGCAAAGTGGGCTCTGGCCCGGGGCCCCAGCCTTTCAGGGGACCCCTTGATAAAGTCAACTCTGTACTGCAAAGTCTTTTTCCGGTGGCATTTAATCATTCTTAAATAGATTGTTTGAAATGCTGTTTTCATGCAACATCCATATAAAAGTTTCTGTTACCTCAAAACAGGAAATCAGGTATTGAAAGGGGAGGGTGCAATTCAAAGCTGTTCCGAACGGGGTCCCCAAAAATACATCTGTCCCAGCCCGCCCCCCCCCCCCCCCCCAAATCCTTAGAATGTCCCTGACACGCCTCTTGACGTTCAGTGTAGGACAAACTCAAAGGAACTCGCAGAGCCGAAACCCCAAAATATAAATAGTAAAAAAAAACTATAAATAGTAATCCGTGCACCATAGAAATGTATGTAACGAAGTTTCCTGCAGTGGGCGCATTAACCTGCGGCGGCCGGGCTATTTTATGGCACAAAAGCTGTTGCATTTCCCTGACTGAGACGGAACGGAAGCTTGTAGCTAACTGCTCCTGTTCAGTAGGTAAACCCGCCGTATTTTGAAAACAGCCCCGCGCTGCAGACGGCTTTCCTTATTTGTGCACATGAAACATCTGCCGCGCGCGCTTCTTTGAAAGTGCCCCAGGGCGGCGGAACGGCCACTTGAGAAAGTCAAGTGCGAGAGAAAAAAAGCCCCACTGAATAAAATACCAAAACCGCCACCTCCGACACCAAACCAGCGCAGCCCCGCGCAGGCGGACCTCCGGGAGGGAGGGTAACGGGGCGCAAGGAAGCCCGGGGGCTCGAGCAAAGCGCGGCCACAGGGGGACCCGGTTACGAGCAAGGCCCCAGGGCGAACCTTAGGACCGGTGCAACCCGGAGCACGAGCTGAACAGTTGACCGGAGGAGGATACTGTCTACACAGGAAGGCGGGCTGCGAGGCAGGTGCGGGGGAAACTGCAAGCCCCGCGCAGCCAAGACGAGTGACTGAGGAAATGTATTACAGCAAATAGACTGTCTGGGTTACACATGGAAACAAGCAGCGCTGACAAACGTGGCGTACGCACAGCACTAAAGGCAGCCCCAGCAAGCAGAGCTTTTAATGAGCCGGGTCCTGTTGCGTCTCTGACCAGACAGAAATTAAAAACGTACCTTGAATCAGGCCGCCCTGACTGTGATGACGTTCTCAACACTGACTCTAGACGCCTTCAAGGTAATCCCCATGTCCACAGTGCTGTGCAGTCCCTGCCTGCGTTTCACGTTTTACTTCATCTTGCATTCCTAAGAGTGTTTGCTTTTTCCAGATGTTGTCTTTCTGTGTTTTTTCCAAGTAATATATAGTGCATACTTTGGACTGAGACGCCCCCACTCCAAGTTTCTGAGTAAGTTCAGTTTGTGGCTGGTTCATGGCAGGGCAGACGGAGAGCTCTGAGCCTGAACTCAGTGCGAGCTTCACACAGCGCTTGTCAGTGGGGCATAAAGGTGCTCAGACGGCAGACGGCATGCACATCCAATCCATGGCTCCTCTGCCGAGCGCACCCAGCGGTGGTCACATTGCCTCAATAATATTTTGTTGGAAGATGAATGAAGGATGTTCACAGCTGTCAAAATTTGGACACTAACGAAGGATGCCAAAGGCAGTGCTTACAGGTGAGTGGCAGTGTGTGTGGGGGGTGTGGGGGGCGGTGAAATGTAGGAGATGCAAAGAATCCCATGCAGAAGGAGAGAGTGAAAGCACACGCTGAAGAGGAAAGAGTTGAGGTGTGAGCTATGAAGATGAAGAATTTCCAAAATACATGTGGAGAAAATGGGGGCAAGTGTCGGAGTGAGAGACTGCAAAGGAACGCACTGCCAGCAGCCCCAGGAGGGCAAACGAGCAAATTCATGGGGAGCCGAGACAGGTGTATGTCTTGGCCTTGGAGTCAAAATACAAGCCGAGACACTGATAATGATACTTTATTTGATTTAAAAAATCATAAAAGGGTGGGCTTACCACCATGCAAACAGCGTGTACATCATAAAAAAGAACAACACAAATTCAGCTTTGAATGTTGTTAAAAACTGGTATCCTAAAGTATGCAAATTTATCGGGGAACACAATGTTTTTAACTCATGATAAAGGGAAAGAAGTAGAGGTGTGGGAAAATAACAGTAGTTCAAACGGGGGGCACGTTATTTTTAACTCATAGTGCAAAAAGACATCCGTTTGGAAAGGAGGAAAAGGAAGAGAAGAGTCCGTAGCCGGCCGAGGCCTGGCCTATTGTCCAGAGACCTCTTTGGTTGCCGCCCTGTTTTCCAGCTTTATGGCGGCGAAGTTAAAAAATGTTATGGTTTTACATGAAAGTTCTATCCAAGATCCACTTAAGCATCTTATCACCGCCGCTCTGCAAGTTCTCACCTGAGCTTCTCTTAGAAGTGGTCGAAGAAGCGTTTTTCTAAGATTCTGAAGTGCCGGGCATATGCATATAAGGTGCAGCAAAGATTCCGCACCGTTGCCACAGAGACGGCACTCGGGAGTTGCCCACGACCGTAGCCATTTAGGAGTAAGCTCTTTGGAAGAGAAGCAGCCCAGCCTTAAGAGACTAAGTTTCCTTTTGTGATGGTCCCTGAAGCATTCTTTCAAGTATTCCTGAGGTTTTAAGTTGGTATATGATGGCAAAACGATCCAGGCATGGTTTTTGCCGGCCACTGCTGCTTTGTCCATGAGTAATGATGCTTGTTTGACTGCTTTCTTGGTTATCAGCTTGAAAGCGGAGTAAGTCATGGGCAAAAGCCAGGATTCTTCCAGTTTTAGTGCCTCAAGAGCTTGCCTCAAGGTCTTATATGTTGAGTTTGGTAGGCCAGCTTGTTTTTCGACTTCTGACCAGCAAAGGTGGGCCAGGGATTCGTCTGCTGCGTCCCTCATGCGCCAATAATATTTGGCGAGTGCTCCTTGTCTTGCCGGGAGCTGGTTGGTAAGACCATACTCCAAGCGAATTTGAGCTTGAGAAATATGGCGCGGAATTAGGAAGAGGTTTTTGAACAGCCTGGATTGGGCGAGGTTTAACGCTGTGGAGTCCCGGGTTGCCAGTAATTCTGAGCCGTATGTTAGTGATGGCAGAAATTTAGCGGCTACAATCTTAAGAATGTGACCGGTGGAATGTCCGTTTAGTTGCTTTTGAACAGTTTTAAAAGCAAATTGAAGCTGCTTGGCTTTGGATTTCCCCTGTTCCAGGTGCTGTTTAAACTTTTGTCGATGGTCCAATAAGATTCCTAGGTATTTATATTTGTCTACATGGGTTAAAGAAGTAGAATTTATCTTCCAGACAAAATTTTGTTTTTTCTTTCTAGAGCCGCAGAAGCATAGAGTGGTTTTTTTTTTTAGGTTTATAGTCAGCTGTGCCTTCGCGAGGTACTGCGACAGTTTGCAGATCAAGCGTTGTAGGCCGATGGGGGTTTTTGACAGGAGCACTATGTCGTCTGCATATTGAAGAGATATTATAGGTCAATTAGCCAATTTTGGAGGATCACCCTGAGTGGTACGTAGGTCGCTTTCTAGATCCGCGGTGTAGATGTTAAAGAGGCTGGGGGCCAGTACACAGCCTTGTTTTAAGCCATTGGTTGTGTGGAATTTCCTTGTCAGGCGTCGACCATCTCCTTTTTTAACTTGGACCCAAGTGTCTGAATAAAGCTCGATGATTGCTCCCAGCAACTTTGGCGGCACGCCCCAAGCTTTCATTTTGGCCCAAAGAATGGATCTGGGCACTTTGTCAAAAGCCGCTTTTAGGTCCAAGAAGCAAGTGTACAGCGGGGTGGAATTGTGAATTGCTTTGTTAACAAGGAGGGTTAAGGCGGATAAGTTGGTCAAGGTGCCCAGTCCTGGCCGAAAGCCTGTTTGTGTCAGGGGAATTATCCCTGTACTGCTCACCCAAGAATCCAGTTCTACCAGCAGATTGGAGGCATAGATCTTGGCCTCCACGTCTATTAAGGCTATTAGCCTATAATTGTTAGGGTCTGAGCGGGACCCGGATTTGTGAATTGGATGAAGAATACTGCCTCTCCATGATTCGGGAATATTCCCAGTTTTTAGACTGTGACCAAATAAGGGTGTTAGTTGGCTGGCCCAAAATGTTGGATCTTTCCTGAATAAGGCATTGGGAAGCCCGTTTGGTCCAGGTGCTCTGTCTGTTCTCAATGATTTTACAGTGTTCGAGACCTGCTTTAAAGAGAACAATTCCATGTCTCCTGTGTTCTTAGATATCGGTGAGTGCCCACTGCTTTTTGGAGCCAGCTTTGTGCTCGGGCTGAACCGGGGAGGCTCCTCTGGACGCTCATTGTTATTGTCAGTGGAATTGTATAATAAGTCTATAGACTGCTCCAAAGCTGGTCCGTCATGTCCGAGTTAAACTGGCGATGTTTGCCGTTTAGCATAAAGTTTATTTTTGTCCAAAAATCTTTTGAGTTATTCAATTTACTTGCGTGGAGTATGGAGCATGCTAGTTTTTCCCTATGCAATCGCTTGGCCAGATTGATCTCTCTTTTTAGTTCTTTTTTTAGAGATTCAATTTTGTTCAGCGTGGTTTGTGATAACTGAGAGACTTTTTTACGTTCGGCCCTAAGGAATGCATTTATTTGCCTTTTTAATTGGCGCAGTTTCGGTGTGTACCATTCCCCGCCTCTTTTCCTTATGGGTTTGGATCCTCTATTGTTGAATTGATGTTTCTTATTGATCTCCATTACGAAATTTTCCCAAGTTTTAACTATGTCTCTTGATGTTTCAGCTGGTTGGTACAATACGTGGCATGACTCCATTAGAGTAGAGAGGTTTCCTTCGTTCCAATTTAGCCGTTTTAGGTTAAAGATTTTTGTGTTCAAGGACAAGGGTGCTGCCTTCTCCGATTTTGTAGGTTGGGTGGTCAGGATGAGGGTCTGTGGGAAATGATCGCTTTCTCCGCGTTCCTGAATCTGGAAGTCGCTAATTTGGTGGAATAAGTCGGGGTCAGCCAGGGTGTAATCTAAGGTGGAGCCCGAGTTCTTGGAGACCCTCGTTAGAGCGGCTGGTCTGTCCAAATGGCCTCTCCCGTTTAAAGTGTACAGATGTAGAGCTTCTAGTTCTGAAGCACATTTCCTGCCCAATGCATTTTGTCTGCATTGATTGCCCTGCCGTGGTTCGATATTATTGGGGAGGGGTCCCTCCTGTCCACCAATTAGGTTCAGATTAAAATCTCCCGTTATTATCATGTTTTCACTTGGGTAGATTGATTTCAATGACTTGATTGTAGAGACTAGTTGTTTTATCCTTTTCCCTTTATATTTTCCACGGGGATGCATATAGATATTCACGATCAGAAGTCCCAGGTTAGGGGTAATTTCCACTTTAATACATTGCATCCATGTGGAGTCTAAGTCGATGCAAGTTGGTGACCAGGTGAAATCTGTTGATGTAAAAATGGATAGGCCCCCTTTGGCCCTGCCGGAGCGTCCATCCTTTTGAGCTGGAACGAGGAATTCTTTGTACCCCACTAGAGGGGAATTTTTGGTCTGCCATGTTTCTTGAAACAATAGAATTTTAAATTGGGTTATAAACTCAATAAAGTCATCTTCCTCCAGCTTCACATTTAAACCGTTGATATTCCATGAGCAAATCTTGCAGCCTTGCTTTTTACCCGTCATTGGGCTGCTGTCAGTTCAAACTACGTTCCTATGTAATTGTGCCCGAATAGTGTGTTGGGGCCTTTCGGGCATGTCTGCCTCTTGGTGTGCGAAAGTGATTGTAATTTGCCTCAATCCCTGCACTTCCACTTCAGTACTACTTCTTAAATCTGGCCCTTTGGCGTTTTTTAGAAGGCATATTTTTGGGTTTTGTTTCCGCAATGGGTTGGGATAACGCGCTGGCTCCACTATTTTTAGTTCAATGCCCCATGCGGCGAAAGCCTCCCTATGAGACAGGATTAGATCTGTGGTGAAATGGTTGGTCCACATTGTAATTGTTGAGTCGGAGCCTGCTTGAAGAGGGTTCGGTTTAAACTCAATTGATTCGAGGTCGCTCGATTTTAAATGTCGCAGACCTGGTAGTTCTTCTAGAAGTCTTAAAATGGCCCCTCTGTTCAGAATATCATAAGACCCTCTTGAACTGTATTGTGGGTTAAACTCGATTTTATTACTTGTCGTGGGCCGTTTTTGGATTTTAGGTTGTCTATTCTCTTCAATAAAGCGATGGACCGTTCCTGCTTGGTCCGCCTCTGGCACTAGTGTTTGTGAGTTTACCATCAGTGCGCTGTTAGCAAAATCTCGTCTGTTAGGGACTGGGGCTAATGATACGTGAGAATCTCCACCCTGTGTATCTCGAGGGTTAATTCCCTTTATCGTTGCGACATTATCTAAGTTAACTTGACATTTAAAGTCTGGGGCTTGATTAGGTGAGTTATTGTCACTTAGATCCGTCTTTTGATCAATGTTTATTTTTTTTCCCGGCTCTTGAAGTGGTACTTTATGGTCTGGTTTTTGACTCGCGGGTTTAAAGATGCTGAACACTTTTAATGCGTTCGTCTTTGTCGTTGTTTCACATTTTGCTACTTCTGAAGTCAAGGGCGCCTTGGTCGGTGGGTGGGCCGTCGGTGTAGACCCTTGCTCTGACGTTGTTCTAGTTTGAAGTGGAACGCTCTCGGGATGGTGTTTGGCTTCCTTATTCTCGGGATTGTTGGTAGATTTTTCCAGGAAAGTTTGTGGAACCCATCGGTTGTGTGCTTTTGCATTTCTGGCTTTCCTTAGTCGCTTTCGTTCTCTCTTTGTAAGCGTTGGAGCCTGTTTGATCTGGTTGGCGATTGGCACGACGTTGGA
This sequence comes from Lissotriton vulgaris, assembly GCF_964263255.1. Taxonomy (NCBI): domain Eukaryota; kingdom Metazoa; phylum Chordata; class Amphibia; order Caudata; family Salamandridae; genus Lissotriton; species Lissotriton vulgaris. The sequence goes on from NC_141697.1 coordinate 259,377,057, forward strand.
AATTTGCCCCTGAATTAGCTCGGCCGCCTCTGTACGATTAATCGGGTTATGCTCATCTGGTCTTGCTGGCGACCGGTTTTCCTTTGCTGGAGAGTGTAGATGGTCTAGAAATTCCGAGCGCTCTTCGCCCCTGCTGGCTTTGGTCTGCCTTGTCACCCTGCCGGTGCCCTCTATGGAGTGCTGATTACCGGTTGGTTCCCTTGCTGTTGAGGTTGTTTCCGTGGGAGAGTCTTTTGGCGAGTCCTTGACGGCCCCCAGTATCTGGGTCATCAGGTTGGGTAATGTGGCCAGCTTGTCTATTATATTGGAGCAGTGACAAGTGTAGAATGTGTGATCCTTATTTAATTGGACCTTGGTAATCATAGTGTTTAAGTCTTGTAGGTTTGCTTCAATTCCCTGGACGTGAAACGCTAGGAGGTGGAGCAAATCAACTTGAGTATCCATCTTGTCCGCGTGATAGGACATGGCTGCTCCTATGGTTTCCATTGTTTTTAATAATTGCGGCCAGATGGAAACCTTTTGACTATTCTCTGACGAATCCCCCTGAAAATGAATGGGAATAGGTGATATAGGCGGATATGCAAAGGGGTCTGAATGCGTTAGATGCTCCCGCAGTTGGTCGCTCCCTGAGTTTTTGTCACTACTCTCTTCCTTCCCAGGGCCTAGATTGTTTTGAGTTGATAACTCTTGTGTGCTTCGTTTGAGTGTTACAGACTCAGTTGCTATTAGATTTAGTTCCTGTGGCTTCGGTGTCAAGCGATCTTTAATGGCATCGGTGTCATCAGTATCTCGTCCGGTTGGGGCAGAGCGGCACTTTGTTTCCAAACCCGGCATAAGCTGACTAGTCGTTGGACTGTGAGAGTTTGCCTGTGGATTTGGGCACTGTTTTTCAACACGGGGTAGCGCCTGAGGCTGCAGAAGGGATTCCTCAATTGTTGTTGGGGACGTGTTCTGAATTAAATGTGCACTCTGCAGACTCTGCTCTAGGAAGACCGAGTCGTCAGTTGCGTCCGGGGCCCAGTGTACTAGGGCGCGCGCAGGTAGTGAATGGGTAGGTTGTGGAGGCTGAGAGGGTGGTTCCCCCTTAGCTTTCTCTGAGTCTTTAGCTATTTGTTGAGTCTTTAAAACATTTGACCAGAGGGGGCCAGGCCCCTTGCACCCGGAGTTCCTTCTTGACTTTACCGTTTGGACTTTGCAGGATTCACTGTAACACCTTGGTCGGTTTGGTGGTGATACGGACTGTAGGACTTCCTTGTTTGCTCCCTCCATATAAGCGTTATATTGTGTACTGTTGCATTTGGGGCCGGAGTCGTGAGGTGGGGATGTGTTCCGACTCACGCTCCCGGTGGAAAGTCTTTGGCAAACTTTGAGAAAGTCTGTGATCAATGCCCTTTTGCTTGCTTTTAAATGCGGGGCTTGTTCACTATGTACCGAAAGTGGCGTTACATCTCTCGAAAGATTTCCCTCATTCTTCGTTGCGGGACTGCTGGTTGTGCTGTCCTGATTGATCTTATTGGCTCCCTCATCCAAGCTTAATGGACCAGGATTGTCAGATTGGTGCGACATGCCTAGGGGGATTATTGCGGAGTTTACGAGGTCTGTGGGAACAGTGGCAGGGGCTGCTGTCCTAGAGCCTTGGTCCTCCGGGGATAACTTTGTGGAAATCCTACTCCTACCCACGGCTGACCCTTCGGCTACCTCCTCCTCTTCTACCACCTCGCTGGTCATACGTGTGGGGCTCCCCTTAACCTTCTTTGTCTTCCCCTGTGATGTCACAGCTGTGGCATCCGCGCCCCGTGGTTTCCCCGACCTCATGCTGATTCTAGGTGGACGGTGCCGTTTGACTTGTGGTCAGTAATGAGGTAACGAGGTAGCACGGTAAGCTGGAAGCGTTGGTGTTGAATATTCCCCTTCTTTATAGCGTTTGTCACTGTTTACAGTTTAACATGTGTATTAACTCAGTTTGCTTTGTAAAAAGTTTATAATGAGTTGTAGTGTTTGGTTTTGCCACTTGTAACAGGAATGGTGGGGTGGTGGAGGATGGCAGGAGGCAAATTGCAGAAATGACTGCAGACTGCGAGTGAGGTGTGCAGGGTAGCAAGCGGAGCACACGGGGAGGCACTCAGGCTGGGAGGACCTAGTCAACCAGCCTCTCTGTGTCCGCCCCCGGCTCTTACTTTGCGGCCGCCTCTAATGGCTGCCGCGCTTGCTTTCAACTCCCCCTCCGCCTCCGCCTCTTACCTTACTGGCCCTGCTGGCGCCTGCTCACTTGTTCCAAGGCACAGTTAGTAACTCCACCACCGCTGGCTGGCTGAATGCAAGCAGTCTCTTCGTTAGTCAGTTTTTTTCCAGATATTTCAGGTATTGGGGGGGGGGGGGGGGGGGCGGCTCACTGGGTGATGGGGTGACCCACAGAACCCACAGAACGGGTCCCGCTTCCGTTCTCGCCGTCCCTCTCGCAGTCCCTCCAAGATGGCTCCGGGATTGCTCCCACGACCCCCTGGGCAGCTCTCTCCTGCCTCTCTCGGGCCGCTCCCGCTGGCGTTTCTACAGTGTGCAGTGTGCACAGCCTACCGCCGTGGCTGTCCGGGGGTCTCAGCCTGGCCACACACACAAAAAGCACACAAAAACCACTCGCGGCTATTACCGCGTCTGGCGGGTGCTGGCGGCCGGCACCCGGAACGACAATTGGGGTAGTTGCCGTGCCCTGCCGCGTCCGGCTCGTGGTTCCAGCTGCAGTTACTGCCGCACCCCAAGCGCCAGCCGCCGCTGACACGCGGCTCCAGCCGCAGCCTGCTCGCCAATCTCGGGAGTCGTCGCGCACCAGCCACGTCCGGGGGCACAGAACAGTGCAACCGCGCCCGGGATGCCCGGCAGTGAGCAAAAGGTAGCGGCTGGAGTCGGCGTCTCCTCGTTGCCCTCCTCACCACTGCTCGTGTGCTCTGCAGCGCCGAGACACTGAAAAGGGTTAAAGTAAATAACACCGCCGTCCATTCTCCAGAGTTACAAATGTGTACATCAGTTCATTTTCCTGCTTGTGTGGAATGTTATGGTTGGAAGAGTGGGTGTCTGTCATGTGGCCTATAAGAAGGTCACCGGAATTATGCAATTCGGCAAACACACCATATTCTATATAATTATGGATTTACCGCAGTTGCCACATAATCCACAGTCCTATGCGTAATTTGCAAATCTCAAGAAAAAAATTGCTTGTAGTTGAAACTGATCAAAAGTTTCTAAAAAATGTGCCACAAATGGTGCGGCCAAGTTGCGGACCCACTGGAGAAGTTAACTGGTCACATTTTAGTTGTTATTTATTATGGGTTAGCCTACTACTTTTGGGAAACCCTTGCCCAGAGAGAATCAATGTGTCTTAAAATGAAAATACAGTCAAGCTTTATTGCTACAAAATGTGCCACATTAAGCTGCGTAAAATGCCTTTTGTTGCACCTAAATCTGTAAACATAAACTTAGACAGATTCAGGAAAGATGCACCGCGGGCGTTGCAATGAGCGAGCCAAAAGACAGTTTCTTTCCTGATGTGCAGAATACAAATGGGAATTGCTACTGTTCTATATTAGAACATTGGAATGTTGGGAGCTCCATTGAAAACAACGGAGTGCTCCGGGCTTATAATGGCTGGTATAAGCCTGGAGCTCCAACATTCCAATGTTTCTCTGTTCACAGCTTGGCTGTAAACAATGGCTTCAGGGAGCCTGAGTGAATTCCAATCCCCTCACATTCCCATAAGGCTTTGGTTGTTTTTGTTAGAACATTCTGCCCTCTAGTGGCAGAATGTTCTAATAGCCTTACAGCCCTCCATAGCTGGGCTATACCGGCTATTAAAGTCCCTCTCCCTTCGGCTCGGGCCTTTAACACTGCAGTGGGCCTTTAATAGCCAGTATAGCCCACTACGGCGGGCTATAAGGATATATTATACGCTAAGCGAATTGATGACATTTGAAACCATTTACAAGGGTGGTGTTGGTATAACTGACCCGAATGTGTCAGTCAATGACAGCCACATATAGCGAAATGCAATAATTTGCCTAGGATCACACACTTTGTTCAAGTAGGAGAGCTACAATTTGAACCCGGGTTTCTGGGTCACAAAGTCTGCTATTCAGCCTGTAGAAAATATCTCCTTCGCGAATTGAACAACACTTAGTGCTCTCTAGTATTTTGAAAGCTATAATAGCACACTGCTGTTAATAAAGCCATTGTTACAAAATACACATATAATATCCCATGTTAAATCGACCTGATAATATGTAAGATGTATCAATGAGTCCTGGGACTACGTTTGGGGTGCAGAGAGTGAATATTGGAGCATATAATAAAGCAATCCAGCATACTCAACGGATTACACCCACATCAATATTTGTTACGCAATGCAAAGTTGAGTGCAAGGCAGAGAGCCCTCCCTGTATGTTATTATTATATCAGTGGACTCCACAGACTTAAACAAAAATACACCAGAACTCCAACTGGGACAAATGCCCCAGCAGACCCATGAGCCCAGAACTCCCAAGGTGCTTGCCACTTGGTTGCAAGTTTTGGAATGGATGCCCCTGTGAAATCCAGCTATAGTGAAAGCTTTAGGGGCGTATTGTTCATCAGTGCAGCAAGTGCAGTGGCACTGGGGCATGGAGGCCTGAGGGGCCCACTGAACCCTGATTATTGCTGTATTTCACACCCCAAACAGTGGCCATCAGCTCTAGGGCCCACAAGACACTGGCTACATTGTTGGATAGGTTCAGCGTTTAATCTGTGCGGGTGGTTGCAGGTGGGGAGCACAAGCACTCGCACTCATTTTTGGGGGTGACTTATTTTTGATAACCAGACTTTGACACAGGGAGAGAAAGACATTAAAGAGAGAAGATGAGAAAAGAAGGAAAACCGTGGTGAAGGGGGAGAAAACAAGAATGAAAGAGAAGCTGCTAGAGTAAGATGAAGGTGCAGGAAGTGTAGAGTGGTGGAAGAAAGAGTTATGAAGCGAAACCAAGACAAGGCAGCCATGCTATGCGCCAAACGCAGGTTCTAAGAAAAACAAGCATTTGCAATGCAATAGGTCTCGCATTTACGCGAGTTTAAGCTATTGGCATTGTAAATGACTGGGTTTTATTTATGTTTTAAAAACCAAAACATAAATAAAAAGCATTGTCGTTATGAATGCCAATAGCTCAAACTTATGTAAATGCAAGACCTATTGCATTGCAAATGGTAGGCATCACAGTCAATGGGAATGAGGGAGGGCGGGCCGGCGGGGAAGAAGGCACGGACAATGAGAGGGAGGGTGGGGGTCTTAAAGAAGGCACAACAATGGGAGTGACTTAAAGGGGTGGGGGTCTTAAAGAAGGCACAGACAACGGGAGCGGGATAAAGAAGGCACATAGGGGGGTAAAGAAGGCAAGGACAATGGGAGGGAGGGAGGGCGGGGTTTAAAGAAGGCACCAAAGCACATCCTGCCTGCAGTAAGATAACCTCCATAAAGAGAATAGTTCTTAAAGAGTAGGCCAAAGACAATATACCAGGTACGGTGTAACAACCAAAGTTAAAGGGCCAGTCGCCATGGGAGGTGACAAATGAAGACAAGGCGGTACTGAGGAGGGACTAACAAGCCTATTTACGAATAAGAAGCCAGCATTTAGGAAGGACAATGACACAATCCAATGGCAAATATGGGTGGAGAGCGGGCAGGGCTTCTATTTCATACTCCACTATAACAAGTCTTGCAGAGCAGCAATGCGCACTGACTCTAGGCTCGACCTAAAAAATGGGCCACTGCACTTGTGCTTTTTTTCCTTTCTTCTTTTTAATCAAAATAAGCACTGGATAAGGTCCCTTTCCTAGCGGGAGAAGTTGAAGGCAGCACATTGTAGTCTGGACAACACAGAACCACACAGCCTATATAAGCAACATCTTTAACATAACCAGTTTAAGTAACAAGAGCAAAAAGCAGACACTGTCAGCAAGTCGTATGATCAGCACAGACCCTATCTGCAGCACCACCTACAGCTGCAATAAAAATGGTAGCATAGCATGGACAAAAAGGTGACATGTGGCAACAGGAGCATTGTGAGCCAGACTTCCAAAGGAGTGAACCACAAGGGGGATGTGCATGTGCTCACCAACAGTGTCTGCTTTCGCACAGAGTGTAAAGGTCACTGTATGTCTTGAACTTCCAATGGGGTGGATATGATGATTGTCTGTTTTTGTTTTCAACCACTGCGGTTTTAATTTGCACCGATCATTCGGCGTGTCTCTGCACACCGCGAGCTCGCATTGGATGGGTCTAAACACAGCCTGCAAACCGCCATTTTTGCACAGTGTCTTTCCACTAACTAATCTGCGCTTCGATGCGCAGTGTGAACTTCCAACACTGAGGATTGGAATATTGGCCGTGTTTGCTTTCATACATTGTGATTTTGCACCAACCAACCTGGGATGATTTGTCCAAATTTTACTGGTGGAAAATCTCTGCAATTATTGGGCGGCCGAGCAAATTATCGTCTTGACTGTAACATCTAATGTGCTAATGATAAGTGAGAATAGGATTTTTAACTGAGTCTACCCTTGCACACTGTGATGATGCTTTTGGTACAGTGCCAACATATAGTGGCGAGGTCTTGATCCCTAGCTACACCAGTTCTCCAATATCATGCATTTTGCACTGACTAACTTTCCGACAGACTCAATCTTAACTTTAAACTTTCTTGTATTTAACGTCCATTTAGCCTTATTCTATATTTATAATTGTAATGTTTTGTAAATAATCAAGCATTAAAACATTTACCTTACCTTCTGGGCAATACAGGCAATGTATGCAACAGTGACAACATGAGCAATGCTAATAAGGTAAACCAACAAGGGCAACACAATCAACAATGACAGACACAGTTAATATGTCACACACGAGCCAGTCATGGATAAGATAAGCAAAGTGGCAAACACACAATACGAATAAACAAGCATTTGCAATGCAATAGGTCTCGCATTAGGAAAGTTTGAGCTATTGGTACTGTAAATGACAAAGTTTTTATTTATGTGTTGGTTTTGAAAATAGAAAAATTAATAGCTTTGTCATTTACAATAGCAATAGTTTTAACTTTCGCAAATGTGACACCTGTAGCATTTGTAATGCAACATGTTTTGTATTTAAGTGACCTAGATGTATTGATATTACAAATAAAAATGGCTTTTAATTTTTTTAAGAATTAATACTGAAATAAAAGTTATTGTAATTTATAATGGCAATATCTTTTGTAAATATTTAAAGATTGTTCATTGTATTTTATTGTGACGGATATCCAAGAACAGAAGTGAAATATTAAATTTTTTTGTGACATTTGTAATAAAGCTTGAAACATTGAGAGAACATATTTGAACCAGTTGTTGTTGAATGGTTGCACATATTGTAAATGTATTGCGATTTATATAGCGCACGTATCACCCGAAGGCATCAAGGCGCTTGCCTTGGGAACCCGTCCTGGTATTCCCCTGTGAGATAACCCCAGCAGGGTATCCACAAGGTGAAAGCCAGGCATCCCGCCACAAGGGGCCGTAGTGGAGATTAAGCAAGCTATTGCCCAGAGTCGCAGAGTGTGAACCCGTGAGTCGAGTAGGCACCGGAACGAGAATTATCGAGTCCGTTGAATTTTTGAGCCCAAGACCCGCCGAGGCGGGGAATTGAACCCTGGTCCAGGACCGATCTCAGCTTCCGGGTCTGCCGCCTCTAACCCCTGAGCCACACTTCTCCACATATTGATGCTGTGGTGGCGCTGAGTGATGTTGTGGTGGCGCTGAGTGATGTTGTGGTGGTGATGAGTGATGCTGTGGCGTTCAGTGATGCTGTGGTAGCGCATACTGATGTTGTGGTGCACCTGAGTGATGCTGTGGTGGTGCTGAGTGATGCTGTAGTGATGCAATAGCTAGATAGAGTGAGTGCGATAGATAGAGTAAGTGCGATAGATAGATAGAGGGAGGGCGATAGATAGAGGAGGGCGATAGATAGATAGAGGGAGGGCGATAGATAGAGGGAGGGCAATATATAGATAGATAGAGTGAGGGCGATAGATAGATAGATAGCTAAAGTGTATTTATGTTGCATCGAGTAGAGTGTAAGTATGAGGTGTGCAATTATGTTGCATATAATTATGTGGCACTGAGTGGTATTTGGAGTGTATGTTCCATTGCAGAGTGTGTGAGGGTGCAGAGTGTGTGAGGGTGCAGAGTGTGTGAGGGTGCAGAGTGTGCAGTGTGTGTGCGGGTGCAGTGTGTGAGCGGGTGCAGTGTGTGTGCGGGTGCAGTGTGTGTGCGGGTGCAGTGTGTGTGGGGGTGCAGTGTGTGTGAGGGTGCAGTGTGTGTGAGGGTGCGGCGTGTAAGGGTGCGGCGTGTGAGGGTGCAGTGTGTGAGGATGCAGTGTGTGAGGGTGCAGTGTGTGAGGGTGCAGTGTGTGTGAGGGTGCAGAGTGTGTGTGTGGGTGCGGTGTGTGTGTGGGTGCGGTGTGGGTGCGGTGTGTGTGTGTGGGTACAGTGTATGGGTGTGGGTGTGTGCGGTGTGTGTGTGGGTGCGGTGTGTGTGAGGGTGCGATGTGTGTGAGGGTGCAGTGTGTGTGAGGGTGCAGTGTGTGTGAGGGTGCAGTGTGTGTGAGGGTGCAGTGTGTGTAAGATTGCGGTGTGTGAGGGTGCGGTGTGTGAGGGTGCGGTGTGTGTGAGGGTGCAGTGTGGCTGCAGACATGATCTATTAGCCATAAACAGGACCAGTTAGCTGTGTTTAGATCTTAAAGGGAGTAAACTTTGCAATGAATGATGAAAATAACAGATAAGCTGTGTGTGAGGGTGCAGAGTGTGTGAGGGTGCAGAGTGTGTGAGGGTGCAGTGTGTGTGTGTAAGGGTGCAGAGTGTGTGTGTGTGTGGGTGCGGTGTGTGTGTGGGTTCAGTGTATGGGTGTGGGTGTGTGCGGGGTGTGTGTGGGTGCGGTGTGTGATGGTGCAGTGTGTGAGGGTTCAGTGTGTGAGGGTGCAGTGTGTGAGGGTGCGATGTGTGAGGGTGCGGTGTGTGTGCGAGGGCGTGGTCTGTGTGCAAGGGTGCAGTGTGTGTGAGGGTGCAGTGTGTGTGAGGTTGTGGTGTGCGAGGGTGCGGTGTGTGAGGGTGCGGTGTGTGTGAGGGTGCAGTGTGTGTGAGGGTGCGGTATATGAGGGTGCGGTGTGTGAGGGTGGACAGCATCAGGGGAGGTTCTCATCCCTTATGTCTCAGACGTGAACAACCACCTGGATAATTCAATTTCTGGTGCAACCCTGGCGTAGCACAGGTACATTCATTCCCACATGGCAGAGTGGGTTCAATGAAGGTTCTTGATATCAAGGCACTATGGAACCCTCCTGCGGTTATCGTGGACAATACACTCATGTCTTTAGGATGTCCCCATTATGAAAGTAATATTCAGGCCAATATTCCCCCAGAACGGGGCTGACTGAAATGATTCTCAAACATATAAGGATGCCTGACCAGCTGAAGCCCCGTTCTGTGGTTTCCCTACATTTTGACTAAAAGTGTGACTTGTCACAGCAAGTAGGAAATCGACTGGGAACCTAGCCTCCATTGCTAAACCCTATGACAGGTAAGCCAAGGAGGCTACGGTGGTTTTATTTATAGATGTAGCTGTTTGGTAAGGCACTGGTTGTCATTTTACGACAACTTACGGGGTTTAAGCCAGGCGTTTGCAGTCTACAGTATCTACGTTTGCGGGAGTGCAGACCACGTCACCTATGGGATCGCAGGTGCGGACTTTAGGCATCACAGCTCTGGCACAAGCTGAGACACGGTCCCGAAGGATCGAATTACTGTAATTCCTGCAGGGGCGTGGATTTCTATTACCCATCCGACAAAACCCAGATTTCCTATTAGCTCTTAAGGGCAGTGAACTCTTTTCCGCATGTAACTGTGCAAGTGCAACCTGTTCTAACCAGAGTACTGCGGGGAACTCGCCCTACACAGGTGCCTGCACAGCAACCATGTGAGCTAATTGCCGGTCACCGTCGTGTTATGCAAGGCCTGCAGTACTGGCAGACCCGCTCCGCTGTCCCTCTGTGTACTGATCATTTCTGAAGGGACGGGAGCTCCCTGTCGAACTCGCACTTGCGTGATTTGGGTCAAACCACATGAGTCAGTGCCAGGCCTTTGCTGCCGACCGAGTATGTATAACGGAAGAACGCCAGGCACCCGGGAGCTGCAGGCCAAGCACACGGCAAACTCTGCTGGCACTAATCCAAGCAATTTGAGGAACATTCCCTTCCTGTCCCTTCAGCGTCCAGCGGTCATGAGCACATTGACATCACAGGCCAGCCTCCCAGCGCTGAGGGACAATTGTGTACTAGACTGCCCCCATCAACTAACGTCCCGACTCCCGAGGGAGGCTGCAGAAGTGCACTATAGCCAGCGTTCAGCAGAGGGGGCCGGAAGTCGCTGGAGCAGCGCTCTGAATGACAGCTGTTCAGAACGAGGCCTGACACGCAAATAGGTTTTCCGGCCGGGAGAAAGAAGAGGCGTGACACGCACGAACTTCCTGAAGGGGGGGAGAAACAACAGAGCGGGCTGCGGAGTCTGGACACGGAGGGACAGGACGAGAGGAGCCGGTGAGGGGGGGCGTCGGGGCACATTGACGGTGCCCGCTCCCCCAGTGACGGAAGCCCTGCATGTGCCCGGTGAGCAAGGTTGGGAGTGTGTGTGTGCGCGTTTGTGTGTGTATGTATGTAAGCCCTGGGGGGGTGCGCTGCGTGCCTGCGTGTGTTATACCTGTGTGTGTGCCTGCCTGCGTGTATATGTTCGGATGCTTATTCCAGGCGAGACCTAAAAAGGAGAAACATGGGTGTATGGTTGAAAGTCTCTCGTGCAGTATCTGTATGACAACCTGCTCCTCATTTTATCATTCTGGCACGAGACCCATTTCATGAGTCTCCTGACAAATGTTAGACTTTGTTGGGTGAAAGGGATACCCCTAAAGTGGCGTTTATTGTAACTTAAGTGGCTACAGAGCCTGCTCATGACTCTACTAACGGTGTGTAACAGCATTTATTATAGTCAGGACCACTGGAATTATGCGGCAGGGGGGGACCAAATTATGCAGCAGGGAGGAATCAAATTATGTGGCAGCAAAAGGCAAATTATGCGGGGGTAATTCAGCACATTTTGTTATTGTATTACTTCACTTTTTTTGTTGTCATTTTTGCACTTTGCAACACTGTATGGGCGCATATTTCACATCATTAGTAGTGAAGAACCAACACAGCAATAAGCAACTGAAAAATGACCAATCAGCCTTTGTGAAGAGGCTTCCAATGTGGGGGAACACACCACACATTTTTACAAACTTAATCTGTTTGAGCTGAGAACAATATTTTTTGTTATAATCTGCAGATTATACAGTAGATGATGGATTATGTGGCAAATTCTGCAAATCCATAATAATGTGGAATATGCCCCAACTGCAGAATCACATAATTCCAATGGGCCTGATTATAGTAGTGGGATGAAGGCTTTTTTACCTCCAACCGTGTGGGGAGACCATCTATTGTCTCACCTTGATGAATCCATGTAGTACGCCACAAATGGGCCTTCCCTGATTGTATGAAAGGTGCTCGAGCGTGCTCGGGTACATGAGATGTGAGGTACCTGTGGCGGCCCTAGATTTATGCTGATCTTTGCCTTGTAGGGATCTCTATAGATCTTAGTGGAAGATACTGGCTTTTGATTGATTATGAGGCTTGTTAGTCCCGCCTTGTCTCCATTTGTTAACGCCTATAAGGACTGGACCTTTTACATCAATTGTTATACAGTGGGCTTTATCTGGTGGGTGAGCACTATTTTGATAAGGGACACTGATGGAGACAATGGCGGCTGCAGAGCTATGCGCTCTAAATTGTATGCATTTACTTTAATGAGTGTGACGCCTGCTTTAGGGACACCGCGCTCACTTTATTTATTTATATTTAACATTCATGTTGAGTACAGGGTCCACTTCTGGGACACCGCGCTCTGTTACATTTTTTTTTTTTTTACTTTCATAATGAGCGTGGTGTCCCCTTCAGGGACACCGCGCTCTGTTTTTGTTTTACTTTAAAACAGTGTGCAGCACCGCTTCAAGGTTCATCCTCTGACCTTACAGTAGCAACACTTACACTAGAACAAATATGCCCAAATGCAAGGCCACAGACTGCACACATCAGACAGAGAGGGCACACATGCAGATGCATCTTGTTTTCTGTCCTGCTGGAAAGAAAAAGACCCCACCACAGTACCCCACTGCCCAGAATGTTGTCTGTAATCCCGGCCCCCTGATATACCTCCGTAAAAAAATAGTTGTCCACATTAGAGAAGTAATTTAGCTGGGGTGGACATTGCTGATCCGGGCCGAATGTTTTTTGGACAACATTTTTAAAAATGGCGGATGTGTTGCAGTGATTTATTTTTATTTTTTAAATAAATGTTATTGATCTTTTTCTTCTTTCTTTGAAATCTTTATTTCAATCACAGATCATAAAAGATGCATTACATATGTAGAAAATTTTAAAATGTATTAAATGACAGTGGTGATCCATTAATTAAAACAATGATAAAACAAAGTGCCGGGATTTCAGTCTATCACAAGTCGACAAATCTTTTTATACAAGTCTTTTAACCCATCGGCTTCGAGTATACCACATAGAAGTTAAAAATTTAGACAGGGCAAAGACTACAATAGGGGATAGGTCTGTCTTTAAAACTCTGTAGGCGGGTTGAGAAGATCTAAATCCCAGATTCCTGAGTAGGGGTACTAGCCAGTATTTCCTGCTCCTCTCATAGCCCTTGCAGAAGAAGACTACATGAACATCATTCTCCTTTGGATGTGCACATACCGGACAAGTTTCTATGGAGGAGCGGCATGACCAGGACGCAGTGAATGATGCTAAGGGAAGAATTCCATATCTCCACTGGAAAAATAATTTCCTCGTTAGTATTGGAGACATGGCGTCTAAAGTGCTTTCAAGGTGATAGGAGTCTTTAGCTTTTATGAACAGGTGGGTCAAAGATCTTTCTCGTGTAGCATCGATGGCTCTGGTGAGCTTCTGATCTTGGTAGGCTCTCACAAGTACCTTTTTTGGGATCTTTGGACAGGTGTTTAGAGGGTCCAACCATAGTTCCGGGTAACCAATTTCCTCCAGCATTCCCTTTATGTAAGTCATCCACGGAATTCTCCTGGCATTGTGTAACTGCAGGAATTCCTGTAGCTCCGCTCTGTAGTTTAGGAGATCTGGGCTACACCATAAACGCCTCCAGAATGTCAGAGGTTTAAGACCCAGCTCCTCCGTTATTGGTCGAATTCCCAGGTCCAATCTCAGAGGAAGTAGTGGAGTGCTTTGGGGGAGGGCAACAATCTGTCTCAGAAATTTATTTTCAGTTGATTGTAATTTAGACGATTGAGTATATCCCCACAACTCGCCCCCGTATATGACAACCGCCCGGGCTTGAGTTCTGTAAATATGAGTAATTGGGGTGAGTGGGCGGTAGGGAGATTTATTCGCCAGTCGCATAGTGCCACCCGCCAACTGAGCCAGTTTGATGGTCACTTTTGTCTGGTGAGACGCCCACGTTAAATGTTCGTTAAGAGTGATCCCCAAGTATTCAATAGTATGCACTCGTTCTAATTGGACTGTGCGTAGCCTAGGAGGGGCTCGGTTTTGGGGGTTAGGATTAAGAATCATAAATTTAGTTTTCTGTGGGTTAATTTCAAGTCCTCGCTCTGAGCAGAACTGTAAGAAACCGTCCAGGACACGTTGAATGCCCATAGGAGATTTGGACAGCAGCAGGGTGTCATCTGCAAACATGATTGCAGGCACCCTGCTGCCTGTCAATTTTGGGGCATCAGTGTTGGCAATCCTGTTCAGGTGGGCAACAACCCCGTTCACAAAGAGGCAAAACAGGGTCGGTGCAAGCACACAACCCTGCCTTACCCCTCTGCGAACGGGGAACCTTTCGGTTAATTTGCCACCTCTGCCGCACCTCACGCGGGCATAGTTGTTATGATGCAATCTCATCAGGATTGCCACGATGTCTCCAGGGACGTTCAACTCTTCCATGACTCTCCACAACCTCGCTCTAGGTACCAAATCAAACGCGGCACGTAAGTCTACAAATACTGTATACAAAGTGCCGCCCTCAATTACAGCTGTTCTCCAATAAAGGATATTCAGCCTAAAGATTTGGTCTATTGTCGATACACCCTGTCTAAAACCCGCCTGGTAGGGGGACAAGATACCCATCTCTTCTATCCAGGCCTGTAGCCTGTCCAATATCAGTCTTCCAAAAAGCTTTTGGGATATATCAATAAGACTAATAGGACGATAGTTGGCTGGGAGCAGAGGGGACCCCTTTTTATAAATTGGGACCACCTCTGCTCCCAGCCAAGTATCAGGAACCTCCATTCCCCCCAAAATAGCGTTGAATAACAATGTGAGATATGGAGCCCATATCCCTGGTTCCTGCTTGAACAGATCCCCGGGCACCCCATCGAGGCCAGGGGCTTTCCCAGCAGCTAGACCGGTGATGGCCTCCCTCACCTCTTTTTCAGTAAAAGGAGCCCCAGTTGGATCAAGAGCCTTTATACTGCCAACTATATTGGGAACCCCTTCTTCTTCAGAACACAGCGCCTCGAAATGGCTCTGCCATATCGAAGGGGCTATATTGGGCTCGATTGCTGAGGATAAATCCTCTGTGCCATTAGAGACTATGCGCCAAAATTTGCGCGAGTCTCTATTGGTTAGTGATCTAACAAGGTTTTCCCAATAGTCTTGGTCCCATTCCGCCCGCGCGTTCTCCAGGAGCTTTTTATAGGATCTTCTCCTGGCTTGTATCTCTTCCTTACTATGGCGTCCTTTTATAGCGAGTAACAATTGGGCCTTGGATTCCCTACAGGTGGCGTTATACCAGGACGTCTTAGCCGGGGGGCCTTTCCTTTTCCCTGTTGATGAAAACAGATCCAGCTCTAAGGTACTAATTATATCTGCGTGTATTTGTGCAAGCTTTTCCCTATTATCAACATCTTGCACCTCCTTCCCTATCTGAAAGGCCCTCTCCAGGAACGGGATAATCCTTGCGTATAGCTGTGGTATTCTATCTGCACTATTGGCCAGTTTCTCCCACTTGACTTTCCTCCGATTGTTTTCAAGGAGTAGCCCCGACTTGTCTTTGTCCCTTCCATAGGATGTGGCCTCATGCCCCGGTATGGAATAGGCCAATTCCAAGGCGTTGTGGTCACTATCCATTCTTTCGGTGACTTTAAAGTCGACTATTTGTGGCCACATAAACAATTTAACCAGGATGTAGTTGAGTCTAGATTCGCTGCCTATTTTATTAAGGTATGAGTGCTAGGGATGTCGGATTTGCAGAGGCTGTTACAGGCCCTTAGGCCTTGGTTTAAAGTGAGAGCAGTTATCTGCAAGGCCAGAGGAGTCCAGGCCCTGAGGGGAGGGGCCACCGTCTCTGGGACAAGCCAGCATGAATCTTCCTCGAGCGAGGGGCCATCACGTAGGCCAGGTAGTGGTTCATACTGTGAATTTAAATCGCCTCCCACCAGGCATGCGAGTTCCCATGGAATGCCTTCTAGGAACACAGATAGTTCGTCTATGGTACTAGATTCTTTTAACATGGAAACCGGCCTTGAATATATGTTGATAACTAGCAGCTTCGAGGAGTTTGGCCACTCTAGTAGGACAGCCAATATATCATCTGAGGCGGTCTCTAGGCAGGTAGCGTGGCAGCCTAGATCCGTTGCTACCCAGGTCGTAAGTCCTCCCCATGGCCTGCCCCTTCCCCCCCACTTTGCGGGTTTGGAAAAGGCTGCATAACCCAGGAATGATAGTTCCTCACGCGCCCAAGTCTCCTGAAAGAGGAGTATGTTTTTGGAGCTGATGTAGGAGCCCCACTCTGTGGAGTCGATTTTATTAGCTAGGCCTGCCACATTCCATGAGATCACGGTTATAGGGTGCAGGTTGGTAGTGGCTAGTCATAAAGTGGCGGAGTTGTTAGCGTTATGCTCCATGGGCGTCAATTGACTTGTGGGGAAATGGCTCATATCGGATGTTATATTAGTGGGGATCACAGTAGGATCCTTCATGCTTAGTTCAAGAGCCAAACTAGGTTCGCTGTGTTATTTACCTTTATCTGTGTAACGGGCGCTGGGAGTACGTTATTCTCAGTCCTAAGAGGTACTGAGAGTTCGCCCCCCTCTTCGTCCGATTGTCAATCTACCATTTCCAGGCTACTGTATCTGTTATGAGTAGGTAGATACGCTGGATAATGTGTTCTATGCGGCCCTGGAATTCCTCTCCTGTATCCTCCTCCACCGCCCCTCCTCCTTGTGACAGTTTCCCAGCCGGCCTCCTCCCCAGACGGTAGGAAATGGTCTGTTGGTCGTTCCCTATAATGTTGTGGAACATTTCTCTCCCTATGGCAACTATCCCAATCCTCCAGTAGCTCTTGATGGTGCCCCCATCTCTGGTCCTCTAAATTATAAAGGCTTGATGGATAGAAAAAAGAGAGAGGAAGTGGTTGAATATTACTGCCGAAATCATCAGAAGCCCAGGCGCAAATATATGCAGCTGTGTTCTGCTCTCTAAAGGTGACCAGAATGCAGTCTCCCCTGATAGATTTTCTGGTGAAACTCACCCACCTGACCCGCCTGGCCATGGAAATATCGCTGGTTATTCCTCTCGGGAGTGGTCTATATGTGGAGAGCCAGCTAATGACTTTATTCCTAAGTGAAGTTGTTGATTCAAATGTTGAGGGTTTTAATTCCGGAACCCCCGCCAGGACTAAGGTGTAGGGGGCTGCTTCTGGGGGTAGGTTAACAGGTTTTTGTTTACGGATGGGGTTTGGTTTCTCTCCAGTGAATGGTGGATCGCCCTTAGAATCGATCAAAGGCAGAGCAGTATCTTTAGGAGGGGGAATTATTTTAGGAGTGGCAGTTACTGTGCGCTGAATTGAAGTTGGGGCGTTATTGGCGTTCGGGGGTTGCGGTGTTTTGTTTGGAATGATTTGTGGAGTTTTGAGGTTTGTGGGAGGTGGCTTGCTATTTGAGACTATGGATGGTCTGTCACCCTTGTTGGGCTTTGGTTCCGGTCCCCCTTTTACAGCTTTAGTTCCACTGTTATCGAGTTTCCTCGAATCAGCGAGTTGGACAGTAGATTTCTCGATGATGACTAATCTAGCTTCAATCTTAATCAATCTAGCTTCGAGGGGGCTCAATAGGGACCTAAGAAGTGTGCCTATGTCCTCCAGTGTGATATCATCGGAGGTATTATCCACTAGGGCGGTGTTAGTAGACAGTGGTAATGGCGTTGTGTTGTTAATTCTAGGGGAAGGAGTTTTTCCCGACTTCTCTAGCGTAGTAACAGTGATAGCTCCTTTCCCCCCTTTGCCTCTCTGCTGTTTGGATTTAGGCGATTTTGTCCTGTTATCTTCTTTATTTTGGACGCCCCTCTTCTTTTTTTGTATTGCCCCTTCTCTCACCCCCCTATCTCTATCTAAGCTAGACTCTTTGTCGTTAGCTGCCTCTGCATTGTTAACTAATATTGTTTGGGGGATTTGGGTATTAGGTAGGGCCATTAGGCTCATGCCATCAAATTCACTCGGGACTTCAATAGTGAGCTCTGGGTCAGTTGTTATGGTACCTGGGAATGAACACGGTGCTAGGTCAGTCCTTTCACTGATTGGCGAACCGGGTCTGCCTTCTGGAGTTCTGGCTTGGGCCATTGGGCCCATTGAGGATCTCCTTACCCAGTCTATTTCCTGAGAGATTCTTCTCTCCAGCACCTCGATTTCCTCAATCAAAAGGGATCCGGCTTTGGCAAAGTAAGTGTCAATGGGGCCCTTTACTGCTCCAGCCGCAGCTAAGGAAGAAGTTTTGCTTCTAGTTTCCCTGGTGCTCATTGTTCTGGTAGGTAGGAAACCTGGTTATGACAATGAAAAGGGAGGGGGCCCGGACCGGACTCTGCCGTACTCGAACGGCCTCAAACGGCCCGCTCTTTGCCCGGTCTTCGCCCGCGCCTCCGTCCGCGCGCGTCCTGCGTTCGCGTAAGGAGGCTGGGCTAAATAGGAGGAGGGGGGCGGGAAGAGGCACCAGGTGCGCGGAATGATCTTGCTTCAAGCGCTCCTGGTCCTCGCAGTCCCGCTCCCGGTCGCTGTGCGTGGTTTCCTTGGTCCGAGGGGTGACTGAGCACACAGGCTCCCAAGTCACATAAAGGCACAATTTAAGCAGGCTTCAGGACAGCAAAGGGATCCTCAAGAGTTCGACTACGAGCGGCTCCCGCGAAGCGGGGGCCGCGAGTCGTTATGAGCTCACAGGGAAGAGGGGGCGGGAAGAGGCACCAGGTGCGCGGAATGATCTTGCTGCAAGCGCTCCTGGTCCTCGCAGTCCCGCTCCCGGTCGCTGTGCGTGGTTTCCTTGGTCCGAGGGGTGACTGAGCACACGGGCTCCCAAGTCACATAAAGGCACAATTTAAGCAGGCTTCAGGACAGCAAAGGGATCCTCAAGAGTTCGACTACGAGCGGCGCCCGCGAAGCGGGGGCCGCGAGTCGTTATGAGCTCACAGGGAAGAGGGGGCGGGAAGAGGCACCAGGTGCGCGGAATGATCTTGCTGCAAGTGCTCCTGGTCCTCGCAGTCCCGCTCCCGGTCGCTGTGCGTGGTTTCCTTAGTCTGAGGGGTGACTGAGCACACGGGCTCCCAAGTCACATAAAGGCACATTTTAAGCAGGCTTCAGGACAGCAAAGGGATCCTCAAGAGTTCGACTACGAGCGGCTCCCGCGAAGCGGGGGCCGCGAGTCGTTATGAGCTCACAGGGAAGAGGGGGCGGGAAGAGGCACCAGGTGCGCGGAATGATCTTGCTGCAAGCGCTCCTGGTCCTCGCAGTCCCGCTCCCGGTCGCTGTGCGTGGTTTCCTTGGTCCGAGGGGTGACTGAGCACACGGGCTCCCAAGTCACATAAAGGCACAATTTAAGCAGGCTTCAGGACAGCAAAGGGATCCTCAAGAGTTCGACTACGAGCGGCTTTTTCAGTAATATCATGACATTACAATAGTTCAGGTTAGAACATCTATTACAAGTTCTTCTGCAGTATTCACTGTTGTTACTTGCTAGAATGAATTGGGAAGTCAGCTAGATTCAGAAAATAGCAATGAACATCCCCCATCCTCCCCACGAGTCACCAGCGAGAGATAGTGCACGTGAGTGGTGCAAAACAGTGTTTACAACATTCAACAAAAATGTAGTTTGGAGGGCAATGCAGTGCAAGATCACTGTGTAAGTCTGTGCGGTCTACATCATATCGGAGCTATATGGGTAGCTCAGTTAGAGTAAGCGTGTCTGTGTTTTGGAGGGGTGTTTGCTATAGGTCTTCTCCCTCCCCCTCTGGGGTCCCCAATTCCGGGTGTGCTAGGTCATGCATGTGCTATTTTTGCTATTTAATTTTCACGCTTATCTTGCTTTTGCTGTCAAATTTTCACGCATCAATTTGCGTTTCAGCCTTTCCCACTGCTGCTGCCCCTGCGGCCCCTCCCCCCGACTCAGCCCTTGCCTCCCTACCCCAGTCCCACTTCCCTCCCCTACTCAGTGGCGGCCGCTGCGCGGGAGCATGTGTGGACCTAGACCTTAGGTCCAGGCCAGCAATCTCCCCAGCAGCCCCGCGTGCAGCACCACCGCGCCCTGAGCCCGCCTGCTGTGGGTTTGCGCCGGCAGAAATCTCTTTAGCCTTAGCCGTTAACTGCTCCCTCGTCCTTGGGTGACAGGTTATTCCTTGCGCTATTTTTAATGTTTAATTTTCACGCTTATCTTGCTGTTGTTGTAAAATTTTCATGCATCAATTTGCGTTCCGCATTTCCCGCTGTTGCTGCTCCTGTGGCCCCTCCCCCTGACTCAGCCCCCGCTCCCGCCTCCCTACCCCAGCCTGCCCCCCGTCCCCTACTTAATGGTGGCCGCTGCGGTGGAGCGATTGTGAACCTAGATCTCCGGTCCAGGCCAGCACTCTCTCCCGCACCACCTCGCCTCAGCCCCTAAGCCCACCTGCTGTGGGTTCGCACCGGCAGTAAGCTCTTTAGCCTTAGCCTCAGCCCTTAACTGCTACCTCGTCCTTGGGTGGATTTGTTTTTGCTGTTTAATTTTCACGCTTATCTTTCTTCTGTTGTCAAATTTCCACGTATCAATTTGCGTTCAGCCTTTCCCACTTTTACTGACCCTTCGGACCCTCCCCCAACTCAGCCCCGCTCCTGCCTACCTACTCTAGTTCCGCCCCCCTCCCCTACTTAAGAGCGGCCGCTGCAGGGTCGCGCCTAAGGCAAGCCCGTCTGCGACCAGCACCAGGAACCCTGGTTCTCCTAGGCCTCACCGCTATGACTCAACCTCCCTCCACACACTCAATCGTGGAAGACAAGCCGACTGCGCAAGATCCTCGCTGAACACCACCCACGGACAGTTCTCGTGCAGACCCTGCCGCAGATCCTTCACCGACTACACCCCCACTACCTCCAAAAGCCCGCCTGATGCATGCACCACCAAAACCCTGACATGCATCCTCCTCAACGTGCACTCCCTGCACGACATGCCGTTGAGATCTGGGACCTGATCGACACCCTCTTG
This sequence comes from Lissotriton vulgaris, assembly GCF_964263255.1. Taxonomy (NCBI): domain Eukaryota; kingdom Metazoa; phylum Chordata; class Amphibia; order Caudata; family Salamandridae; genus Lissotriton; species Lissotriton vulgaris. The sequence continues at coordinate 259,397,724 of NC_141697.1, forward strand.
CCCGACGTCGCCTTCTTCACGGAAACCGCGACCAACGCCACCTCTGGCCCCGACATCGCAACGGCCATCCCCGACGGCTACAAGATCCAGAGAAAGGATTGCCCCCACCGCCCAGGAGGAGGACTCGCCATTGCACACAAGACCCCCCCTCCGACTGTCCACATCCAGCACGAGTGACCCCCTCCTCCAACACGGAACACCTCAACTTCAAGATCCAGACCAGCTGCAGGACCACGTTCCGCGGCACACTCATCTACAGACTGCCGGGACTTCGGTCTCAGTCCGCAACCACTATCACCAAGCTCGCTGCACCTCACACCATACCCTCCATGGACTACATCCTACTCGGGACCTGAACTTCCACCTCCACAACCGCAACGACCCCGACTCCATCACTCTCCTCGACAACCTCAGACTGAAGCAGCTGGGCAACACGCCCATGCAGAGAGCTGTTCACGCCCTCGACCCTATCTTCGCGGGAGGGAGAAACTTCTGCTTCAGCCACATCACCCAGTCCCTCTGGACAGACCACCTTTGCGTCCACTTCACTTTCAACATCAACACCGCACCCAAGTCCGCCCGCGCCTGCCACAAGGTCACAGAGGAACACCTCATCACCACCCTCCTCCAAGACCCCCCCAGCGCCACGACAGACACCAACTCCGCAGCCACAGAATTTCACCGCTGGATCTCCAGCTGCACGACAAACTCGCAGCCCTCCACCATCCCACCAAACAACGCCCTCTGAAAGCCATCTGGTTCACCACCGAACTACAAGAAGCCAGACGCTCCTGCAGACGCCTAGAGAAAACCTGGCAAAAGCAGAAAACCATGGAAGCACGGAACAACCACAGGAGCACCCTGAAGGAATACCACCAGCGCATGAGAGACACCAAACGGACCTTCATAAGAGACAAAGGCCAGACCAACGCGACCAATGCCAAGGAACTGTTCAACGTCATACAACAGTTCGCAAAACCCTTCAGCGAAGCCACGGACATTACACCTTCCCAGGAACTCTGCGACAAGCTCAGCTCATACTTCCATCTGAAGATCAAGGCCCTCTACGACAATTTCAGCGAACAGACACCGGACACCCCCCTCAACACCACTGATAAGCCAACCATCATGACCTGGAATCCGGCCACCGCCAAACACATCACTGCTACAATGAAGAAACCCACTCAGAAGCCCCAACGGACCCCTGCCCACCGCACATATTCCACAGGGCCGCTGCTTCCATCGCACCCGAACTAGGATGGACCATCAATGCCTCCTTCATGTCCGGGTTCTTCCCAGATGACTGGAAGTGGGCGGAGGTCAAACCCCTCCTCAAAAAACCAACTGGCCTGTAAAACTACCGGCCCATCTCTCGTCCCTTTCGTGGCCAAAGTCACCGGGAGATTCGTGAACGCCCAGCTGACCGACTTCATCAAAGAGAACTCCAGCCTAGACGCCTCCCAGTCTGGATTTCGCAGCAACCATGGCACCGAGACCGCCCTTCTCGCCGCCACTGATGACATCCGCATGCTACTCGACCAGGGACACACTGCAGCCCTCATCCTTCTAGACCTCTCAGCAGCCTTCAACACCCTTTCTCATCGCACGCTCACAGCCAGACTTCACGAGGCGGGGATACAAGGAGTTGCCCTTGACTATATCCAATCCTTTCTCTCCGGCAGAACCCAGAGTATCAGACTCCCTCCCTTCTTCTCCGAACCCACCAATATCAACTGCAGAGTACCCCAAGGATCATCGCTCAGTCCCACGCTCTTCAACATCTACTTGGCCCCCCTCGCCGCCATCATTAGACAGCATGGGCTCAGCATTGTATTCTAGGCTAATTATACCCAGCTAATCCTCTCACTCACAAAGAATCCTGAAGACACCAGACTCTGCTTCCAGGAAGGAATGAAGAATGTGGCAGCCTGGATGAAAGACAGCTGTTTGAAGCTCAACTCAGAGAAGACCGAGGTCCTCATCCTCGAGCCCGCACCTCCGTCTGGTACAACACCTGGTGGCCCTCAGTCCAATAAATATACCTCTCCCCTTAACCCCATACTCGCTATTAACTCGTACAGATAGGACCATTCTAGGCTGTCAAATGCTTTTTCTATGTCAACCGTGAAAATCGCTGCTGTTTCCCGGTCCTGTCTGTTTACTTCGAGGACAGCTAACAGGCGTCTAATATTCCTAGCTGTGCTGCGAGATGGGATGAACCCAGCCTGGTCCTCGTGCACCAGTGTAGTCAGGAAGGGCAAGAGGGGGGTGGCGAGGATTCGGCTCAGAATGTTGTAGTTGATGTTTAGCATCAATAACAGGCGGTAAGCCAATATGTTGTGTGCAGCTTTATGTGGCTTGAGAATGGGAACTATGACAGCCTCTCTTGTGGTGTCTGGGAGGGAGCCCGTGTCGCTAGCCGCCTCATAAAGCCTCACAAGGTGAGGAATTAACTCAACATAATATGTGGAGTAAAACTCTACTGGGAACCCATCAGTGCCCAGGGTTTTATTGCGCGCCATGTGTTTAATAGCAGCAGCTATCTCATGGGCTGTTATGTTCCCTTCATGTGTTGCAGTGATGATGTAATATTTCAGGAACCATGAGACCAATATACTTAATTTTGGTGTCAAAACATAGGTTTTCTGGGTCAAGTTGTCTTACAGAGGCAGAAAATAACTGCTCAGAGTAACCCTTCCGCCATTTTCCAAAATGGCGGCTATGATAGAGGAAGAAGAGACATATGTAGAAATGAAACAACCAATAATGGTTTTTAATCCTTTTATGTTTACACCAAACAATTTGTATGATCTGAATATGAAAAAAATAATGTTTATTACTCCTGTTTTAGACAATTTTTCATAGTTTACTTAATTTATTTGTTTCAGCAATTGCTTGTGGTACATTTGCAGAATGTTGAACATTTCAGGCGAGCACATCGACAGCGACATCTTTTTGTAGCACAGGTTTTGAAAGTACATGTACAAGTAAGTTCTATGAGTAGAGGCTTTAGAAATTTCATAGGTTTTAGCATCCCCTCAATATCTTCTCATCCGAATTCACATGGATCTTTCACTACATATGCATGATCCAAAACATTTACACATCTTTTGATCAAGTAGAACACATTTTTTAACGTGTCCACGCACAGAATATGACATTGGTGGAAGGTCACTTAGCGGGGCTGATCTCTTGAACTCACTTTACCGAAGATTATCAAATGTGTGACAGTCAGAACTCGTTTTCCACACATACACGCAAGGCATTTTTCTACGTCTTTAAATTCACATTCTTCTTCTGTCTCAGCAGATCTTTTAGAAACTTCACATGTTCAGCAGTTAAAGCTCCAAGCTTTCTTCCAATTTTGCTCGTAGTGCCATCACCCATAAGAACATGTACCATGATAAGAACACTGGGCATCTCTGGGTCAAGTTTCTTGTACAGAATATGAAGTGGGATCAAGTATCTTTTCTTGTCTGTTCCATAATGAATACATAACTCTGCCAATCATTGACTTATAAACATTGCAACAAATCGAAGTAGCACAATAATAACATCTGTGTCATTTGACAGTACAATGACTCGATTGGATTCATTTTGACTGCCCACTCAACGTGTGACACAACACGAAGGTCAGCTTCCTCCAATTTGCTGTTAAGTGCTTAAACAATATGGCTCGTACCTTTTGAATATATCTCTGCAAACACCAACTCCTCATTGACAATCATTCCGCTTGCAATAACTCAAAATTCAGGGGCATATTTGCAAGACCCTATTACAACTGGAATGTCACTTTTTACGGTGTTTCTGCAGTGATAGGGACTACGCCTAATTTACAATGCAGCGTTAAGCCACTTAACGTGGCTTAACGCTGCCTTGTTAATAAGGCCCATTTCATGCTATGCTTAGCGTGAAAGGGGAGGGCAGTAGATGTTGCTGTGGGCGTTCCACGGCAACACCCGTTGATTCTGATGCTACCCCCTATTTACAAGGGAGGCGTAAAAAGGAGGCAGTGCCAGAATTAAAACCAGGGAAAACCTGGTCTTACCGTGGGGCAATGAGGAGAAATGTTTCATGTCTCCTCGTTTTTGATATTTACAGGTGTGCTGTGTTGTACAGCACACATGAAAACAGCAAAAGGCCAATGATTGTTTATGTACAGGAAGGTCCCCCTTCCTGCACATACACAATCATTTCTTTAACCCCTCCCATGCTCGTGACGGAACCGTTCTGTCACGAGCCTCGGGTGGGCTGTGCTGGTGACGGAACGGTTCCGTCACGGCCCCCGCGCCGCGCCTGTGCGGCGCGAATTCCGCGCCTGAGCTAACGTTCTCTAGCGCTGGCGGGGCCGTGACGGAACCGTTCCGTCACAAGCACAGCTCACCCACGTGCCGTGACGGAGCGGTTCCGTCACGAGCACGGGACCACCGCGCGGCCCCCCACCCCCTTAGCACTGCGGCGGAATAGCCGCCGCAGTGAAGGGGTTAAAATGCCATTTGTCAACTTCTATGTGTGCTGCATTAAGCAGCACACATAGAGGTTATGAAACAGCATTTAAAGATTGTTTATGTGCAGGAAGGGGGACCTTGCTGCGCATAAACAATCTTTCCCTGCATTGGAGCTAGGCTGCTAAGTGTAGCACCAGCACAAGGGGAAACGCAGGGCTGCACCATATTCATGCAAAAATGGTGCAGTCCTGCATTTTTGTAGGGGCACAGTAAGTCGTTAAGCCAGGAAGGCTAACGCCTCACTCCACCTCTTTCCTTTTAAATATGCCCCTCAATGTTCATGAAGCATCAGCAATGTTTTGGGGAGTTAACATCTCCTAGTTCATCTTGTTCGATGTTGATGACCAGAATTTACCAAGTTGCACAGGTATAGGTGTTGAATGTATGATGCAGGCAACGTCAATTGTTCCACTTGTAGACATTCGTCTGAGTCCCTCACATTCTTTGACAGATAGTTCAAGATAACCGTCAAAGACAATGTGCAGTTTTTGCATGAAAAACAGCACACTGACTTTGATATCTGTAGAACAGTCTGAATGACCTCTATGAAGTTTTGCATGGATGAAATCTTGACCATTTTTAATTGCAACATATGTTCCACAACAATAGCAATTTTCAATGACAACACCTTTTCAAATTGAAATTCTTCAGGTGAAAGTTTTTTTTCGTGCTCATGTACGAGTTTGTGCTTCACTGGTTTGATTGCAGCATCTCCATCAAATAATGAGTTTTCTTTGAAGAAGATCATGCAACAGAATGTCCTTGATAACTTCACCCCTTTCTTTTGCTACTTCCTTCTCTCTATGTGCTTACAAAAGGTTTTTTTTGTATCCTGTTTTGTAGTGCCTGGTTGGATGAACCTCTTACTATGGCAATCAAAGCGTGAAAGTTTAGCTTTAGTGATTATTTCAAACAGCTTTCAATACAAATCTCTCCTGCTTCAGTTCTGCATATAGTTTCAATCCATGTTCCAGGACATCTTGTAGACACATCTTTATATCGTTATCCATATATTGTTTGGCCACTAAGTTGTGTGGTGGCACAGGCTCAGTCATTTCAAAGGGGTTTCCTTGCTGCTGCATGAAAAGACGAAGAATGTCAACATGTTTATTAAATCGTTATCCTTTCTTTCCCACAAAATCGTGGTGAGGAACAGTTTCACGATTGTCCATTAATTTTGAATTTGTCACCTCTGAGAAAACATTGCACATAGAAAGGACTTCATGGTAAACTAGCTGCCATTGAGCAACATATTCACTTTTGCGTGTCTGACCAACAATTCCCTTGGAGATTTTCTGGGATCTCGGGATTGTCTGTTTCAGTTTCAAATCTGGAGCCATAGCATTGAGTCTTCCCTCTCGGTCTTTCACCACAAAATGTCTTTGGATGATTTTCTGTAGAGATATGGCCTTTTCAACTCTGGCTTCTTCACTCTTTCCTAATACCAGGACCCATATCTCAGGTAGTGTATGCAATCAAATTCACGAAACACAGTAATCAGTGACCCGCAGTCTTTATGTGCAGCTCCCAATCACCTTCCCGATCAACATTTACCAAGTATTTCACTAGAGCTATCGTGTAAAACATTTCCCAGTACTTGCAAAGTTCCAATTTTTCTTCACATTCTTTAACAAACTCTACAAACTTGGTTTTCAGGTTTTTTGATTTTGAAACAGAATGTATAAAACATGCCAGGCTTTTCATTATGTCTTTTGAAGAAAGTGCACCCTGTGCCTTGTTCACTTCTGAGATAAGATGTGCAAAACCTGCCCGACGGCACATTCTGTACAAGTTTGGTACGCTGCGACCAGAAGTCTGGGCTGGGAGGGAAGATTGACGTTGGCCACCCCACTGTTCTGTTCCGAAAAGCTGGGGAGCTTGTGGAGGTCTAAGGGGTTTGATAAGTGGGACCTCATTGGGATCAGCCAGATTAAGGATGTGTGGAGGAAGGGCAGTGTGCAGACCTTTGAATCCTTAAAACAACAGTACAGGTTGAATGATAATGAATACTTTCAGTACCTACAGATTAGACTCTTCTTACCCACATACCCAGAGATGCTGAGCTTCCAGAGGCTTCTCCTCTCGAGGATAGAGTGTTGGACAGACACATCCCTGACAAGACTATCTCCTTGATCTATAGGAAGCTTGTTAATAATATGGACGACCCGTTGGGGAGTATTCGAGCAGCGTGGGGAGCAGACAGTCTGGAATTAGAAGATGAAGACTGGGTATATAAGCGGTCTCCTCCCCCAAAGTGGTTGCAATTCAGATGAGGCTCCGACTGGTGCAGCTTAAGATCTTGCATAGGTCATATATCACTGGACCTAGGCTAGTACACATGGGGCGTGCGATGAGCGGAGAATGTAGGAGGGGCTGTGGGGAACTTGGCACTTTCATGCATACATTATGGCACTGTGAGGAGATACAAACCTTCTGGCAGCGATACACGATGAGATTAAAGGTGTACTGGGGGTGGAGATACGACCAGAGTCCCAGAGGTGTGTCTTGAATGTATGGGAACCCCACGGATTTGAATGGTTATCTGAAACAGTGGGTAACGTTGTTATGTATGGTGGCCAAGCGAAATATTGCACAGCTGTGGGGAGCCAGTATGCCACCCTGGATTACTAAATGGGCTGAAGATTTAGATTGGTGCATGTTTAGAGAAAGGGCAGTGTATTCCCAATAGGCTCTGCACATTGGAATAACATAAACGATAGTTTAGACGTAGGACTTAGGTCGACTAGGTCTCTATTGAATATGTTAGACTTAATTGTGAATGCCAGCTAGCTCAGAGGTCACTAGAAACTTTCTCGAATAAACAAGAAGGGATCAGTGTCTGACAACCATATAACATGACAACTTTGTTCCCCAAGAATAAGAAGTATATCTTCAGAGTCGCGGAAACAATAGATGGCTATTTCACTAAGTCAATCGTGCATGCTTCGTTTCACCAGGGTTTTTGCAGAGAAATAGAGAGACTGGCGTTTTCAATAAAAAGGTTATTTATTTAGCAGTCTTCTTTCTCATGCAAGAGAAGTTAATTGCTACAATCGTAATACTTGCTATGAAGTAAAGTGCGTACAGTAAAAAGAGTATTATGAAATAATACTGTAAAAGCATGATAAGATTTCTAAGCCATAAAATACTTAAAATAGATAAAATACATACAATGATAAATAATGACTAAAAGTACTCAACTGGTGCATCTAAAGTATGCCTACCCCAGTGTACCTAACCTAAGTCTAGTACAAGGAAAGAAGTAAGTGAGGTGTAGCTTGAGTTAAATACTTTCTGCCAAGAATCTATCCAAGAATTCTCTAAGGGTCTAATCAGCTCCGTACCTTGGTTATAGAATGAAGGAGGTCTTGTATCTCTCTCTCAGGACTCGATCTCCCAGTAACCCGCAAGGGTAGCAGGGAAACACTGGAGCTGGATTTCTCGGCAGGAGAAAAGACAGCGTCTCTCTCAGTGCGTCAGCTGGAGGGTCGGCTTCCTTCGGCACTCGCTACAGCAGGGCGTCGGGCAAGTAGTTAGTCGATCTGCTCCAAACCACCGTGTGTTTGCTAGGGCAGATGTGGGTATATTTATACCTGGAAGGTGCCGAGTTTGACGTAAGGGTGGACATAATAACGTCACTAAGAACTCGAAGTTCTTTACACGCTCCTGGAGTTCCGGGACAAATCAATACTGAAGCAGGGGGAAGTCCCGTACTGCTGAAGGCTGGTTGTCTTCAAGAACTCGTTGTACTCTAGGAGCTTAGTGGAAGTAGCCATGCCGTATTTGGACTGCATTGGCTGTGTCTAAATATGGTTATGATTCTTATGCCTATATAAGGATTTGATAAGTTGTACCTATATAAGGGCATGAATCGGGAGAATTACACTAGAGCCCTAGATACGTTTACAACTGTTTCATACCTAGAATAGAAAAGGGTGAATTCTCCAGCTCCTGAATATACATAATTCCCCATGATACCGCTACGAGACTAGAATGACTGCCTGAAGTCCATATATATCAATTTACATACAAGGACTGGGAGCAACTCAGATTTCAAGCCATCAATTTCAGTTGTACAGGTAAAGACTTTTACTGCAAGATGATGAGAAGCATAATACTAAAGGAACATATAAATGTAATCCGGTCCTTGGAATCCAGTTGTATTAGAGGCAAGCTAATTTCCTGTCAAGCGGTAACTCCAAAATTGAGAGCAAATGTTTTTTGGTCCAGATTTAAATTTAGAATTTAAAGTTGGTTGCAAATTGCACCTAGAACCAAGTATCTTGTCCACATTAATATGTCTAGGCATTACCTGGATCAATCCGTGTTGGGAAAAAAGGTTGCAAAGGATAATTATGTGTTGTAAAACAAAACTGTATTCTAGTCTTCATTCTGACCGGGAGAAGCTCGGAATCAGCCAGTAAACCACCATGTGTAATACCACAACCATGTCCTAGCAGTCACTATTGCTCAGGTTTACCGCCCTTTTTTGCAGTCACCTCAGAAAGAGAGGCTAAATATCAAAACTCTGAATGGCTGTCCCCATCGCGGTCTTAACTGTTGAAATGGTACCTGGGTCTTGCCATGCTGAAGTAAAGGACCCCTCTAAAATGAAAAAAGTTACATTTTAATTTAGTTTAAAAAGCCTCGAACTTACTAACATTAATTAAAAACATAAGTTACAACAGTTTGCTACAAATTAAAACAAAAATGTAAGCGAGGGTCCGTTAATTTAATGATAAAATAAAGTAAAAAATAATATTTACAAAATTAATATTTTCAATTAATTTACAATTTAATATAAAGTTAATTTTACGAGGTAGTGTGTTTTATCTTTTTCTTTAATTTGTCATAATTAATATTGTTATTTGTTGAAATTTCGTTTACATTTTAATTTTACGTTCTTTTCCTATAACCAATTTTATTGAATTTTCACTGCATGTGTTATCCAATAACCAGTAAAAGTTAGAGGTAAAAGCGCACCGCTTACATTGTTAAAAGTTGTGTAGAAATTCAATCAAACAGTGAGTTCGAGAGTGCCACCCAGGGTGGCGTCTCTTGTCAATGGCGTCCTGATTAATAAATCAAAAGTAGTGCTCACAATAATACATTGAAAACATCCCCTGGCGCACTTCTCTCTAGTCTCCTGGCGTTACCAGGATTCCTTATTCAAATGATACAGTGGAGTCAATAGTTCATGTTAATCAACGATCTTATTTTATTCATAAATCCGTAGGATATTCTTTATATGTCCTTTTAACTTATAGTTTTTCATTTCCTCTCAATTAACATTCTCTTAATTCATCAGTCCAATGCATTTCGGGCTATGTGGCCCTTCATCGGGGACCATAAGCTGAAACCAGGTACAATAATGGTGTAATCAATATGACATACAAAATAAACAAAACAATAACAGTCAACTGTGTGTGCATATGTGAAAACCCCAGGTGACTGCGTGAAATAACACAAAAGTATAAGCTGCCCTCAGGCACTCACATGATTGAGTTATCAACTGAATCAGATCGTAAAACAATTCACTTTCAAAGCAACCATGCTGTGAAAATACACAAAAGTTCCTGTTATACACACTAAGTATTGCATACTCCCATCGTTTAAAAAGTCGCCCTGGAATGCACGTTTTATAAACAAAACTTACTATTAAGACGCAAAGCGACTCCCCCAAAAGTTCGCCAGCTATACAAAGTGTTCACGGTGTTTCAAAGCAGCCGCGCACGGCCGCCACTCTCTGTACTTATATCATCTCAATTTCATCCCCACCATGTTACTCCCTCTCTGATTGGCCGACTTCCGATCACGTGATAGGACGTCGGACCAATCAGGTGCCGGAGATTCTTCAACCTGAAACTATAGCGAGAGAGCTGGCAACAGAGTAGCTGGTAGACTCAATAAAGTTACAACAATGACCTATGTGATAACAAATAAAGAGTGAAAACAAAGTGAAAAAAAGTGACATTCAACAGTAATATAACCAAAAATACTTGCGTGGATCGTAAAGTCAAAGGACCTACATCCCATGTCACTGGTCCAAGGCTCTGTAAATGCCATTAGTTAAAGGTAACACATAAATTCCGTACGGTCATTGAGACCGAACGGTTTTTGAGAGTTTAGCAAATACATCCAGTTATTTTCTCTTTGCAGCAAAAAACGATTATTGTCACGACCTTTTTTCTTTTCGATAACTTCCAGAATGAGAAATTGTAACTGGGAAATGTTATGGTGTGCTTCAGAAAAATGCATCGCTACCGATGATTTGACATTGCCAGTTCTGATGTTGGATTTATGTTCGTTCAGTCTCACTTTAATTTTTCGTGTGGTTTTACCAACATATAACTTCCCACAAGGGCACTTCAGCATATAAATGGCATTAGCTGTGTCACAGGTACAGTTTACCTGAAGATTGATTTTATGTCCTTTCATTGGATGTGTTAGACAGTTTCCTCTAATGATATTATTACAATTGCCACATTGTAAACAAGGTCTGGTTCCACAAAAAATCTCCATAGGGTCTACTTTGATTTTGAGTAGTTCACCAAGGTTCCTGCCCCTTGTAAAAGCAAAAATAAGTTGGTCATCAAATGCATTTTTTAAATCAGGTTCATCTTTAAAGATATTCCAATGGCTACGAATGACTTTCTTGAAGTTGTAACTCACAGTGGAGTATTTAGACACGATGGTCATCCTATTTTGTTTGTCTTTGGTGCGTGTCTTCAATAGATCTGCTCTCTGCATGTTGTTGACTTTCTGTTCAGACTGATTGATCAGTGCGTCAGGGTAACCTCTATTTCCAAACCTGTTGCCCATTTCCCTTATCTTTAGTTTTGCCTTCTCCGAGTTGGATGTGATTCTTTTTGCACCCATCATTTGCGATACAGGCAGATGTTGTTTTAATGGCTCTTGGTGAAAACTCTGGAAATGCAGGGTGTTATTTCTATCTGTCTCTTTACGGTACATTTCCGTTTCTATCCCTCCTGGGGCGTAGATTGCTTTGTACATCAAGAAAAGTGATGGTGGTATCCGATATTTCCCATGTGAGCTGTATTCTCTTGTCCTTCGTATTGAGTTCCAATAATGCTCTTTCCAATGATTCTTTAGTGTTTTTCCATAGAATAAAGATGTCGTTGATATAACGAACAAACATTTTTAAGTTCGTTGTCCAAAGAGGGTCATTCAGCACGTTGTGTTCTTCGTACGATTTCATATAGATGTTGGCATACACTGGGGCTGCGCAATTGCCCATCGACGTTCCAACCAGTTGTTGATACCAGATGTTGTCAACTTTAAAATAACTGTGATATAATGTAAATACAATTAATTCCATAAGGAAAGTTTGAAAAGGCAAATCATATTCTGTTGTCAGTATTGCTTCCTCCATTGCCTCAATTCCCGCTCCATGTGGAATTGAGGTATATAAGGATTTAACATCCGCTGTGCAGAGCACCAATTGTTCATTGGTTTCCATTTGTAACATGTTCAATCTCGTTAAGAAGTCAGTAGTGTCCCTGATATAAGTAGACTTGCGTTGCACTGTAGGTTGCATATATTTGTCAATGAATTGACCTGTGGGAACATGTATGCTGTTTTTAGTTGAGACAATAGGACGTAAAGGTGGATCGAACAAATTCTTATGCACCTTGGGTATCATATAGAAAGTAGGACTTCTAGGGTTGGATTTGATCAAAAACTTCTTTGTTCTTTCGGTGATCACTCCATCATCCTTTTAAGATGATGACTGTAAGATTTTTTTAAATATTCTTGTGTAGGATTGTAATCCAAAGGAGCATAGGTGTTGATGTCTGATAAATTTTCTGCTATCTTACTCTGATACATGGTAGTGTTCATAACGACTAGGCCTTTGTCTGCCTTCACACAGGTGATATTTTCATTTTTTGCAAGATTCTTCAATAAACTCAAATCTTTATTGGTGATGTTTTTTTTTCTTCTTGGTCTCACATTTAATCTTGCTGAGATCTTGTTTTACCATTGTCTCGAATAGATCCAACGTTTTGTGGCTCATGGGAGCCATAAAAGTACTCTTTGGTTGTAGACCCTTCAATTGATCTGGTTCTTGAGTCAATGGTTTGGGTGAAATGTTATCAAAGAAATGTCGTAGCCTCAGTTTCCGCATTAACTTGAAAAAGCTGACCTCAAGTTCTAACGAGTTCGTTTGGGTTGTGGGGACAAAGGACGTCCCTTTCTGCAGCACTGTGAGTTCTTCATCTGTAAGTGTGTAATCAGAGATGTTGATAACTAAGTGTTCCTGCCCATGGGTTTTTTCTTCTCTTTCTCTTTGGTTTTTGTGGTCACGCTTCTTGTATTTGGAGGATCCTTTTCCCCTCCTGGGTCGTCGGTTTGTGCCGGGCTTTGCTCTAAAAAAGACACTTGCGCGGTATTCGCATATGTTGATGTCGTAGGTACTGCCTCTCTAGTAGTTCCCTCATGGGTGGTAGGAGGACCTCTCTTGGGTACTTGACCTTTAGTGAAAGATGGCTTATTGGACATGTCGCTTCCTGACAAGGAGGTGTCGGTGTAGGGTGTATAGGGACGATTTCTCCTTCTTTGTGCGTACACATCTGCCCATGTGTACACCTCTCCCAATTTGTAGTCCAATGTGTCACGCTTGAATTTTCTGATCTTTCGTTTGTTGATATTTTGGGTGCGTTTTTCAATTTGTTCATTAATGTCCTTCAGGACTGTAGCCAATTCTTCTGTTGTCATCATACTGGACAATTTATCTGAAATCTCTTTACTAAGTTCACACAAAATTCCTGAAAGTTCTTCGATAATCAACAGAATAAGGTCAAGCGAGCATTAATTAAGTATAGCATACCATTTGTCTTGGAAAGTCTTTGAATTTTTACATAGGGATGGCTTCAGTGCTATGCGCAGCCCTCTTGGTATGCGTTGCATCTTACGGTAACGTATCAGTGTGCTAGCGTGAAAAGCCAAATCTGTGCATTTTCAACTGTGCCATGTGGCAGACATACATGCCCTTAGGGCATGTATGTGTGCCACATCTGCACACAAGCACGATTCAGGGGTGCAACAGGGTGTCAAAGTGACACCCTGGCACCCTTGAATGTTTCCCCCCTATGGGCCTCCTGGCCCATAGGAATGAATGGCAATTACCGAATCGGTAAATACCGATCGGTAAATACTGAATCTTACTGATTCAGTAATTTTTACCGAAAATTTATCTACATCCCATTTACCTATTCTTAAATACCGAATCGGTTATATTCGGTATTTAAGAATAGGTAAATTGGGATTACCTACATCAGGCCCTTACTCTTGAGATTTCCCTTCTCTTTCTAAAAAGGCTAGCCACCAGTGTGACCCTGCGCTGCCCTTTAAAGCGAGTGAACAGCAGCCAAAAGCGAAAAGGGCTTGGAGTGTAACCAACCTGTATGACCCATCCCCCACCCCCCAGCCCTAACAGCATTAGCAAGTTAGGACCTGTTGTGTTCTCTGCCCCAGAAAACACGCCAGAGTCAGGTCAGTCATCTTTATTCGTTTATTGGTTTCAGTTCCTACTCATCACATGTGCGTCCGCCTTCCTCTCATTGTTCTCAAAGTCCTCCCCACTCCCCTGACCCCACTCCCCTGTTGTTTACTCTCACAGCATTGCCATGATCTTTGTCTATGACCAAAGGGTCAGAGAACGTCGAATAACCTTTTTTTTATATACATAGGAAACTTCACACGCACAACATCACCAGCAGTAAAAGATAGGGGAACAGATCTTTTTCTGAGATTAACATACGTTTTTTGCTTACTTTGAGCTTGAGTGACATTTTCTCTCACAATGCTATCTAGATCAGTAACTGAGTCCATTTTCACCCACTTGGACAGCCAACCAGGACACATTTTTGAACATGGTTTCCTTCCTCGCAAAAGTTCAAAAGGAGAAACCTTGGTAGATGAGTGTGGTGTGGTGTGATAGAACCATAGCATAGATCTAACAGCATTCTGTACGTTACATTTCCCCGCCAAAGCCCACTGAACACAATTGTTTAGAACTCTATTCATGCGCTCTACTAAACCATTCGTTTGAGGATGATAAAGTGAGCTTCTGGAATGGGCAATACCACCTTCTTTCAAAAATACATCAAATTCTTGACTCACAAATTGTACACCATTGTCACTGACAATGGTGGAAGGAAACCCTTCACGTAAAAAAAGGTCTTTAAGAAAATCATTAACGTTCTTCGAGTTAGGTTCGCCAATAAAACACACCTCAGGCCATTTAGAATAATAATCTATAGCTACAATAGCAAACCTTGAGGAAGAAGATAGAATATTGAACAGACCAACAAGGTCAATACTAATTTTTTCCCATGCCCTATTAGGCAATTCAATTGGTTGTAAGGGTGGAGTTCTGATTTTAAAACTCTTTTCTGCACCAGAACACACTACACAATCCACACTACACAATCACCTACATACAAATCAATGTCTTTATCCATTTGAGTGGCAAGAAAACACCAAGGGCACCCAATGAGTCAACACAGGACCTCGGGTAACATAATTTATATTCAACAACAGTGGTCCTACGTGTAGAAAAGTGGCAAGTAAAATAAATATAGACACAATGGAACTATATTGGTTGGTGTGATTTATCCAGCCGGACAGTGATCACAATAAAATTTTACTATTAAGAAAGTTCAACACATGGATTATCTTACATTCACAAAGAGTGAGACACAAGCCTGTGCCCTCACGCTTACAAATCGGCAAAATAGAAAGATAAGAAGAGGCAAGAAACAAGAGAATGGTTTAGGCAGAAAGTGAGAGATTTCTGAAAAATGATACAATAACAGAAATTCAGTTACACCATTGATTGCATGTCTCATTCGGTATACATTGCACATATGGTGTAACAGTAGGTCGACGGCGTTTCGATTCCATAACAAAGATACAAGGAATCATCATCAGGACAACAATTTGTGCCTAAAAATTACATTACACAATAGCCGGGATAGTGCCTCGGTGGGGCACACTTAGTAAAAAGAGCACAGCGTTTACTCGGCAATCGAGTGAGCAATATTTTAGGGAGGCTCCGTAGTGGAGGAGTCCGCCGGGCACGTAGGATCTCTCGTTTGGGAAATCCGTTTTCCGTATTGGTGAGCCGAGAGAGGTGAGGGATTTAACCTCAGTTCAAAAACGGGTAGCCAAACCCACAATGGGGGGGAATTTTCCTCGAACGCCGAAATAAGGCGTGGGAGAGCAAGCCAAGGGCTTTGCGTGACTCCGATTGCAGCAATCCTACAGGATTGATAAATCACACCAACCAATATAGTTCCATTGTGTCTATATTTATTTTACTTGCCACTTTTTTATCCATTTGAGGCCACCAAAAATACTCTTGTAACCTTCTTTTAGTGAGAGTTTTTCTTAAATGTCCCTCATATGCTCCTTTTATCAAACGTAACTTCAAAACATCTGGAGGAATCAATCTGTCACCACGCACCAACAAACCATCTTCCACAGAGAGTTGGACAGAAACCTTCACAAAAGTCTGTAAAGCACAGGAAACATTTTTTTCTTTAGGCCATCCATCCTTTACATGCTTGATGACGCAAGAGTAAATTGTCCTTAGCAAGTTCTTCTTTCTACTCCTTTTCACTAACTGCATACATGTTGTTAAACACTAAACTTGCAACAAAGCATTCATCTTCATCTTCCAAATCCAACTCACATTCATCATCAACAGGAAACCTAGAAAAATAGTCAGCTCTCCCATTTTTGTTGCCTGGGATATATGATACTTCAAAATCATATTGTAAGAGCTTTGTAGACAAACAAGCTATTCTTGGAGAGTGTTCTTTTAACCTTTCTCCTAATAGAATAGAAACAAGAGGACTATGATCAGTGCGTAGCTGGAAATGTCTTCCCCAAATATACGATTACATTTGCCCCCAGCCCACCAACAAGCCAAAAGTTCTCTTTCGATGACAGCAAAATTGACCTCAGCACTACGCAAAACCCTTGAGGCATATCCCAGAGTGTTCTCAGTCCCATTGATAGATTGAGTAAGGACAGCACCTAACCGTAATCCGCTTGCATCAACAGTAATGGTGCACATAGCACTAGGCTCAAAAGGTTTGAGAACCTTAGGACAAACTAACTGTGTCTTAATCCACTCAAAAGCCTCTTGTGAACGAGCATCCCAAAGAAATTTAACATTTTTCTTAAGCATATTGGTAAGAGGTTGAGCCCTGGAAGCACGGTCTGTAACAAACCGAGAATAAAATTCACAAAGTCCGATAAATGACTTAAGTCCAATCTTGTCTAAAGGAACTGGGCTGTCAACAATAGCCTTGATAAGACCAGGTCTAGGTTCAACACCCGGCTCGGACAAAACATGACTCAAATATTAAACCTTTTTGACCTTAATCACGCATTTCTCTTTTTTTAATACAACTCCACTATCTTGCATAACCTCAAGGACATGAAACAAGGCCTCATCATGAGTCACTTGAATCACCATGTATCAACACGTCATCTTGGAAGACAACAACACCTTTAATGCCTTTAAGCTTACAAGACATAATCCTTTGAAAGACAGCGGCCACAGAGGCCAACCCAAAGGGCATACGACAATATTGGAAAGAACCAAAAGGTGAGAGATGTCTAGAAGAAGCATCAAGAACAACCTGGTGGTAAGCAGACACCAGATCTAATTTGCTGAACCACTTAGAACCACAAATCATGCTCAACATGTCGGAGATCTTGGGAAGGGGATGAGAATCCACCCATATGTTTTTATTTAGACTGCGTAAGTCGACACAAATGCGAAGATCCCCATTTTTCTTCTTTGCGACAACCAAAGGGGACAACCAAAGTGAAGACTCAATAGGTTCAATGATTTTTTTTATACATATCATTAAGTTCTCATTCCAATTGGTCCCTGACACTGAACGGTACATTCCTTAGTCTTGTTTAACAGGAATAGCATCGTCTTTAACTCTTATGACATGAGTGAATCCTTTTATCTTACCTAGTTCTTTGCTCCGTGAAGACCCGAGCAACTTCAATGGCGAGTAATGAAGATACTCGTTTGTTCAGCGGACACCTGTACCTCGTCGCCACAATTTCTGTAGTAGGTTAACACTTGACAGCGTCGTAGTTGAAGAAGAGGTTATTTCCTTACAGGCGCCGCGCAGCAACCGGCAGATGTAAAGATTAGACAGCAACTAATTCGACAATACAAGTGTCTATCAATATTCTAGAACAGAACCACTTAGCTCCCTGGCACGAGCAAGCTTTCAAATACAGGTTATGAAGAGGAGACCACTACACATTACCATCAAAATCATAGGTGGTTGCATGCAAACCCCCATAGACGCCCTTTGATGCCAAGTAGCGGTTAGTGCTATTTTCCTTACTGGCTACTTTCCGATACAAATCAGGATTTCATTACAAGACCGGAGGCTACCATTAAGAATAATTCTTTTAATGTAATTCCAAGCAGCCACTTGAAAGTATTACATCACAAAGTGAAAAGGTTCCAGAACAGAACATTAAGACCAAACAAAAGCCACGAGCACAGAAGAACAGTCTGCCTCTTTAAAATGTGGCCCCAAGCAGATAAGTTCAATTTCTTATCACTCTCCTTATTTTACTAATCTTGCTAAACTGTCATCAACTTTCTATAACAACTACTAATATCACCAATGACCTTCTGAGGGACTACTCTCCTCTCACTTTAGATTTCCACTGTTCTCCAATTTATGGAGATCAGTTTCCCGTTATTTTCCTACATTTCCTTAACTGAGTCGATTCACCCCCCCCCCCCCACCTCTCCCCTCACTAGAGGCTTATTTCCGCTCTTCACTCGAGCATTTTTATTCCTCTTTTCACTTGCGAATGAGCGCATCTTCCGGGCTCTGCCCACAGCACAGTCAGGCCGATTGGCAAGGATCCACTCGGGGGAGAACCCTGCCGAGTGCGGGCGGCTCTCTCCCCCTTTTCCCCTTTTCGTCTTAGAATCGGGCTCCTTCTCAATTTTAGTAGAGGAAGCCCGATGGGGAAAATACCTTGGCTACAAGGACATGACATTGTCCCGTTGCCAAGGACGATTCCTCCCAGCAATGACTCCACGATTGATGTCTTACGAGGCTAAGGCCTCAATTCTGTAATCACAGACAGCTGCAAAGACCATGTCTCCATAGTTACTGGCAGCAGCTGATCGCACGACCTCGAATATTTACAGTGACAGTTGCTCTGCTTCGTCGATCAGCTGCTGCCACACATACACAAGTATTCTTGAATGAATTATCAAAACATCGTTTTTCAACTCTGACTCTTTGATTTACCCCATTTAAGGATATAAAGAGCCTATCCTCGTTTTTAAGGATTTAACTAAGAACTAAAACTAATCTGATCTAAAGATCTGACTACCCTAATACCCCAATTTAATAGCAAAACATAATTGGCCTTTCTGTCTCTCATAAAGAAATTCATAATGGACCTTTCTCTTAAACAAATTAAATGCATTTAACTTACTTTTCTTAGCATTCTGAGAACCCTTTTGTTGACTAGCAATTTTATGACCTAATATCAGCAAAATGTCTGATATTGATTCTGATGATGCAGTCGCCCCCATCCCTAATATGAAAAATGAGGCTTTCAAGAAAACTATTCACACAGAGATGAGATCCTGTATGTTGGAAACTTTAAACCAAGGTATGTAATCCAAGAGATCCCTCCCTGCAGAGGAGGCTGCTGACATTACGGAAAACCCAAACCTACAAGTCATTGACATCCTCACTGAAAATAGGGGGAAAAGACTAAAGAAGAATACAAATATTGAATACCCATACCTCCTGAGCACAATGGGAGACCCTAGCACCTCAAACAATATGGGAGGTCCCAGCACCTCAAATGCTAATGGAGGTCCTCGCACCTCAAACTCCTCAGGTGTCCTTAGCGGCACAAAATATCATGGTGTCCACAGCAGCACAAAACATATGGGTGTCCACAGTGGCACAAATTATCAAAGTGCTCATTAAAACTTTACAGATAATGAAATAGGAGATGATGAAACTACTAACATCTTTGATGAATATGTCCTCGATCTAGATGAAGATGATCAAAACGAATTCTATAGCCAATCTACTGAAGACGAGCTTCCGTCCTCCGCCAAGGACAATATAGTTAACCCTATGGGTGAAGAACTGTTCTCACCCTACAACATTAAACATCAGAAAAGCTCGGAATGGTGGCTACAAGGTCATGTATCCACATTTATTAAGAAATGGCTCAGGAATCTACTTGAGAAAGACACCTGTAATATTCTCAGAGCTGAATGCTCAAGACCCTCTATTCAAGAAAAAAATCTGTCAACCCCCAACTTCAATCCTGAACTAATTAAATTCCTCTTTAAACTCGTGAGAGACCCCAGGAAGGGGATGGAGAGGTCCCTTAAAGCCTGTCAAGACCGTCTACTCGACCTCCTTGGTCCTTTGGCCAGGATTATTGCTACGGCTGAAAAAAGCCATATTAATGGCATGTCCGTAGATACAGAGCTAATCCAGGGATGGAGACAGAGAGCAATGATCCTTCTGGGTAATGCTAACGTCAGTCTCAATGCCGAAAGAAGAAGGGTAGTCCGTACAAAAATAAACCCCAAACTGAGTGATATGGCACACAAGGAACCTTCCCAAAACCCTAAAGGTTTACTCTTCGGTGAAGACATGATCAAATCCCTGGGCAAATATGTGTCAACCTTCACAGCACCGGACAAAGCACAACACAATATGAGACGTGTGTTCAACCCAAACTTTTTGGACGGGCCGTAAGAAGAGGCCTCTCTTCCGGCCGCTTCAACCCAAGGCTCCATTCAAGGTTCAGAGGTTTCGGAAGACGCTTCCAATCATCCAACCCTCTCCAATTCTACCCGTAGAGAGGGAGAGGTTTACGCAACAAAGGGGTCAGATCACGTGGTCTCCAACAACAACAATGACTTTCAGATTGAGTACCTTACCCCCTCTTCTTTCTTCTTCCCCTCAAAAGGTGGGAAGCAGACTCAAAATCTTCTATCAGAATTGGAAATAAATCACTCAAGACCCATGGGTATTAAATACTGTCAAAGGTTTCAAGATAAATAGATTTCGTAGAAATACCTACACAAACATTTAACCCAAGAGACATCCCACTGACAAAGGAATAGCAAAAATAGTAGAGGAAGAAATAACCTCAATGCTTCAGACAGGGGCAATAATAGAAGTACCATGGGTGTCAATGAGATTTGTCAGTACACTCTTCCTCATTCAGAAAAATAACAAGGGATGGAGACCTGTTATAAACCTAAGGGAACTAAACACATTTCTAGTTTACAGGCACTTCAAGATAGAGAGCATCCATCTCCTAAGGGACCAGTTACTGAAAGGGGACTGGTTAACCAAACTAGATTTGTAGGATGCATACTTTACCATCCCAAAGGCCAAAGAACATCAACCCTTTCTTCAGTTTACCTGGAACAACCATCTGTTCCAATTTCAAGCCCTCCCTTTCGGCCTATCTTCTGCCCCTTGGTGTTTCCCCAAGGTTATGAGGACAATCGCCTCACTCCTAAGAGAAAGAGGTATTCGACTAATTATATACCTTGACGACATCCTCATCATATCCCAACACCATACACAAATCATTCAAGACCTGAAGGCAGTTATGGATCTCATAGAAAGCTTAGGATTCATTATAAACAAAGAGAAATCGATACTGACTCTCTCTAGATCCCTGGAGTTCTTAGGGTTTACCGTAGACACAACAAAATGCCTCCTTTTAATACCCTCAAAGAAAATAACCAAAATCCAAAAGGAAATAAGGTTTGTTTTGAAATAAGAAAACCTAACTTCAAGGGAATTAGCCAGACTCCTGGGCCTCCTTTCTTAATCTATTCAATGTGAAACAAGAAAGGAGTGGCCCCATGTGAATTTGTTTTTTTATCCTTATGAATTTGTGATTTTAATAAAAGAACTTTTGTGATATTTGAATTAGTTTTTGTTCATGTGTTTATAATTGATTTATGGACCCTAAATTCTAAATACATTTAGTAAATTTGAATGCTTCTATGGATTGTGTATGGTTGTATGTAGTAGAGTTTGACATGTGTTATTTATTACCCATGAGAAACCCTTTTTTACATTAATCTATTCAAGCCATCCTTCTGGGTCCTCTGAATTACCGAGCTCTTCAAAGGGTAAAAGCGAGTGCTCTAAAGCACGGCCTTTGGTACAGAGATCGGATAACCCTAGATCAGGCTGCCAAATCAGAACTGACTTGGTCGCTAGAGAATTTAGATGCCTGAAATGGCAAAGCAGTATTTGGGTCAACACCAGAGTTCATCCTGTAATCAGATGCGAGCCCTCATGGTTGGGAAGCTTGTCTTCACAATCAGAACACAGGTGGCATCTGGTCACAAGCGGAGTGTTCACATCACATAAACTACCTAGAACTGACTGCTGGTTTATACACTCTGATGAGCTTCAAGTATTCCCCCTAAGGGAGATCAGTCATTCTGAAGATGGACAATATGTCAGCGGTGGCATATATAAATCATCAAGAGGGGACAAAATCAGCAGATCTCTCGAACTTAGCCAAGAAACTTTGGATGTTTTGCCTGGAGCACAAGATTGCTCTAAGAGCAGAATACCTCCCAGGGAAGATAAACATATCTGCAGAGTGGAACTCGAGACTCCTATTATATCACAACGATTGGAAACTCAATGTATTCGCCTGCAGGTCCCTCAACAAAATATGTGGCCCCTTGGAAATAGACCTGTTCACGAGCAGACTAATCTTCCAGTTAGAGAAATACTTCAGCTGGATGCCAGACCCCGGTGCTCTTGCAGTAAACGCCTTTCTCCAATGCTGGAAACAATTCCAAACATACACATTTCCACCTTTTGCCATGATTCAGAGATTTCTACAGAAGGTGAGACAAAATCAATGCTCTCTAGTACTAATAACCCCCTTTTGGCCATCTTAGGCATAGTTCCCCATGACGCTGAAATTGGCTTGCAACATTCCCTTTTTAATTCCAGCCGAGGTGGAACTCCTAACAGACGTAGATGGAAGAAATCATCCCCTAGTACAGACTGGGAGTTAGAACCTTCTTGCCTGGAAAGTGTCAGGAAATACAATTAAGTGTCTGGACTTTCGTTGACAGCTGCAACTCTCCTCGGAGAGTCAAGGGCCCCTGGCACGCACTATAGGTATAACAACATTTGGAAGAAATGGGTACGTTGGTGCTTGGAGAGGAACCTGCATTCTGTGGAGGCTATTATCGTACACATAGTAAACTTCCCTGTAGAACAGTTTGAAAGGGGTCTCAGTTATAGAACGATTCATTGTAATAGATCAGATATCTCTGCAGGTCACGCTCTAGTCAATAGAAAAACAGTAGGTAAGAACGTCATAGTTTGTAGAGTCTTAAAAAGTATCAGACTAAGGAATCCCCCTAAACCCAAATACGAGTCACTGGGGACGTGAAACAAATTTTTGACCTATTCACAAATTGGCCGGATAAAACACATTTAAATAGAAAAGTCTATCCATTAAACTTGCAACCTTGTTGTGCTTAATCTCATGCCGAAGGACTTCTGATGTCAAAGCTCTTGAAGTCACAAATAGATCTTACAATATGTTTGGTGTTAAATTTGAGTTAATTAGAAGAACTAAAACTGAGTCAGATTCCATTTTTTATTCACGTTTTGACCTATGCAAAAATTGTTGTAGGTTGCATGAAAGAGTACGATTTCAGAATGAATGGTTTTCGTGCTCATGGTGTGAATCAATTACTTATATCCTTCGTCAAACTTTTCAAAGCTATAACTTCTGCTTCTATAGCCAGATGGGTTCAATCTGCAATGAAATTAGTGGGCATTGACTTAAAGAAATTCCAAGCACACTCCTTCAGAGGTGCTATGGCCAGTAAATCCTTCTGGACTGGAGGTAAGTTAGATGACAGACTTATGGCGGCAGACTGGCCTAATGCAAACACATTTGCACAACATTACTGCAAACCAATTGAACATATGTGTGATGTTGTCTTACAGAGCTACCAACATGCATAATGGTAGCCTCCGGTCTTGTAATGAAATTGTGATTCGCCTATTACCATGACAAGAGAATCTGGATTTCATTAAAGACACGGAGGGAAACTTTATCCCACCCATCCCCTCCCATGGGTGATTAAGTTTTATTCTGTTTTATTAGTTGATATACATTTCATATCTAAGTGTCTTTAAATGGTTTATTTAAATAATATTTTGATGTATAGAGTTTTATTGCTTGTCTTTATTACCTTTTCTACCTTTCATTCCAATGTAGTACTTATACCTCTCTTCATTTCAGGTAACTCTTCATAATTGATTCATCATCCGAAGTTTGGACTACCTGAATCTTCCTTGTTTTTCGTTCTTACTGGTTTTAAAGAAGAATAGAAAAAAAAGAAAAAATTGGGGAGGAACTATTTCCTATTTCACCACATTTAAAAGAGGCAGACTGTTCTGTACTCTTGGCTATTGTATGGTCTTAATGTTCTGTTCTGGAACCTTTTCACTTTGTGATGTAATGATTTCAAGTGGCTGCTTGGAGTTACATTAAAATAATTTTGCATAATGTTAGCCTCCATGTCTTTAATAAAATCCAAATTATCTTGACATGGTAATAGGAGAATCGCAATTTATGTTGGAAAGTAAAACCCAAGACAATTCGTTGTGCTGGGTTTGCGTCACTTTTGTGAAGTAAACATGGTGCAGTGCGTCAGAAAATCTGTCCCCACAAACTCAGGGTTTAAAACATAATACAGTGTTTGGGGTTGTCTATACTAATTAGAATGTATTATTATCCAAGAAAGCCCTTGTTAACAACCTTAGCATAATGAAAGGTTGACGGGAAAAAACACTAATAGGTTCTAAACCTGTGCATTGCAGTTTGCATGCATGTGTTTTTGAAGAGGCTGTCATTGTAGTCCCTTTTCTATGTCTATGACAGCTGTCAAATAGTGCTATTTTTATGTTGATGGTTGCTGCAGACTTTAGTCCTATTTCTATGTCCGTGACCTGTCCAGGTTTTTTGTTTTGAGTATCTGGTCACCCTACCAAATCCGATGTTTCTGAGGGCAACCTAGCGCCCTACAAATCAGTTTCCCCACCATGGCAGGCCAGTCCATTGCTCTTCGCCAGGCCAGCATCGTTGGGTGTTGAGGATGGTTAATTCAATTTTTTTTAATAACTATATTTTAATAAGTTTCCTTAAACTTTACAGAGATACAAGATCTCTACTAACAAGTGAAAAAGTATTAATAGTCACTCCACACTGGAGATTTACATGTATGTGCATGAGTAGAGTAACATGTGCATAGATCAACATATACATATGAAAACTTACCTTTGTGAATTGGGCACATAATTATTAACATTGCCCCCGCTAACTCCAAGAATGAAATTATGTATACAAGAAGTGTGCCCTCGTAGGCTTGTTTACTGCTGAGCACAGCAATGATGCTGCACTAATGTTTCTGCTGAGTGTAACACTGATACTGGTCTCAGCAGAGCAAAAAAGTACACGTGCACACTTCTTGTAAGAAAAGATTAGATTTTGTATTATCCCTAGCCCAATTATGATTTAGAACTGACCTTTAGTTTTTGATTTACTCAATGTTCACAATATGGGCTTTCGGGAGAGCCACTTTGCATTAAGAAAGATCCCTGCAAAAGGGTATTGTACATTACATATGCATAATGTAAGCATCTCTCTGGGAGCACTGTAATAGTCAAGACATGAGACCTTGAAAAAGAGAAGAAAATGTTTGTGATTTTTCTGTGCTCTGAATGTTTTTTGAAACAAACTAATGCTTTGGGAATAGTGAAACAAAAATGTGCATGAATAATGAAATGATATATTTTCAGGAAAAATAAAGAATCATTATTTCTACGCTGTTTGAATTACATTTCAATAAGTAAAGTTTTTTTTCAAGTCACAGGAAAAAAGCCATTAGCCAGACTATCAACTTGTGACATGAATAATATTCATGCAACATTTTCACCTCATTATGACCCGTTTAACACTTCAATACAGCAATCAGAAACTGGTAGTTCATTCATTAACTTCTAGAGTGTCTGCCATGGGTTTGCACCCAGGGCTGGCTTTGGCATGGACGAGTTGGGCTCAAGCCCAAGATACTGGCCTTCAGAGGGGTGCAGGAGGTGCCTGGAACAATCTTGCTTCGACTTAGCTCCAAATAAAGTGTGCTTAAATAGAGGCCTATTATGATGTCGGTCGGAGTTTCCTCCGTCCGACACCGTGGCAGAAACAGGGCCACCGACCAACCGACCTCCAGTCGGTGGTCCCGACCGCCTAATTATGATGCGCCCGCAAATGATGCAGTTGTCTTCTCCCATTCCTGTAACACAAGCTCCCATAGAAAAATGGGAGCAGGGATTAACAGGGGGCACCCCAACCAGATGCTGCAAGGGGAAGGGGCGCTGCTAGGGGCCACCAAACACGCTTTCCGACAGGGTTTCCATATCGGAAAGGCTGCAATGGAAACCCTGCCGGAAACCGTGCATCGTAATCCAGACGGCCTGAACCGCTGACCATATGGATTACAGGCCGGTTCCCACTTGCCAGCAGGCTCTTTGAGCCTGTCGGAAGCCAGCCAGAATGACCGCTCCGGTTTCAATTCCAAACGGCTGTATCGTAATCTGCCGGTCGGTATTGAAACCGACGATGTCCTAAGGTCAGAGGCCTTACGACCGATATCGTAATCGGCCCCATAGTGTTTATGAAGGCTGCAGGATCCCATGTCCGCATTTGCTCTGTATCTTTTTGTGGCACTCCTTAGTCTTGCCCCCTGCAACTCCTAACCACTCCCAAGTTTTTAACAGGCAATTAAAGATGAGTGGGAGATTGTTAATGTTAATGTGGGAGACTTGTAAAGCGCTCTGTTATCAAACGGTGTCCTGGCGCTAACCTACTGATCGGACCAAGAGAGATTGAGGGTTCTTACCAGAAGTCTGATGTGCTGAAAAGCCAGGTTTTTAGCTCCCATCTGAAACTGAGTAGGGAAGTGGCCGATCGGATAGATAGCAGGAGTTTATTCCAGATTTCTATAGTGCCCAGGTAGAAACTTCTGCCACCGCAATTCATTCTTTTGAATTTAGGTACCACCAAAGTTCTAGAGTTAGAGGATCTAAGTGATCTACTAGGTGTGTACCATCTGAATTTCTGGCCTAGTTCTTGTGGTCCTTGCTTGTGCAGTGCTTTCTACAGGAAGCAAAAAGCTTTCAATTGGATCCTCTCCTTCACCGGCAGCCAGTGTACTAGTTTGATTGTTTTACTAACTGATACATATGTACCTGAAGTTTTCTAAGGTGCTGGGCCCACAGGTTAAGGTATAGGCTGTTACAATAACCTAATCTGGCCAATATCAACAATGGTATGACCAGTTGTTGAGAATTTACTGGGATGAAAGACAGGATCTTTCTAATTTTCCTCAGAATAAAGAATGTGGAAGATGTCAGGGCATTGGTCTGATTAACCCAAGATGTTTAGCCTTTACTACTGGCGCTGGCAACTCACCTAGAGACATTGGCCACCAACCCGGGGATCAAAAAGAGGGATCGTTTCCAAAGAGGACTACCTCCGTTTTATTAGAATTTAGTTTCAGACTGTTAGGGGGAACTAAATTTGGTTTCGCTCAGGTCACTAACTGAGTAAAGGACAGCTCTGGTTGCATCACCGGTGCTGTGTGTCTTTTAGTAATTTTTTATTTGTTTAGGCAAAAAGCTTTTTTACTAAACACTTCAAAGCATGCAGGAGATAGTGGAATATGAGGCATGAAGGCTAAATCCATTACAATAGGAAAATTGCGTACCTGCATGATGCCCATAGCCCTGGAGCATTACCTTAACTCACTTCTTCCGATAGTTCACAGCAGTACTTGGGCTCAGGAGGCCTTTGGCCTCGAACTGTACAGATTGCCACCAATTCCTGATTTTTAGTGACATAGCTGCCAAGTGGCACACATCATGTGTGCCAACGCCAATATGTTAGCCAACAATAATTAATCTGCTTGCAGTTTTAGGTCCATGTACACAATTTAAAAAGTTTAGTCCCAGAAAGCACTCTGCTGCTTAACTAAAAATTCAGGGCTTCCTGAAATTGAAATTGTCGCATTTGAGATGAGCGGTACAAAGGGGGGTGGTAATGGACGAAGCATCTGAACCAATCAAACACTCACACCCAGTCAAAAGATCTGGGTTTAATCCATCACCGTTCTTTAGCCCACTCTGCCACCCCAGTTCAGACATGGCTATATGCAAATCAGTCTGACCCTGTGCCTCATGGGAACATTCCAGCCCGAACTGCCAAGCTATGCCTTCCCTGGACCGGAAACAAGCTTCCGAGGACCGGTGATGGATTAATCCCAGATCTTTTGACTGGGTGTGAGTGTTTGATTGATTCAGATGCTCCGTCCATCACCACCCCCTTTTGTACCGCTTTTGGCCGCCACAAGTGTGGCAGGGTATGCTCAGACGTGAGTCCCTTGCTCACTTTGCCACTGGATTCAAGCACGCCGGGCTGAAGACGGCTGGAATGCCAGAAACCGGTCCTCAGAAGCTTGTTTTCCGTCCAGGGAAGACATGGCTTGGCAGTTCGGGCTGGACTGTTCCCATGAGGCACAGGGTCAGACTGATTTGCATATAGCCATGTCTGAACTGGGGTGGCAGAGTGGGCTAAAGAACGGTGATGGATTAAACCCAGATCTTTTGACTGGGTGTGAGTGTTTGATTGATTCAGATGCTCCATCCATCACCACCCCCTTTTGTACCGCTTTTGGACGCCACAAGTGTGGCAGGGTATGCTCAGACGTGAGTCCCTTGCTCACTTTGCCACTGGATTCAAGCAAGCCGGGCTGAAGACGGCTGGAATGCCAGGAACCGGTCCTCGGAAGCTTGTTTCCGGTCCAGGGAAGACATGGCTTGGCAGTTCGGGCTGGACTGTTCCCATGAGGCACAGGGTCAGACTGATTTGCATATAGCCATGTCTGAACTGGGGTGGCAGAGTGGGCTAAAGAACGGTGATGGATTAAACCCAGATCTTTTGACTGGGTGTGAGTGTTTGATTGATTCAGATGCTCCGTCCATCACCACCCCCTTTTGTACCGCTTTTGGCCGCCACAAGTGTGGCAGGGTATGCTCAGACGTGAGTCCCTTGCTCACTTTGCCACTGGATTCAAGCAAGCCGGGCTGAAGACGGCTGGAATGCCAGGAACCGGTCCTCGGAAGCTTGTTTCCGGTCCACGGAAGACATGGCTTGGCAGTTCGGGCTGCACTGTTCCCATGAGGCACAGGGTCAGACTGATTTGCATATAGCCATGTCTGAACTGGGGTGGCAGAGTGGGCTAAAGAACGGTGATGGATTAAACCCAGATCTTTTGACTGGGTGTGAGTGTTTGATTGATCCAGATGCTCCGTCCATCACCACCTCCTTTTGTACCGCTTTTGGCCGCCACAAGTGTGGCAGGGTATGCTCAGACGTGAGTCCCTTGCTCACTTTGCCACTGGATTCAAGCAAGCCGGGCTGAAGACGGCTGGAATGCCAGAAACCGGTCCTCGGAAGCTTGTTTCCGGTCCAGGGAAGACATGGCTTGGCAGTTCGGGCTGGACTGTTCCCATGAGGCACAGGGTCAGACTAATTTGCATATAGCCATGTCTGAACTGGGGTGGCAGACTGGGCTAAAGAACAGTGATGGATTAAACCCAGATCTTTTGACTGGGTGTGAGTGTTTGATTGATTCAGATGCTCCGTCCATCACCACCCCCTTTTGTATCGCATTTGAGATGAGGGCACAGTGGCAGCAATTTAGTGATCACCCTCACATGACACCAAAGAGAAAAGGGAGCTACACTTCCAATGCAAAAAACAAAACAACAAGTTCCAATATGCACTCCACAGAAATAACCCTGGGTTCTCTGAAGGTTCCACACATGAAAGTCACTTGGTGGCTGTCTGGCACAACTTACAGACATGCACAATAGCCACTAAAGATGTGTACCTGCTAGGTAGATGGATGAAATGACTACACATATTTGTTTAAAAATAAGACGATAAACTAGGTTTTCTAATCATTACGTGTTCTGTGGTATTGTCCTTAGAATGTCCTTCATGCATCCCACAATCAGCTGGCGTGGCACCTCAAATATCCCACTTTCTACACCTTAAAAAGGATAATGATAAGAAACACCCATCACAAGGAAGTGAAACAAGGGCAGAGTGTGATGCCTTCAGTGGCCCAGTGGGATTTCCCTCCCACAGTCACGACTCTCTGTCAACCAGAGCAGCGCAATGTTGCCTGTGAATGGCCAACTTTTGTTACAAAATGACTGGACCTTAGGAACTACATCACAAAAGGTATTGTGCTCAAGGCAGCTTTAGGAGCACGTTCACCTTAAGAAATGCTAATGAGGAAAGCAAACACCTGCAGTGAAGCTGCCCCGAACAAGAGGATAATCCTCAAATCTCTAAAGCAGCCATAGTTATTTTGTTAGCCTTATTGGAGACAATAGCATAAGACCCTTTGTAAAGCAGAATACTTAGTTTGACTAATTCCACTGTCAGGAAGGGAGATACAACTTTGTAACTTTAGAATGCTTTGGAATCTATTTCAAGCATGTTTGAGATATTTGCATACTTCTGATTATAACCATAATTTAAGAGCATAGAGTTAATGTTAGAAGAAGTCGTGTGTTATGGAACATCATCAGTTAGAGAGAGCTGCTTCCCTCCCCTCCCCCAATGAGAATTGTCTGTTAATCTACTTAGATGCAAAAATATGGTAGGATCATACTTGTGTGTGAATTAAACCTGCACTGGTGACCTGTCCTGAGAACAGGTGAGTGGTTAGTTGCCCTAAATCAAACAGCTTGGGAATGCAGGAGATGCAATGGAGCACATACTTACACAAAACACATCACTTTTTCCAATGTACCCATTTTGATCTGCAATGTGTCAGGCTGGGCCCTGTCTCCTCCAAAGTAATATAAACTGTGAGTTGGGTTCCAGTACAGTTTCTTTATCAGACTAACTAGCAGTTTCCTAGCCTGATTCTAAGTACACCCAATCGTGATAAAAAAGGGAGGAAGAGGCATAAGTTCGAAAAGTGATTGTCTAAGTGCACACAATTTGGTCATATGCGGAGGCTGGGATGAAATACCAATTCTCTTGATTCTGGACAATTTATGGAGTGGAGGAGGTTCTCTAAGAAAGCATAGGGACTGCCCTACCTGGGAAAATGTACTGCTTTGGTGACCCTATTCAGATTTATAAATTAATAACATAATTTAGTAAAGTGGTAACTCCATGATTAGATGGTAAGTCTTCAAGCTCCAAGTCCATACTCCAATACAGCATGCCTCCCAGTGCAGCAAATGCGCTGCCAGGCTCGACCTAAAAATAACAGATTCTTATATG
The DNA here is from genome assembly GCF_964263255.1 of Lissotriton vulgaris. Lineage (NCBI taxonomy): Eukaryota > Metazoa > Chordata > Amphibia > Caudata > Salamandridae > Lissotriton > Lissotriton vulgaris. The sequence continues at coordinate 259,428,734 of NC_141697.1, forward strand.
AATTTAGACACTAAGATCATCGTAATCAGGTATGAACTTTTTGAGTCATCTGTTTTTAAGTCACCATAAAATACATTTGTACTGTGGACTTCAAGCGGTAAAATGATCCTATGGCAAAAACATCCCCACTGCACCACATCTTGTGGGAGTGGTGCTGTCTGCCCACCCCGTTGAATTGTTAACCGTTGGTCCTGTCAAGTTTTTATTATAACCTTCACTTTCTTCATTGAGTCTTTATGATGCTCCCAATGTTTGTAGATAACATATGTGCCCATGTACCTGATTCAGGCGGAGAAGCTTCCCATTTTAAAGCCAAAAACTGCATTATTTTAGCTGTGTTCAGACTAAAATGATCTCCACTTCAGTGTAAATCAATGGGAAAAGTACATTTGTAGGAAGCTGGGTCTCTATATAGTGTACCAAAATGAGGTACACGGTGCAGAGTCCAGGCGACCCTTACTGGTTTACAGGGGCTATAGTAATAATCACAAATGCTCTCTTTGTGGTGGTATGGGCGAGCAGTTTAGGCTTATCAGAGGATAATGTTAAGTATTTATTGCACACACAGAGAGCACACACAGAGCCAGTAAGCGAGACATGCACTCGAAAAAGAAATCCGACATCAATTTATAACAATTATTTGCAATACAATAGGTCTCGCATTTGCGAGAGTTTAAGCTATTGGCATTGTAAATGACAATGCCTTTTATCTGTTTTGCTAGTTAACACTTAAATAAAAGGCACTGTCATTTACAATGCCAATGCCTCAAACTCTTATAAATGCGAGACCTATTTCATTTCAAAGAAGCGGCCAGCATTGTCCCAGGTTGCTTGGAAAGCGAAAGCACGCATGGTGTGCTAAATGTTGCAGGAAAGCATGTCGTGCCTGCGGTAGGAGAAACTCATAAAAAAAATAGTGCTTACAGACTAAAAAAGACATACTGTGCAACAACAGAATTAAAAGGGCCAGTCCTCATGGGAAGTTACAAATAAAGACAAGGCGATACTACAGAGGGACTAACAAGCCTATTAACTAATCAGAAGTCAGCATTTACGAAGGACAGTGACACAAGCCGATGACAAATATGGGCGGAGAGAAGGCGGGGCATCAAGTCCATACTCAAATACAGCATGCCTCACAGAGCAGCGCATGCGCTGCCCAGGCTCGACCTAAAAAAACCTCCGATTTTTATATGAATTTAGACACCAAGATCCTCGTAATCAGGTATGTACTTTTTGAGTTATCTGTTTTTAAGTCACCATAAAATTCACTTGTACTGTGGACTTCAAGCTGTAATATTATCCTATGGGGAGTAGACCGATACTGCATAGGGTCACTTAGCAACGACTTACAGGAATGTTCTCCTTGACTTAAGGTGAGTACGGGGCAAGGTCCAAGGCATCACCAACAGGTCACCTTGGCGGCACTGGGGCGTCCGGGTGCAGAGCTGCATTTCGGCGTTGGATTCCCTGGGGTGCCAGTCCGGCTGAACCTAAAAGGGGGCTCAGGTCTTGGGCACACAGGGTCACTATTGGTCCCCTTGAACTCAGGCTGGGAGGGGCTCGTGTGCAGTGATGCTCTGTCCTGCGCTGCTGGAGACTCTTGCGGTTCTCGGTCCCTGCAGTAAGTGGGTGCAGGCGTGACTGAGGGACCAGTCTGGCCAAACCCAAGTGTGGGCTCAGCTTTTGAGGGTCACAGGACCCCATTGGCAATGTCCCCTCCCTCGCACTCGGGCTATGGGTCTCAGGTGCAGGGGTGCTTTGAGGCGTTGGGTCGCAGGCGGTCAGAGACCCCCTCTGTGTCTTGGTGACCTCGTGAACATTGGACCACCAACAAGCCTTGGGTGCTGCAAGGGGGCCATTACTCCGGTACAGGTGCATGGAGACTCCGGGAGGGGTCAGAAACTTGGGACTTCAGTGAATTGGCCGTGCTACCTCCACACGATTTTCTCCTGGTTTGTTACTCCCTCGGTGGGCCCGAAGGCCAACGGCTCTGAGTACCAGACTTTGCTCCAAGGGAGATCGTTTCCAGTTGATGAGGTGCTGAGCAGTCCTCCAAGGTTTTGGGGAGGAAGTCCAGCTCTTTGCGAAGTCGGTCCCAGTGATGGTCGAAGTGCAAGCAGCCTGGCAGGGTTTTGCACCAATCTTTGGAGCAGGTCTTCAGTTTTGTCTCTCTTTGATTGTTCTTCTTTCTTACTCGGTCTCTGTTAGACCTGGCATCATTGGAATGAGTCTCTCCTCCATTTTTTGTCTGTTTGCCTCCTCTGTTTACGATGTTTTTCTGGAATATTGCTTTGGGCACTGTGCCACTGCTGATCAGTGCCACAGTGCAAGTGCTCCCTATGTTAAATTGGTACATTAATTGGATTCCATGTTTGGCTTATTTGGTTTACTGTCAGTCCCTAGTATAGTGCACCAGGAGTGCCAGGGCTTGTAAATACAAATGCTGCTGGTGGGCTTGCAGCACTGGTTGTCTAAGGTCTGCCATTGCAGAACCTGCGTGCAGTCTGGTACTGCCATGCTGACTGCACAAGTACACCTACTTGCCAGTCCCTAAAACCTTCCCTTAACTTCATGCTAGTCACCCCTATGGTAGGCCCCAGGGCAGGGTGCATTGTAAGCATAAGGTAGGACAAGCCCTGATGTGTGTGGCATGTCCTAATAGTGAATTACAGCCATCTTTGTTCGTTTTTCACTTTTGTAAGGCTACCTGCTCTCCTTAGGCCAGAATGGGCTGCTGGAATTAATACACTATATAAATCCTCGCAGGCTCAAAGAGCATGGTAGAAAGTAGAGTTTAGTATCCCTGAACTCAGAATTTGATAACACATCCTTTAGGGTGGATGGTTTTTAGATTCTGAGTTGGAAACTAGCACCTTTAGAAAGTGACTAGTTTCTTGTCTAACTATTTACCGGTCTCTGCTGGTTTGGTGTGTGTGACAGGGGCTGGGTGGCTCCAGAAGTCTGAATGAGTCAGTGTGGGGTGAATGAGGCATTTGCGTTTAGAGTGGGGGAAGAGTAGTTCCTGATAGCCTGCCCTGCCTGACACAATGCTGGCTCCACCTCCTGCCGGGCGGCTGATAGCCCTGCCCCTGCCAGTGACAATACTGGCTCCACCTCCTGCCGGGCGGCTGAAGACCCTGCCCTGCACAGTGAATAGGCCAGGTGCCTCGGCATGGCCACACCCACAACAAACCCAGGTTGGGGGAAATCTCCCTGCATGGACAAAGGGATCGAAGCAGAAAAGGGGTATAAGAGAAGGACCCCTGAACCAAGGAATTTAGATCACTTCTGACAAGGAAACCTATACCAAGGACAAGAAGCCTGCTGATCCAAGGACTTGCCTGCCCCTTCTGCCAGTGTGCTGCTGGGGGGGAATCCTGCAGTTGCTTCTTTATTTTTGCCAAGGAACCAGGAGAGAGGAACTAAGTGTGTACTCTCAAGCTTTGCCAAGAAAATCACCAAGGGCTGGAAGAGTGCCAGTCTCCTGTTGAAGTCACAGGGCTAAAGGACTTCACCATCTGCTAAAATTGCCTGTTGCTGGAACGTGGGAGTCCAGCACACCTAAAGAAACCAGCGATCACGACGCCGCCAAATCCAGCTCGACATCGTGAGTACGACTCCAGTGTCCTGCTCCTTCGACGCCGGCAGCTGGGCCCGATCGACGCCAGTAGCGACGCCGCTACCAATCGCCTCGACACCGCAGCCCCTCTCGACGCCGTGAGCGCTGCTCACTCTTGCAACGACGACATCGACAACGACGCTGCATCCCACTTCGCCATTGTGAGCGCTGCTCCGGCCCGACCTTCCTCAACGCCGCTGCGGATCGCCCCGACTCCGAGGTTCGATCGACGCCGAGACTTCTCGACGCCGTGGATCATCGTTTTCTTCATTCTAAAAGGTACTGTGTTGTTGGAGTCTGTTTAGACTCCGGGCTCGACGTAGCGCTCCTCGCGGTCGACGCCGAACCGTTGGAATAGCTTTGCCTCGACGTCGTGTGACTCCAGTAGGGGTTACATTGTTACCAAGAACTGTGCTTTAGAGAAGAAGAGTTACTTTTGTTGCTAGAGAACTATTTACTAAGAAGAAACTTTACCTGAACTATTATTTTTCCTTCCAAAGAGTATTTATTGAGATTGTGGTATATTTTTGTTGTTATTTGGTCTTGTGCTAAGCCTTATATAAACATCCTTATTTTTATAATACCTTCTGTGTTGTGTCCATTTGTGGAGTATTCACTTTATTACTGTATGTGGTCATAAATGCTTAACACACTGCCTCCGAGATAAGTCTGTCTGCTCTGCCAAGCTACCAAGGGGGTGAGCAGGGGTTATCTGAGTGTGTGATCCCCTTGCCCTGACTGGAGGAGGTGGGTCCCTATTTGTCAGAAGTGTATACCTCTGCCAACTAGAGACCAGCCAATTCTAACAGTCTCCAGTAGTCAAATCTGAGTTCCTGGTGTTAGGGGGCCACCTAATACTCAATTATGGGGAGTTAAGGGGAGTGAAGGGTAGTAAGTAGCCAATGGGCTACTTACCCCTGGGGTCACTACATCGCCTAGATGACCACTTCCTGTGGGCATCACCCTGTCCCAGAGTTCCTAATTTCACCATACACAAGATGGTGGAATCCTTTCTTTTGTGTTCACTTCAGGCTGCCCACCTTAGAGGTATGTCCAATCTGGCAGTGCAACGTGCCTTCAATCTAATTTCCCGCCTGTCCAGGTGCCCATTGGGCCTCAGAGCTGCGGATGGCATCTCCCAGATCTTGGGGATGCCTGGGTCGCATATCAAAGACGGCAGAGGCTTTGAAGCCTCTGGTCTTGACATGCTAATTCACTAGCCTTCCTGCTGGAGGAGGTGATAACAACTCCTGTCAGAGAAGGAATTGTTCCTGACATCCTGAGAGCATGGGCTCTCACCTGCATGGGGTCAGAAACCTGCATGTGGTGGCAGACTTAAAGAGTCTGGTCAGCCAGCACACTATTAGAGTAGTAAGGATTCAGGGGACACCTCTAAGGTGCCCTCTGGGTGCATGTCATAATAAATCTGGTACTGGCTTCGATACAAATTTATTAAGACAAGGTGTTTGATACCAAACACCATAGGTTCCAGTGAAGCCATTAAGTAGCTGGGTAACTTGTTTTGACCAGTGCTCAGTACATACCTTAAGGGGTCTTTCCTGTTCAATTGCAATATCTGATATGTGATAATAGAACCAGACATCACAGGGGCATACCTGCTCATGCAGATCTGTCCTCACATAAAATATGATGCACCCTGCCTTAGGGTTCAAAGACCTGTAGTAGGGGTGACTTACATATATTGAATGTAGTGACTTTGGCATGGCACACAGGAGTGTGCCATGTCATGGTTTCATTCATGGTTTGCACCATGTCACGCAGTCTGCAATGGCAGTCTGTGTGCTAATTTGTGTGTGGATACCTTATGGGTGGCATACATTATGCTGCATCCCTTAGGGACTCTCTTTAGTACCCATACCCTAGGTATCAGGGGTACTTTTTACTAGGGACTTCCAGGGGTGCTAAAGTCTAGTGCCAATTGTACAACAATCAGACATCCCCTTGCTTTATGGAAAGAGAACTGGCACTGAGGTCTGGTTAGCAGGCGTAGTAATGAATTCAAAAGGATGGGCAAGGTGCACAGCAGTTTAATTGAAAACCTTCTCCAATTTGTGTTTGTTGTGTGAGGTTGGGTGCTCCTGCAGGTCACGTGTCCGTCCGTCACGTTAGAGTATTTATAGCTAAATGTGTGCATACATAGATTATGAATACATCCCTGCGATTAGGGCACTCCTTGGGTTCTATATATAAGACTCCAAAGCAAATTCCTTCTGTGCTTGTCTTTTTATTTTCCAATAATGTTCATTAGGTATTCTAAATCATACAAAAAGATCATCTTAAGACACTTGCCAATTTTGACACTGGAACCCGATTTTAAAGATTTGTTTAAATCTCCACCCATCTTTGCATACACTCGCAACCAAAACATCAAAGAAATATTGTCAAAAGAACCAGACATACGGAAAGAATCAAAAGGAACACGTCCATGTATGAATTGCAACAGTTGCAATAACATCATTAGAGGCAACACCATTACCCACCCCATGAAGGGTTGCAATATCAAACTCAACGTTGACGCTACATGCGACTCATCCAATTTGATATATCTACTAAAGTGTCCTTGTGGAATGATCTTTATCGGCAAAACTGAAAGAAAAATAAAGGTTCGTCTCAACGAACATAAATCTAACATCCGAACCAAAAAGGAAAAGTCAAATATCGCTGTACATTTTAGTGAACACTCCCATAATGTGGCATAACTCAAATACATGGTACTGGAAATCATAAATAAGGAAGAGGGTAAAGACAATAACAAAAAATGCTTGCTGCAACGAGAACTGGCATGGATCTATCGTCTTCAAGCCATGCAGCCATTTGGGCTTAACGACAGGATCGAATTCAGCTGTTTTATTTAAATCACCATTTGGTGACTTTTGATGCTATATATCTTTTGTGATGCCATTTCACATGTACTGTTGTTAACTCTGCACGTTTTAATAGTTCACACACCTCTCATCCACTATCACCTTGATTGCAATATTGCCGCCACTGTAGCCGTTCACTTTTCGTCTGTTTTTGAGCTCGTTTAATCACGTGACCCGCCAAGGGCCAATCCACCTCGCTCACGTTGGTTTGTTTAAATTTCTCCCAGGACAGTTGTTGCCGAACATACCGCCGTAAAGAAGCACAGAAACCACCATCCATCAAGTAAGTCGGTGTCACACCGCCAAGTTAATTTCGCAGTCTCCCTAGCGTGAGACCTGTACGCCATACAAACGCTTCGTTTACGATGTTTTACCTTTTCCGTTGCAGCCACATCTCGCATGGAACTTCCCCAAGTTATCTAAGTAAGTCCATGCACCCGCATGATATTTCATTCACGAGTCACTGTGCACTTTTCGATCACCTTGGTTTTTCACACTCGTGCATGTATGATTTCACGCGGCCTGCGCACTCATGTGTGTTTATATTGTGCTTCCGTACATGTTAGTTATTGGCTATATCTTATCTTTTTGATTTCGTAGAGCTCCTGGATAAAGGACTGGGTAGCCCGAAATGCATTGGAGCGTTGATAAAATTATGATGGATTTAATTGCATGAATATATTGCATTATGAACTTTGAACCTTGGTTAATATGATTTAGAATACCTAATGAACATTATTGGAAAATAAAAAGACAAGCACAGAAAGAATTTGCTTTGGAGTCTTATATATAGAACCCAAGGAGTGCCCTAATCGCAGGGATGCATTCATAATCTATGTCTGGTTAGCAGGCCTCAGTGCAATGTCAGAATTGAAAACCAGCATCCAGTAGCTAAAAAAAGGAGGTAAAAAGTGGAGGGGTACTGCAACAAACACCCAGTTTCCTACAACATTCCCCTGTTTTTTCCCTAAATCTCCCTCTTATTTATATCCAAAACACTGGAAACAAAAATAGGCCTGGACACTCACCCCAAAAAAAGTGACCCACATTTGTAGTTTGCGACCTTTCACAAAGCAAAGCATTGCTTGGTTAGTATCAGGGACTAATTTCAGAAGAACTTTGTGGTACATAAAGTCTATTAGCATGTAGGGACAGTAACGTGGATAGGAATGAAAACCCCATTATTTAACGCATCTCACATTCATCTTCAGGTTCATGAATCTCCTTTTGCCTGTGTTCACCCCCAAAACACTGAGTCGTCTCCCTGCTCTTAGGCCCTAAATCTCTTGCTCATTCATGGGGATCATTATTTTCTACTAACTTCCAGGTCCCTGAAGAGTAATGTTTACCCCTAGGTTTGACTTTTGTTCAGTCTCAGAGACCTGGATGCCCTGCTCAGACTAAGACACTTAGGTTTTTCCTCATCAGTTGGTCCTAAAACTACCCACTCTCCCACAGGGCCCTTAAACTAATTTCTACTCTCTGGTCCTCCAAGGCTCCTGCTCAAACTCACATCCTTGAGGATCCTACTCACATTGAGAACCCAAGAGGCTTCTCTTCACTTTCAGGTGTGCTTGCAATTATGCTCACTCCTGGGAGCCTTGGAATCCTGCACACACACAGTTACACTTAGATCTCTCTTCACCCTTAGGGCTTGTATCTCTAGCTCACTTTTACCTAGCTCACGTTCACCCTCAAGTCAGTTGAAGCACCGTTCCCCATGAGATTCAATGAGACTCCTGTTTACTGTCAGCTCTCCTGGTGCTCTGAACACACTATGGCCCTGAGGTTCCGAAGCTCCTGCTTACCCCTAAGCCCCAAAGGCTCATTCTAACACCAAGGTTCCATGCAAAAGGCCCTCTCAATTTAGGTCCTAGAGGCTCCAGTCTCATTTTTAGTAGCCAGTGACTTTTTCTAACCTTCAATTCCAAGAGACTCCTGCTTATTCACCAAAGTTAAACTCCTCTAACATCTGTTATGCTAATATATTGACTAATATGGGTATGGTAAACAGCAGAAAGAGCGGTGATAGTTGCTTGTGGGTTTTAGGATGCAGATAAGGACTCGCTGTTCATGGTATTCCTCTTGGTCTCCTGTCTGATGCCTTTCCTTGCTTCTGGAATTAACTCTATTGGAAAATAAAGAAGACTTTTGTAATATTAAATGAGAAGAAATACGTGTAATTAGAGTTTATGATTTCACGAGAAGTTAAATAAGTTACTGACAGGCAACACAGGGTGGGCCCAAACCCAGGTGCATTTATTGCTTCTACGAGTGTGAAACAGTTACGAGGACCAGAGGGACTCATTTTTGTGTGCATGCCAAAAACAGAGTAAAATAGTATCTAACCATGGAAAGTCTGAATGTTTTTAAAGAGTGTAAATCAGTTTTTTTATGTCCCTGCTTTGGACCCAAAGCTTTCAAGTCGTCATGTGCCAGCAGAGGTAAAAGTGGGCGGGACCTGAGGGGCATGATGCAACAATACTTTTTTGATTTATGAAAAACGGTTCCCTTTCGTTTTGGATAAAGACAACCGTCCCGGGATGGTGAATGCTTCATCGGAAGTGACATTCAGTGACTCTCATGTGCTGTGAAACCGAAGTCGGCAGAGCGCTAACCAAGATTTCCTGCCAGAATGCCTGCTTTCTTGAAAGAAACACAAATGAGTGCAACAAGTTAATTCTGCAAATGTAAAGGGTAATATGCACATGTAAAGGATGCTTGGGTGTCCGTACTGGCTTTAATTGATTAAAGCACCCAAAGCTTTGTGATTACAAAGATTTATCTTTTTCAGTGGTAGTGCAAAGAGTTAACAACTGTGCTGTGAAGTGTGCGCTTTTATTTGTAATTGTATTTATATGGCACTTACTACCCCAGACAAGATGTTGAAGGGACAGTTATGTAAAAAAACTTGCATTGCATAAAGTCTAGGTATGACTAAAATCTATATTTTGGAAGCACTAATATATCTTAAACATTTTTGTGCATTTTGTATCAGTCTCTTATACTGTGTATAATGCAAGTTTAAAATAATGACTTACATATTTGTAGTGCTTTCTGTCATAGGCTGTGACCTCACAGCACTAAAAATACACAAGTCACTATTTTCCACTGCACTAACCAAAATGTAATTCTGTGGCCCTCTGGTTACACACAGTCCTCTGCCTTGTCTTCACTAACAGAGATTTCATATTGTACTATAGTGCATTTCCCACCGAGTAACATTGTTTTAAATTCATTTTTAGGTCAAGCCTGGGCAGCGCATGCGCTGCTGCGAGGCTTGCAGTATTAGAGTATGGCTTTGAAGCCCCACCCACTCTCCACCCATATTTTTAATGGGCTTGTGTCTTTGTCCTACGTAAACGCTGGCTTCCGAGTCGTTACTAGGCTTGTTAGTCCCTCCTTGGTACTGCTGCCTTGTCTGCATTTGTTACCTCCCATAATGACTGGACCTTCTACTTGTCATGTTACACGGCCTGCTTTATTCAAGGCTGTAAGCACTATTTTAATGATTTGCCCCCTATTCCACCCACTACGTCGCAGCACGCTGCCCATTTTTATTGTATTTACCAATGGCGGTCCGCTTTAACTATAGAGGCTTTCGTTCTTTATTTTCGCAACGTGGTCTGCCTCCAGTATAGTAGCCGCGCGTACTTTTTTTTGTTTTGTTTACTAGTGCCCATGCGGCGCTTTCACATTCATGGAGACCAAGCCCCTTTCTTTAGACAAGCAGAGTCTAAAGAAAGGTGTGTGACCGCTATTAAAATTAAAGCCCGGCATGGGCGCTTTGGCCAAAATAAAACATCAGTTTGTCAACTTTACAAAAGATGCTTTTTTTGTCAACGTGCACCATGCCGCAGTTTCACTTTAATGTCGGCCATGCCCCTTTCTTTAGACGCGGCTTGTCTAAAGAAAGGGGCGCGGCCTACATAGATGTGAAAGTGCTGCATCGGTGCTAGTAAACAAGTATTTGCAATGCAATAGGTCTTGCATTAGTGTGAGTTTAAGCTATTGCATTCCCAGTAGCTCAAGCGCTCGTAAATGCTAGACCTATTGCATTACAAATGTTTGTTTATTTAAGCAGGGCGTTATTTTATATGTAGGTACCTGATGGTGAAAAACCACAGAATATATTTAAAAAATGTAGCCCCACCTTTGACCCCGCCTCCACTGCATGCAGCATCACAGTTCCCATACTTTTTATTTAACATAATTCAATCATGGGTTTTACTTTGCATTCTGGCACTTTTATTTTGTTTGCTCATCATAAATGAAAAACCACACGAGGTAAGTAGGACTTCTTCTGCATTGTGGAGGCGATACCTCCCTGTCATGCACTAAGGTGGGTGTGCTACACCTTCTTAGGCTGACCCATTCTTATTCTTACCTGATAATGGGCAAGTTTGGGCAGGGGATACTGCGACCTCTCTAGATTAACAGAGCAGCGTGAGCAGGCCCCAACCCTGGCTAACGTATGGGAACAAAACCGGCCCACATTTAAGCTTGGGCACCAGCCGAACGCCCTCTTCGCAACCGGACCCTGTCCAAATATTGGCAATGCAGTCATAGGACTGGAAGGAACACAGTAATCAAATAGACAACCACAAAGCCATTTTACAGTAATAGCGTTAAAGTGGGCCAAATAGAATGATATAAAAAACAGGTGTTCCGCTGCTTATTACCCACGGGTCCCTCCAGTACTCGCTCCCCCTGTCTTTCGAAGCCAAGTATTGTAGTCTCTCTCAGGCTCCCCTTCCGCTGTTGGTTTCTTCCAGTATCCGCCCCTTCTTGGGCCCGCCCCCAACGGTGCCTCCTCTCTCCCTGGTTCACCCCTACTCCTTTGGTCTCTCCCAGCCGGTTTCCGCCGTCCCAGCCCTTCTTCCGGTCCGTCCCGGCTTCATCATGGCGCTCCTGCTGTCACGACCTGTGTCCCGGGCGCTCGGCCGCGGGCTGGGGGCTCTGCGCCAGGTACGGGCTGGAGAGGGGGCAGACATGCGGGGCACGGGGGTTCACTGGTGGGCGCGGCCTGTCTGGAAGAGGGAAGGCAGGGGTGTGACAGACGGGGCCCAAGGGCAGGGGGAGGGCAGTGTCGGGAAGCTGAGGAGAGTGAAGGAGAGGTGCACAGAGTTCTGTCCTGATATTTTAGAAACCATGACGCTTTCCAGCAGTGACATTTGTAAGTAATTATGAAACCAAGTGCATCTAAACGGAAACACTTTCCAAGAGCGCATGAAAAGGGCACGGAGTAACTTTTTGACAGGTTGAGAGCTGTGAAGTTTAAGCCGCTTACCGTGGCCTCTCCCTTGTCTGGCCTGTCTGGTCTGATACCAAAGACATCCCGACCTGTGAACCAAGTACTCCTGGCCTCACCCACCAATGAGCACTCCACTTCTCAGCTAACCCCATCCACCTTTTAACACTCCTTACATGACCTCTTCCCTGAACTGCAGTAGTTAATCGTAAGGATACCCCACCTCTTGGGTGAAGTCGCTTGATAACCCGACATAGCGGTAACAGATGTCTGCATGTCGTTGAACACATTTTCATTTCCTCCGATTTCTTTTTTATGAAGTCGGCCTATCTTGGTGGGTGCATCCTGGTTCTCTTGACTCACCCTGAGTAGCATTAAGCTGACCAAGTGGCAAGAAGGCACATTCTGGACAGTGACGGTAAAAATTCAGGTCAAAGGGTTAAAGTTCAGGACAAACGCTATTTTTAAGGACCCATCTGAGAACGTCGCACGATTATAACATAAACAGCTGGCAGAAGTACACCTTAAAATAGGTTTATGTTCTTTATTTTATATTACACATTGGAGTATTGAGCAAATAGTTACACATAGCTGGACATATTGAAAGATGAAAAAACGAGCGAAGAATACACTTCAAGCAGAGTTTGACAGCCAACCTAATAGGAGGTTTTCTCAGTTCCATACAAGTACCATGAATGATAATGCCAGAAGCAGCGTTGTGTTGCTGAAAGTAAACTTGAGTTCACAGGCAGAAGCAATACAACAGACAGAGTGTAAACCACAGAAAGGAACAATGGAAGTGAACGGAGAGAGAAGAGAAAAGCAAGCTGGGATCTGCTAGCTGGAGAGAAGAATGGATGGAGAAAAAATGATCACAGAATTAGATGGGGCCGAGAAATGAGCAAAAGCAGATACAGAAGGATTCTGAGGGTAACCGGGAGAAGATTGAACAGAGAAAATAGGTAGAGGGGGCCATATAAGAGGCGAGGTAAAGGGAACTGAGAGAAAGAATGTGGGAAGGGGAGAGGCAGAGGAATGGCAAGAGAGGAAGGAACCCATACAGAAAAGGGAACAGAGGTGAAGAGTTTGAATTGGGAGTGAACAGAGAGCTGATGTGAGGGTTCACTTTGTAACTTGCATGCCAGGTCTTTCAATCTCCATTCCAAAGCATCATATTTGAAAAACTGGTGCTATTCTGCTCTTTCCTGCAACACAGCGCAGGTTCTTCTTTTACTGAGCCGTGCTGCATGAAATGTTTATATGTATGTCTTTCAATGATCTAGCACAGGTGTCCAGACATGAGTTTTGTCTTGGAGATTTTACAGCGCTGTGCTGCCTTTTGGCTAGGGTCGCGCTACTGAAATAATATATATTTACATATAGAAAATCAGTTTAAGAAAAATATATTTTTCAGAGAATGATGGAGCAATCCATCCAGGGTTCCAGTACAGAGCAATTTTCTGGCAGGTTACAGTGTGGTACTAGAAGATTTTGGGATAAGTGCACACTGGTAATGTTGTTTTTATGTGTTTCTAATTGCACTCTTTGTTCTACAGTAACTCAGAAAAGGTGAAATATAAAGTTTACAGAAACAAGAGTTACAATAAATTGAAAACTCTCTCTTCATAGGCTACGCATCTTTTAAAAAAAAATATATTTTATTTTTTATCCTGACCAGCAGACACACATCCGACATTGTCGTATAGCAAAGAGTGCAATTTACAGCTTACACCTGTAGAGTAGTATCGTATTGTACATAAAATCCAACAGACTTAAACACACATAGCAGGACAGATATCAATGATAGCGTAATACTTCTCCTCCTCTCCCCACGGATCCGTACATATCTATCCACCACCTTTCAGACAAGTATTTTTGCATGGATACCTGCACAACAGTGTGTGACATGATTAACAGTCGTGTATTGTGTTTAATTAGAGGTGTCTTGCAAATATAGTGCCAGCGGCTCCCAGAAGTCCCTGGGTCTGGACGCCATTGGTAGTTGTTCAGCATAGACCTCTAGGGTCGACTTACAATATGTCATATCAGTGATCCAGTCTTTGAGCCTAGGCGGTCGCTTACTACCCCATATGATCGCTATTCTACGTTTCGCAAGGAGCAGTGCCACTGCCAGAAACTTCCTACGTCTAGCTTGCTTGAGTTTCTTGATTCCCAATAGGCACGACTGCGGCGTGTTCGGAATATGCTCCCCAAGCATGGTTTGCAATGCCCCCGTGACCGCATGCCAGTAAGCCTGCAGGCCCGGCAGGGCCACGCAACGTGCAGAAAGTCCGCACCAGGTGCATTGCAGCGATAACAGGAGTAATAGTCTCTGAGTCCAAGCCTGTGTAGTTTTGCGGGCGTGTAGTACACCTGATGTAGAAATTTAAAATTAATTATGCGTAGATTACAGTTAGAGGTAAGGAGTGTGAACTGCGCAGCTATACTGCCAGTCCTGTTCATCAAGATGTGTACCCAACAACCTCTCCCATCTACATTTAGGTGTCGTAATCTCCGTGGCCTGTTCACGTTGCAGTGTAGAGTCTTGTTACCAAGTGTGTGCGCGTGACGGGGCCATCAGCAACGCCTGTAGCGTCGCTAGCTGATCAGGTTCGTTAGGGAACGAAGTGTAAAGCGAATTCATGGCCACGCGAAAGCGCAAGTATGCAACATTTTTCATCGGGGTTTGGTGTGCACACAAGACAGGGTCTGACCATCGGAGAAATGTGTTATGCGGGAATGCTTGACCCATTGTGCCGAAACCCATCTCCTCAAACAGTCAGCATACTGGGTTCCTGTGTCACTGAGAGGTTGGGGTGTTGAGCTGTTGGCAAGGCCCGCGCGTGTACTGGTATTTTGTTCGCTCTTCGCGCCAGTGCATGCCATGCCCTCGAGGTGTTCTTTGCTGTGTTTATCGTGTCTTTTGGTGTGTAGGATATGGGTTCCGTCAGCAGCGGCTTCGGGGAGATGCTGTCATGCTCCACTGCTACATGTGGCATAAATGCATGTGAGCGCGTCCAATAGTGTGCGTGCTGAGCTTGTGCGCAAATATAGTACAATTGTAAGTCGGGCGCTTCAAATCCCCCCAGGTAGTACGGTTGGGTGAGGACTTTCCAACTCACTCTGGCTTGCTTTCCGGCCCATGTCAGTCTCTGAAGCACAGAGCGCAATTTGTCAAAGAAAGTGTTTGTCAGCCATATGGGGACATTCCAAAACAAATACAGAAACCTGGGTAATATAATCATCTTCTGGAGGGCTATTCTGTCAGCCATGGAAAGGGGCAATTATATCCATCTCTCCGCTTGTTCTTCCAGTTTAGTCATTGCCGTCCCATAGTTTTCCCTTATGACTGTCTCTGTGGATCCATATCCTCAAATACTTGACTGGGTCAGTGCTCCACTTTAAAGAGTAGTCTAGTTCCGGCTCCTCAGTAATGGTAGTCAAGAGGGATTATCACCGATTTGTCCCAGTTGATGCTGAGACCGGCATACTATTCATACTGTAAATATTCTCTTATGAGCGGGTTCAGGTGTCTATCCAGGTGTGTAGTATAGAGTACCATGTCATCTGCGTATAATGAAATGCTAATTGGCCTAAGATTGAATTGCAGGGCTGTGTCAGAGTGTTTTTGTCGAATTTTGCAGGCTAGTGGTTCAAGTATCGGAGCAAAAAGCATGGGTGATAGAGGACACCCCTATCTCGTACCCCTAGTTATTAAGATATGATCGGACGTTAAGCCATTAACGCACACTCGTGCTTTTGGTGTTTAGTATCCATTCAGGAACGGTTTCGGGAACCCCATTTTGCGTACGGTGACAACATGAACCTCCACTCCACGGAGTCAAATGCCTCTGCGGCGTCTAGCAGGGCCGCAGCCGCCGACACTTCCGGGTCTAGTTGGTGAGAGAGAGAGATCGTGCGCAGGTTTTGAGCAGTAGATCGCGTTGGCATGAAGCCAGCCTGATCTGGCAATACTAGATTACAGAGAAGTGGGCGTATTCTGTTCGCTACAATTTTCGCTAGGATCTTTGAATCTATATTGATTAGTGACAGAGGCCTATAGGATTCGCATTTCAGGGGGTCCTTTCCCGGCTTCGGGAGCGCTATTAATAAAGCTTCTGTGAGGGTGTCTGGCAGTGTGCCCTCTTCATATGCTTCTTCAAGCATTTCCGCAAAGTGGGGTACTAGTATATCACAATATTCTTTATAGAATTCCCCGGGAAGACCGTCTAGGCCAGGGGCTTTATTATTGGGTAGTGATTTGAAGGCCTCTACCAGTTCGTCTTTGGAGATTGGGAGACAAAAATATTTTCTATGTGTATCGGAGAACAATGCTAATCCTATGTCATCCAGGTATTGCCATATATCTGGATCGGGGGGCACATCACGGGCCGTATACAATTGTGCATAAAAGTCAATAAAACTATTTAATATGGACGGCGTATCATACACCGACTCATCCAACGCTGACCTAAATTCGGTTATCTGCGCCATTGTTTGTGCTGGCTTAAGTTTGAAAGAGAGTGCTCTACCTGGCCTACCACCCTCGCCATAGTTCCTCGCTACATATCTACAGGAGATGTATTTCACTTCATCTGCTGCGAAGCCTTCATATTTGTCAATGTGTTGTCTTATCTCAACCAGTATAGAGGCAGAGAGGTTCGCCGCGTACTGGTCCTAAAGCCTTAATGTTATTTTCAATTTTCTCCAGTTGACTCTGAATATCCTTTAATATACCCACATGAGTGCTAATGCAGTATCCACGTATGGTTACCTTAAAGGCCTACCATAGAGTTCGCGTGCTCCGGACGGAGCCTGTATTTTGCTAAAAAAGAACTCACTATTGCCTTTCGCAGTCCCTCCCGAAACACCTGGTCCTGCAGTGCCGTGGGTCTCAGTTTCCAAGTAAACTGCCTATGGGTGTGCGTCTGTATCTCTAGTGGGAGCAAAACTGGAGCATGATCCGACAATGTCCTAGGAATGTGGGCCACCTCCGTGTTCCAAGTGCAAACGTTCTGTGTCACTAACCAGTAGTCCAGCCTAGACCACGTGAGATGTGTGGACGAAAAACATGTACCCTCCAATTTATCTGGGTGTCTCAGTTGCCATATATCCAGCATAGCCCATTCAGACATCCCTTCCCTCAAAACCCTGACCGAGCGTTTGCCAAATCTGTCCTGGCCAGATGACCTGTCAATTGATGGGTCTAAGCAGGTGTTGAAATCGCCTCCCCAGATTATAGTGCCAGACTGCGTCCGCCTCAGTGTCGCCCATATTTTATCATAGAAAGCGGGGTCGTCCGTGTTTGGGCCGTACACATTCACTATAGTTAGGATCGATCCCCCAAAGTTACTGTGAAGTAGTGCAAAACGCCCCTGGTCGTCACATACTGATTGAAGGTGAGTGAAAGGGACCGTACGCTTCACCCATATCAGGACCCCTCTAGCATAGGACCAATAGGAGGATGCCAGACGGAATGAGGCCCATCGTTTACTGATATGGTGTTCGCGAGTGTCGGTGAGGTGCGTCTCTTGCAAGCAAGCAACATCAGTTTTGTGTCTATCAAGGTATGCTAGCATCCTGCGTATTTTCTGCTAGTTGTGTAAACCGCGCACGTTCCAGGTGAGGAGTCTCAGCGGTCTGCAATCTTTAAAGGGACCCCCCATCATGTGTGGACGAGTCCAGTGTCAGCCCCCTATGTGCGCGCTGTTGGAAAGTGTCGGCCTCAAGTGTATCGGCCGTTAGCCTGCCAGTCAGAGTTTTTTGTTCCCCCCCCCCCCCCTACCACCCTCTCCCACTCCACCACCCCAACCTTAGTGGAGACATCCCCCATAATGTACTGCGATATGCCCCCCACCCAACTCGGTGATAAACAACAAAACAAATACACAATCCAAAAACTGCGATTCACGCAAGCGGGTCAGAGCTGCCTACCCGTTTCCTGCAACCAGCGTTGCATGGGTCTGAGCCCACCATGTCATATTTACCCGCTTACCCGCACCCGCCATGTCTGTCACACATGTGAAACCATGAAAAACAATAAGAATGAGCTGCGTTACATTACTAGCAGCAGTCCTCTCATGTGTTCAAGCAGCCTGCAGAGTACATGAAATGTCCAGCAAAAGTTCACTTATCTGAGAGTACCGTCTGCTGTAATCAGGAAGTCCAGGTACTCTCGTCCAACTTTTTCAAAGCCAAGTGTCACAGTTGTGACCGCGCCTCACCCCATTCAGACCCGCTCAACTCAAATACCAATTATTCAACATCAGACATTGCAGGTTGATCGCCCTGTTCGCTTCTCGGTGATCTTCTCCTCACACTGTATTTTTCTTTTTGCTTCAGGAATTTCTGCACCTCCGATGCGTCATTGAAGATCCTTGTTTTACCGTCCACCGTGATCTTGAGCCTTGCGGGGTATAGCATTGCATAGGGTATTTTGAGCTCTCGCAGTTTGTTTTGCGTCCATGAAATTTTTCCGTGCCTCTTGCACCATTGAGGTAAAGTCTGGGTATAGAGAAATGTTCATGCCTTCGTGGGTGAGTGCGCCAAGTTGGAGAACAGAAACTTCCCAGGCAATAGCCCGAGGAGAGAACAAGAGGCAGTAGGGTATTGGGAGACGGTCGGCCTCAAAACAAATATAGTGAACACAATAGAGACCGCTCCCAGCTATAGACCAAATTAAATTTACAGTGAGGTGCCTAGTGATAATGAGGCAACTCACAAAAAGTGATAGACTGGCATCACACACCACCAGGTGTCATGCTTCATCATGTGCCAGTCCTCGCCCTCCAGAAACCGCGTTTGGTGGAGGGCGGGCATGCACCTGGAGACAGGGATGCACTTCTGAGTGGGGGCCCAAAAAGTGAAAATTAAAAGGCCATCACAGTACACCCATAAATCCTTTATTCAAAAGGGAGCCTGTTCGGGTTAAAACGGAAAGTGCGGTGAGTAAGGATCCTATTATCCCGTCACCCTCTTTATCGTCAGGACCATAACGAGGGGGCTCCAATCTTACCAAACGTTGTTGGCAGTACCACTGTGTGGGTATGATCACGAATCACTCTCCACTGACTGGGTCCATTAACCTATGACAAGAGTATGAAGCATTTATGGTCAATAAAATTTGGTCTCAGAATTCATGAATGCATTCATCCACATTCTAAATTGATGTTGTGGATTACAATATAATAAAGAAAAAAAATAAAGAGAACAATATATACGCCATAGGTTAATGGACCCAGTCAGTGGAGAGTGATTAGTGATCATACCCACACAGTGGTACTGCCAACAACGTTTGGTAAGATTGGAGCCCCCTCTTTATGGTCCTGACGAAAGCCACATACCCATAGGGACAACTGGCAAAAACATGTTGACCTACCTTTTAAAATAATTTCACAGCGGTGACGGGATAATAGGATCCTTACTCACCACACTTTCCATTTTAAACCCACACAGGCTCCCTTTTGAATAAAGGATTTATGGGTGTACTGTGTTGGCTTTTAATTTTCACTTTTTGGGCCCCGACTCACTTAGAAGTGCATCCCTGTCTCCAGGTGCATGCCCGCCCTCCACCAAACGCGGTTTCTGGAGGGCGAGGACTGGCAGATGATGAAGCATGACACCTAGTGGTGTGTGATGCCAGTCTATCACTTTTTGTGAGATGCCTCATTATCACTAGGCACCTCACTGTAAATTTAATTTAGTCTATAGCTGTGAGCGGTCTCTATTGTGTTCACTGAGTGTGCCAAGTTGCCTTGCCTTCCGGTCTCTATAGTTTAGTATTTTAGCTATGATGGGCCGCGGTCTAGACCCTGCGGCCAGACGTGGGGCCAATGTCCTATGCGCTCTCGCCACAGTGAACACTTCCGAGAAGGTGTCCCGTCCAAGCATAGAGATAAGGAGTTTCTCCACATATTGTTCCATTGGGCCCGTGTTTGTGGTCTTGGCAACGCCCATCAGGTGGATATTACTCCTCCTAGACCTGGCCTCCAAATCCTCCGCCTTAGCCGCCATCGTCTCCAGCTGTTTCTCCATCCTCGTTTGTTTCGACTCCATCTGTACCTGAGAGTCTTCGGTCTCGCTTCCATCCGGCTGTTTTTTGGTCTGGTCAAAAGTTATCTTTGGCTGATTGCGATCCGGTTTTCCCATGATCTTGCCTGTGTGGGTCGTGTGAGATTAGTGAGGGAGCATGTTATAGAAGCCGATATGGTATTCGGAGTCCTGGCCCGGGGCCTGGCAAGGCAGCGGCACCAGCTCGCAAAGAGCTCTAGTTTGACCAATGGCGGCGCCGCCACGCACGTGTAGTCTTGTCTGCAGTGTCTGTTCTTCGCCCCTCGCCCAGGCACGCATCGAGCGCCCCACACCAATGCTAGCGTAGTCCTACCCCACCTCCGTGAACTAGTCGAAGGTTGGTCTGCTCTAGTTGTATCCCGGCGGCGTTAATCTCATCCACTGCAGTAAGGTATCTTCCATATGCCACCACAGCAGCCTCTGCAAAGCGCTCCTCAACTCCACATGTAGTAGGAGAGACGGCCCCAACGTGAACAAGCGCCAGTGTCCAGCTCCTCTCACACTCTGCAGGACTTGGGCCCCCTCAGCTTGCGCCCCTTCTGTCAGCCCACTGGTGTCCGCACAGGCTGCGGTCCACTATGCATATGTCAAGGGCGCCGCGCCTGGCCCCCACGCGGCCCTCTTCAAAGTACCATAGCCGAGGCCCAGGGCAAACCAAGGTCGAGAGGGAGGGTCCGTGCTCGGTAGCCCCTTCGCCAGTTTCGGCCCTCCAATCAGCAGGCCTAATCTTACCAGGGTCCAGTCCGGCCGTCACTGGTAACTGCACCTCCGTATCTCTCTGGGGGCCGCCGACGGCAGAGCACTCCCGTTTCCGAGTCTCCCGGCGTCCACCACAGCTCGGCGCTGACTCGCGCAGCTTTCTGGTGCGGTGGGTGGGACTCTCCAGTCGGCGCGGCCGCTACGCACGGCTCGCGTCCCAGGTCCCCGCTGCACGCAAGGCCGAGGCTTCAGGCCCGCGTCGGCGTCACCAGGCTTCTGGTCCCACTCTCCGCAATCCGGCTCTCTGGGGGTTTCAGGCGGCGTTTTGGGCACCACTATCGCTGCTCTGCAGTTCTAGCAGCGGAGCTCTTACGGCGATGTGGGATCAGCGGGACCGAAAAGGATGGGTATGCAGGATAGTAGGGTCTCAGACGAGGAGCTCGCTCAAGCAGCGGCCATCTCATTCCCAGGCTACGCATTCCTACCTGTTTGTCACACAATTAGCTCTTAAAGTGCTTTTGCCTCAAGGCCTGGTGCACTGCACAGGCTGCAGGAAGGATGGCTACACCTAGAGGTGGGCGAGTCAAAAAAGTTGACAGGGCGAGCTGAACCAAGGGCCTGGCTTGATCTTAGAATCAGTGCCCACGCTGAGCCCTGGAAATGTTTGCCATGTAAACAAACATCACATAAAATATGCTAAAGTCTCTTCATAAGTCAAAACATGTCTTTAACATGTGAAAGCTTTCACACGAACATGCTACATTATAGCACTGAAAAGTACTTAATAAAAGTGATGTTTTTTAAACATGAACATAGAACCACCCCTGCTCTCCTCCCCGCTATGGCGACAGTGCCATTAGTGAACTAAGAGGCAAAACATTTGTCATGTGAACCCCGTATGTGGCCTAGATTATTATGGGAAGCCACTTTATAGTCTGTGCCACTGGAATTATGTGATTGTGCGGCTGCAGTGTTTTTCACATAGTTATGGATTTGTTGCATTTTCCACATAATCGATCATCTGTTGCATAATCAGCATTTTTTTGCGAAAAAAGTTGCTTCTAACTCAAACGATCTCAAAGTTACTAAAACTGCATGACACGTATTGCGACACAGTGGAAAGCCCTTTGCAAAGGTTGACTGGTGAGCGTTCCATACATGCCAACATTTCAGAAGAGCAAAGAGGGAGATTTTTTAAAAAAATTGGGAGAATGGGGCTTTGAATCGGGTTACTGGCATGTATGGGCTTTGGAAGTGTGCTGCTGCAGGATTTGACATTTGAAACACAAATACACGTTTTTTCATACCGTTTAGAAGCATGGAGCATAATGGCAGGCAGAGAGGGTGATGCAAGTGTTGTGCACTGGCCTGGCAGGGTGCTGGCAGTGCATGCACCACCCCCTTGTGCAGCCCGGGCTGAAACAGCTTCCTCTGCACACACACAACCCTTCTCCCCTCTACCCCCATACTTCGCAGGTCTTTAAAAGACCATTTCCTTGTTAATGACGCTTTGTTGGTTTTTCACCCCTGCGAGAGCCCCTGCATCGGCACTCTGACTATTACTAGAAGATTTGGCACTTAACACAATACCAAGCCCTGTCACTAATCTGAAACCCCGAGGAAACGGGTTTTTGCATGCAGGAATCGGGAGGCGGGAGACTAGCCTTGAAATCGGTAGTCACACGCCTGAATCGGGAGGGTTGGCATGTCTGGCGTTCTTTTACTTATTGCTATATTTTGGTGTTAAACTGGTACAAATGAGGTGCAACCTATGCCCAGAACTATAATTGGCTTGTACACCTCTAGCTACGTCCCTGAACTGGTCAGCTTTATTGCTGGTGGCAGCGCGGCTTGACCGTCTTTGACGCTCCCCACCAAAGTACCACCTTCTCCAGGCATTCCCATAACACCACCCTCAAATGGTGCCCCTCATATATTTATATATCTTCTCATATATATTTAATTTCTTTTATACCGCTACTCAGCCCAAGTATATAAGGCAGGGTGTTGAAGTACATTACATCGCACACATATACAGAGAAAAAGACTCATATGAGTGTGTAAGCCAAAATATAGGCTTTGCTCCTTAAGACGATGAGGGCTGCAAGGTGTGGTAGTCGTATGTCACCCATACTGGTAGGCATTATATGTTCTGAGTTCCTGGTCTCGAGCAATACAAACTCTGGGATTAAAACATATCCTAGTGGTTGGGGTTGTTTTTACTAATAAGTATTCATAATTATCCTAAGGAACCCTATTTAGCAGCCTTAGAATAATGAAAGATTGGGGAAAATCGACTGTAAGTAACAAAAGGAACTATGTGACAAAAACAGTAACCTACTGAGCTATCTACATAAAAACAATTATTTGATCTGCATGTTGCACCTTCCCTGCAACAGAATAGTTTGAAGTGCCGAATCAATGGCAAATATCAGTGTTTTTCACTTTTGGGTATTGTGTGATTGTTCCACTGGAAATGACGTTCCTAGTAAAGCCACTCCTGGGTCTCTTGGGATCTGCACTTAAAACATTCTGTCTCTTTTTGCCCCCAGCCCGCAACCTGTATAGTTTGAGGCACTGCTAGAACAGATGTATGAGGTACCAGTGATCACCACACCTCCTCCTACAGGTGTTTGCTTTTATTTTGTCCCAGGCTGTAGTTTTATCAGGAGTATGGTACCAGTATGTGAGGAATTTATACTGTGCTTTCCTTCCTTTGACATTGAACAAGGACATTCGGCCTTGTCATAAACTCTTCGAGATCCCCTTCCCATGGTCTCTGGCCCACAGTCAATTGGGATAGTTTGTAAACAGCTGATATCATATGCTTGTTGTGGCTTACATCTTTTAATACTTTTTCACATTCTGTAAGTGGCCTCGAGGCTCACAACTCGCCCAACTTTGACCTGAAACAGAAAATCTAAATACTCCTAAACGACAACTCTCAATCTCACTTCACACTCCCCAGCTGTCTGTAGAGTGACTGAGGCCACGAATGTGCTTAGCTAGAGCTTTTGCCCCCTCACCACACAAGTGAAACAGAGGTCCTAAACAGCATTTTATCGAGAGCTCATCAGACCATGCCCGGGCAGCAAACTTACGGAGATGCAGATATCTTGACTGCAAGGCTTCAAGACTGATTTATTGGTTGTGATGACACTATGGCCCTGAAAAATGTATTTCCTAAATCATGTCTAATGGAAAGTAATAAAATATGCTTTTTCACTGGTTAATCTCTGCACAGAAATCTCCATTGGTGACTGGTAATCCACATCTATATTAGTATGTGTGTGTATATATATATATATATATATATATATATATAATCTAAAAATTCTTTTATTTTTTTACAAAGCCGTGAGGCGAAACGCGTCTGTCAGGGGGGTCTTTACACCAATAAAGCATTTATTCTTTGGATTCTTCGTGTGTGCCTTTTCTCTTTTCAAACCGAATGAGGATCTGACGTTGAAGGAATATATATATATATATATATATATATATATATATATATATATATATAATCTCGACCTTCTCCCCACTCACAAAGTATTGGTCCACACGATGCTGTGTGCTGGCTACAAAGTTTTTTAATGATACAGCTGTATCATTAAAAAACATTGTGGCCAGCACACAGCATCGTGGACCCGTACTTTGTGAGTGGGGAGAAGGTCGATGTTGTGGACCGAGCTTGGGCGGTCCTTTCCCACGCCGCACCCGTTGGTTAAGAGCGCAGCAGCTGTTACAAGATACGGAGGAGTACAATATATCAAGGCGACCGAGTTCGCCGAAACACGTCTGGTGTTTTGGGCACAGCAAATGCACTTTTGATGATTTGAAAATAAAAAATACCTGCAACTGAAGCCATCGTAAGAGTCCGTTTCTCCGTTTGTTGCTAATCGGCATCGTGGAGTTGGTGTTTGAGATATATATCCCGAAACACATGAAGAAGCCACAGACTGTTATGAAATAAAGTGTGTCAAGGGGTGTAGAATTTAAAAAATAATCTATTTGGCCAATGGACAAAATGCTACTAAGATCTATATGTCCTGTAAAATCCACTTGTCCCCCCCCCCCCCCCCCCCCCTCCCCCAAGTCCCTACATCAAGTATAAAAGCTGGCAGAGAAGCAATTAATACATTTTTATTTTGTTTTCTTAAAATTGCTGAATGATTTAGAGTAATGCTTTAAAAATAAGCTTGAAAATTCGACATCCCCCTATTATCCAAAAGTATAGAAATTGTCTAGGAATCCAACAATAAATGATTTTGCATGATAGGCTGCACTATGACTCATATTGACAATTCTTTAATAGTTATAATAGATGTGGCCTCCTATGTCTGCACACATGGTTTGTGCATCCTGTATAAGCCAAAGTTCAATATATCTGCTGGGGTCATATTCCTCAAAGTTGGGACTTCTATCTTAAGAAGCATTAGGTCTTGGAGAACATCTTGATTTAACTGCGTTATAAGTGGGTCCTTTAAGGTATTTATTGCAGAAAACTCACGTTCAGCTTCTGCTTTAGATACACTGAATGTGAACATCTCCACAAGCATTAATATATTAGTCAATGTGGAAGGTTGTGTTGCTAGCAGGGAGGAGTATGCAGGCAATACAGGTATACCTTTGGTATGAAAGCTTTCATATGTGTTTTAAGTCCACAAAACTCCTTTACAATTGCCAATCTCATGTCTGTGGTGAAAAGTACCTCAACGTGTTTTACTGTTGCCTCAATATCAGAGACCCCATATTTTTAGAGTTTCTTTCTACTTTCTGGCCACGGTTTATAATCAAATGCCTGAAATCCTTGAACTCCCATGCAATTTAATATCCACTATCGTCTCATCAATGCACATAACCTGTTTGTCGATGTTCTCGGTGTCACTTTGGATTGTTGCTGCTGGCAGTGTCCTGATACCTTTATTACCCAGCCATCAGTAGATATGTTTCCAAACTTATTTAATTAGGGGTCGTACTGTTTTTTTAAACTGCTGCATATATTCACCCAGCCCACTCTTAAGGCCTAATAGGGTTAATGCACACCCTCTCAAAGGCAGTTGGAAAATGCAATAAAAGCAGTTTATTAGACTGAAAGAATTCGGAAAGCAGAGACACTGTATTCAGAACATCTGACTGTAAAGGTGTTTTTTAAAATGTAATGATAGTTAAAATTGAGAGGTACTCTCAACTGCAACCTGTCCCAGGTGTAGAACCACTGCCTGCAGGTTTTGTTGAATGGCGGCCCAGGTCCTGGTTTTGCGGAAGGGCTGCCAATGCCCTTTCTTTGCTGGATACTTCTCTAATCTTTTTAATATCAGTGAAATATGCAAAGTTTTCATCAGTTATTTTTGAAATTTCTTTGGCATTTCTTCACCTTTTAGGACTCTCCCAGTAAAATTTTAAAATTCATTTCAAAATATGTTCAAACTGACAAATAGACATTCCCTTGTGTAGCCCACAAGCTTCAGCTTGGGATTCTAGACTCTGTAAACTCCAGTCCCTCTTTCTTAAGGAGTGCTGCAATCCCTCAGATTCCATCATAACTGCAGCACCATCAAAATTGACAGCTATTAGTGATGAACCTGGGTGTTATGTAGACAAGTCCTACTAAATCCAAAGATAACATGTTGCAACTGATAGAATCCGATTCCTGATAACCTCAGCAATTTGTTTCCCCACAAGGGACACAGAAATTCCCAGCATCAAATCAAATAGACTTTGTTACAAGTAGTTTGTAACAACAACGGAATAATGGATTATGTACAGTGCCTGCGGGCAATAACACCTTCAGCGAGGGTTTAGGAACTGACTTTTATGATATTTGATGCAAACAAGGAATCCTATTATCTATCATGGATGACATCATTTTACATTTGTGCTTGTTTGAAGTTAATCAACACTGTAAACAGCAATATTTCTACATAAACACTTTGGTGGGAATAAGAGTTTGAACAAAATGTATTTGATAACATTTTTGATGTACACAGAAAAGGTTTATCAAACGATTAACAGTAGTAGCTGTTGCTCTTGTATCCTGCCTCACACTAAACCCATACCCAAAGTAAGTAACATAAAAAAAACTTGTGCAACCACTCGGAGCCAGCCATTACAACTTCAAATTGCAGCTCA
This sequence comes from Lissotriton vulgaris, assembly GCF_964263255.1. NCBI lineage: Eukaryota > Metazoa > Chordata > Amphibia > Caudata > Salamandridae > Lissotriton > Lissotriton vulgaris. Next base: position 259,455,390 of record NC_141697.1, read on the forward strand.
AAGTGTTGGAATGTATATACATATAGTAGAATTGAGTGTGCATTAACCAACTTGTGTAATCAATCCATTTATCAGGCCATCATCAGTCCTTCACACAGATATCCAGGTGAAGTCTTGTGGTTAGTTCTATTTATAAGTCTTTTTATTATTGTTCTTCATCTGAAGAAACATGGATTCAAAACATTTATTAGAGGCGGTTTTGCTAGCCAACACATTTTATCCCTGGAGAGACTTTCTCAAGGTGCACATTGCCACTAAGCTTGTTCACTGTAAATGTGTTAAAAACTTCACCTGGTTTCCACATTAATCACCCAATAGATGTATATATTCCAAAGGCTACAATATTGAACCTGTCCAAACAATGTCATTGGATGCGTATATGAGAAGTTTGAAGTTCAAACTTTGAAATTTCTTTCCATCGTTCAGGACGAGCCTCAAACTGAGTGTGCTTCATTGATATGGATTGTATAATGATTATTATACTCGTTTACAAAACCTCTCATATTTAGTGTAAGCACAGTATATGAGAAGGTTTGTGAAACTGCAATAAAATTACAGTGAAAATGCTTAGAATGTATAATGGTGACACAAGAATTACATCCAGGCACCAGTCTGAACATTTTTTATGTATTATGTTGTGGCTGATTGGACAACCTAATTGTTTGATAGGACACTCGCCTTCATGGTCTGAGTCTTGGACAAGATCTTAAATTCTCTTGTTTTAGCTTCCCTCTGGTGTAATGGTGCCAACATTAGAACAGTAATGTTTGTTGTGGGTCAGTCTCATCGCAGGTTTCTGTGCATGTAGTGGCATTGTATGATTTCTGGTGATGGCTGATGTGTAGTATTCTAGTAATGTCACCAGTACATTCTAATATTTCTGGGGCTGGTAATATCTGATATTGTAGTACAAGCAACTCCTCGCACATGGTATGGTCACCTGGATTAATGTCCTTAGTATTGCAGTACAGTCAGTCACTGACATGGTATACTCTCTGGGCTGATGATTTGTCGCATGTTGTTTTTAGTAGAGTCAAGCATATAGCATGGTGCATTCTCTGGAGGTATGGACCCTGTGGTATTTTAGCATAAGTTTACTTTTATGTACAATATTGGATTGCAGTTTGCTGTATTATCCTGTTGTACCCTTGTAGAGTCAGAGCCTGAGCATGGTATGTGCTCTATGGATTAGTGTGTTTTAGGTAATCTTTCAGTTAAACACATGGTCATTGATCACTCTGGGAGCTGGAGGTACGTGCCGTTGCCGAGTCATATTCTGGGCATGTTATGGCATCCAGCAGTTAGTGCCTCCTAATGCTTTAGCAAAGTTAGACTGGAGGGCAAGATATGTCATCCGGTTTCTCTTAATTATTGTGCTGGTATACCCATGGCCTTGTGTGCTGTCTGGTGATGCTATGATCAGTGTACACTTCTGAAATTGTTTGCAGCAGGCAAAGAGAATCTCTCTTCTGTGAGTTTTTTCTGTCACAAAAAGTACAGTGGGGATGAAGAGAAATAATTAGCGAAGAGTATTTATGGTTTGCTTAGCTAATTATGTGTAACTACCTAATTCTTTCAATTATAGTTTTTCTTCTCGGTATAAGGTGAATGTTAAGAACCTGTCTGGCCAGAAATGCAAAGCTTGCTCAGCTTGTCTCCGTGCTCCTACTTCAACCATCCCAGATTTTCTGGTCTAAGATAGTATGTGGGTGGAGTCTTTTGGACTGCGAAGAAGCTGCAATGCAGGTTTGGGTGTCTATCGTTCACTGCCTGTTATTTGTTATGGTTTACTTGCAAAGTGTATGCTGATATACAGATGCCTTTGTGATCCTTTGTTTATGTGGTATTGTCTGGATTCCTCTGGATCTCTGGAGTGGCTGAAGCTCTTCAGAAGTGTGGAGTTTCACCCTCTGGATAAAAGTCAGGGGTACGATACTTGGGTGTGTTAAATGGCTGCAGGTGTGTGCACCAAGTTAAGCAGGATGATTACCATGTCCTTGGAAACAGACTAACTACTTTTCCCTCCACAGATACCACACATGTTCTTAAGGGTATGTGATTTCCTGTGTGAATTAGTTATGTGGGGTGGGTTGATGCTTAAGAGCTGGATGTTGGTGAGAATTGCTCCTAAAACTCTTCATGTTTGCGCCTACTTTAAAGGTCCCTGAGGCCCTCTCTCTGCCTTTGTTACGCCTTACACCCACTACACAGATTTGGGTAGTTGATCACTTGCCTGATGTCGCCAACAACTCCACAGGGTTATGGCTGTTGAGTATTTGAAGCCTGTGTCCTATCGACAGTTGTTTCTTGTCGCATTGACTGGTCTGTTGGTTGGTTGAGTTTATTATATCCTTCTATGTTCTTGGCGTTCTTCGTGCTGCATCCCTGCAGTATTTTCCTGTACCATACCCAGTCCACTGGCAGTTTCCCTGGTGACATAAGGCAACTGCGTGGCTCGTTTTGAATCCTATTGGCACTGCCCTCTTCCAGAACCCCTACATGCACAAATTTATTTAACCTGGCTTTGCCTTTTTTGTCCATCCCTTTCAGAACTTCCGTATTTCGGCACGTCTGAATCTGGTCACTGCACACCAATTTGGTGACTGACTTCAATCTGGCAGGGAGTCGAACCTGGAAATGGGGAATTACAAGGGGAAAGTTTGTAAATGCACAAAGATAGGATGCAGTACCAAAGGGTCGGACTCTCGTCCCAGATGTTTTTAAGCACGGGCTGACCGCTTGGCCATAAATATTAAGTTGCTTAAGGTAAATTAAATCATTATTAATCATGGGTGTTTTACTGTTTAAAATGCTTCTATCATTAATAAATAGGTGAAGTATTTGAGGACTTTGGGGTTGTTTTATTTATCACTTCCTCCAGTTAAATTTAATGTTTTTGTTGTCAATATCCTACCTGTACAGTGTCTCAAAACCAGATGCATTTTACACTTGCTCTGTGTTTCATCAGGAGTATGTGTGTCATACCTGAAAAAAATAATTTACTATATATATATATATATATATATATATATATATATATATATATATATATATATATATATATATATATATATCCAGGGTTTCTCTTCTCTGCTCCAGGAGAAAGTGGAGGAGCACACACCACAGATACGGGAAACACCTCGTTTATTTAAAATCATTTTACATCGGCTCCATTGTCCTAATGCATATCGGCCTTCTTCGGAGGAGAGGGGGGAGCCTTTTGACATCTGATGGCCTCCCAGATACACACTGTGACCTTTAATGACTCCGTAATTTATTGCCCTCAGGTGGGTGACTCTTCCGGTCTGCAATGTCGAGCATTGTGGTCCATGTAGTGCGTCCTTCGGCCTGTGTTGTTTAAACCTTCAGTGGTTGATGTCAATTTTAATCAATGCAATTTTGTTCTGCCTGTGTCCCCATCGATGCTATTTTCGAGCGTTTTGGGGCCCATTCCAAAGTCTGGTCTTTGGTGGCGCCGCTGCCGGAGCTTGGCTTTCACCGTCTTCTGTTGTTGGTCCCGTTTTGGCAGAATCCGGCGCGCTTTCTTTGGGGGTGCATCGCTCATCAGCCAGGACCCAGGCTGTATTTAATTCATCCAGGGTTTCTCTGCTCCAGGAGAAAGTGGAGGAGCACACACCACAGGTACGGAAACACCTCGTTTATTTAAAATCATTTTACATCGGCTCCATTGTCCTAATGCATTTCGGCCGCATCGGCCTTCTTCGGAGGAGAGGGGGGAGCCTTTTGACATCTGATGGCCTCCCAGATACACACTGTGACCTTTAATGACTCCGTAATTTATTGCCCTCAGGTGGGTGACTCTTCCGGTCTGCAATGTCGAGCATTGTGGTCCATGTAGTGCGTCCTTCGGCCTGTGTAGTTTAAACCTTCAGTGGTTGATGTCAATTTTAATCAATGCAATTTTTTTTCTGCCTGTGTCCCCATCGATGCTATTTTCGAGCGTTTTGGGGCCCATTCCAAAGTCTGGTCTATGGTGGCGCCGAATATATATATATATATATATATATATATATATATATATATATATATATATATATATATATATATATATATATATATATATATATATATATATATATATATAAGACACAGTTGCAGAAACCCATTCGAAGATGGCCACAAAAGGTTAAGTTTATCACTCGGTTTAATGGGAGTAATGCTGACAGCTTGCCACAAATGGAGAAAAGCTTCTTACAATTGTCATCCGCCAGACGCGTTTCAAGAGCTCCATGCTCTCTTCCTCAGTGGCGTGTGAAGCAGTGAATACCAGCGCCAGTGCTGGTGCACAGTTAATATCATCATCTGACCAAAAGGAGGCGTGGCCGACACCACGGCCTTCTGGGATATGTAGTTATTAGTAATGTCCCAAGTGGGTGCGCTTATGTATCCAAAGTTTTAAAACACAAATTACTTCCCAAGTGGGCTGAAGTCATCCTCATTCGGCAAGTTGTCCTGCTTTGCTTGCTTCCATGTGCACGAGCAGGTGTCTCTCTGCAAAAACACCGACTCGAACCTTTTCCTTCAGCGAGAAAGGCTCCAATCAGGAATCTTCTCAGGACTCGCACAGAGGCGGTGGGCAATCTTCGCAACCGGGTTCGGCCGCTTAATATAAGACACAGTTGCAGAAACCCATTCGAAGATGGCCACAAAAGGTTAAGTTTATCACTCGGTTTAATGGGAGTAATGCTGACAGCTTGCCACAAATGGAGAAAAGCTTCTTACAATTGTCATCCGCCAGACGCGTTTCAAGAGCTCCATGCTCTCTTCCTCAGTGGCGTGTGAAGCAGTGAATACCAGCGCCAGTGCTGGTGCACAGTTAATATCATCATCTGACCAAAAGGAGGCGTGGCCGACACCACGGCTTTCTGGGATATGTAGTTATTAGTAATGTCCCAAGTGGGTGCGCTTATGTATCCAAAGTTTTAAAACACAAATTACTTCCCAAGTGGGCTGAAGTCATCCTCATTCGGCAAGTTGTCCTGCTTTGCTTGCTTCCATGTGCACGAGCAGGTGTCTCTCTGCAAAAACACCGACTCGAACCTTTTCCTTCAGCGAGAAAGGCTCCAATCAGGAATCTTCTCAGGACTCGCACAGAGGCGGTGGGCAATCTTCGCGACCGGGTTCGGCCGCTTAATATAAGACACAGTTGCAGAAACCCATTCGAAGATGGCCACAAAAGGTTACGTTTATCACTCGGTTTAATGGGAGTAATGCTGACAGCTTGCCACAAATGGAGAAAAGCTTCTTACAATTGTCATCCGCCAGACGCGTTTCAAGAGCTCCATGCTCTCTTCCTCAGTGGCGTGTGAAGCAGTGAATACCAGCGCCAGTGCTGGTGCACAGTTAATATCATCATCTGACCAAAAGGAGGCGTGGCCGACACCACGGCCTTCTGGGATATGTAGTTATTAGTAATGTCCCAAGTGGGTGCGCTTATGTATCCAAAGTTTTAAAACACAAATTACTTCCCAAGTGGGCTGAAGTCATCCTCATTCGGCAAGTTGTCCTGCTTTGCTTGCTTCCATGTGCACGAGCAGGTGTCTCTCTGCAAAAACACCGACTCGAACCTTTTCCTTCAGCGAGAAAGGCTCCAATCAGGAATCTTCTCAGGACTCGCACAGAGGCGGTGGGCAATCTTCGCGACCGGGTTCGGCCGCTTAATATAAGACACAGTTGCAGAAACCCATTCGAAGATGGCCACAAAAGGTTAAGTTTATCACTCGGTTTAATGGGAGTAATGCTGACCGCTTGCCACAAATGGAGAAAAGCTTCTTACAATTGTCATCCGCCAGACGCGTTTCAAGAGCTCCATGCTCTCTTCCTCAGTGGCGTGTGAAGCAGTGAATACCAGCGCCAGTGCTGGTGCACAGTTAATATCATCATCTGACCAAAAGGAGGCGTGGCCGACACCACGGCCTTCTGGGATATGTAGTTATTAGTAATGTCCCAAGTGGGTGCGCTTATGTATCCAAAGTTTTAAAACACAAATTACTTCCCAAGTGGGCTGAAGTCATCCTCATTCGGCAAGTTGTCCTGCTTTGCTTGCTTCCATGTGCACGAGCAGGTGTCTCTCTGCAAAAACACCGACTCGAACCTTTTCCTTCAGCGAGAAAGGCTCCAATCAGGAATCTTCTCAGGACTCGCACAGAGGCGGTGGGCAATCTTCGCAACCGGGTTCGGCCGCTTAATATAAGACACAGTTGCAGAAACCCATTCGAAGATGGCCACAAAAGGTTAAGTTTATCACTCGGTTTAATGGGAGTAATGCTGACAGCTTGCCACAAATGGAGAAAAGCTTCTTACAATTGTCATCCGCCAGACGCGTTTCAAGAGCTCCATGCTCTCTTCCTCAGTGGCGTGTGAAGCAGTGAATACCAGCGCCAGTGCTGGTGCACAGTTAATATCATCATCTGACCAAAAGGAGGCGTGGCCGACACCACGGCCTTCTGGGATATGTAGTTATTAGTAATGTCCCAAGTGGGTGCGCTTATGTATCCAAAGTTTTAAAACACAAATTTCGGAAAACATTCGGCAAGGACAACTTGCCGAATGAGGATGACTTCAGCCCACTTGGGAAGTAATTTGTGTTTTAAAACTTTGGATACATAAGCGCACCCACTTGGGACATTACTAATAACTACATATCCCAGAAGGCCGTGGTGTCGGCCACGCCTCCTTTTGGTCAGATGATGATATTAACTGTGCACCAGCACTGGCGCTGGTATTCACTGCTTCACACGCCACTGAGGAAGAGAGCATGGAGCTCTTGAAACGCGTCTGGCGGATGACAATTGTAAGAAGCTTTTCTCCATTTGTGGCAAGCTGTCAGCATTACTCCCATTAAACCGAGTGATAAACTTAACCTTTTGTGGCCATCTTCGAATGGGTTTCTGCAACTGTGTCATATATATATATATATATATATATATATATATATATATATATATATATATATATATATATATATATATATATATATATATATATATATATACACACATACTAGTCTGCCACTCCAAGTGCTTCACCAGGGGAAAAAAACGAGCGTAGATCCAATTTCCGTGCTGTTTATTTTATTGCCACCACTTCAGTCTTATATATATATATATAATTTATATTCACTGAAAAAACCATAGGTTTCACAACAGTTCTAGTTAGGAATTAGCATTTTAAAAAACTATTAAATTCACTGAAAAAAACATAGGTTTGACACGAGTTATAGTTAGCTGGAAATTTTACTGACATAAAACCAATGAAATTCCCAAGTTATAGTTAGTTGGACTCACTATAACTTGCGCGCCTGCAATCACTGCTGATGACGTCACATATTATTTCACTCATGACATGGTCAGTGACATTACTCATGACATCACTGATGACACCATCCAGTGAATGTGTGTCTTTCTGAAAAATAAATGTTTTCTATATGTATATGACAAAGGTCGATTGAAGAATAAATGTTTAAGTAAGTGTCTAAATGGATGTTTTTTAAAAAAAAATGAATGGTTAACTGGCTTAAGTGTATCTTAGTGAATAAATATATGCGTAAATTTCTTGTGGCTGCTCGCCCCATATTCCCAGCATTACCAGGGCCGAAGTAAGGATCAGAGTGAGGCCCAGCCCTCTCAATATTGTTTTACTTATTGTACCCCAGTATCCTTGTATTCATGGGCAGTCCCACTAGGTGTGCAATAGTGTGTCCTGTTGTCTGCAACCTCTGAGAAATCTATCACTGTCTATCTTGCCCTTTGCCAAGAACAGTGTTCTAGTGCAGTAGCTCCTGTGGAATACCTTCTATTGTGTTAACCTTAAAGCCTGCCTGGATAGCCGTTTCCCTAGGGTAGCTACATGCTTCTGCCCAAGGGCCAATCTCAAATCTCCCTACATCTCGCTCCCAGTTGTCCCAAAGTATTGAATTGAATTGAAAAGTAATTTGTAATGCGCAGAACAATAACCCGAAGGTATCAAGGCGCCTAGCGAAAAGTCAGGAAGGACCAGAAGAGGAGACATTAAGACCTTAGACATATGCTTGCTTGAAGAGAAGGGTTTTTAAGGCAGTGCGAAAATTCTGTAGGGACGGGAGGGATCTCAGATCCAAAGGAAGTTCATTCCACCACTTAGGGGCAAGGGTGGAAAAGGCTCTGCCGCCCCACCTGGCTTTTCGTACACGGGGGGCTGCTAGAAGCCGTTTCCCGGAGGAACGCAGGTTTCTTCGGGGGACATAGTGGGAGATGATGGATCCGATTCCAGTGTCGCTCTTTTTAGCGATGGCTCTGTAGGTCATACACAGGACCTTAAACCGGATACGCTGTTCTACCGGTAGCCAGTGCAGTGTTTTCCTGGCTGCAGTGGCTGAAGAGCGTCTGGGGATGTCCAGGACAAATCTGGCTATGGCGTTTTGGACTACCTGCAGGCGCTGCAGCTGTCCTTTATTAAGTCCAGCATACAGCGCATTGCAATAGTCCAAACGCGAGCCGATGAGAGCAACAGCAATTTGTTTTCGTGCCTGGAAAGAAAGATATTTCCTGACCCTACGGAGAGTATGAATCAGGCCCCAACAGGTGGAAACAGTTCTGCTCACCTGGCTGCCTATGTCAAGGGCAGGATCTATTATCACCCCGAGATTTTTAGCAGAGGATGTGGGGGAAGGGCAAGTGCCAAGGGAGTCAGGCCACCAGTTGGCTGACCAGATGTTTTCTTTTCCCCCAAACACCATCACCTCCGTTTTCTCCCCATTCAGTTTCAGAGAGTTCTGAACCATCCACTTCCCGACCGCCTCCATGCAAGATCTAAATTTGGAGGCGATTAGTTCATCTGAATGGGGTAGAGAGACGAGGATTTGAGTGTCGTCTGCGTACGAGATTACCTCCATCCCGAAAGATCTTATTAATTTGGCCAGTGGGGTAACCTAGATATTAAAGAGGGTCGGGCTGAGAGCTGACCCTTGAGGAACCCCACATATAGCACAGGACGGGATGGAGATAGAAAATCCCCAAGCTTGACTCTTTGTTCCCTCCCCGTGAGGAAGGAGGTCAGGAGATCAAGAGCTGCGTTCTTCACCCCCACCTCCCTCAGCCGAGATGTAAGTACCGAGGGGGAGAGGGTGTCGAAAGCCGCCGTTAGATCTAGCAGGACCAGGAGAGATGTCTGGCCCTCATCTACTGATGTACGGATCTTGTCAAGTACGATGGTGAGGGCTGACTCAGTACTAAATTCTTTTCTGAATCCATGCTGGGAGGAGTCTAAGCATCCGGAGCTTTCAACAAAGGCAGCAAGATGTTTGTTGAGATGTGTCTCAAGCATCTTAGCAGGGGCGGGGAGCAGGGAGATAGGCCGGAAGTTTTTTAAGACCCCCGGATCCAAGGAGGCCTTTTTCAACAGGGGTTTCACTACCGCCTTCTTCCACTCTGCAGGGAAGGTACCATCTCTGATGGCAAGATTCATTATCTCCACCAAGGGAGGTAAAAGGGTCTCCCTACACTGTTTAATGACCTTCAGAGGGCAGGAATCCAAAGGTGATCCAGGCTTAGTCTTGGCTAACAAAAGCTCAAGATCTTGTAAGGCCAGCGAGGGAAAGGTGTCCAGGGTGCAAGGAGTGGAGATTTCGGTGATGGTTGGACTCATCTCTACACTAGGTATAGATGCACTAAGAACAGCTCTTTGTTCCTCAAGGGCTAGGTGAATATCCTGGATTTTAGAGTGAAAAAAGGAGGCGATCTTATCACAAAGGTCCTGCGAAGGGATGACAGGGTCAGGGACTTGAAGTCTGACCAGGGAATCAACAGTTTTAAAGAGTTCCTTCGGGGAAGAAAGCGAGGAGGTCGCAGTCACAAAATATTGTTGTTTAGCCTGCAAGATTTCCGCCTTGTATTTTTTAACCAGAAGTCGATGCGCATCCTTGTTTTTGAAGTCCCAGCTAGCATGCCATAGTCTCTCCATTCTCCTCACTTCTTGCCTAAGAAGCCTAAGGGAGTCGGAGAACCAGGGGGCAGAAGGTCTCTTTCTAGCGCGGCGTCGGGATTGTTCTGGGGCCAATTGATTCAAGGCCTCGGTCGTGACCTGTTCAAAGTGAGCGACTGCAGTCTGAACGCTATGAGGGCCGGTGATGGCAAGATTTGCAGCCCAGGGCACGAAGGAGTTGCTGTTAATATTCCTGAAATTTCTTGTAATCTCTGTTGTATGGTTTGCTAGTTTGAGGGAATTTACCCTGTGGTGTTTCAGGAGAAAAGGGACCGCCAGGTGGTCAGACCAGGAAAGATGAATCGGATCCTTGATAGTCAAGCGAGGATCATTGGAAAAAATGCCATCCAGGGTGTGTCCTGCACGGTGGGTAGCTCCTGAGACACGTTGCATAAGCCCACAGGATTGTAGGGCCTCGGTAAGACAGGAGGTGTCAGAGAGGTCGTGCCGTTCTAGGTGGTAATTAAAATCACCCATGATGGAAAAATTATCTTGGCCAAAGTAAGGTTCAAGAGATTGGAGAAGGTGGTGCGTGAAGTGTGTTCTCGAGCCGGGGGGACGATAGATTAGAATACCGTTGAAGAAGGGGCGTTGTTCTTCCTTTATTGAAAAGTAAAAAGCTTGAAAACTGTCAGGGAAATCAGTCAGGGGTACAGTGTGACATTGAAGGTGATCTTTATAAAGGATCGCTATCCCCCCTCCCACACGTCTCTGCCTATCGAGTCTGGCCAGGCAATAACCTTCCGGAACGGCCTCTATTAGATCAGGTTCAGAGGAGTCCTTAGCCCAGGTTTCGGTCACAAATACTAAAATGGGCGTTCTGTCCAGTACCATCTCCTTGAACAAAACCCTGTTCTTGATCAGCGAGCGGGCATTAACCAGGATACCCTCTACTTCTGCTGAATTGGAGGTGGATGAAGTGGGAAGTTCAGAGGAAGGGTAGATGGGAACGGGGTTGGGAGGTCTAGACAAAAGGTAGCAGCCACAGCAGGGTGGGAGCAGGAAGTCATCCGGATCGTAGGTATGATGACAGCTTTTCTTACCAGGTTTCAGGGCCAACATATCACGACGAGAATAGCTGCAGAAGGGGGATGACATTTTGTCAGAGTCCAGGGCCCAGCCGTCCAGCGCGTCCTTAGCGCGGACGGGCGCAGACGGGCTGGACTCTGGCGTGACTCCGGCGAGCATCCGGCGCATCCGCTGCCGCGTCCGCTGCGCGTAGCTACAGAGGACCTCTTTCATAACAACTAGAGCGCGGGGCGCGCCTACCCGCCCAAGATGTCCGCCAAAGAACCCTCGCCTCCCCGGGACCAGCTCTCAGCGTCGACACTCAGCTGAGAGCTGTCCAGGAGGATATAGGAAGGTAGAGAGCAAAGAACAAACAAATTTTTCCGCTTTTAAAATTATAGCGCTGGTAAAATACGAGCGTCACTCGGGACGCGATTAAAAATGAGGCTTGTCCTCAATAGTTACATCCAAGCAATAGTTACATCCAAGCACAGCAAATTAGGGATAGAGGGGAAGAACCTCCGGCTTCCGCCTCAGAGGGTGAGAAATTGAAACAGCTGGCTATCCCTACCTAAGCCCCCTTTATAACAACTAGAGCGCGGGGCGCGCCTACCCGCCCAAGATGTCCGCCAAAGAACCCTCGCCTCCCCGGGACCAGCTCTCAGCGTCGACACTCAGCTGAGAGCGGCCCAGGAGGTAGAGGAAGGTAGAGAGCAAAGAACAAACAATTTTTCCGCTTTTAAAATTATAGCGCTGGTAAAATACGAGCGTCACTCGGGACGCGATTAAAAATGAGGCTTGTCCTCAATAGTTACATCCAAGCAATAGTTACATCCAAGCACAGCAAATTAGGGATAGAGGGGAAGAACCTCCGGCTTCCGCCTCAGAGGGTGAGAAATTGAAACAGCTGGCTATCCCTACCTAAGCCCCCTTTATAACAACTAGAGCGCGGGGCGCGCCTACCCGCCCAAGATGTCCGCCAAAGAACCCTCGCCTCCCCGGGACCAGCTCTCAGCGTCGACACTCAGCTGAGAGCGGCCCAGGAGGTAGAGGAAGGTAGAGAGCAAAGAACAAACAATGTTTCCGCTTTTAAAATTATAGCGCTGGTAAAATACGAGCGTCACTCGGGACGCGATTAAAAATGAGGCTTGTCCTCAATAGTTACATCCAAGCAATAGTTACATCCAAGCACAGCAAATTAGGGATAGAGGGGAAGAACCTCCGGCTTCCGCCTCAGAGGGTGAGAAATTGAAACAAGTCTTACCCCCCCCTCACAAGTGCAGTGAGGGGGGGGGTAAGACTATAATTAAGCAGTGTTATATATCTGTGACACTGCATGTTTGTGCATGGACGTCTTCAGAACTTTATTCTCTAACAGTGTTTCATTCTCCATCACTTCCAGGTCGCGGAGATGGGCCCTTATTATATACCTCATCCGCATGTAATTGAAGATCTGGCTAACTGACAGCTCATATTGCGTGTGGAGGTCCTGAAATGGTATTACCACTCCGTCCTTCAAGATGTCCCCTATTTTAGAGATACCCAGCTGGTCCCTCCTCCAGTAGCCTTCTATGTGCCATAGATCTTTCAATACCTCAGACTCCCAGAGGGGTGTCTCTATTGTTAACTTTCCTCCCAGCACCCATGGCCACTGTTGCTTATTTCCATAAGCACACCGCTGTCGCCGTCTGGTACTGGTATGCGCCCACCCAAGCTCTCTTGTGTGCCTTCAGAGCAGGGTGCCATTGGCTTTCGTAAACCCATTCTTTAGCCATAAATAGATGAGATGTCCAGTAGTATAATTTTAGGTTCAGGAGAGCAGTCCACATCCATCATGGGGTTTCCTATTCAGGGGCGAGAGTGCTAACCTAGGGGCTCCCCATCCCAAAGTAGTTCCCTCGTCATCACGTCCACTTCCCTAAAGAACTAAGCAGGGCCCTCAAATAGTGTTCTGCAGGACGTAAAGGAATTTAGATAGGTGAATCGTCTTATAGAGGGCTACTCTGCCCATCAGCATAAGGAGAAGCCGTTGACAGTGCTTGACATCGTTTTTAGGTCGAGCCTAGAGTCTGCGCGCTTGCGCTGCTCTGTGAGGCCTGCTGTATCTTCTCTATCGCATCGATCCTACCTCTCACCTCCCATTGGTTCCTGTGTGTTTATCTAAAATCTTGTGATTTCTGTTGCTAATTTTCACATAAATCTCTCCTTTCGGGGGGGGGGGGGGGGTTCCTGTCCCTTGCGACTGGCCCCCTTACATGTGGAATTGCTCCTTTGTGTAGTTTGTTTTGCTTTTGCACTTTTTCTGTTTGCTAATTGGGAAAGCTCTCTTCAGCATAGTACACACGCCACTGCTGCTTTATCGACACCACCACCCTTTCATCGATCTTCTTCCCCCGCCAGTCCATGCCCGACCTTGGGGTGAGGACGTGGACGGTAGGTGTGGGCACTGCGCTTCATATTTATTAGGGTACACTTTATAGATTACGCCACAATAACACAACATATAAGGAGGGCAAAGTAGTGCATGCGTAGCTACCTTGAATTGGTTACAGAATGTTTTGTGACTTGCTTAGCCAGAATTTTCGCTGGGTGACTTTGTGTGTTCCTGTCATTCAAGAAGCTGGAAGTCCTTGATTAGTGGTATGACATATTTATAAATCTCTAGCTGGAATCACTCTTGGGCGCTGCGTTTCTCGAATCAGTCTTGCCTGCATCAACCGAGTGGCACTTGTAAGCAGGAGGGCTCAGGCCAACTGATTTGTGTCTCCTACCATTGCAATTGTAACTGCTATCACACAGTACAGCGTCAAAATGAAGGGAGGTTGCATATTAAGCAGTAACCACCACTTTAACATGTGACAGAATGAGTCCTATTCGAAGATGGACATGAAACGTAAGTGTTAGATATTGGATGAAAGCGACAGAAGACCTGTTTGAGCGTTTTAGAAGGTGCCCTGGGAGTCATCTTGGATAGGTTGGTTTTGTACATGCCCGTCAAACAGCCTATCCCTAAAAAAAAGAAATACTGCACCGCATTGGGTTACTGGGACGACTAATTGCACAAGTATTCTCAAAGCTTAACTTTTTACAAAGCACCGTTGAATAATTTGCCACCGATATAATGTTGGGAAAGTGTAAAATGAACGGATTAATGTATATCAAACGATTACAATACTTTTTCATTTGCCCACCTTCTTAACATGCGTTTAAAACCGCTCCTTCATGCTCCAGTTACAGCCGATGCCTCAGGTCACTCACTCCTAAGTTCTATCCTGCACAGTATGACCATCCCATAATACACCATGCTGTATGTGCTCGGTCGTCTTTTATTTCAATGAACGATAGGCCTGTTGGTTAAGTCCTCGATCAGAATGCATGTCCTTTCCTGCTTGCTCTTTCTTGTCTGCCACGTAGAGGAGAAGGTTACCCGCATAGTGAGGTCACATCCTCCTAATCCGGGTCAGACTTCAGCCGCACAGTAGGGCATCCGTTCGAGTCCAATGAACCAACGGCTCGATTGCCACCACAAAGAGCAAGGGGGCCAGCTGACAACCCTGCTGGGTGCCCCTGTCGAGGTTGAACTCGCTCGAAGTCGCACAATTGACCCTGGCATGTGCCATCAACTACCTATACATAAACCTTATCCACACCAGATAGTGCGGACCAAAACCCATTTTGCGTATGACCTCCCAAAGGTATGGCCACTCCACGGCCTCAAAGGCCTTTGTGGCATTCAGGTTTAGGAGCACGCCAGCTTCCTCATACAGCTTAGGCCTGCCAGGTTGCCGAAGAGTCTCCTCAGATTATGCAGAGTTGCTTTATAAGGCATGAAGCCAGATGGTCAACTGCAATCGGCGCATCCACCGCCCCCATCAAATGGTTAGCCAGTATTTTGGCCAAGATCTTGGTTCCAACATTCATCAGGGAGATCGGCCTATATTAGGCGCAGTCCTCCCTTGGATTTCCCTACTTATGAAGGAGTACTATTGTAGCCTGCCTCCATGCCTTGGACGGTATTCCCTCTTGCATGGTTGCATTCATTGCTGCCTTAAGTAGCCCCATAATATTGGATTTGACACATTTGTAATTTGACCGGGAAGCGATTTAGACTGGGTGCTTTCCAACTGCGCTCTTGGATTATTGCCTCCGAGCAGTCAGTCAGAGTACCGCCATCCTGCACCATCTGCAATTTGATATAGACTATTCAGGTGGATGGCAAATGCCTCAGCTATGCCCTCCGCTCTAGTCACTAGGGCATGTCTGGCCCACGCACACTGTGAACGCACCTCTGCTCTTCCTCCTTGTGGGCTAGCCAGGCCATGAAGGTCTGGCTTTGTTCCACGCTTTCTTACAGGCAAGCCTGTTTGCTCTCGAAGAAAGCTCTCGCCTCGTGACTGGCCTGGGCCCTATACTACTCCCAGAGAACCTCAAGGTGGTACGCCTGCTTCGTGGTGGGGAGAGCTATGTAGTCTGCGTCCTCGCGGGCCAGTTGATCCTTTAAGTCTCTCGGGTCTTTCTTCCGCTCCCTACGTTTCCCTACTGTATGACCTATCAAGTGGCCTTGCATGAGTGTTTAGATGCTTCCTATATGATGGTGTCAGAGTTCACCAACCCACCCCCCTTGTCTTGTAGGTAATTCTCAGTTTCCTTGAGTATAAGTGTCCTCGTGTTCCAGTCTGTCAGGTCCTAGGGGTCAAAAAGGCCCATCAAGCTTATATTATTCTATCGAGATTGATCTTCAGCGTTGTTGAACTTTTTAGCCAGAGCGGCCACCATTCCTTCCAGTGCCCGCACCCTGTTTGTGTGGTCATTAACTGCAGTCGCGGCCGGCATAACTTTTAGGGGGTGGGGGTGATGGGAGGTCACATGGGGTGTGTGGGGGGTTAATTTTAACGTTGGAAGGGAAGATGCAACAGGGAGAAGCAGTTTTCACAATATCACAGTGTTTGTTAGAAAGGAGTAACACACTTGCAGAAATGTGTCCTTTCTGAATGGTTTCTAACGTTTTAAAAGTAAACATCTCGCAATAGCCAGAACCTGCATCAAACTTGCGCAGGAAAGTGTGGAGAGCCTGCAACATATAAAGAAAAACAGGATCCGGAACCGTATATTCAATCAATAACAAAGTAAGGGATTGCAATATTATAGGATATTCACAGACAGGATCACTGTGGTTGAAATATTGGCGCCGGTGCACATTAACCAGGATAATCAATAAAAACCTAACACATTGCATCATTATAGCGATCCGACCGTCATGCCTATGAACACCGTAGGAACATCTTCCCTAGTTGAATAGACTGGCAAGAATTACAGGAATACACTACCCAGATCCCGGAAAAGAAAAAGGAAGAGAAAGAAGAAAAGGGCCATAGAAACAATAAAAGGACAAGACTAAGAAGACCCATCCCCCCAACCCCCCACCCTGCACTCCTGTAGATGGCTACGGCCTACCCCACCTAGCAGTGTGCCTGTCGCCCTGAAAAACTAAACCCCCCGAAAAGAAACTAGTCCATAAGAAATGAAAAGAAAATAGTTACGAGTAAAGTGGAGGAGGACCTCCAGGCCAGCCCCCGGCCCCACCCCACCCCGCGCTAAACCCTCATTACAATAAACAATACTAAATCAGATACAATCAATTCGCAAGAGGGTAATAAGATACATTGTTAGCCCGCAACGTTACATAGTCACATAACCGTTCCGAGTCTTGTCTACCTCCAGCAGCCCATTAGCCGTCCCTGCGTGATGGAACCATGTCTAACCTTGGCCCACCCTATCAAGCTCACCCACGTATAGCAGCCAGTCAGCATCAAAAAAGATTGCTTCGGGAGACTCGGGTACCCCGAGTGGGGGGAACAATCGGCCATGGAAAGGAAAATCATCGCGAGGATCAATCCACCCCAGTACGTTCACCAAACGTCGTGGCAAGACTGAGCATGGGGCCCTTAGCAAGTGGGGAAGAGTCACATTTCCATTCCACTGTCGGAACCTTGTTGGCATATTCGAGGGCGCTGCATGGTCAACCGGCCCCTCCGGCGTTACAAGTCCAATGTCTCCCGATGCAGGTGAACCTCTCGGTGGCCAGCTAGGAGTTGTAGGAGTCGGGCCCCTCAAAGTCTCACTTGTCGGAGGGATATCAAAGGCACAGCCCACTGATGCGGAATCAGGCAAAATTTCAATCGCCCAGGATCCGACTGGCGCCTCCTTCCTCGGGGTGGCAGTAATGGCGTCTAGCTTTTCCCCCAGGTTTCGTGCGTCCCATTGTAGGGCGCTGCGGAGGGCGCCGAGGGCAAGAACAATGTCACCAACCATCATCCGTTCGCAATGCACCCCGATCTCGGCGTATCTCCCTGCTCCGAGTATTCCATCGCCATGGGATAGCTGAAGCCGGGTATTGCTATCCTGAACTGCAGCTCGGTCAGCGTCCAGCACTGTGCAGGATCGGGAGCGGGTTTCAAACAAAGGAGAGGGGGATTGCATGGTGCCACGAACAAGCCGGTAGAACCGGGTGCAGCAATCAGGGCCACCGACACCCCCAGGTATACCTCGCCATAGACGAAAACACTCTCCTGCACAATTCGGGAGACTCCCACAGGTGTCGGGGGGGGCTAAACTCTGCGTCCGATTACCGCACCAGCGAGCAATCCGGCTCTGGGAGCTGCAACCTGTGCGGTGGTGGATCAGGCCCTCTCAGTGGCACCGCTGGCGGGGCTGAGGCGCTGCCAAAGGATCGAGGCAAGTTATTCTCCCGCTCCGGGCGATCGATCAGGCTTCGCAACTGGTGGCCGCCATTGTTGCATCAGCGGTCATTGTAGCGTCACACTCTAAGCCCCGGCTCTGACGCCCTCACAGGCCGCAGTAGAAGATGGAGCATATCTCCGGCATCAGAGCTGGTAGAGATCTCGGAGGCACACGATCGGCGGCCACGACCATTCACCCGCACAAAACCGTAATGCAGGCACAGGATATCAGTCCGGATAGTATCGCGGGGCGGAGAGGTTTACGGAGCCGGGCGCCTAAGCGGCCATCGCGGTTGCCCCTCTAAAAGCTGTTTAACAACAATTACAGATTGTCACTCCAGGATTAGGTGAACATACATAACTTTCAAATGTTATGCATCCTCTTGTTTGCTCTGGCAGACTGCCTTGACCACCAGTCGGGTAGACTAGACACATCAGCTAGAACCCTAGGTTCATGGTTTGGTTTCTTGCACACAGTGTAGGTGAAGAGCGCTGCAGGAGTGTAAGCTCTGCCTAGTTGCCGATCCACACTAAGCAAAAGTCTGGTTAGCCTTGCTGTTGTGACTGGGAGAGAGAACGCTTACCTGCCTGCCAAATAGCTGGAATAAGCACGCTCCGAGGAGTGATCCAAGGCACAGGAAGACATGCCTAACACTCTGGTAAGGTCCTGTATGAGGGCAGATCGACAGTCGGAGCAAGAACCTCATTGGGTTCAAGGAGCTCTTTTATCACCTTCACACCTTTGAACATCAAAAAGGGTAAGCCTGCACCGTTCTTTACCCGGCATGTGACTCTAGGTTACCTTCCTCAGGCGCAGCAGAACCTGGAGGCATTGCCCTGGGTCCAGTTGCTCTTACTGGAAGAGGTTGCCCTGATTCCACAACAGTTTGACCCATCTTTCTAACCCGATGGGTTCTGAAGACCTCATGGGTTAAACAAAGATCCACCCCAGCCCTCAAATGACCACTTCTCTGTTAAGACTGTCACTTGTTACATGGGTGCTCTCCCTCTAGAAAATCTTGATGGCTGGTTTCCAGAAATAGGCCACTTAGGGTGAAAGCACTAGTGGGACTCTAGTGTACGGTGGCCCAGTATTTTAATCAGCTCCCTTAAACAAAACACGACCAGTTGGGCCCTTAACTCATCCATGGACTGGGCACTGGGAGTGCAATAGCTACTTTGCTCAGTGGGATACTAATTTTTTGGGTAGTAGACTTTTTGGGAATACATTTTTAGTGGTGACACTTTATTCTGCCCTAATCATATTTTTATTAATGTCATGTTTTTAAACTTCTTTTGGTAATGGAGAGATCCCCAAGGTTGGTTCAGGACGAGCTTTTTTTCAAAGGCCCCATCATCTGTATACCTTGCTTGCCTGTTTGGCCTTTTTCTGGGAGTTTAAATCGCCTAGGAACTTGAGCCATGGGCCATATTATGACAGTGCCTTTAATCAATCGAGCGCCTATCTTTGACACTTTATAGAACATTTGGTGAGTTCTCTTGGCCCCAGAAGGTGCTGCTGTGACCTTCTGTATTTCTTATTTTGTACAAAACGGTTTGCCTGTTTAAATAAAGACCTCTTTCCTGTTCTACACTGACGGGACATTACTTTTAATGAATTGCATTACTGAGTTTTTTGACTGGCCTCGGCTCCCTGGATAAGATTTGACTGCTTGACCTCGTTACCCCATGAAAGTCAAGTGCCCAAAAGTAACTTTTATTCACTGTAGTCCGCTAGTATCTGGTGGCCTTAAGCCACCAGGTGTAAGTGACTGTATTCACAAACTATACCCTGTAACCATGGATGGAACCTGGACTCTTTTTGGCTAGTTTTGCACACTTCTAGATACTATATATACACCCCCCCCCCCCCCCCCCATACTTGTTTGGTGGCAGAAAGTTAGACAGTTACGTGTCTTAACTATATTGACTACTTTTAGATAACAAATTGTTGGGTACCAAGAAACAAATGACCATGGCACTGATGTGTGACCTTGAACTCTTAAATAAATGACACATGTGCACGCGCCCCCCTCATGGAGCTTGAAAATCTCTGACCAAGATGTTGCCAGCTTTATGAATGGCACTGCTGACTGTTTTTCTGGTCGGTAAGTATAATTTTGATAAATTGAAACAGCCGTTATGGAAGCAATCATCGCACTTCAGGAGCTCGGTTCTCTTGGGGCGCATAAGGCTAGAAATCACACCTAAATTTGCATTGGGTTTGTCTCTCTCCAGAGGTACTAATTTCAGATTGAACTTGAGCTATCAACAACTCCAACGTCACTTGTTAAAGAAGAATAAAAAATGAAACCTACTTTAATCTCGAGTGATTTGTCGTTGTTTGGAGTTTGCTTTTTAAATATAAAAGATATGTTATGCACCTACACTAACCAAAGAAAAACTCCAAGGTGTTCACTTGTCTGAGCATACCTGTATGTTCCTGAGATGCAGGTATTCTGTCTTTAATGGGCAGATCCTCTTATTCTTCCTGTTATTATTTTTTATTAATTAGGGACAGACAGTCATATCGGTATGCGGTTTGTTTAGTATGACAAGAAAGAATTATGATTTTAGGTCTCACGAGATTTGTTAACTTACCTTGGGTGTAGAGCCACCCATTGCTTATCATTGGTTGTCTTAATCGTCGCTCATTTGCTTGCTTCTCATTTGCCAGCATGTGAGAGCTTCACTTTCTCTGTTTCTGTTTGGCCTTCCCCTGGAGCACGGTCCAACTACTTGTGTTCTTCCACGCTTGGGTTCTTCCAATGCTTGGGTTGTGGAAGCGAATGTTTTATTTTATTTTTTTAGTACTCCGTGAATGTGTTAACAAGCGGTCTCCCTCATGTGCTTAATCTCCCGCACCCCATGTTGCTGTTCCATACCAGTTTGCTTTTGTCACACACCCCAGTTGTAGCCTGTAGGTTCCTGTCCTTCCTGTATCACACTATTACCCGTGTGCTTCTGGCTCCACCTGCGTTCATGTTGCCCTCTTCCTGTGCGCTTCTGTGCACACCTCCCTCCCACCCTCCCCCTTGTTGCTTCTGTGCCTCCTTCATCTTTCATGGTGCCTGCCTTCCCCCTTACCCCCGACCACCCCTGGTTCATATTGCTATCCTTTCTGACCTTCTACCAGACCCATTCACATTCAAAAATTTCCCACCAACACTCATGTTGCCCCCTTTTGCTCGTGTGCTACTGTGCCCTCCCTTCCATGCTGCTCTAGTTCGTCCATGCATGCTACTGTGCCCCCCCCCCCCTCCATGTTGCTCCCTCCCGGAACTGGAACCAGGACAATGTCCCCGTTGGATTTAGCCAGGTGGTGGTAGAGTATGCTCATCGACCATGTGTAAAATGTTATGCTTATTTTGCTTGTTAGCCTGTCTTGAGCTCAATAGAGATCTGTTACATTTGCACCACTTTTCAAGGTTTCCTACTCTAAATCAATATTTAGGTGAAGCGCTAGTGTCTTATAGTTTGAGAGAGGAGAGCCAATTTTGTTTCTGAAAGTAGGAGTAGTAAGTGCTTACTGTTTAAAAAGCGTGATTGGAAATGTGAAAAGGTGGCCATTCTCTCCATCTTCATAGAGCAGACATCTTCAAACTTTTTTACTCTGAGCCACCTCAAGCGAAATGTTTTGAGGTCAGGCCCCATCCAAAACTTGGGAGAGCGGGAGGGACATGGCTGTGGGCAGGGAGCAGGATTTATGAAATGATTTCCGGAATACTTTTTCTATAGCTTATGAACCGCACTAAATATGAGACTTATAAAATAGCAAATGCATCAAACAAAAACTGATATTATCCCAAACAAACTGCTCCCCATAATTGGGGTCTTGTGAGCCCCTCACACTCCTTGACCCCCAATGCAACTACACTTGCTGCACTAATGATAACTGCTGTCCTGAATAGCAGGCTATCTCCTCTGCATCTTTTACCTCTTCCCCAACATGACTGATCATCACCTCAGTCCTAATGATTGAAAGCAAAATAAGCTCTGAGGCCCCTTCTTTAAAGTTAGACACTCATAATTATTTTGCGTTGGGCCCCTCAAATCCCTGGGCCCCAGTCCTGCTGCATCTGCTTCCTTAGTGATAACCAGCAGTAGCCACTTATACACTTGGCAGTAGTACCAACTTCACTAATGAATGTCCCTTTTAAAAAAAAACAACACATATTGTCCCCTTCTTTGGATATCTCTCTGAAGAAGCTGTCTCAGGCCATTTGTGTAAACACAAAAATGAGTCTGCATACACTGCTCCCTATTCAGGGCCTTTTCTTTGTCAATATCTACGAATTTTTCTCCTTTCCTCTGTCTCCTAAACCATTACTGTGAGGCCCCCGGGGATCAAGAGGTTTAGGGCTCTGGATCTGAATTTAACCCTCCTGGCCTTCTACCTACTGCCCCGTAGACTCGGCTTTCACAATGCCCCTGAATGGTTAATACTGACTTTACGATGCTTGTGCTTGAAATCGAAGGGTGTGGTGGTAGTGCAGAAAGGTAAAAAAGAAACTAGCCTTCTTAGCAGACAATATTTGATTGAGTCACTTAAAGCCACGGCCACTGGAATTATGAGTTTCTGCAGCAGCATTGTTTGCCACATAATTATCAGTTTACTGCATTTGCTACATAATCTGCAGATTTCAACAACAAAAAACTTGATTCTAGCTCAAACTGAACAAAAGTTACTTAAAGCATGACAAAGTGTTTTGGAGAAGAGTAAGGCCCTTTGCAAAGATTGACTGGTAATCTTGTAGTTGCTTACTGCTGTATTTGGGTGTTAAACTGGTACTAATGAGGTGAAATATTTCACCTGACAGCGTTACCTTGAGTTAAAATGATTTCTGTGTCTGCAAAATAAAAATTTTACAAAAAAATGACAAAATAATGAAGTAATGCTAACCACAAAATGTGGCGCATTGTGCCGTATAATTTACCTTTTCTTGCAGCATAATTTAGTCAAACCTGCCGCGTAATGTTCTCTTCTGCTGAATAATTCCAGTGGCTCTGCTTAAAACTTCATGGTGGCAAAGATCTATTCTATTTGAGATATAATGTAAGGGTGTTATCAGCTGAGATCTGGAATAGTGGAGACACTTACAAAAATGCCTGCATTAAATACAGTTTGATTACTTATTACTAAAGTATATTTTGTAAGAACTTGTTTAATCTCAATCACTGCATCATTTTGCTACAACCTAGCTTAGAGTATGGGAATACGGTTTTAAATTATGACTTACATATTTACAGTGCTTTCTGCCACAGGCTGGGACCTCATAGCACTATAAACAAGGCCTTTGGACTTCTGCGGAAGTAGAAGGCCAAATTATGCAATATGGTTGATTAAATTCTGCACCAAACAAAGTCGAATATGCTGCATATTATGTGATCGCATTACCGTATTATTTTGCTTTTTTTTAATTAACACTGTCCTGGCCTTTGTTGCCCCTCATAAGTACCACATTAACATCCACATACAGCGATAAGCAACAGAAAAGTGACCAGTCAACCTTTAGAAAGTGCCTTCCCCTGCGAGGTAACATGTATTGCTGCATTTTAGTAACTTTTGAACCGTTTGAGTTACAAACACGTACTTTTTTTAATCTGCAAATTCTAATGCAGATGAGGGATTATGTGGCAAATGCAGGAAAAAAATTAACTATGCGCTGTCAGTGCAGGGCGAAAGTGAAGGGTGCATTCCCAGACACTTGAAGAAAATCAGCATGTTATTGTTGGGGGCGCGTAGGGTGTCAGATATAAGTTAAACTATTGCTATTATGGCATTAACCAGGGATCGAGGGTGAAGGAAATAAATAATGTGCTGATCTTGCAACAAACTTCCAGTTTTATGATTAGGATTGCCAGCTCATTTTTAGGTCTCGGCTAGCGTAGGCTGCGCATACGCAGTCTCGCTGGCGAGATCTTATGTCTCAGAGTAGCGCGGTTTAAACCTGCCCCTCTTCTCCATTAACCATTATAATAATGGGGTAACCCTAGAGGTACGGGACCTGGGTAATTACTAATATAAACAAACAATGGTCCAAGACCCAATTTTTTGGAAACGAAAAATCAAAGATTCAACAGCTCAAGGTGTGCATAAAATTCACAACCCAAACACAATTAAATGAAAAACAAGAGAATAGGCAACAGTAACAAACTCAAGCTTTTTTGCATTTAATCCATTCTTGGAGTTCAAAATATTATCTACAGTTTTTTTTTACATTTTATATACAATGCCCCGTATCAAGAGCGTGCAGTAAAAGAAAAGAAAGTGTCAAAGGGCGTGATCGTGATGAGGTGAAAAGAGAAAAGAAATCACACAGAGTGTATAAAAAATTATTCTGTATTATTCAGAAAAAACAGTCAACAAAAAATAACAATAGTGGTCCAGGTATTTTTGACACCTAATTAAAAATACCTGGACCACTATTGTATGAATGTCTGCACTAAAGGGAAAATAACAATAGTGGTCCAGGTATTTTTAATTAGGTGTCAAAAATACCTGGACCACTATTGTTATTTTTTGTTGACTGTTTTTTCTGAATAATACAGAATATTTTTTTATACACTCTGTGTGATTTCTTTTCTCTTTTCACCTCATCACGATCACGCCCTTTGACACTTTCTTTTCTTTTACTGCACGCTCTTGATACGGGGCATTGTACCTCTTCTCCATTGGCTGGCCTCCTAAACGGTGGCCAGCCATTGGAGAAGAGATCTCAGTGACGATCTCTTTTCACTGTAAGCCCCGTCTTTTTCGGATTGAGGGGCGTGTTTTTTTCGTTTCTTTCTAGAAAGAAAAACACCCCCCCCCCCCCAGTCTGAAAAGGACGGGGCTTACAGTGAAAACAGAACAGAAAAGTTGGTAGCGCCCATTTCTATTAAAAGCGATTTACGTATACATTGGATGACGTTGCACTCATGGACTTGGTTTAACGCCCTCTTGAACTTTGGCCAGCCTGACCCACAGAGCTACTAATGGTTCCATGATCTTACGTACTTTATCAGACTGAAAATGAGCTGCTAAATGAGTTTATGATTCCTCCAAATTAATGAGGGCAACTCTCCTGTTCTTCATTGTGGATAGTCAAAAAAAAGTTAAATTCAGTTGCAACATATGCAGTTTGTGTTGCACTGGCTTTAATATGGCTAAACTGGGGAGGCGTTTATTTGTAGGTCGCTGGTGAATGCAAAGAAATAAAGTCAAGTCAGAAATTTGTATAGCGCGCTACTCACCCAGAGGGTCTCAAGGCGCTTAAGGGAGAGGGGTTAGCTACTGATCGACCAACCAGGTCTTGAGTTGCTTCCTGAAGGAGAGGTGGTTCTGGGTAAGACGGAGGTGAGTGGGGAGGAAGTTCCAGGTCTTGGCCGCC
Source organism: Lissotriton vulgaris (assembly GCF_964263255.1). Lineage (NCBI taxonomy): Eukaryota > Metazoa > Chordata > Amphibia > Caudata > Salamandridae > Lissotriton > Lissotriton vulgaris. The sequence continues at coordinate 259,480,492 of NC_141697.1, forward strand.
AGGTATGAGAAGGATCTTCCTCCCATGGTGGCTCTTCGGATGCGTGGGATCGCGGCGAGGGCTTGGTTGGACGATCGTAGTTGGCGAGTGGGGGTGTAAAAGGATAGGCGATTGTTGAGGTATCTGGGTCCTAGGTTGTGGAGGGCCTTGTGTGCGTGGGTGAGGAGACGGAATGTGATTCTCTTGCTGACGGGGAGCCAGTGCAGGTCTCTCAGGTGTCTGGATATGTGGTTGTGTCGAGGTATGTCCAGGATGAGTCGAGCGGAGGCGTTCTGAATGCGTTGAAGTCTTTTCTGCAAAATGGCTGTGGTTCTGGCGTAGAGGGTGTTTCCGTAGTCAAGTCGGCTGGTGACAAGTGCTTGGGTGACTGTCTTCCTTGTTTCGGTGGGGATCCATCGGAAGATCTTTCGGAGCATGCGTAGGATGTTAAAACATGATGATGAGACAGCGTTGACTTGTTTAGTCATCGAGAGGGAGGAGTCTAGGATGAATCCCAAGTTGCGAGCATGGTCCATTGGTTTGGGTGCGCTGCCTAGGGCCGGGGGCCACCATGAGTCGTCCCAGGCAGAGGGGGATGATCCTAGGATGAGGAATTCCGTCTTGTCCGAGTTCAGTTTTAGGCGGTTGTTCTTCATCCACTCTGCTACGTCTTTCAACCCTTCATGTAGGTGGGTTGTGGCGGTGATTGGGTCTTTGGTGAGGGAAAGGATCAGCTGAGTGTCGTCAGCGTAGGAGATGATGTTTAGGTTGTGTTGGCGTGCGATCGATGCGAGGGGACTCATGTAGACGTTGAAGAGGGTGGGGCTGAGCGATGACCCTTGTGGTACGCCGCAGATGACTTCGGTGGCCTCTGATCTGAAAGGGGGTAGGCGGACTCTCTGGGTTCTTCCGGCGATGAACGAGATGATCCAGTCCAAGGCCTTATCTTGTATCCCAACGTTCCTGAGGCATTGTACTAGGGTGCGGTGGCAGACTGTGTCGAACGCTGCGGAGAGGTCCAGGAGGATGAGGGCTGCTGTTTCCCCGTTGTCGAGCAGTGGCCGGATGTAGTCTGTGGCTGCGATGAGGGCGGTCTCGGTGCTGTGGTTGGCTCGGAAGCCGGACTGTGAGGGGTCGAGGGAGCCGTTAGACTCAAGGAAGGCGGCGAGCTGACTGTTGACGGTCTTCTCTATGACTTTGGCGGGGAACGGGAGGAGTGAGATGGGGCGGTAGTTAAGTTCGGTGGGGTCTGCTGAAGGGCGCTGAGTTCGGCTTGCTTCCAACTTTCCGGGAAGGTAGCGGTGTTGAAGGAGCAGTTGAAGATGTCCCGGAGGTGGGGTGCGATGACTGAGTCGGCCTTGTTGAAGATGTGATGGGGGCATGGGTCGGTTAGAGATCCGGAGTGGATGGAGTTCATCATGCGGATGGTGTCTTCGGTACTGATTGGGGTCCAGGCGCGGAGGGTGGAGGTAGGGGGCTTCGGTTCAGTGTTAGGGGGAGAGGACTGGTCACCGAAGCTGTTATGTATGTCTACGATCTTGCTGTGGAAGAACGAGGCTAGAGAGTCGCAGAGGTCTTGAGAGGGAGTGATGTCGTTGTTGCCGGCGCTGGGATTGGTGAGCTCATTGACGATGCTGAAGAGTTCCTTGCTGTTGTGGGCGTTGTTGTCTAGTCGATCCTTAAATGCTGACTTCTTAGTGGTGCGGGTCAGCTGGTGGTGTTTGCGGGTGGCGTTCTTGAGGGCGGCGTTCTTGAGGGCGGTCATGTTGTCTGTGGTTGGGTTTTTTCTCCAGGCTTTCTCGAGGGTGCGGCAGTTCTTTTTGGAAATCTTGAGGTCGTCGTTGAACCAGGAAGCTTTTTTGCTTCCTGGCTTGTTGGGATGGTTTTTCAGGGGTGCTAGTTCGTCAGCGCAGTAGGTGATCCACTGTGCGAGATTGATGGCTGCTTGATTTGGGTCCGTTGATCTGGCGGGAGGGTTTTGGTTCAGTGATGTGGTGAGCTGGTTGGTGGTAATTTTGTTCCAGCTTCTGCGGGGAATCTGTTGCGGGTGGTGGTGGGTCGTGGTCTTTCTGACGCTGAAGTGGACGCAGCTGTGGTCCGTCCAGTGGAGTCCCGTGGTGTGATTGAAGGAGATGTATTTGCTGGAGGAGAAGATTGGGTCGAGCGTGTGTCCTGCGTAGTGGGTGGGGGTGTTCACCAGTTGTTTGAGTCCGAGATTGGCGAGGTTGTCCAGTAGGGTGGTGGTGTTGTTGTCGTTGTTATTCTCAAGGTGAAATTTGAGCTCCCCTAGGAGAATGTAGTCCTCGGAGGGGAGGGCGTGTGGGCTGACAAAGTCAGCGATATCTTCGCTGAATCGTGTGCGGGGTCCTTGGGGTCTGTAAATGAGGGTGCCTCTGAGTGTTGTCTTGGGGTCGGTGTGTATCTGGAAGTGGAGGTGTTCGGTGGCTGTGAGGGTGTCGTCTGAGCTGGTTGAGATGCGGATGGTGTTCTTGTGGACGATCGCGATGCCTCCTCCTGGTTTGTTGATGCGGTCCCTTCGGATGATCTTGTATCCGTCCGGAATGGCTATGGCGATGTCGGGCGCCGATGAAGCGTTCATCCAGGTTTCCGTGAGAAAGGTGACGTCCGGAGTTGTGGTGTCGAGTAGGTTCCATAGTTCAATGGCGTGTTTGTGGACCGAGCGGGTGTTGAGCAGGATGCACTTCAGGTGGTTGTTGTTGGAGCTCTGTTTGGCGTTTGTGGTTGTAGTGTGGGTCTTGATGCAGCAGAACTTGCAGGATTGGCAGGTGAAGGGTCCGTGGGTGCGTCCTGGGGCGGCTCGGTGGCAGTCGGGGAGTCTGCCGGTGTTGAGTGCAGTGAGGGTTGCAGTGTCGTATGTTCCGTGGGAGGGATAGTCTCTGCAGGGGCCAGGGGGTCTGGTGCTGGGCGCGGTCCAGGCGCGGACGGGCGTAGACGGGCTTACCTTTGGCGCGCCCGCTGCGCGTATGCGACTCTGCCATAAGTGGAGAGTGGAGGGGGGAGGAGTGAGGGAGGAGCAGCTGGGAGGCGGGAGCGGGGTGGCGAGTGGGGAGGGGATCAGTCCTGAGAGGCTGGGGGAGTGGGTGGGGCCGCAGGGGAGCAGCGGCAGGGACGGGCTAAGAGACACAACAAAATGGCACCAAAACAATGCTGGGCGAGATCAGGCACACAAACCGTTATTACAGAGATGCAAGATACAATATAGATACAATACCAGTTCTATTGGAATGCAGACGAGATCGGGGCAATGCAGACGAGATCGGGGCACACAAGCAGTTGTTAGAGATGCAAGATGCAATATAGATACGATACCAGTTCTATTGGAATGCAGACGAGATCGGGGCAATGCAGACGAGATCGGGGCACAAAGATGCAGCAATATCCGCTACCAGGCACACCAAGGAGGGCCAAGCGGCGGGTGGAGCGACACCCTTGTTGACTTCAATTGCTGGACATTCCTCGCACGTCACTGACTGGGAGAAAAGCATCCTCTGCCAAGAGCGCAGAGAGAACGCGGCGCCCAGCCAGCAACGTCAGCATCCGCAGAGCGTGGCCGTCCTAGGCGGGCGCCGAGCGGCAGCACGGGCACTCCGCTTCAGTCAGGGCCACGCTGGGGGCAGGCAGGACTGGGCGCCCATGGCTGTGGCGTTCGGACTGTGCAGGCTGAGCTCAGGAGTCGCCCCGATACCAAACTCCATTAGGGCGAGGACACCATTGCGGTCACCCTAGGAAAACATCCACTGCACTGATAGTTCAGAGGGTGCAGTGAAACCTCACGCTAGTCAGGGTCGGGCAACCAATACTGCCCTCAAATGCGGGTTGGGTGCGTTTTTATATAGCGCAAACTCGATTTGGAGGTACTGGAGCACTTTAACATGAGCACCAACTGCATTATTCGTCACAAAGCAGGGCGTTGGCTGCTGGAAGAGTAGGCGGAACAGGGGGCTGGACGGGGAGGTGGCAAGTCCCCCTCCTGTCGTCCGACATTTCCTTGCTGCACTCTGGCGGCGGAACGCGGACAATACAATATTGTGGTTTTTGGGCGCAGACAGAGTATCGAGGAGCTGTGGATGGTGGGATGGGATCACGACATCGCTTCTCTGAAGCCCTCATGGAACACTGAGGGCCAGAGGAGGTGCAGCGGGCTGGCCCACCTCGGATTGCAGTGATCCGGGCTCAGTGGTAGGTGCTGCCGCGGTCTGTCCTGGCCAGGGTCATTGTGAAGGGAAAGCATCTCTGCCGACTCATCTGTGACAATGATATCAACTAGCTATATTTCCTTGAGAAATGTGTGGTAAACTACAAACATGAGTGCGAAGTAAATGTGCGTTTGACTCTTGTATACGTTAGCGATCATATTATCTTGCTTTTAACACACACTAACCTGGGACCGCCTGTGGACCTGAAACATACCTATTGTATTTTTTGTATATGTATACCAGCCCATGCCATGGAAATACATGTCTACGGCACTTTAGCACTACTTTTCTCTAAAGACTCACTTAAGACGCCAGTATAATTATCAAATCTGTGTCTGGCCCTATACCTGCGTGAGTCTGACATAGACTTGTTTTTAATCACTCTAGATTCACTGGTAATGAGGGTGACCTACTTATGTGGAACTCTTTTTTTTTTTTTTTTTTTGTCCGGCTCGTGATTGCTGCCTGTTAACTCTGGGGGACCTAAGATCAATATTTGACACTTTTACTTTTCTATTATTTAGGTGCTTTTGACTCCCTAGGGGCTAGTGTCGTGCTTACGACTCAGATTGACATGCTTGTGACCCATATGGACATGTTAATGGACTACTGTAGACTTGCCTGTCACCCGTTCTGTAGGTAGGTAGGTAGGTATGACCTAAATATTTGACGCCTACATCCAAACACTCCTGTATCAGCATTGCGTATGGCCCTTTAACATATGAAAGCTGCTGAAGCATTCCTATATACCTGTCCCGTCAAAACTTGACTGTATCCCCGCTGGCTTTCTTGTGTCTCGACAAAGACGCCTGTCTCTTATAGACAGGTTTTCACACCTCCTCCTTGTGAGAAGTTGGCCTGATATGCAGTGCTCACTATTCTAGTATTCTAGTATTCTAGTGATCACTATGCATCAGTCCAAACGACCCTTATGGTGATTGGTTGTAAGTCAACCTTAGACCAGCTATCCTAGTAGCGTGGATACGAGCAGTCTTCGGGCTAAACTCTAGAGGGCGTGTTAAGCCAGCTGTTATACCATTACATATACCCCTTGAACACCAAGTGAAAGGACACCACACAAGTGTTATGAAAATAAACAGTGTATTTATTTTAAGTCACAACAGCCCTGTACTCTTTATGAGGACAGGATACTAAGCACACAACAAAACTCTTAGGAAAATACTTCAAGTGCACAATCTACACAAATGCCCGAGGGCACGGAAAGTTTAGTGTTCTCGGGCGAACCCGATAAGGTAAGTCGGAAGCGACGGTGACTCTGGACCCTTAGATAATGAGGCTATGCGGGCACCGAAATGCCGAAGTTACCTAGCCCAGGGGCTGCGGCTGCATAAGTCTTTACAGACGAACCAGGAGCCGGAAGGAAGGAGTTGCTGGCCGGCGACCAGTGAAGATAGTTCGTAGAGATCCAAGCCTGGATCAGAGATGGATGACACCTGAAAGCAGAGGGGACCAAGTTCGTAACTACTAGCCAGTGGTCAGAGGGTACCAAGAGGGCACCGGATGATCGTCACCTCGACTAGGTGAGTGGGCGACGCTAGGCTCTGCAGTCTCACGGACCAGGAGGCGTTGTCGGCGACCAGGATGGAGGTGCGAGCTGTCCCACGAAGGTTGATGCTGTCGGCGCCGCTGGGCCCAGGATTGGGGCAACAAGCCTTGGCAAATTCAGGGCCACGTGGTGGACCTAAAATGGCGTCTTGAGTGGACCAGGAGGGTCCGGGGTGCTCCTCTTTCAGAAGGGAGCAAAGGCCAGTCTGGAGCAACCAGACCAGCAGCGTTGTTGTCGGGCGTCGTCGAGAAGGCCACAAGCCAGCGGGCTAGTAACCAGACAACGTGATGAGCAGCAAAAAGCAGAAGGGCCCCACGCAGATCGTGGAGATGCTGGGAGGCTGGACTTCGGTGCTGGAGCTGCTCAGGGTCGGGGCTTCTCGGACCCCAAAGCACTCACCAGAGGATCCCTCGGCGGTCGTGCTGGTTTAGAAGTCGTGCAGGTTCTGATGATGGCCGGTCCCTCGCGGTCTCGTCGCACCCACGGATCTCAGCTGAGCTGACGATGTGGGTAGAGGTCAGAGGTGCCAGGGAAGCCGGTTCTCGTCGAGCTGGGCAGTCGGATTCCTGAGGAAGGACGTGCAGCAAACCGCAGAGTTCTTAGATGGTGCCTGCGGATGCAGGGTGACTACTCCTTAGCCACAAGGGAGAAATCTTGAGAAGAGCCGAGAGTTCCTTTCGTAGAATGTAGTTTCTTGATTCAAAGATGATCTAATTTGGAAGGGTCCCCGCTCCTGCCTTTATCCTAAAGAAAGGGGTGGGTACGCGACTAGGTCCTGCCCTAGGGGTGGGACCAGGAAGGGGGGTGGTTACACCCCTCTCCCATGCCGGACTTTCCCCAGGTCAGGGGCTGGTGTGCCCCTGGAACTGGTTCTAGCCGGCAGATGCGTAGTGAGCACCGGGGTGCCACTCCGCAGTCACCTTCCTGTAAAGCCCTGCCTACCCAGGATACACAAAACCCTGTCTGGGATGGTGCGAGCACCGCCCCGGACAGGAAACCCTTTGTCCAAGCTCTCCTCGCTGGAAGGACTCCCAGCAGCAGGAGGTCAGACTCGTGTCTGTGGTGGCAGCATCCATTTTGTGGAGCTGAGGCTTCAGTTAACTTTAACCGGGGTTCACAGTTATGTACATGTCGTGTCCCTCTAGAAGGGTGGAATGCTAACCCCGTCGCCAGCATTGGTGAGGGGTCAGTATCCCAATTCGTATGACACCTTACTCGACATGTTTTGATAACGCGGTACCAGAGATAGCATTTAAGAGTATATGGTACGCGTTATCATGGAACAGCCATTGGGATTTGGTTCCGCAGGCTGCAAACGGGCTCAGCTCATGCCAGAGCACCATCTCACACGATTCCACGCACTCTGCCTTCAGGATTGTCAAGGCCTGCCATAGGAGTGACTGATAGGAATCCGTGTGTCCATTTTCCGGGTTAGATATAGGTATACTATATCTAAAGCAAAGGGTGATTACACCACCTTGCCCCAGCTGTCGTGCAGCCAGTTGTGTCAGATTTAGATGGCCATCCAGGGGTGGCATAATACATGCTTCAGCCCCTGGTAGGCTGGGTACACCTATGCCCTGAGTTACAGGGTCTGATAAGGTGGCCGTGTACCAATTGGAAATGTACCTAAGGTACATGGAATCCATTTTAGAGAGAGAGCAGTAGGCCTGGGGTCCTGATTGGCAGGGCCCCAGGTCAACTAAGTCGGAAAACCAGCAAAACACCAGGCAAAAAAAGTTGGGGGCAACCATAGTCAGGTATCCACCTTCCTACACTCCTTACATATCTGTAGAAGAAGTACTTCTGCCTTTATTTGGCCCTTATAGATCTTCAGGGTTTTCTGAAGCCCAAACAGCTTGTTTAGGTCTCTGGCGGCCTCGTGACGCAGGGTGTACCTCATCACCCAGTGATGGAGCTGCGGGCGCACGTAAGCAAATGAGCTGTCTGCGCCTCCACGGTGCCCCGGATGCTTCATCACAAGTAAATATTTAACTACATTGGCTCTAGGAATTATGCTCTGTGGCTTTGTGTGTGTGTGTGGCTCTGTGTATGTGTGGCTCTCTGTGTGTGTGTGTGGCTCTGTGTGTGTGTGTGTGTGTGTGTGTGTGTGTGTGTGTGTGGCTCTGTGTGTGTGTGTGTGCGAATGCTATAGGCCTCGCATTTGCCTCACTATTGGCATTGTAAATGACAATGCCATTTATTTATCTGTTTTCAAAACCAACACATAAATACAAATATTGTCATTAACAATGCCAATAGCTCTAACTTTTGCAAAGGCGAGACCATTGCATTGTAAATGCTTGTTTTTTTTTAACAACTCTTTTTATTGACAAATCGCATAAAAGATACAGCTCTCCGTACCCCGGAGGAACTGCGGCAAGTACAGTACAGCATAATCAGCTATTCAGTTTACAATCAAATAGATGCCCCCGACCCCAAGCCCCTTACCCCTACCTACCCCCTGCACCGCGTCTCTCCAGCACTGTATAAAGTGTACATGCATTACAACAGTGTATTTAATATCTCCCCCATGTGCCCGTCACACCCGCCCCTCCACATCTCTTATCGGTGCCAGAGGTTCCAGCCACAAACCCCTGTAGTCCGCCCATCTTTTCCAAATTGTATAATGTTTTGTGGGGCAGCCTCTGGCTTCAAATATTGGTCGCTCCAATCCCATGCAAAAATAAAGGCCTTTTTCCACACAACCACTTTGGGAGCTCCGGGGTCCTTCAATGCCTTAGCCACATCTCTCTTCGCCACCGTAAGGCCCAGTAGAAGTAGATGTCTCTTATAAATGTTATCCCCCACCCCTTCGAGGACATGAAGTAGGCCTAATTTTGGGTTACGAGGGAGGTCCCATCCCAGCACCTCCGACAGACAGTCCCACACTCCGGTCCAAAATCTTACCAGAAAAGCACAATCCCATACTGTATGTAGAAAATTGCCCATTTCATGGCTACATCTCAAACATGCTGGGGACTCAATCAGGCCTGCCCTCCACAGCCTCTCCCTAGTATAGTAAGCACGATGTAAGTACTGAAACTGTATTAAGCGCAGGCGCATGGCGATAGCCGCTCCTCTGGGGGACTCAAGGGCTTCTCGCCAATCTTCCTCCTCCAGCTCCCCCACATCTCTCACCCAGTGATCCTGCAGTGTCTGTAGATTGGAAGAGCATTGTGTAACTAATGTTTGATATATACAGGATATTTTCTTGTCCCCCAGGTCCCCCATGAACACCTTCGCCTCTATCGGGCTGAATTCGGGCAAAGTGTCTAATCCCTCCAGTGCGGGTGTAAGTGCATGTCTAAACTGGTGATACCTAAAGAACTGCGTTCGGGGCATACAAAATTCTTCGCTAAGTTCTTGAAATGATTTAAGCGTTGTGCCCCTCAGGACATCTCCTAGCGCGGAAATTCCTATTAAGTCCCAGCCGTGGAAGCCCTGCAACAGTGCCAGTGCCTGCAGCTGCCCATTATGCTAGAGTGGGGTCTCCTCCGTCCGTCTCCCCCACCATCCCATACGACGCAGTGACTGACGCCAGATCTGGAAGACCACGTGGTTCGCTCTAGGCAGCCCCTTTCTCAGCCTTGCCGAGTACAGAATAGTGTGCAGTGTATTTGTGTCCATCAGGTACCTCTCAAGGGCGTATGAGGGATCTCCTCTGTCGCTGTTCCACCATTCATTCAGGACTATGAGATGAGAAGCTTGGTAGTAGGACAACATATCCGACGTCGCCAATCCTCCACAATACGTGGACAAAAAGCAGGTACGCAGGGCCACTCGTGCCGCTCCCCCGGCCCACAGAAATCGGCCCAGGGCTGAGTTAACCTGTCTGAACCATTGCAATGGAATTAGGTATGGATCATTCTGTAGTTGGTATAACATGCGAGGAAGGGCGACCATCTTAAAAATAGCCGATCTGCTGTAGATGTTGAGGGGCATAAGAGACCAACCCTTCATATCTTGTTGTACCCTATCCCACACCGGGACAATATTACGTTCCCAAGCTATTGCCGGCGAGACCGTCAAGAACACCCCCAGGTATTTAAGACCTCCAGCTGCGATCTGGTGTGACGATGCCCACGGCCCGATCTCCATGCGATTATCCAGCATCCAAAGCGTGGATTTCCGTGGGTTGAGGTACAATCCTGAAACCTCTCCAAAAATTCTCATCACCTCCAGAACCCTAGGCCCGGACCTATTCACATTCGTAAGGAAAAACAGAACATCGTCCGCATATAGTGCGATTCTATCCGACGGTCCAGCCTCCCATTCAAAGCACCGCAGCTGCGCATACACCCGGACCCATGCGGCTAACGGCTCCATAGCAAGAGCAAACAGGTATGGCGAGAGGGGGCATCCCTGTTGGGTGCCTCGCCCTATTGGGAAGGCCGCTGATGTTGCTCCCGCCACCCTCACCGAGGCTGTCAGATCAGTGTAAAGCAGCCGTATATATGATATAAAATGTGGCCCTAGATTGAGACGTGGAAGTAGCGCGAACAGGTAAGTCCAACTCAGGGAGTCAAAGGCCTTGTCAATATCGGCCAATAGCAGCGCCGCCTGATCCCCGGTCTTACCCATCGCCTCCACCGCCACATGTGCGCGTCTGATGCTATGTTTCGTCGCTCTCTGGGGCATAAATCCGGGTGGATCAGTTCCGTGATATATAGGAGTCGCCGATTCGCAAGCGCCTTGGCCAATATTTTGGCCTCAATGTTTAAGAGGGAAATCGGACGATAGGACTCGTGTCGGTCCGGGGGCCGTCCAGGTTTGCAAAACACCACAATTTCTGCATGCCTCCAGTCTGCTGGCAGAAGGCCATCTTTTCTCGCCGCCTCCAGGGCAGCCTTATAATGCGATCCTAACTGGAGGTGGTATCGTTTGAAAAACTCGCTTGGAAACCCATTAGGTCATGGGGCTTTACGGGTATTAAGTTCCCCTAGGGCAGTACCCAACTCCTCAGCCGATAACGGGGTCTCAAGACGTTCCCGTACGTCCTCCAGGAGCGCGCGGGGTGGAAGGTCAGCTATGAACTTGTCGACGTCCGACGCTGGGAGATATTCCACTGTTTGCGTACTCCAGGAGTAAAAATATTCAAGACATTCTCTCAACCACCTCTGCTCATCCCACCAAATTCAAAGGCACTCAACCATGTCTTAATTGCAGCCATTGCCACAACATCATCAAAGGCAACATCATCAGACACCCAATGGAAGGTCATCCCATCAAACTTTCCGTCAATGCCACCTGTGATACTTCAAACCTCATCTATGCTCTGAAATGTCCCTGTGGGAAGCTATATGTCGGTAAAACCGAACGCAAGATGAAAATACGTTTGAACGAACACAAGTCAAACATAAGATTGAAACTCGACAAATACAACATAGCCACGCATTTCACTGAAGCTAGACACACCATTGCTCAACTTCAATTTATCATTCTTGAGACAGTCACCAAAAAAGAAGGCATCAACATGAACAAATTCCTTCTCCAAAGAGAACTAGAATGGATTTATCGTCTTCAGACCATCAAACCTCATGGTCTCAATGATCGTATCGAATTTAGTTGTTTTCTGTAAATCTCTTCCATTACTGTTGTTTATATTGTACTGATATGCATTGTTCCGACCTGCTTTCTCTACATCGCTTTCCCTTCGTTGCACACCCTTCCAACATGGCCGCCACAGTTTCCTCCCTACCCGCCATCCGTTTCCGTACCCTCCCCTTTTTTGTCCATCTTTTCTTTCCATTCTTTTCATACTCATTTAACAACCACCCGCATCCACACATTTCAGGCGTTTCCAGCTTTCTTGAAGTAGTGTGCCTCACTACATGCGCTAAGAAGTAAGTTCAACCCGGCACCGCTTGTGCTCACCATTTTTGCGACCCCACTCCCTCACTGCCAGTTACCTTCGTCACGCGCTGACGTTACCTTGTTACCCTCCACTTCCTCCACTACCCATTTTAATTTTGGCCCTCACCATTGATCGGCACCTTAAATGCTTAACACCCTTATTCCGTTTCACTTCCTTATCCTCATGGTAGTTTGTCTTCTCTCTAGCGCTCCTTGAAAAAGGGCCACCGGCCCGAAATGCATCGGAGGCGTTCCCCCCGCATCACCGCTACTTTACCTTTGCAATGTTGACATTCCTGATATGATTGAAAATATCGATGGATTGAACTCCACTTAATGTGATTAAATACTTTCAAATGAACACGAACTTTTGAATCATTGTTTTGAACTCCTACGTTGTGCCTCCAACAGGGGATGTATCTGCATTACGGTGCATACACTACCTCATATTTAATTCTCGCGGTTTGACGGAACCACGACCCTCGAGAGCACACGAATCATCATACCCTTCTTACAACGGATTTGTACAAAACAGCTGTGCCCCTCCATCCCCTACTTCTTTGAGATATTCCTGCGGAGCATATTGGGCCGCGAAGTAGAGTGCGAAGCTCTCCGCCAAGTCCCTCGGGCCGAGATTGAGGCCCCAGTGTTATCCCTGAGACCTGGCAACACCTGTGCCTGAAATGTGTTTTGGCAGAGCCTATAAAGCATTGCGCTGGACTTGTCGCCCCACTGATAAATTCTGCTCCTTGTTGCCAGCCATACCTGCCGAGCCTCATCTAGCAGTGGAGAGGCGTATGATTGCTGCGCCAGAAGGAGCTGACCTACCCCCTCCTGACATCCCGCCGCTCCGCATTGGGTCTCCAACAATTCTACGGCCGCTGCAGCCTTCACTAGTTCCTCTTTCCGTTTCCGGCGCGCTGCTGCGCACCAGGCAATATCCACCCCACGAAGCGTGGGCTTCAGGGCCTCCCAAACCGTCCTCGCATCAGACACAGTGCCTAAGTTCTCTTCCGAGTAGTGAGCAATAGCCTCCTCCATCCTCTGCTGGTAGGCTTCCTGCTGTAGATTCCAAGCGGAGAGGCGCCATCGAAATGGCTGCTTCCCTTTGCCTAGGGTGACTTCTATCATGACTGGGGAGTGATCCGACAGCCCACGTGGTAGGATGGACGCCGAGGTAACCCTCTTCACAATGGCAATAGGGACAAAAATAAAATCAAGTCTTGAAAACGAGTTGTGCACCGCTGAAACATACGAATATTCTCGTTCATGTGTGTGGATATAGCGCCATGTGTCCAACCATCCCATGCCCTGCACCATGTTGCTCAGTTTGGTGGGAGTATCTGCAATGGGGTCCCCCCCGGGCCTGAACCGATCAAATCGGCATTGCATGACATTGTTCCAATCACCTCCGATCAGTGCCAGCCCCTCCGGGATCTCAGCCCATATCGTAAACAGTTTCTCAATCCATGCCCATTGTAGTGGGGGCGGGGCGTATACACTCCCCATTATCAGAGGTTCCGTGCCCAGCAACCCTTGTATGAAAACATATCTACCCTGTGTGTCAAGCCATTGTTTCGTGTGGGCATAGGACAGTCTGCGGTGCACCAAAATCGCCACACCCTGTGATCCCCTCACAAACCCTGCATGATAGACCTGGTCATAACTGTACCTCTGCAGGCTGACTGTTTTATTGCCCAGCAGGTGTGTCTCTTGCAACAATAGTATGTCCGCTTTTTCCCTTTTCCCCAGCCTTCGTACTGCGCCTCTCTTAATCTTATCAAGCATGCCCCGCACATTCCAACTCATCACTTTCATTGAGGCACCAGTGGGCCCCAGCTCGGAAACCTCAGCCACAATCGAGACGCAAGCACAACGTCGGGCATAGTGAGCATGGACACACCAACAGCATCGTTCGAGACAGCCATGTGCAGTACAACTACCCCCCCCCTGTCCCTCACCTTCCGTCTCCCCCCCCCCCCCCAGACACCCAACTAAGCACCCACATCCCCAACTCCTCCTCACCTCCCCAACCCCCCCCCCCCCCCATACCTCAGCAACAACATTGAAGTACCTGTTGCGGCATAGGATATCCCCAGCCCCCAACGGGAGGCCAGAGACTTTCTATCCCAATGGATCCTCATGAACAGTCCACCCAAACCCCCACCAACCCCCCCGAAAACGAACTCTAATCAAGGGGGAAAACCATCCGCCACTAAGACAGCACCCCCCTCCTATAGCCGCCACCCTTATCAAACAAAGTCCCAATCATTCAGCAGGCTCTGGCCGTCCCTCCTGACAGATCCACCATCTCGTTCCAGCACAACCCCATCCTACCAGGTACCACAGGAGTTCATATCTGCCACCACTCCACTAGGTATAGTCCAATCGTTCAAGGATCCGTCTGTGGTGGGTCAGGAGCCTTCTTCTTCTCATCTGCCTCCCCTCTTGAGACGGAGCTCCTCCTAGATCTGGACCTCCAATTGCTTGCGCTCCAAGCGTCGGGGGTCTGCCTTCGTGCCCCGCTCGAGGAGGAATCCAAGTCTCGCCCGGCGGAGTATGCGCTCTCACTTTCACCGTCTCATCAGTCCAATGGAACACCTCCTCAGGAGTATCGAAGAAGAGCATGCGGGACTTGTACACCACACGTAAGCGGGCCGGATATAACAGAGCATAAGGGAGCTTGAGATCTCGCAGTCGTGCCTTGGCCGCTGTAAAGGATTGTCTCTGTTGTTGTACAAGCTGAGTGTAGTCCGGCAAAATCAGGATCCTGTGATTTTCGTACATGAGGGGTTCCTTCGCTCGTGCTTGTCGCAGAATGGTGTCCCGGTCGTGATAGTTTAGCAATTTAGCGATCACCGGTCTTGGGCGGGCTCCCTCCGGCGGCTTCTGCGTGAGGGCTCTATGCGCACGCTCTATCACAAAGCATTTGGAGAGGGAGTCCGTGGGAGCCAACCCTCCAGCCACTGGGTCAAGAACCTCTCCATGTTGCCCTTCTCCCAACCCTCCGGGAAACCCACAAAGCGCAGGTTGTTCCGCCGGGCCCTCCCTTCCGCATCTTCCGCCCGGAGTGCCAGGCCTTTCTGGATCCTCTCCATGGCGGCCACCTTCCGCTTCAGGATCACCACATCGTCCTCCACACCCGAGATCCGTGCCTCCGCCTCCGTGATGCGGGCAACTGCATTCCGCAGGTCCTGGCGTAGTAGCGTAACATCCGCTCCCACAGCGCCAATCTTTGCATCGAACATGTCCCGGGATTGGGTTATCGCCGCCATAAGTGCTGGATTGTCCGGCCCGAGCCCTGTTGGCCTCCAGCGGCCCCGGCACCACCACTCGGTCCCGTGAACTTGTCTATGGGACCCTGCTTTAAAGTCCCACCTCCACTCCCACCTCTCGTCATCGTGGGCCTTGGCTGGGGCACTGGCCTTGGGATGCACTGCCCGGGCTCCGGAATACCTTTACCACTGCTGGTGTTCGATTTGCCGGGCTGCGTTCTCAGGATCAAGCAAGGGCAGATGGGTTGTTGTGTCGCCTCTCCGCTTCCGTCTCTGAAGGCCCCCCTGCGACCTCCACCGGGAGCCCCGTTCAGCGCCTCGGGTAAGTCTCTGCGTGTGCCACTAGGATCCTTCTGGCCCAGAGTTGTGTGGCGCCCACCACTCCCGAGGTACGCGCCACAACTGCCTCACTCTGAGTCCGACCTGACTCCCGACCTCGTATTACAAGTGGCAGGGTATGGGTGGCGTCGTCGTAGGTGATACCCTCCTTCCACTCATGCCAGTCTCTGGACCGCCCGGCCCTACCACACCAAGGTCCGGCACCACCAGGCCACCAGGGGTCTGATGTAATCCACAAGTCACCAGCCCCAATGAACGCTCCTCGAGCTCCCTTGCCACGACTCCACACTCCGGGTCCTTTTCCACAGCAGCAGCCAGTCAGCGGCAATATGCACTTATGTCCCCCTCATGGGCTATCGCCGGTCATCCTCCACCAGGCACCTTCCAGCATCCCCACCGAGGACCTACTGTCTTTGCAGCGCCAGGTCAGAGCAGCCGCCTCCTGGGTCTCTCCCAGGTGTCTCCAAAATTGACTCCCAGGCTCCACATGTGCTGCCAGGCCCGACCTCTCCGAGGCCCCTGCAGCCCAGCCGCGATGCAAGGGGTCCAGACGCCCCACCGATGGGTATCACCAGCTCCTGTGGGTGGGAGACTCCGTGCGGGTCGCCAGGAAAGTGTAGGGTGCCCCCGCACCCCTGGGCCCAATCGCGTTGTTCGTGGCCCCCCGCGGCACTTCCGGCCCGGGGAGCACCAAAATCGAGACCCCGGCCCGTCGGTACCCAGCTAGGCCGCAGCACGATCGCCGCCGCCGGGAGGCCCCAGCGCCCGAAAAATACCACCGGAGGGTCCCTGGGCCAAACGACACCCCAATCCGCCGTTCCAGGCAGCGGCAAGGTTTGGGGGGATAGGATAATAGGCCGGATTATTTACGGGCAGGAAGGAGCTCTTTCAGGCTGCGTCCGACATGTGAGCCTGCTAAGCCACGCCCCGTAAATGCTTGTTTTGATGCCTCAGACGGTACAAAAATAAACAGTCATCTAAAGCCCTATTTTCAGCTCTTATCTGTGCGTACTTCGAACAGCAAATATAAAAAGAAAGCACTTTTGTTTTCTAGGGTGGCCTGAATGATTCATGACTGATACTTAAAGGTAACAGACAGAATAGTCGCATTACAAATGATAACATACTATTTATTTATAAACCTATTTAGTGTTAAGACAAGGTCTTTGCAGGCTCTTTGAACATACATGGCTGGCATTTTTTCTATTGGCAACCCTACTATATGTTCCTTTTCATGAAATGCATTTTCACACTATAGCAGTAAATGCAAAATACAAATGTAAGGAATAGGCAGAGTGGAGTCCAGGGGGTACTGGAAACAGAAAAAAACGAAGCCTCGGTTACCAGTTTACAAAGAAATTAAATTTGCAAATGGTCTTTAAAGACCTGTGAAAAGCTCGGGCGTCGCATAAGGCTCCAGACACAGCCCAGCCGAGCCCACAGCAGCACACTCACTGACCTCCGGCCTCACTTAAACGAGGACAGCCTGGAAATGCAGCAAATAAGCATCGCCGCACTTCCTTTACATGTACTTGAAGAGGCCTTTGCGCCCCCTTGGAACCCATCCACGCCTCCCTAAGGGGGCATGCCCCACAGTCTGAAGACCTGTTGTAGAGTGATGCACGTGGAATCAACATTTTTGTCGTTGTATGTATGAAATACTCACACAAAATAACTAAATATAAAATGTAGAAACTTATGACACTGCCACCTTTCGGTTGCGAAAATTGTGATGCTATAGGACACCTGGCTGTGTTGTCAGTTTGTCTAGCTGATTGGTGTTTGACATGACTGGTGGAATAATCCATTTCCTTTTGTTCTCTTGCAGAGGCCCAGCCTCCTTGGAAGCCGTACTGTATCACGTAAGTATGTTTATAGTGACAAAAATGGACATAACGATTTCACTCTTTTTTTGTTTTTAAGAGCTGTTCCTTTTGTGGGAGTGCTTATTCCGAGGATGGAATTTAATTTCTCAAAGGATACCTTTAGAGCCGTCCAGCGATATGCGAATATGCGATATACCCCAGGGTATATGCTGCGCTTTACAAATGCCAATAAATAAATAAATACATAATCTAGTTCAGCCAAGATGATGATTGGTCGAAAGTGCTGAGTATTGAGCGCAGTTAAGCTCTATAAATACTTCCAGATAAGGATGCATTATATATGTGTTCAGTTTAGGGAGCACTGTTGAGTTTTTACCTCAAACTTGCAGCAGGCAGGTTTGTATCTGGAGCCTTAAGGAGCGCACTTTTCAGATCACACATGAAATAGGATATAGTAGGTCAGTTAAAAGCTAAGATGAGTATAAAGTGTCAGAAGTGCCTAGTAGGTGCTATATTGTAGGTGCTAAATCGGGCTGTATTCGATTATTGTACTGTAGAATGACCAATGTTGTGGGTGTTTGCATCAATATGAGGTACTCTGGGGACTGCAGTGTGTTGAAACACTTTTGGGTTTGGTCCTTCAGGGCTCCATCAGAAAGGCTGCACAAACGTTGTAGGATAGAATCAGAATCTTCTACGAGGGATGACTGGTGACAGTACTCCAGCTTGTGTGGACCTTTTGTGTCTTCCTTTTTCGTCTGGCAGGGCTAGACGCGGGGTCCGCGGGCAGCTGGAGATGTAGGAGTATGGGGTGAAAGAACTGTATGTTTGCACGGTGAGCAGCTTATCTACTCTTAACTTGCCAATTCTCTTTTTAGAATTTGCCATTTACCAAGGACCGTCGTGTACCAAGAGCAGGTGGCTTCCGTAAGTACAAACAGGCAAAGTTACACAGTACGTTGATTATGTTTCTTTTGTTCTTCAGAAATCCACCACAAGTAGGAAATGCTGGTGCCCCTACACTGGATGCAGGTGGGGGATCCAAGGGACATATCCCAACTACTTGTAGTGGTATGGTCTTGTGACCTTGCTGTTGTAAGTTAGAGAAGTCTTTCCAGCCCTATCCTGTCTTTCCCTTGGACAACTCCTGTGTCATTGAGGATGTTACTTCTTCGCCCCCCTTTGCCTCTCAGGTTTGCTGAGGTTGAATAAACCTGGCCTTTGCTGACTCTTTTCTTCTCCTTTTTTGCAGAGGCAACTGTCCTCATCTAAACACAGTCCGGTTATTTCGAACCACTGCTACCTGCAGTAAGTTATGAGAGCTGCCCAGTCTCCTACCATGGGTGCATGTGCCAGATTGCTAACACTACCTATTTGAAGTTGTGCCCCTGAAAGTGCACTGGGGCGTGGTGTACATATGCACTTGGTTGGGAATGATGGGATGACTAGGGCAAATCCTCCACATTAATGTATCTTCAGACTTGACTGTGTACATCAACTGGCCAGTGGGACGCAATGCAGAATTTGTGAGTAGAAAGAAATAATCACAGTCGGTAACTGATATTGATACCCCTTGTAAGAAATGGTAATGCCCCAGTATGTAGCAAGGTCTGGGCATGAGAAGAGCTGCACCAGCAGATACCACATCATTCAGCTGTGAGGACTGAACCTAGTTTCCTTTGTAGCATGCTTCTCCCTTCTCAGAATCTGCAGGTCTTTTCTCCTTGTGATGACTGTAATCCACAGATTGACATTTTGTCAGTGTTGTTTCTTTAAAGTGAAGACTAGTTGTGGCAATGTGAATCTGTTCCTTGTTCACGGTGCCCCATATTTGATGTGCGTTGCACATTGCTAGACGTGTGCACGCCCCCGTTTCTCAGAGGGTGAACATTTTTCTTGTATCTTCTACTTGTGTTTATACCTGTTGACTGCTTCCCTCTCGCCCTGCCTCCAATTAATCCAAGTTCTGCTTCATGTCTTTAATTGGATGAGTCTCTTGCTGTGGCGTTAATATTTGTAAGTGTGCTTGGTTATTATCCACGGTAATTGTCTCCTTTTCTTACAGATCAAGATGTGGTAACTGTAAACACACCAGCATTTGCAGAGTCTGTCACAGAGGGAGATGTCCGGTGGGAGAAAGGTGAGTGCACCTTCTATCCTTATTGACCTGATAAACGTTGGACTCAAATACTCCTCCGAGAACCTGCTCACCTTTGTTTGTTATAGTGCACTTGCTACCCATTTCTGGCTCTAGCATTATTTTTGCTTTCTAAGCCCAAAACCAACTTTCCCTGTGTTCGCCCACTATTGTGGCCCGCTTGCTCTGCTTGATTTTGCCCTGTGCTATCTTTGACTCTGCTTGCTCATTCTCTTCATTCTGCTCCTTCTGGATCACGGCTGACTGGTGCCGCTTGCTTCCATTTTTTGTCTCCATCTAACCTGTTTCCTGTGGCTAATACATCGTTACTAGTTGTGGCCACACTTAATGTATTGCAAGTGACTGCTTTGACTCATTGACCACAGCTACGCTTGCTTACTCCCTTGAACAGCTTGCAGCTGGCTCTTTCCTTACTATCTCGCTGCTTATGGCTCCCTCCGGTTCTGCTTGCTCTTTGCAGTCCAGTGAGCCTTTCTAGGGGCCCGTGGTTTGCTCCTCTTGCTACTGGTATGAAGCCAGATTTTACTCTGCTTGCTACATCCACTCCTGGCTCGCCAGGTTCACTCCCTGCTTATGGCTCCTGCTTTCCAAGGCTGCCTCTCCTGCTACTCAAACAATGCCTGCTTGCTGTCCTAGTTCATGGCCAATTTCCTGCACCTGCTTTGCTTGATCACTACCATTAGATGTCTGATGTTCTGCTCACACAGTGCCTACTTTCGAGTTTTGCTCTGCCTGCTCTCTTATGACTAGATATTGGAGCTTGCAGCATTGGCTCACTGCCTGCTGGCATGTTTTCCATAATGTTCAGTTGAGGGCCCCCTGGTGGCATCATAGTGCATGTTTAATACTGTAATACTAGTTCAGAGCTTTCTCCGCCCTCGCCTTCTGTGATTGGTTCAAGGCTGAACGTATGTCTTTCGCAACTCTTCACTCTTTTGCGATTGGCTGGTGGTTTTAACTGTGTATAAAGTAAGTCCTTCTCTTCTCCCCTTTGGAAGCTGTCACACACACCTTGAAATAACTGCAGGTGTTTCTCCTTGTGGTGGCTGCGTGCACAGGGGGGTGTGGTCAAGTCTTCTGTCCGTGACGTGTGTTTTTCTCCTGTTTGGATGAAGTCTATATACGAGACACATTTGTTGCGTCTAGCTAATCAGTGGATTATATGTGTGTCCTTCGCATGTCCTCCACTGTAACAGTAATACCTGGGCACCATCTGTGTAGTTTGTTTTAGATGTGCCCCGGAAGTAAATCGTTAATCTGCATTCCTATCTCTTTTATACTTTATACATCACTCCCTTACTAGACCATAATTATGTAGCCTGTCAATGTGATTTGTATATCACGCTCATCTGTGCCCTCAAAACATGCTTCTATAGCTGCCCCATATGAAAAAATGCTTCTATACCATGGTCTTCCATGCTTGCTTAGTAAGCACACCCATATACTAGTGTTCATTTTTTGCCTTGCTGCATTACTCAGGGCGTTTTTTCCATTCGTCTTGTGTGCATGCCCTTGTAGCTTTCTCTTTAGTGCATTCTCTGTGTACATGTTTATGCTGTAGTGATTCAGTTATGTATTGTGTATGTACCACTATAGTAGCATTTTTTATGCATGCCCTGTGCATACACTTATGCATTAGTGCTTTATTATTCCCTTGTTTCCATGTCCCTGTAGCTTTGTTAAGTGTGTCTATTCCGCATCACTCTAGAGCAGTATGTTACGTGTCATCTGTGCATGTCCTATGGGTGCCTTGTTTAATGGTTCCCATCATTGCACATCAATGAATCTCCTTTATTATGACTTCCCTCTCCAGTAGCTGCTTACATGTTTTCTTTTTCAGCTGTGGGGGACACCGTGTCTGAAGACGAGGTGGTATGTGAGATTGAAACTGATAAGGTAAGTATAGTGGCTAGCTTTGCCATCCTCTCCACTTCCACGGCTGTGACTTTTGGTGTGGCTTGAACAGACTGACACCATTGCCTTTCTGCAGGGTCTGTTCTTGGACATTCTAGTCTAATAAATTAATTGACTGTTGCCCAAGTCCACTTATTATACATTTGGTTTTCTGTATGAGTCAGCCTCGCTTTTTAGTCTTGATCTGTAACAATATCTGTCTGGACTTTTCGCCATACCTCTTCTTGCCTTTTCTTTTATAATTTAGCTATTTGCTCACTGTTGACCTTTGCATTTGCTCTTTCAGTGTCAATCTTCCTTTTCCTGCATCTATTGTTTAGCCTCTTTCTGATAGTTATTTGTTGAGTTCTGCTTATTGTTGGAAATCCATCGAGCAGTATGATTGTTCTCAGTTCTTTCCTCTGTTTTACTTCCATCTCGTTCTCCTCTCCTACTGGTCTCATTTGCCCTTACATTCCACTTAATGACATGCATTCAATCCTCAACCATATCCTGGAGCCACCCTTAATTTGCCATATATTCGTCTTGGTTCTGGTTTAGAAGTCCTGATACGAGTCCTTCTTTAGGAACTGTATGTCTATAAGCTCACCAGGAGTTCCCTCCGCTCATTCATCCACCTCCCCACTTTCCTGAGAGCATTACACTAAACCAAGCGGTCCACCGTCTGCTTTGCCTGAAACATTAGACCAGTCCTCCAGTTCGTACAGGCGACCTCTACCTCTCACTCCTCTAACAGTTGTTGAAGTCAGACTAAAAAGGACTTGTGTCCCTCCACTACCTTCTTATGTGTGTTTCATCACATAGACCCGGTTGTGCTTTAAGCCCACGATCAGGATCATGGAGGTGTCTCCTCTTTTTGCGCCAGCCAGCCATGGTACATAATGTCATAATCTCTGGAAGGCTTGAGAATGACACCAACTCCATTTTCGGACACTGAGGCCATGTAGATTGTGCTTCATGTCCTAATCTATAGTAGCAAATTGTTGTTGTGATGAGCAAGGACCCTATCCATTGTGTCTGACCAATCTGTTACTAAAACTAGCATCGCAGATGTCACTAAAATGATAGTGACCATTGTCTCTGCTTGATACGTTTTCCGTTTTTATTGTTAAACTGTCTGTAAACATGATATATTCGTATCACTACAGTATTTAGTGTTAGTTTGACATGGTTGTGAGTGTAACTCACCTTGAATACGTTTCTGAAATACTTGACTTAAGGTGCTCTGTTGTGCAGCCCTTTCTTTGAGAAGGCCTCTGGGACTGGGTCTATTTAGGCAACTCCTACAAGTAGAGGCAGCTTGATGCAGGTTGAGATACACCCTTTCATTTACCTGTCGTGTTTTAGAGCTTACTGTACCAGTGGGATTGTTCGCAATATTTATAATGTTACTTTCTCTTCCCTGTTACCCTCATTCCTCCCACCCTTGGGCCTCATTTGCCCCTCTACTTTCTTTCTGTGAGTCCATTAATACATTGCCCCTTCCCTCTGACTCAAACTTTCCTTCTTTGTCACATGTGTGCTCGTTCCCTTCTCAAACGTATTAATTTATAAAGTTTTATATAGCGCCGACTTGACCCAAGAGGGTATTGGAGCACTTTACAATTAGGATTGTTGCATCAAAAGTTACATCAGTTACAAGAGCATAGTAAGGTACAGTACATAAAACAATGTTGCGAGAATTTGTAGGAGGGCGGGGAGGAAGGAGACATAGCAGGAAGACGAGGAGGAACTGTGCCCAATATCCGGCTGGGTAGGTGACGATCAAGGGAGAAACCAGGGCCAATCTCCTCCTTAGCTGTCTAACCGCTCCACCTCACTCCAGCGCCAATGTCGTCCCGGCGGGTAGCTCCTCCACAATTCGCCTCACGGCGAGGCAATCAGCGCCGAAGTCTGTTCGAACGAAACTTCCTTTAATAGCTCACCTCTCACCTGGTTTTATTAAGTCTCTTTTCCTCTTTGTCGCTGCCTCCATCATCATCCTCTGTTGACCTATCTGCATGCTTCACTCTTTCTCCTTCGATCCTGGCTACTTCGTCATCCTTTCATCATGTTTCATCTTCTTCTCTCCTCTCTGGATCGGGCTCTTTGTCTGACCTTTTAGAGTTCTGGTCTTTGGCACTATACTTCTGATCCACACACTGCAGTCTGACTAGTCTCCTCTCTCTAACCTCTCCTGACAGACATCTGTACAAGTTCCGGCTCCGGCTGCTGGTGTGATTGAAGCTCTCCTGGTTCCTGATGGGGGTAAAGTGGAAGGCGGGACACCCCTCTTTACACTCAGGAAGTCTGGAGGTGAGAGGGCAGCTCTATATATTCCAAGCCAGCTCTGCTACCAGGGCAGCATAATCATTGATAGTGTAGGAAACCATGGGCATAGAACGCAGTCTGTGTGGAGTGTTGTAGGAAGCTGGCTTACAGGTATCTGCTAGTAGAAATGGCTAGTATTCATAAAAATGGAGCACTGAAGACTGAACACGTAATTTTCGGTAAAAGATGGAGTAATATTTTTTTTTGTACATTTTTTAGCTGCTGCCCCTAAAGCAAAACCAAGTGAGGCTGCTCCACCTGCACCCCCGAAACCAGAGGCAGCCTCGCCACCTCCTGCGGCAGGGCCCATCCCCACCTCCATGCCTCCAGTGCCTCCAGTCTCCTCTCAGCCGATGGAGAGCAAGCCAGGTGAGTCCTGCTTCCATTTCGCAGCAGCACCAGGGCCAGTACTTACCTCTTGTTGTTTTTCAGAGGCCTGTATATGAAGTAAATAATGGGGATACAACCTCTTTGAGAGCACTTTTGACTTTTAAGAGCTGGTCCTGCAGGGGCCCTCCACTATTTCCCAGCTTAATTTAATGTCTTATCTTGTCTTATGGATCTGATAAGAGCTCAGATTTTTTTTTTGTGCCCTGCTACTTAGGATTGGTGAGACCAGGCTGGTCAGCATCCATGCATTTTGGTGTAGCATTAGCAGGCGGTGCCAGGTAGGATGGAAATAAAACCGCGTCTAACTCTTTGGACACCGCCCACAGCATCCGTGTAGGTCACACGGCCTAGTCAATTCCAGTTAACACCTTTGCACATTCAAATTTAGGTCATCCGCTCATAAAAAAACCTCAGCGAGTTGAGAGGATGGGGGTCTGATGAGCAGAGGTGAAGATCAAGCGCAGTCAAAGTGTAGGAAGCGAGCACCTCTCATGTTTTGTGTCAGATGCAGGTGAATTCAGCCTGGTTCTGCATGATGTCATGTGCTGCGGTGGCGCTGCATGTTCCTTCCTTGGTGCGTTGTAATTCTTGCCATCTCCATTTAGTGTCTGCAGTGAAGCCGACTTCTCTTCCAGCTGTTCCAGAGGGGCCACCTGCCACGAGTTCTCGATCCGAACACAGGGTAAGCCATAAAGCTGCACAATGCGGGGCTCCCACCTCTGTCATATTGACTGCTCATCATCAGTGTTTTGTGGTGGCCCTGATTACTAGAACTATTCTGTTACGCTCATTCGGGTTATTGCTTGCTTTAGGGTTTTGTGATGTTTCTCAGGGGAGATACTGGGAGGGAGTAAATACTTTAGTTAGAACGATAAGTATAGGGGAAGTGAGTGAAAATCTGCCATCTTGGCTCTATGGCATTGTTGACATTTGCTCTGCCCTGAGGGCACCAATTGTCCATTCATGGCTGGAAACCTTTGATGACCTACCAGTCTGATCGTTTATAGGTGCTAGTGCAGGTATTGAGTCCTGCTGATCACTGGTTGTACCACTCAGTAGATTTCTTCTTTGCTGAGGGTCCTCTGAAGTTCATCGGAACCCTGGAGAGACGTTCAGGTAGAGGAGGAGACCGCAATTTTGATGGCCAATCCTACCAAGTGGATGTTGCCTTGGTGACCATGGCCTTTCTATGAAAGAATTCTTGGGTGTACCTAGTCGATCTTCAAATGGGCTGGTTACAGAATGGTAATACAAATAAGTTGCATTGCCATAGAATAGGGAGCAGACGGAGTAGCTTGTCCTGGCTCATTCAGTTTTAGTTTCACTCCCTAGTTTGTGTCACTTTCTTTCTTATACACTGGGAGCCTGGATAAACCTACTCCTTTCTGAGTTTAGTGGGTCCCCAGTACAGACTCCCACTATAGATAGTGTCCGAGTTCATTCTCATCAGTATAGAGCATACTCGCAGCTTTCTGTTTCACAGTAAAAAGGACACCTAAGCACAGGCATGTTCTTTTTAGGGTAATGCATGCCAGTCCACCGGCTTCCCCCTGTTTTAAGAGAGTATCCATGTTTAGACGCTTTCCCTCCTACATAAAGGATATGTAGGTAAAAAATGCCCTCTCCCCTCCTTTAACAATACTCCATGCCCTAGCATAGCTGCCTTCTTTCTTTTGTAGAAGATACTGCCGCACAGCTATCTCTTCTCAGTATAAAGGATACCTAGGTGCAGGCTCCATATTAGTGCAAAGGCTACCTAGATCCACTGGCTGCTCCCCTTTTACCAGAATATTCAGGCATAGGACGCTCGCCAATATAGCAGGTACAAAGACACAGCTACCCTCTTCCCACAATATACGAGCAGATCCGCCTTCTCATTGGTATTGAATAGGCCTGGGCGATAAATTCAGTTCTGCTCGCGGAATTTGGGTAATTTCACGTTCCGCCCAGAACGCAAAATTGCCCAAAATTCTGCGTTCCGCGACTTAATGAAATTTTTTGCTTGTTCGCGTTCTCAAAATGCGTGTTTGTGAGATTTCCCCCCGAGCACGCAAACGGTGATTGCGAACAGGAAAAAAGCATAGCGTACATGCAATTCCGCCTGTTCGCCGAACTTCTGCGTGTTCGCAGAGATTGTATACCGTTTCGCGAAGATTTGCTTAGCGTAATTACGCAAATTACGCCCACCCCTATTCGCAGAGATTTTATACCGTTTCGCGAAGATTTGCTTAGCGTAATTACGCAAATTACGCCCACCCCTAGTATTGAAGATACTGAAGTGCTGCTGCCTGCTTCTCAGGTTAATGGATACATAGACACTGGTGCCATACACAGCCTCCGTATCATGCAAAAATACCTTTTCATAGCTGCACTGTCTCCAGGCTCAGCTGGCATCTCACCAAAATAATCGGTACAACTTCCCCGCTCCCTTGTACAGTGGCACACCACGTTCTCCTTCCACCCTTCAATTTGTGCTCGTGCAGGTTAGTCTCAGGGGTGGAAGTGAAAATAACATAGTAGCATTTTTCATTTTCACTCTCCTGAGCACCTTTGTTGGAGAAAAAAATGCTGACTGGAATTGTGCTAAATTTGGCAGGAAAGTAGCACTTTAAGCTCCTTTGTTGGTTTACTGGAAAAACTATTCAGTTTTTTTTAGTAATCAGCATTACCAAATTTTCAGGTGGACTACCTAAAGAGGCTGAAAATCGAAGATTTCTGGACCCATTAATCTGAACGCGGTTTTCAAAACTAAATTAAAAAAATAAACAAATCTTATATCTTATTGGACGAGGGAACTTGTTCCCCTCGACCTCCATTTCGTTTCTGCGGATCGCAGAGCTCTGTTTGACTGGCAGCAGGTAAAATGTTTTTTTGTGCATGCAATTACAGGATGTGCCCACGGTTGTCATAAAAATAGATGTGAAGGCCTCCTAAGTGGAAAGAGGATGGGCATATTCTAACCCTTAGGCCTACGTGACAAAAACCAACATCTTTTCACGCTAGTGCATAGAGTGCAAAATCAACGTCTGGTGCAAGAAACCCAGGATTGGTAACCAAATTTGTGTAAGACCATTACAGGAAATGTCGCCAATAGGGATAACAATATTTTACGTTTATAAGTGGCTGTAAGCCACAAACGTTGTGAAAAGTAATGTCAAAATGCTCCAAATTCAACAAAAAAAGCCCTCAAAAAAATCCTTTTGAGAAAACTGTTAAAAAAGAAACCTCTAAACATCTAGGGCCTGAAAGACCATCCGTAATTGGGTGGCTTCAGGGTCTAGCCATAGGCCAGGCTTTATGGTCGTTTCAGCTGTGTGCATTGGAGGTTGGTGGTCTGCGCTGAGTCGGGTGCATGGGCAGGTCCTTGGCCAGGCCCTGGCTGTGAGCACCCCCCACTGACAACAGCCGAAGGTGTTACACGGCATGAGTTGGTCACCACAGGCATGGGCAAAAGACACACGCAGCAGGAGTGTGCTACCCGCAATGGGTTGGCGCACTGGGGAGTCATAACTTTAAAGTTGTTGGATGCACTAGAACATGAGGATGAAACCCTGAAATTCGCTGAAAAAGGTACAGTTAAAGTACAGTTGTGGTAAGTAATTAAAACTGAAAACAGTGAAGGTCATCTGTTATTTATAGCCACAATGCAAAACAGCCATGCAAACCATAACTCCCACATGAAATGCGGTGCTTATGACCTCTCAATACGTGAAACAACACTTAAAAGTACAGCATAATTAAATTACAACACATACACAAAATCCATGTTCATAGCCGCCTCGTTGATGGTTAATGGTAATATGAAATCTAATCTGACCTGTAACCTCACCTTTGACGTTAGTACTGTGATAGCATCATGGTGTGGTCATGAGTAACGCGTTTGTTGTGCGAGTCCTGGAACTACCCGGGAATCTCAGAGAGACTGGGGGATTTAATCAAATCTGGGACCTTTGTTGCTCTCTCTGTAATGGAAAACTGGCCTCTGAAGATTCTTATGTATAAAAAGAACAGTTTAATCATTCCTTGAGATAGGAACCAAGCAATGCACATCGCATAATTCACGACATTTGCAACACTAAGACCATGTTGCACAAAATATATATTTTTTGCAATTATTAGTTGATCACGAATTCCCCACTGATATCATTATTCCGAGGCCATAGTTAATCAAACCCCCCCTGCCAGAAACAGTATTTTTTTTATGCGCTGTTTGCACCCACTAGCTCATAGTGATCTATGGGTAAATGACACTAAACACACTATAAATGATGCAAACCTTGGGGAGAGAAAACAAGACTACTACTGAGACTTGTTTATGGTAAAAGGCAATAGGACCGGAAAGCCACGGTTTGCCTCTGCGTTTGGGGTTCGGGATTCTTGATATTTCGAGACTTGAACGTCTGGTGATTAGCAGATGCTTGTGACACTAGGTCGGCTGCTCCAATTCCACCGGGGACCGAGGGCAGCAGACTGGTGTGAAATGCGTGCCCGCTGGTAAAAGACTAGATTCGGCTCGAGCACATGCCGGCCGGGCTTTAGACTTCCGTTCCGTAGGACAGGAGACCCGCAAGTTAGACTTGGAACTCTCCTTGCTGCTGGCTGCCGGGGTCAATGAGGGGTAAGAGGCCTGCTCACATGGTACCAGGGCAGCTGCTAGTGGGTGCTGAGAAAAGGGCGTTGGGGCCTCATTAAGGTGAAGAAAGCAAGCACAGATTGACACAGGAAGGGAGGTGCTCGCCTAGCAGAATCACCGCTCGACTCATCTGCACATGCTGTTTGATCTTGTACAGCCCTGCTCCTGTCTTGTTTGAAGAGTACAGAGGAGTTTCTTGGCACTTGTGCTCATGTCTGGTTTCCTTGGGTGTGCACAGCACCTCAACGCGGACACGCTCATTGGCAGTCAGGCTTAATCCGAATTTAGAGAAAGTGGGCGACATTCTGCGCCGTGTTCAGGAAACATTGCAGCAAGGTGCAGCTGCCTTTGAGCGGCCCTGCGATTAAGTACTGCTGATGTGATGCCTATGTTTAGCAGGGCATGCCTGCCCTGACTTGCTCTCTGTTTGTTTGAAAAAAAAATCAAAAACATTTTTTTTTAAGGTGCAACTGCCTTTGTGTACATGAAAATCTCCTTTGCTGAGCGGAGCTCTGACTTGTATGCTAGGACTATGACATTTGGGTATAGGTCACTGCTAATGAGTTCCAGCTAATATAAAGATCAAACTGCTCCCAGAATGCACTGCGGGGCTGGAGTCTTGACACCAGGCTGGCACAGTCCCCAGGAATGAGATAGTTTACATATTTCCTCCAGACAGGCCTGAAAAGAAAGAAGCAGTCGAGCGGAGGAAGTGGTAAACGGATATTGCCTGATAGTTCCGTGTTGGCAACAGATTCTTTCCATTCTGAAGTCACATAAATGAGGTTCAGTCATCCCAGAATAATCCGAACAGCTGCACTGAGAGTCATCGAGATCAGTCTTCAGTTTGCACTGATTCCATTGTTTGATATTGATAACGGGCACTAACATTCTCATTCGTTCATTTAACACCTCGCATGCTTCGAACGTTGCGCGCCAGTGCAGAACGTTCGAAAAGCGGGTGGGGCTGCGTCGGCCAACGGTCGTTCGCAGCACCAGCCAGGTAGTGCTCCTGCACCGAACGGGTTAAAGAACAGATGGAGAAAGCGGCCCCATTTGCCTGAAGTCGCTGGACCCCACTATGTATCATGCCTTACAGCACCTACTGCATTTTAAAGCTGGCTGAATGGGCATGGGGATATATTTCGAGGACGAGTTACCCCTGTGAGACCAAAGGATGGGGAGGCCAGTTTGGGGTCTCCCTTATCCTAGTTGACTTGAATGAAAGAGCATTTATAAAGAATGCAGCTACTCAGAAAGAGTGTCCTGGTGCAGGTAAGACCCTATCAGACCTGCTGCTGCTGAGGGGTGTCTTTCAGGAGCACCAATTAATTTTGCCATTAGGCGGTTGTTGTGTTTTGGGGGGAGGGAGGGTTGGAATGGGGGCTCCCACAGTCATCCAAAAAGGGTAAAAATGCTTAACCTTCAAAACTCTTCTAAAATTGTAGCCACTTGTTTGGTAGACACCGAGTGCCATTGCTTCACTTTACTGTCTAGCTACCTCTATCCCTGTCTTTCACTTCCCTGCTGATGCACGTTTTTCTCCATACATGAAATCCTTCTTCATCACATTCATGCTAGTATGTCACCTCTCTACACCCTGTCCTCTGAATTTCTGCCCCTATGACTCCTCTTCCAACATATTTTTAAGTATTCCTGACTTTCTGCTCCATTCTATGCATAATGCAGCTTCTGCTGGACCGTGCATCCTTGCCTCTCTAATGCTATGTTTGGGTTGCAGGTGAAGATGAACAGAATGCGTCAGCGAATTGCGCAGCGCCTGAAAGAAGCTCAGAACACGTGTGCCATGCTCACCACCTTTAATGAGATCGACATGAGGTGCGACCCTCCGTATTCTACTGTTGCAAGTTCAGCTTGCATGTGCTGCCTATACCCGTGTGTCCTTTTCTTAGTCTCATGGACCTTTCCTGGTAGAGCCTCACAGGATCTGTGGCGCTGGAAGTCTTAATTGCAACCTACTCTTTAATCCTATACTTCTCTCCATCATCCCCGGTTTCTTTTCTCCCATTTTCTCTGCTTGCATCTTCCTGCCAGGGTGTAACAAAACAATCCAGGCTTGCTCTAGGAGATGGTGGTGGATTAGAAATTAAGAAGCACGATGCTGCTATAAATAACACACTATAAGTTAATTCTGCAGTTTGAGCTTTTACTTCTATGAACATTTGGTACCTGTTAAAAGTAAAGACCAGTTCAAAATTATTTTGTTGCAAAAAAAAAAACCAGAAGGTGCTACCAACTTCTGGGTCAGAGATAAGACAAATGAATTTTGTTTGTGCTAAACTCAAATTATTTTCATATGGGCCTGTTTGGCTTATTTATCATATGGGTTGGGGAGGTATCTGGATAGTTCATGGCACCTTTGAAGCTGTTGCTTTTATTATTTATGTAGGCCCATCCAGTCTATGGGGCAGAGGTACCAGATGTATTGAGTAAGTATCAAGAGGGAACTACATCTTACTGGCCACCCTGAATACAATGTGGAATTATACTATACAGAGTGTTCGAATCTCTATTAACAGAGTTTTCCACAAAACATCCCAACATTTAAAATCCAAAAACCCAAACTGACAGGAGAGTCCCACCCACTTTCCAAAAAGAGCTTAAGAGAGCCAAAGGCAAGTTCATAGAAAGTCTTTGATTCCAATGTAATGGGCACAGTCACTGGAACAGGGGCTGAACAGGTTCAAGATCCCTGCATAGGGAATATATCCCAGTTGATCTTGGCACAAAAAATAACATTCTCTGTAGGTGCCAAACTTCAGAAGCCCTTGTATCGCAATTGGCTAGTTGTAATTATTGTTTTCAATTGATGAAGACACTCATAGGATCATGGATATTCCACAGGATGGACGAGTCTGAACTAGTAACTGACAATTAGGGTCAAGTGGCCAACTGTGACTTTAAAGATAGATATGTATTGAATTGTAATAGAAAGACCATTATAATGGCTCTGACTGGCTCACTCGCCGCTGGGTCTTGGATGAAGAAAAGCATCTTGTATACTTTGTTTTTGTTCCTTTGAGCATGGAGGACAAAAGAGTAATGGGCTCCATCACTGGTAAAGTGTCTCGATCTTCTGCTTTCAGTAGTGACATCGTATCGAAGTTCAGATGAACGCTAAATAACAATCCATGGGGACAAATATTTACTGACTGTAGGGCATTGACGGAAAGACAAAGCCTACCAAAAGGGCATGTTTATTTAAAATCTAAATACTCCTCTTGTAATGAGGGATTTCAATATCTGGACTTCACTTTCTTTCATGACTTTTTGGGCAGTGACAGAACTACGTTGACTAGTGAGAGTGGGTAAGTGGGAACCGTAGACAGTTTCTGTGGTTGCTACACTTTGTCCAGCCCACCAGAGGAAAGAAGACCGGCTGGCCAGAAGGGTTTTGGGTCAGTGGAGGAAATTTGTTTTTGTTAAAGGAAGGAAATGTGTTTTCCTTCAGTACACCAAACAACTGCAGTTTTGGGCTAAAAACCCAAGGAACAAAGATCGTGCACATCGTGACATCGTCTACTAAAGATAGACACCTTGTATTGAATACACAATTATACAGAATTTTCTCTCCTAATGTGTCCATCTCCGACTCTAGTCACCCATGACACTGTCTCCTGGGCTCAAATAGACCAAACATGCAGCTCCAATTACTGCATGCAACTTAAACACGCCCAAGAAGACAATTTCCTACCTATGTGTGGCCGACAGAATGCCTCCCTTCCATGGCTTCTTGTAAAAGGTTGGGCACCCCTGAACTAGCTGCCACTCAGTGACAGTTTCCGTATAGATGACAGTAACGATTCTTAATTATGGATATAGCTACAATTTATGGTCTGCCTGTTTCCAGTAGAAACAAAGCTCTGTGGAAAATGTTACCACAAATCAGGGAGTGTCTCCTATGGACTTTTAGATTTTGGCATGCACTGGAAAGAAGCCATAATGCTGAACATAAAGAATTAATTGACAGAGCAGCACAGCTTTTCTGAGCCTACCTGGTTCTTCTTTTCGTTCAGTCTTTCCTCTCGAATAGTCTCTTGTATGCTACATTATACCTAGCCTTTCCTTTCTTTGCCACTCTCCCCTTGGTTTCCTGCCTGTCTTTCTCCCTGTGGTCTACTACATACTCTTCTTTTCTCCTATCCAGCTTGCTTTTTTCCCCTGTGTCACGTTCTCCTTCCTGCATTTCTCTCTCTCGTAGTCTCCTGCTGCTTTCTCTGGTTTACCGCCTGATTGTCCCTTTTGTCGAGTTGTCTTCCTATCTTTTGGTCTCCCCAGTTCTGCTTTTCTCTATCCTTTCATGGTATCTTCGATGCTTTTTCTCTTCACAGAATCGTGATTTGCATCTCTCCCCCAAAAGTCTGCATTTTCACTTTCCTCCTCGTCCCCTGCTGTTCTCTGAACCATTTGCACATGGTGCTTTGTTAATGGGCTGGTGGGCTGGAGGGCAGCTTTGGTTTCCACCCATTAGGTGAAATTGAGTTTCCTTATGAAACCCAACCTGACTCCTTAAGACAAAACATGTAAATATTTTGGGTTTAGAAAGCTAAGGTTGACAAAACAGAGCTGATTATGGGTCTAAGCAGGATTCTTTCCAGTGTATAGTCCTGTCTAGCAGAATCTCGGTATCTGCTTTCGGCCCTAATTGGATTTGCATGGATTGACCTGGTAGCCATTTCAAGCCTTAACGGAGACCAGCAGGGTCCTGGGGGTGAGGATTTGCGTCTGCTGGGCCTCCTGGGAGCAGGCACTGCTGCCTGGCGCTCCTCGGTGCTCACATTTGGGCTTTTTTCAGAGCAAAGATTATTATCGCGGTTTAGTTTCTCTCTCCTTGTCTCATTCCGGTGTATCTTGGGATACAGTAATGGATTTATACGAGTAATTCTAGCATTAAACGAGGTTATATGCAGGAAACATAACATTTTCAGATTATAAATCCCTTAATAGTCTATCTGAAGCTCCGATAAATGTGTTTACAATAATGGGCGGGGAGCTTTTCTGAATATTTCAGAGTCATTGATCAGTGTGTCATTTCCTCTTTGTAGAAATGTCCATCCCTGATGCCATCTTGTTGCACTGTTCAATGTTGCTACTCCTGCCTTTCAACTACAAATTGGCAAGTGATTGTGCGACAACTGGTGTCATGGGTTTCTGAGCTTCAGTTGTATAAGTAGTTTACCAGCGGTGTTCTGGTTCCATAGTACTTTTGGACCCCAAACTGGATAACCAAGTACTCCTCTCCTGCTGTGATTCTTTCAGGGTAGCAAGACCAAGCAGTCCAAGGCTTACTGAAGGAGGTGAGGTGGGTTAGAGTTTCAGAATGGTGTGTACACAGTAAGACCAGTTAAAAAGAACAATGTCCAGTCAGTGCTTTGTATGATATAAGAAAAGTACTGTAGTAGACAGCTAAAAAAAATATACTACACAAACGCGAAGATACTGTGAAACAAGAAGTCTCTCCAACCCCCTGGGCCATAGTTCTACCCACTAACTGTATTGTGTTGCTAAAATGCTAAACATTATAGAATCAGTTGACATTGGATCATACAGACACGTTTCACAGGGTTGCTCTTCAAAGATAAATCCAGAGTACCAACGCTTGTATTTCAGTGATTTTTGCTTTAGCTGTTGATAAGAAGTTAAATGTACCGCTCTGCCCGATGTCCTACGATAGGAACAGAAGTGCCCACCTTTCCATGGCGACAATGCTCTGGTGATATCAGAGGTCAGGTCAAGGGTGTCGGGTGTCTGGGCACGGTTACAAGAATTCCACTAGTCCAGTTGCCAGTGGGCTAGCTGC
Source organism: Lissotriton vulgaris (assembly GCF_964263255.1). NCBI lineage: Eukaryota > Metazoa > Chordata > Amphibia > Caudata > Salamandridae > Lissotriton > Lissotriton vulgaris. The sequence goes on from NC_141697.1 coordinate 259,514,777, forward strand.
AGGAAAGTAATGGTTTATCAAGCATGGTGCCAGTTCACCCTGATATCCTCATACTTCGCAGAAAAGGAGTGGGACCTCTTCCTCAAAGTTCACTCGACACGGTCTGGACCTGAAAGCACCCACAGGCTCCCATAGCACAGGCGAGGTGGCAGGGACGAAGCATCCACACCTTGAGTGATCGTAAGGAGCGTTCCCTAATTCCTTCTTTGTTGAGTAACACGTTTCCCGGTCTTGAGCGCCTGCCTCGAGGCTCCTTGACCTTCAAGTACGTCCCCTCTCCACAGCTGCCTTCAACTGCACGTTGCAGATAACTGGCTTTGGGCTCTTTAAAGTCCTTCGCTGGAGCCCAACTCCTTGCATCAGACTGCAAATGTATTTCTTTGTGCAAATCAATTTTAGAAACACCTTCTCAAACCTAAACTCTATTTCTAGGTCTCGAAGGGAGAATATCATTCCCGTGGGATTCCACTCCTGTGTTTCCACTTACTCAGAAAATAAGGGAAACGTAGACAGCCCACTGGCCAATGAAGCCAGTCTTCTAATGTTCCCAGGTGGGCAGAGTAACCTAGTCATGGGGTCTTTTAAGCTTTGTTTAATTTCTGGTGCCCTTTCAATCCTGCTGGCATGCTCCCTGAGTGTTCAGAGTAGTTGCTGGTTAGGGTGAGCCTGCTGCCATTCTCCCCGGTCTTACCTGTGTGTGCTATTCCCAGAGAGGAAATTTAATAAAATTGATGCAAGTGGCCTAGGCTAGAGGAGAATGGGAGGGGTGTTCCCACAGAAGGAATGTCTGAGCTAATCGCAGATAAGAGCTGGTTCCTTCCCCAACCCACCTGGCTTCTGCAAGGGCTAGGGATGTGCATTTGGCTTCTGGAATGTCAATTAGAACATATTCCAGCTAGTTTACATAATATACAATGTCTTGCCTATACATAGTCATCCTTGGAACTCCCTTATTCTCCGTTTGTAGGATTTAAGGAAAAAAGAAAAGTCCGAATACCGCGCATGCAACATAATAAGTTACACTGACAGCCTGTGACTCTACCAATCCATGGGGCCTGGCGCCTTGCGATACCAGAGTGCCCCCACATGTCCTAGCTCCTCTTATTGGTTTCCTTCAAACCCACGGAATTCCTGAGTAAGACTATGTTCTTCCAGCATCAGACAAGTACATCACATCTGGTGCATGGTTCTCTTTCCGATGTCTACTCAAATGACTGTCCCATCAAACCGGATTGCTTCATAAATGTCTTCGCAGTGAAGTTAATCCTCTTCCATAACAGTTGAACAGCTGCAGGCAATCTCGCATCATGCCATTCCTTACTCAAGATATGTGACCAAAAATGTTTGACCATTGCCCATTCGAGCCCCAGGTAGTTAAGAGTCTTTCTCAAGGCAAGTCCCCTCAACAGGCTGTGTGGTTATCTTCCTGGTGGAATATGAGTATAGCTGGCTTATGTCATTGAAAACAGCATACAAAGAGGGCATTGATAGAAGATGCAAATACAGCCCTCCTCTAAGTCATGTGTAGCCTATAAGTTATTACTGGCCCCACATTCACTGAAGCCTCACGGCAAGTAAAATTAAGTGGCGATTTATTGAGTGTTTGGAAAATTAAATACATTCCCAGCTGTATTTACAATAAAGTGCTTTCCTGCCAGAGGATGCAATTGTGACCCTCCTTTGAGCTTCAAGATTGAGCATAGCAGGATCAGTTTGTTCATCCCTCGTAGTTAACAGCCCCCAATAACTTGGAGATTCAAATTTGTAAGCAGATTTAAAAATCCTGAGCAAGCATGACCACTGATTCCCATCGAAAACTGTGATGGCACACGTCTTTTGAGAATCACATTCCAACATATAATTTGTAATAGTCTAATTGCTACCTTTCTGTTTTCATAACAGCCACATTTAGAAAGATTTAAGACTGGGCTGATACTGTCTCCCTGGCATCTAGGCTTTGACATTGCCTTGTCCAAGGTACGCCTGACTTGATATGGAGGCTCTTCATCCTGGTGGGCCAGCAGCTTCCCTGTGAGTTTGGCAGGGCATGCCATATAGGCATCGATTTACTGGATAGAATCAGTGCCACCCCCCACACCCATTTTGTTTTCACTGCATGGATGTCCCTTTGGCCTGACTGCTCTGTTTTTGATTGCCTCATTGGCATTCCTGCTCAGTCATGCCTAAGAGTGAAGTCACCCAGTTTCAGTCCCCTTTATGTGGTGCCGTCTGTTTTGCCACTCATTTGTAGAGCCAAAGAGACTGAAGAATGCTAGGGAAAATGTTTGAGAACAGTAGTTCCTCAACTGGGAATTACAGCCCCTTTCCGTGCTCCCAACCTTGCAGTTTTTAATTGGCGCTTAACCTGTTGTTAATGCTGTAATGCTGTTAATGCTGGAAGGGTATACTCAGATGTGAGTCCCTTGCTCATTGCACCATCAGGATTCAAGCAAGCCGGGCCGAAGACGGCTGTAATGCCAGAAACCGGTCCCCGGAAGCTTGTTTCCTTCCCAGTATAAGAATTGGCTTGGTAGTTTGGTCTGCCCTGTTCCCATGATGCACTGGGCCAGGGACAGACTAATTTGCATATAGCCAGGTTCTGAGCTGGGATGGTGCAGTGAGCTAAAAAACGGTGATGGATCAAGCCCTGATCTGTTGACTGGGTATGAGTGTTCTGTTTAATTCAGATACTCTGTCCATCACCACCCCCTTTTCTGAATTGTAGATTAATGGTGACACCACTCAAATTGCGACTGCCTGGATAAAGAGTGCAGTAGCCTATTTTTTTCTAAATGAGGGTCTTACTTTGTGTGTCCCCTAAACCTCTGAGCAAACCTGTTACATCACAGTCTATGTAAGTAAAGGGAGACTCAGTGGATACATGTGATTGTAATGTTCCCTGGGGTAAAATCAACAAATCTACAGCAACTGTCCATTTAGTTGCCTGGAGCTCAACATATGGCATGGAAGCATGCTGTCCAGAGCCATACAGAAGATTGTGATTTTATATTGTACTTTTTCTTTTCAGTAATATCCAGGATATGAGGGCTCGTCACAAAGATGCATTCCTGAAGAAACACAATTTGAAACTTGGGTTTATGTCTGCATTTGTGAAGGCTGCAGCATTTGCTCTGCAGGATCAGCCGTCTGTGAATGCAGGTAAGAGTTGCAGGAGCGGTGCACTCGAGTACTTACCAGAATGTCACTGGTGTTGGTTGGTAAATGCAAGGGAGAAAACCATTACAGAGTGATTTAGACACCTCAAGAACAAGGGAAGGTCAAACATGGCAGATATTTAGGGCTCGATTTGAATATTGGCAGGTAACCCTTTTCTCCGCTTGGGAGATTCAGTAAAGTACTCTGTCGCCCTGACCGAGGTGTCTCCTTTCAAATTCTGAATTGTCCGCTGAGGACATTTCCAGCATTGGAAGCAACTGCTGTCACGGAGATTGTTAATGCATCGTTAGTTTAGCGGACGACTCCATCAGCATGATGGAGCTGTACGGCAAACTTTCCAATGGTTTTTTTTTTTATTTACACCAAGAAAATCCTAAAACAGGATTTTCTTTTTGAAAATAATGAATGCTCCAGTCCACGCCATGGGAGTTGCTTCTCATGGTGAAGGCTGCAGTGAGCACTTTTCATTGCACCTTTCTGCCAAGTTTTTCCTGTCAGTGATGGGCATTGCAAATAGTCTATATGTCCGCCCATCTAAATTAGGTGGGCGGACATATAGCCAATCCTCTGACGGACCTTGCTCCATCAGGCTGTTGGAGAGGTTTGACCATGGCGAAGACGAAGTAGTTTTTGCTGTCATCAAACCTAGAATCGGGTGGGTAAACCATAATTTTGGCGTAGAGGGAGGTCTGTCACCGGTGCAACAGAGTTCCCTCTACATAGACATTTAAATCTGGCCCTAAATTTGTTAAGGTGTGTAGGTCAGAAAGAGACCTAAGAGAATAGGCCTAGAAAATGATTTGGATTGCTAGATAACACTTAATCTAAATGGGCGCACATTATCCTGTTTGTGATAAGACAGTCTTAGTAGGGCAAGCATAGTTATGTTACCATTGTACAATGTTAGCCTAACTACCTTTAGGCCAGTGATTGGTCTTAATCCTGTTTGATTGGATCAAAGTCGACTCATGTTTTATTGAGCATGCCTTGAGCTTGTTGAATTTAAGATTGGCTAAATCTGAAACTTGAAAGATTGAGTGGGTCCGGATATGGGACTTGTTGAGAAGAGCTGCAACTGCAACTTGTTACACTGAACTGGGTTAAATTATGGACATATTGCTTGAGCATTTCCTGTAACATATTGTACTGGACTTATTTATTTCATAGAGCACTCTACTATCCTAAGGCTACTTGCACTGCCTGATACAAAAAGAGAGTGGGGCAGGACCAGACAGTAGCTGTGGCACTATATTCTGAAAGTAGCCAGGTTAATTAGTAAAATGTAATTTTGGTGATTTTATGACACAGATGAAGAGGGAGGAGGTACCACAGTAAGCCACTTGGACTTTAAAAGCACATCCACCGATTCACGATTTATTTATTAAATGCCCCTATTTTATTTAGATATGCTTATGACGAGTACAGGCTGGAAACCTATCTGAAATATTGAAAAAAGTAGACTCTAGTATTAAAACAAAAAAGGAGCCGCTCCTGGTTACACGTTCAACACTTTATTGAAGTGCAAATATAGAGCCAGCCAGCTGGCTCAGATTGCGCACCTGCCCTGAAGGTAAGCCCCCATCTGCCTCATGATTTAAATAAAAGATTCTCACAAAGAACAAATATAGTAAAAGGCCTAGGGTAAAGCCAGTTTCGCTAGGCAAGTTTGTATGAAAATAGTGGGCCCCAATTGAGTTTTCTCGTGGACAAATAACATTCTTTTACAAATACTTAGTGGCCTTTTCTACTTCTCCTTTTCTACTTCTCCTAAGAGCTCCTCATCAAAATGAACTCCTAGTTTCTTTACTAACGTGGGTGATATTGGATACTGGTCAAAGGAGATGGGCCACGTAGTTTAGGATCATGGCTATTAATGCCCTCTCACCAGTAGCTCTGCCTTGCTGTTATGTTTAAGGAAGGTCTTTTGTTTGCATTCCAAACCACCAGGAGAGGGGTCTTCGGGCAGAGGGGTTGTCCATGTTTCTCCTCAGAGAGATCTTGGAATCTTGAGCACAGGTGAAGTAGCTTGGCTCATCTTGAAAATTCATGCTGGTCAAGAGGCTTACATAAATGTTAAGAGAGCTGGACTGAGTAAGAATCCCTGTAACACTCCTCGGGTCACCTGTTTTGTTGAGAAAAGACAGCTGGGCTTGCTGTGTCTAGATAAAAAAACAAGTTAGTGTTAAGAATATAGAAGGATAAAAATCTAGTGCCTATCCAGTCCCTCCTTTTTTTCTCGCAAGTGTGATAGTGCCCTGGAGACTGACAATTTATGTATGTTCGAGGCATGTGGGCTGCTGAATTCATATCTGTGCATAGATCGCTGCCTAGTGTTGGGTCCGGATGATTGCACATTGTTGTCCTGGAAGAGTCTTCGAAGTATCACGAGATAGGTGGCTCCTCCCCTGGACTACAGTGCGCATGGGCATCGACTCCATCCCCAGATTGTTTTTTTCCGCCATTGGGTTCGGATGTGTTTCGGTTCCCTCTGTCGGAATCGATAATTGTTTAACTTTCTTTACTTGAGACCAAAAGGTCTTTAGGACTCGCGTCGGTATTGTCTACAGTTCGGGTTTGTTTGTTCATCGGCTCCGAACCATTGCTGCCCTTCCGCGTGCGTTTGGCGCGGACGGGCCTACACGACGCTCCAGACTACTTCATCATGGAACGAAGTCCATTTAAGAGGTGCCCAGTGTGTGCCTCAAAGTACCCGCACATCGATGTGCACCCAGTGTGCAATAAGTGCTTGTCACCGGACCACGACGAGGCCAAGTGTATGGCCTGCTCCAAGTTCCGGTCGAAGAAGACTCTCAAGCTACGCCGGGCCGCAAGACTGCAGGCCCAGAGTTCGGCACTCCCTCCAGCGAACATCTTCGAGGAGGATGTTGACGACGACACCATCCAGAATATCTCGACTCTAACCCGGCGTCGGAGGTCGAGGAAAACTACGACGCGGAAGACGAGGAGTTCGAGGAAGTCGTCGAGGAGGTAGGGGACGACGGGGCCATTGCCACCGTAGAGGATAGCTCGGAGGAGGAGCTTCCTCAGACTGCCTCCGGGGCCATCCGCCATTATGAGGCCCAGGTCGAGGGATCGCCTTCGGGCCTTACCCAAGACCTCGATACCCGTCCCACGGCTCCGCCTTCCGGCCCGGCCACGGACATTGGTGCGGCGCCACTCCCGGTGCAGAAACCGAAAGTGAAACCATCGGTGTCGACGCCACCCGTATCGAAACCGAAAGCGCAAGTCGCACGGTTGGGTCGAAGACTTCGGAGGCCTCGGCGCCGAAGAAATCCAAGATGGCCGTCGAGCTCAAGAGCCACGCCAAAATGGCCGATCCGAAGACTACGGTGTCGAAGCCGAAGGCGAAGACGCCCGACGCGGCTGCGTCGGCGCCGAAGTTGGTCGACGCTCTGAAGAGTCGAGTCGACACCAAGAAGGTCGATGATCATAAGAAGGCCCCAAAGAAGCGGCAGGACGACCCCAAGTCTCTGGCTGCACCGCTTCCACTTGACAAGGCAAAGGGGGGAGCTGCGTCGGCTCCGAAGACTGTGGCCTTGGTTGCCGACCCGAACCCGGCTTCGGAAGACTCTCTCGAGTCGGTCCGTCCCTCCGCCTCGTTCACCAGAAGGTCACGGAGTCCCTTCAGCGTATTCGGGAGGGGGCCGCGGCGGTCGAGCCAAAAAACACTGTGCCGCCCAAGCCTCTACAGAAACCGGCGAAGGCGCAGACGCCGATTCTCTTCATGTTGCCGCCGAAGACGGCGCCAAAGGCTTTCACTGCGAAACCTGGGGCTGGAGTGCTCTTGAAGTTGACTTCGACGCCAAAGGCATCGTTGGTGGTTCCAAGCCCGCGCCACCAACCACTGGCGGAGGAGGAGCGTCGAGAGGTGATCATCGACGCCAACACAGGCAAGCTCTCTCTGCTTAAACGGAAGATCACCCCGGAGCCGGCTTTGGAGCATTTCCACATCCCACTTAAAAAGAAGTTGGACTCTGCGGGTGCATCTGCCCCTATGGAGCCTGCATCTCCACAAAGTACGGAACTCTCACCCACTCATTCTAATGTTGGGGAGGGTGATGGAGACGATGAGGATGAGTATGCTTATCCAGTTTACTCAGACCCAGAGGATGTGACTGAGCCATGGTCTGCCGGGGGCGACCCTGGGGACCCTCATTCGGGACAGGAGCCGCAGCTTTTTGCTGCAAAGACTTCCCCAACAGAAGACTCTGCGGCCTTCAACGCTCTAATTGAAAGAGCTGCAGCCAATCATGACGTCAACCTCCATGCAGACCCAGTGGACGTCGATTTTCTTTTTGACACCTTTTCAGTGGCTGAAAAAACTGTTAAGACATTGCCAATGCTCATAGGAGTGTTAAAACATGCGCCAGAGGTTTTCAAGGAGCCCACCCGGGCAAGAGTCATTAATCCTCGTATTGACAAGAAGTACAGGCAGCGCCCACTGATCCAACATATATCAAAGGACAGTTGCCACTAGACTCTTTGGTTATCTCCAACGCACGCAAACGAGCCAACTCACAGACTACGGGTGATGCTCCTCCCCCAGACAAGGAATCAAAAGTGTTTGAGGCTTCGGGGAAACGTATTGCTGCGAAGGCAGCCAATATGTGGCGCATATCCAACACGCAGGCGCTCCTTGCACGCTACGACAGGGCACACTATGACACTCTAGAGACCCTTCTACAGCACTTACCAGATCAGTATAAGGAGGCAGCTGAAATGTTGATTCAGGAGGGGAAGCTTATCACCAATGCTTCAATTAAGTGTGCTCTAGATGTGGCTGATACCACCTCACAAGCAATAAACACTAGCGTTCTACTGCGCCGACATGCATGGCTCAGAATATCAGGCTTTAAACCAGACATTCAAACTACCATCCTAAACCAAACTGTCAATCCAGACCACCTGTTTGGCCCAGAAGTGGATGCCACCCTCGAAAAAAATGAAAAAAAGACACTGACACTGCTAAATCTATGGGTGCCCTGCAGTCCCAGCAGTTTCGGGGTGGTTCCTTTCGCCGCTCCAATAACAGAGGCACCTCAAGGGGTCAAGCGTCACAATCCACGCAATTCTATAAGAGTAACACCCAATCCTCATATACCAACAAGGGTCGGGGTGAATACCGTGGCAACAACGTCAAAGGCAGAGGACGTGGAAATAACAGCTCCAGGTCCTCCACCGCCAGCAAACAGTGAGGCCTTGTCACTGCCCCCCGACCACGCAACACCGGTCGGGGGGAGACTCCAGCAGTTCCTGCCAGTGTGGAAGTCCATCACCACGGACCGGTAGGTCAGATCTCTTATCCAATACGGTTATTGTCTGGAGCTCACATCCACTCCACCCAACATACCTCCAAAAAGCCGTCCTATGTCCGGCGAGCACTTGCACTTGTTGCAGCAGGAAGTCAACGTCATGCTGCAAAAAGGGGCAATAGAGCTCGTTCCACTGCAAGAAAGGGGTACAGGGGTTTACTCCCTGTACTTTCTAATTCCAAAGAAGGACGGATCCCTCAGGCCCATCCTAGACCTCAGACCTCTCAACTTGTACATTCTGTCAGAACATTTCCATATGCTCACGCTGCAGCAGGTTCTCCCACTGCTTCGGCAAGGGGACTTCCTGGCGACTCTGGATCTCAAGGATGCATACTTTCACATTCCCTTGCATCCTTCACACAGAAAATACCTAAGGTTCACCATTCAAAACCAGCACTACCAGTTCAAGGTTCTGCCTTTTGGGGTCACTGCAGCGCCCAGGGTCTTCACGAAGTTCCTAGCGACGGTGGCGGCGCATCTGAGACGTCAGAACATCCACGTCTACCCCTATCTGGACGACTGGCTCATTCAAGCAAAGTCGGACCAGCAGTGCGCCGACCACGTGTCCCACACCATTCACCTTCTGCACGATCTGGGGTTCTCACTGAATTACCCAAAATCCCATCTCCAGCCCGCCCACATACGGCAGTATCTGGGTGCGACCATGAACACTGGCGGCCACTGCGCAGCCGAATTCAGTGAGAGTCGCCAGCATTCAGTCGTTGATCCAAAGATTCAGACCTCAACACTCGCTTCCAGCAAGAGTGTTCATGCAGTTGATAGGCAGTATGGCCTCCTGCATCTCCATTGTCCCGCACGCGAGACTACATATGCGTCCGCTTCAGGAGTGCTTAGCACGTCAGTGGACTCAGGCTCACGGGCAATTGAAAGACCTAGTGTTGGTGAGCGGTCGGGCATACAACTCTCTGCATTGGTGGAATCCACAAAACCTTTGCAAGGGCCGACCGTTCCAGGAGCCTGTGCCACAGATTATCCTGACAACGGACGCTTCTCTCCAGGGTTGGGGAGCGCATGTACTCCATTACACAGTGCAGGGACTATGGACACTACAGCAAAAGAAGATGCACATCAATGTGCTAGAACTGATGGCGATCTTCATGGCCTTAAAGGCGTTCAAAGTACACCTGTGCAACAAGGTCGTGTTGATCCGGACGGACAACATGACGGCCATGTACTACATTCAGAAACAGGGAGGAACACACTCTCCGCAGCTGTCTCATCTGGCTCAGAGCATGTGGAAGTGGGCCATTCAGAAGAACATCTTCCTCATGGCAGAACACCTCCCAGGCAAAGACAATCAGATGGCGGACCTGCTCAGCAGGCACAGCCACCAAATGCACGAGTGGGAGATACATCCATCCGTACTCCAGCCGTACTTTCAAAGATGGGGTCATCCAGAGATAGACCTGTTCGCCACAAGGGAGAACGCAAAATGCCAAAGCTTCGCCGCCAGGTTCCAACACCCGCAATCGCAGGGCAATGCGATATGGATGAACTGGTCAGGCAAATTTGCGTACGCTTTTCCCCCAGCACCCCTGATACCGCTGGTGGCACGCAAGCTCAGGCAACACTCGATGACTCTCATCCTGGTTGCTCCGACGTGGGCTCGCCAACCATGGTACACCATGTTTCTGGAACTGTCCGTGGTACCGCATCAAAGGCTTCATCTCACACCCAGCCTTCTGACGCAGAGCCATGGCGACATTCAGCACCCGGATCCGCGACAGCTCAACCTGGCGATCTGGCTCCTGAGGTCCTAGAGTTTGGCTACCTTAACCTTCCTCCCAATTGCATGGACATCATTCGGGAGGCAAGAAAGCCCACTACTAGAGCATGTTATGCGGCCAAATGGAAGCGGTTTGTCATTTATTGCGCAAACCACAACATTAATCCACTAGATGCTTCCATTCAGAACATCATCTGTTACCTGTTCCATCTGTACCAGTGTAATTTGGCATATACTTCCATCCGCATTCACCTGTCTGCGATGGCCGCATACCTCCAGAATAGACAGCACCTTTCACTTTTTAAAGTGCCTGCTATCAAAGCTTTTCTGGAAGGACTCAAAAGGGTCATTCCACCGCGGACCCCACCAGCTCCAGAATGGAACCTCAATGTGGTTCTTACAAGACTGATGGGTCCTCCCTTTGAGCCACTACATTCTTGCGAACTTCAGTTCTTGACTTGGAAAGTGGCTTTCTTAGTAGCAATTACATCGCTACGGAGGGTTAGTGAGCTGCAGGCCCTCACAATCCAAGAGCCTTTCTTCCAGGTTCATGCTAACAGGGTAGTGCTCCGCACTAACCCTAAATTTCTACCCAAGGTTGTGTCTCAGTTCCACATAAACCAAACAATTGAGTTGCCGGTGTTTTTTCAAAATCCTGAGTCACTGGCGGAGCGGATGCTCCACACCCTTGACGTTAAAAGGGCCCTAATGTATTACATTGATAGGACCAAGGATTTTAGAAAGACTAAGCAGCTTTTCGTTGCCTTTGCGTCACACCACAAAGGTAACGCTATTTCCAAGGCTGGTATTGCTAGGTGGATTGTGAAATGTATTCAGATCTGTTGTGCGAAGGCTAAACACACTCTTACAATTCCACCGAGAGCCCACGACACCAGAAAGTTAGGGGCCTCTATGGCCTTCCTTGGAAACATTCCCTTAGAGGACATATGTAGAGCGGCCACATGGTCTACCACACATACATTTACTAAACATTACTGTGTAGACGTGCACTCTAAACAGCCGGCAGCTGTAGGGCAGGCTGTTCTCAAGACACTTTTCCAAACTGCTGCAGCTGGCACGGGCGGCTGCCGCTAATGGAGGGACTGCTATGTATTCTATGCACAGATATGAATTCAGCAGCCCACATGCCTCGAACTGCAAATGCTACTTACCAGTATGCATCTGTTCTTGGCATGTAGGGCTGCTGACATTCATATCGCCCGCCCTCCTCCGCGGCGCCTGTAGCAGCTGCAGTGTTTACATATCATTTCATGGCATGGTCATCATTCACAAAGTTCACTCCATCTCGGCCACAATGGCTAAAAACAATCTGGGGATGGAGTCGATGCCCATGCGCACTGTAGTCCAGGGGAGGAGCCACCTATCTCGTGATACTTCGAAGACTCTTCCAGGACAACAATGTGCAATCATCCGGACCCAACACTAGGCGGCGATCTATGCACAGATATGAATGTCAGCAGCCCTACATGCCAAGAACAGATGCATACTGGTAAGTAGCATTTGCATTTTCGTTTGGCCAAAATTCAGCAGCATTTGAGAATAACAGTAACACAGGAGAAAGGGACTTTGCAAATCTAAGCATTTTAACAACAACATAATTGACACTTTAAAACAGCCTTTTTGACTTAACCAAACCGCTAGTAAGGCACCTGTCAGTTATTTGTGCATGTGGATGGGCCTGTGAGTCCATCCCATTATCTTCCCTGTTCTACTAGTAGGTTGTCACACCTGAGGCTCCAGTTCACGATGCAATTGAGTTGATCATTTGCAATACTATCTAGGAAGATAATTCACTAAGGTTACAGCGTCGGATAGATATTACACTCTAAAACCAGGGCCTGTTGTGAGTTTGGAGTGAGAATTTTGGAAATGCAACTGCCATGGCAGTTTTAGCAGTCTCCATTACTTCTTTCCTGTCCTGCTGTGAATGCTCAGAATGTCACAGATTTAGTGCACAGCTTCAGCAACTACAGGGCTGCAGTCTTCTTTGGAAGATGTTTTCATTACTGTGATGCAAAAAGGCACACTCAATTTCAAGCCCCTTTTATTTAACAATAGATGTTCAATGAATGTTTGACCATTGGTCCATAGTTCATTGCACCCCCGTCAAAGTGTTTAGAGAGATATTATAATGTTGGCCATAAGACACGTTCTTATTAGAAGTTACTTTGTTAGGTGGAGTATTAGGGGCTGGTACCTAGTTCTTCTTCATAAGAGTGGGATACGTTTGCCCCGGATCAGGACAGACATGTGACCTATGTCTATGTGTTTCCCTAAGAGCCACTTAAGCAAAGAACTATGGCAGCAGTAGTGAGCCTCAAGAGATGTAGAATTGGTTTCATGATCAATGGATTGATGCTATAAGTAACTGCAACATAATCTCAAGCAAAGGGGGACTCTCATTGGGAATGTTATCATTTTATGTGAGAAATTATTGTTCGAGTTGTAATCATTTCACTTTGATCTCTGAGCACCTTAATAAAGTGGGGGATAGAGGCTTAGGAAACCTGGGTGATGAGCTGATGTTTGTGTACCTGTGTTGCGTTAAAGCAGGAAATATTGCTCCATGCAACTCTTTTGGCGACAATTAGCAAAAAGAAAATAGCTTTTGCAAAAGGGAGTGAGTACAGACCACTGCTGTTCATAGCTGTGAAAGTTCAGTGCAGGGCTACAGCATGATGTAGGCTGGAATGATGTGGGACTAATTTTGATGGTGCAAATCCTTCTGTTCTTCATATATGCAAGTGAACTGTTAACTCTGATCTTCCACCCCGAATTTGACGTAAGCAAGAACATGCAAACGTCGGAGACAGACTTTCACAAGTGAACTGTACTTTTAAAGGTGTACATATCAGGGCAAGAATGCTTTGGGTATTAAACCAGAACAGTGGGGAAAACGGAAAAACATTATCCAGAGCTTTATTTCTTATATGCCTTTTAATTGCTACTTAGTCAGCCGTAGTGACTGTCTGTTAGGCCCCATGATAAGCATTCTTTTCCTTTTCATTTCATCCCCTCTGTCTCTTATCCTGCCTTCTTATTCATCCCTCTCCCGTTGGTGGGACATACTGTTGGAGGTGTAAATTGCGTTTGAGTAAAGTTGCAGTGCCAAACGCAGAGATGTTGTACCAATTCTCTATCTCTGCAGTTACCTTGGATGTGTGTGCATTGTCGCATCCCATTTAGGGAGCGGAGGTGTGGTTTTATGGTCAACTGCAGTTTAAAGGGATGCAAAGTTGTTGTGCTTTTGGCTACTAATGCTCATTTCTTTGCTATTTGTTTTTTTAACTCTACAGTCATTGACGACACAACAAAGGAGATTGTATACAGGGATTACATTGACATCAGTGTGGCAGTGTCCACCCCAAAGGTGAGCAAAGATCAAATAAACTATAAAGTAACTCAGGATAGAATTGCAGGCTCACGTCTCACTACTTTCATATCTTTGGTTGCTTGGTTGAGAGATCCTTTCATTGCTACATCTGTTTTTGTTATTGTTTCACCCTTAACTGATAGATTTCTTACTAGCATACTTCCCTGGAGCCAATACTAGGGAAAACTAGAACATTAGACTGGGGATCTCGCTCACCTAGCAGGTCAGCAGAATTGTGGGCGGATGACATGAAGACCATAAGTTCAGGCTGGGATGTCAGAACTTGAACAGCAAGGCTTCATGAAGACTCACCCGACCTGGGCCCAGTCTTGAAGGAGAATAGGAGATTATCCAGTATTAGGGTATCTTTCATAGATCCACATGCCTGAAACATTCCCCTTCGCCGGGATGGGAGTCCCCGGTACATAAATAAAGTAATGTTCCATTAGTCATAAAGAGAAATGGCCAAAGGCCCCACATTAGTAACATTTCCACGTCCTTTTGTAAAAAGAACCAAACTCTAGAGAAGAGCCAATCAGCTATCACCTCCCTCTAGAACCCTCCTGGAAGGAGCTCTTGTCCCTCAGATTTTCTACCCCACGTCGTGCTAAGGGAGTCTCCTCTGAGCTCTGCTCAGTTAACGTCTCATCAAGTTTTCCAGTGTTGCCCCAGTATAGGAACTTTCATAGATTCCCATGCTTTTGTATCATTCCCCGTCGTCGGAATGGGAGTCTCGGTAACAAAATAACATAGCAGTAGGTACAAAAGAGAAAGAAACAGGCCTAGGCCTCATTCCCTTTTGTAGCATATCCACCTTTTTGTAAAAGAGACCAAACTTAGGCATCAGCCAATCAGAAGAGCCTCATCCAATAGAACCCTCCTGAAGGAACCTTAGAGCCTCAGATTTTGACCGTTATAATGGCCAGGGCTGAGAGGGGCTTGCAAACTCTTTTGGATACTTTGTGGCCTTTATGGACAAGCTTGACCTAACAATTATTGTTGACAAATCTTTTGTAATGATGGTGGGACCCCGTTCAACCAAATCCATTATTCTTTAACATGGGTTCATATATCTTATCAAAGGTGAGGGCATTCCCATATCTGGGTATTCTGTTCGACTCGGAACGGAGTTGGAACCCCTGTTACGAAGGAAAAAAGGTGAGATTACAAGGGCCAGTGCAGCAGTAATAGCTTTGCTTCTTGACTGGGTAGAAGATTGATCAAGGCATCAGTGCAGGTATATCTGGCCAAATGTATCTTTAAAGTGTTATATGTAACATTAAGAGTATGTCAAATATATGTAAAATATATTCAGCTACAAATTGCCGCAAAATACAATTTTAAGGCATCTCTTATGTGTCCCTCAATGTATTCCCTCATGCATTGTAAATGAGGAATTGGGTGTAGCCATCTTACTGACTTCTTAGCCCTTTGTTCACTTCTCCATTGGGTTGACATTTGGACAAGAAGAGAAACTAAGTTAAACAAGGAAATCCTGAGGGACTGCCTCTCCCTTAATAATGCTCTCTGCGTCCCATGGTTCAAATACATTAAGGAGTTGTTATCATTGAGACGGCAAAGCTGGTTACTAATCCTAGGGGGAATGGTGAAGGCAGATTCCAAATGGGTGAGTACTTTTGGAGGCGTAGATTAATGGACCGAGTACAGGAGGTATTATGGAAGCCAACAGTGCCTGGTTATATTACGCTAAAAACGGTCCAGTCGACGGAGCCCTACCATACAATTGTTACTAATAGTCACAAACTCACGAGGTTCAGGCTTACCTGTTGTGTTATGTTCCCGGGTTTGCCCATGCAGCGAATCAACTAGTTTCTTACATTGTCCTATTTTTCATAATATTTCGGCTGTGACCTTTTGCACACATTAGCGTGCACAACAATGTTGGATTTGTTTCTCTGAAACGACATGGTTTACACATCTAGCTTCGCACAACATTATAACGATGCCTCAAAATTCAAGTACAAAGCCTCTTTATGCACTAGGTACAAATGTCGTTCTATTGTCATCCACGGGCGACAAAGCTATCTATAACATCGCAAATCTACACTTACATCGCAAGGCTGCCTTCTGTTATAAATAATGAGCATCCCTATAGGTTAGCAGAGAAGGCCCTTTAGCTGACACGGAGGGTCCCTGCATGCTGAGACTTTACCACGCAGCGGTCTGACATCTCCGTGAGGGGGTGTCCAGTTAGTGACCAAGACAGACTCTTACATTCTCTCCCGTCAGGTAATAGGGTTGGATCATCCCTTGGGGGGATTCTTGACTTAACACCCACACACCCTCTAGGTGCACTTACAGTAGGGTTTTGCATTGTAGCAGTAGGTTACTGCCTTGTTTATATGCCTGTATATATACATTGCCTTAGCACCATGATAGAACTATATCTACTTTTTACGCTTTTGGTGCTCGTAATCACTTTCATCTGCTTCTCTCTGCTGATTATCGTAGCACATGTATTCTATACCAGAAGAACATTGGTTCAATAAATATATTGAAAATGTCCCAAGGTGTATTCCTCGGAGCCCGAGTGATTAAGCAAAAAGTTCTGATCTGTTTCCATGATCCCTGAGGTGTCAGGGTTGTCATGTTCAGCAGTTGCCAGAAACTATTTGCTCCCTGGTAAGGTTAGGCAGGCTTAAGTTGGGCACTGTGAGCTAGCTGGTCTATAGGCCAACATATCCTGTCTGGGTGCCCAAAATCGGTCTAAGTATCTCGCACAAAATGTATGTTGTCCAACAAACGTGCAGGTCCTATGGATTGATAGGAACTACACAAAAGTTGCACTTACTGCTAGCATCTCCACGAGGTTGGCACGAGGTACTCATTTGGACCCTGCAGCTGCGACCATGTGTCTCCTCCGGGCACATTGCACTTTGATGTTTTGCAGCGTTTATGTTGAACCCAGGAAAGCTCTTGTTTTTACAATTGCTGTCTGATAAATTCATTATTTTTAATGTTTTCTTTTTGAAAGCCATTACGAAATCGAGGCATGCTCGGGTTGATTGATTGTAATTACGGATTTTTTTTACAAATGGTTTTACTGATGTTTCTGTAAATAATGTATGGACGTATAATGTTTTTCGTACTGTTGTATTTATTGTCGTGCTTTTATGGTTCTAAACGAAACCGAATAAAGCTTGGCTTGATTTGATTCAAGGGCCCCCATTACTGATGCTTTGCTAAAGTAGTATATTTCACTTGTGTCCCAGAGTTAAGCTGCAGTTGCATTCATTTAATTTGTTCACAATCTTCAGGTTTCTGCTTATCCTTTTCTCATAGGGTCTGGTAGTTCCTGTGGTCAGAAATGTTGAGTCTATGAACTTTGCTACCATTGAGCGAACCATTAACGAGCTCGGAGAAAAGGTAAGCTCTGGGATGTAGAAATCAAAAAGCAACAAAATCATGTGGGGTGAATGAGATACCTACTTAGATGTCTGAGTGGAACATAAATTAATTGATAGGTATTATAAATGCCAGTGAGAAATGAAGTTGGATGCAGGAATAATAAGGTGCAATTCCATGTGCGAATGGAAGCTCAGAACTCTTCAGACATATCCTTCAGAATGTAATGTGTTAGTATAGGGGTTTTCCGGCAGTCCTACAAATAATTAATTGTGGAGATCCAGGAGTTCTTACTTCTGTGCTATAGAAATGTTCAGATGTGTCCTTGACTCTGTAATCCAGGGAGCCGATAATAGCAGCATAGTGATGGTTCCTACAACTCAAGAGAGGCTTTGATTCACTAATGTAAGGGGTGCTTGTACATTCGTATTGTGGTAGTTGCTGCAGCATACGTTTGGAGGCAAACATCGGAGAAAGAGGTTCTAATAGATTAGAATAAGAATCAATATTATTAACTATTTGCAGAGACATGGGTGAGCTCCTTCAAAGTAAAATAACTCTGTTCCTAAGATGCAAAAAGCAGGTTTCAGTGAGGACTCCCGTACTTCCCCCAGGTTGTGGTGGCTAGTGAGAGAAAATGTGTAACATATTCTAGCAGAACCAACACTACATGAAAGTCAAGAAATTAAACTGTAAAATTCCCAAAACAGTTTATTAGCAAGAAAGATCTAAGGATTAGAAGGTGATCATCCTTGGTAAAGCGTATCAGGAGTTAACCAGCTTATACAGAAAATGCTAAATAAATTCATGTAAGCCAGTGTGGAAGCCCAGTCAATGTTGTTCTACCTGCATTTCCAAAATCGGTCACCAGATCCCATTCTACGAAAAATGAAACACTTACCAATAAACTGCTCTCCCTCATACAGGTTCGGAGGGCAGGGGCCAAGTCGTTTATATTGTAGGCCCATTCACTCAAACGTTCCTTAACTCCCAGGAGTTCTTCTGGGGGCACCAAGACCGCTGATTGCAGCCACAGACAGACTTCTTTAACCATCTTCTTCAGGGCCACAGCCAAATTTCAAGTCCCAGCTGTGTCAAATGTTTTGTAACTTTCAAATGGACCCATATAACTTCCAGAAGTTGTTCTTGAAGAATCCAACATCAGATACAATGGGGAGACAGACTCCCTGATGATTTAAAACCACAGCCGAAGTCCTGCCCCACTGAGCCTGCAGGTTCATTTTTCAACTGGCCTTTGCTTGTCCAGCATTTCCCTGTGGACCACAGAAGGCCAGCCTTCCTGGCCTTTTGAGAACTGCATTCAAAGTCTCTGGTACAATGGAGGACAAGGATACAAGGCCTCAACCTTCTCTCCTGCAAACAGTAGGTACACGGCAGGCTTTCTCTCCTCTTTGTCTTGCCATGCCATGTGTTGCAAATTGTGGGAGCTGCAAGAAATAGAAGTAACCTAGAAGTGGTTATTAAAAGGCTCTTTAACTATGCCTCCTAAGTTAAGTTAGGCCCTTCCCAACATTGTAGCAGTTCTATTGACTTCTAGTCAAAACAGTCCAGAAATCTCCATTATAGGGAGTGTTCACGAAGGCAGGAGATTGTTCCATCTTATAGCATTCTTCTAGTATGCTCATGCAATTTAGGTCAGCTTTGAACTGGAGTACTTAAATTACTGCGAAGGTGGGAGAGGGAGGGCTTGCCAGGCCCACTTCATGGAGCTGGTTTGCTTTAGTCAGTGGTGACAATCTTTTCTAGAAAAGATTTTTGTGACATTCATTTAAAAAATCAAAATTTCCCACTGAATTGCAATTTTTTTTCGCTTACAGAAAGCCATGCATGTGGATTGGCTAGCGGTTTCCCATTTTTGGGATCATAGGATGTTTATTCTTTAAACAAGTTTTTTAAATTGGAGAGAGACTGGGCCAACCAGTAAAATGAAATAAAAAATCGCGACTTTTGTTGCTACAAAATATACCAGCCTCTTATTTGGCATGTCTCCTTCCATCGATTTCCCACCTAATTCTTGGGGGCTACAAGATCCGTTTTAAGGTGACTTTAATGTTTGAACAAGCGTTTTGCATGTGGATGAGGATTGTTTCAGACGTCTGCTTGCTTTAACCTTTGGCCTACTGCAGCTCTGGTTGCAGTGGCTGCTCTAATATTGTGTTTAAGACATCGCCTGTGAGTGTTGCAAACCACTCTACTGCCCATGTAGAGTATTTGGCTTATATGCCACTTATACTGTTTTTATACATTACCTCTGTGTCTTTACCCAAAGGTAACTTAAGCAAATTGGGGATAGCTAGTTACTTGTCATGATTAGGGGTTAGAACAAATGCGCTGGGAGATGTTTACTAGCCTCCCGGTGTCCAGCGTCAAGTAGGCCAGCAATTTATGCCCATGCAAATAACAGACAATAGTCGGGAAGACCATAGTGAAAAGGGTAGATTTCTGCCGGTAACTTAGTGTTTTTCCTGTAATATAACAATGTATTGGATATGATGATCCTGTGGGTCCTGGTGTGTAAAATATATGGTACTGCAGCATAATGTAATGAACATTTATCATACATTTTGTTACTTGTTCTGCAACTTGCTGATGTATGTACTGTATGTACAACACAGTCACTTTTAAGAAACCGTGTTAGTAAAAGAGCTGCTGTTCTTTTTGCAGGCCCGTAAAAACGAGCTGGCCATTGAAGACATGGATGGTGGCACTTTCACTATAAGCAATGGTGGAGTCTTTGGTTCAATGTTTGGGACACCCATCATCAATCCTCCGCAATCTGCCATACTGGGCATGCATGGTATCTTCGACAGACCAGTCGCTGTTGCTGGCAAGGTATGTCTACAGGCCAGGCCCATTACTAGAGACGTATAATACAAGCTCCTTCCTCTGGCTGTCTTAACATATGGATGTTCATGCATATTGGCATGTATTGTACTTTGATTGGGGTAATCCTGCTCTGTTGCTGTGATTAGGAAGTCTGTGCTCCAGCCCCATCACTGAAAGTGGGTAAGTCTGCTCCAATCCAATCATTGTGAAGTGACTAGTAATACAAGGGTGATATCCAAACGTGGGTTTGTTTCAAATGCCCTACAGTACCTCGGCAAGCCAATGTCCATGTAGTGACACACAGCACAAAGGACCACATTCTGTACTTTACCTAAAAAATATGTGATCACAGAAGGGTAGTTGAGTCCATGCTGCATACAAAAGGTACAACCTTGTGACATCATCTTCCCTCTATAAACATTTCAGAAATACTTTTTAACACACCACAGACCATGCATAGCTCACACGTGAATTCATAAACGCACCCCACAATCACTCTCAGAACAAAAATTTGAGAAGAGAATGTTGAAATAGAGAACAGAATGTTGTACCTTGGCTATTCTTTGTTTTTTAGATATGCTTCAGTCATGAATGTCTCCAGATCACTTGCCCCTTTACCATACTTTTTCGTTTGCATAAATATAATTCAGACCTGTCACCTTCACATCCTTACATTCATATCTATTACCACTTGTCATTTCTTTGCTACTCACACGTTCGCATCAACATCCAAACAACTTAACACATCAGTCTGTTTGTGTTCTGCATCCAACCAGCCACAGTCTGCCTACGTAGCCATTTTGGTTATTTGATTACAATCCTTATTGTCCCTTGTGGATGCCCAACACCTCTATCTTTCCAGAGAAGTACTCTATAAGTAATCAAGAACCCCGTCCGCTTCTATTTAAACAACCAAACTGCCCCGTTATTTATAGAGACATCTTCAGGACTTACATGAAAGATAAACTGATTACATTTACTGACAACAGACCTGCTAATCTTCCACAACAGATTCACTTGATTGCCATACTCCAGCAATCCCAATCTTTTTTGCAACATAACTTTCGTCAGATTCCTACTAAGACGCGCTTCATTATTAGCAAAATCAAATGTTTCCAGAGCATTGTAGTTGAAGTCAACTGTTCCCCCAGCCCTCCCCCCCCCCCCCCCCCCCCCCCACTCGTCATTAAATTGAGAAGCCCCCAACATTTCTTTGAGTCAATTGTTTCTTTCAAAAACTCCTGAATGCAGGAACTCTGTCAGACAGTTACTTATTGCCACCTTTACTTTTGGTTCTATTGTTGCTTCCAAAAGCCCATCTGTAAGTGTGTCGGTAATAAAATGTATCCACAATCGCTGTACCAGTGAAATGGAAGCTCCTTTTCTAGTGGCATCCTCATTCTACGAGTCTTTTCTACAGAATCTGCAACAAATCTAGCACAGTAGTCACTTGAACCAAGGATGGTCTGTAGCTGTGATAGTTACACATATACAAAGATGGCGCCGGTCCCAATTGTATCAACTGTTCTTGAAGATAAAGACTGGCAACATAAGTGATAGCACACATTGTACGACTTATAACACTGTTTTCTCTTTTTGTCAAAACTATAGTCAGAGCATTTTAAGAAATCATTGCTGTAGTTGAAAATCTATTAAATCGGAGTGAATTAGACCTGTACCCACCCCCTCGCCCCCAATCAAACAGTGATAGTGCGCGCTTACCTCAAAGTGAATAGACATGGAAACGTCAAACCTGGATCTAAGATTTCATAAAAGAAAACATTGTTTGCACAGTTACTTATTATTCTTGTTTAAGGGCCAGATTGGAAAACAATATCTACAGGAGTCATCTAAACTGTAGTGACCTCACACCCGTGTTAAACAGTGTGGAGCACGTGCAATGCATAGTCTGAAAAGTGGTACCAAATTCCAAAAGTGATGGCTTGCGAGCAGCAGTGGGAGATTTATTAAACAGCAGTGGAAGACATGTTGAGCAGTATTTGAAGTGCAGTTTGTCAGACGCGTACCTGTTGTCAGACATGATTGCCCACACAGTAATGCTTAGTAAAAGTGTGAATAGATGACCTAGTAGGAGCTTTGCAGCTGCTTGCTAATAGAATATTGCCTAGAATAGCCATTGTGACACTGTTCCTGCGGGAAGCATGAGCCCTAGGCACGGATCCTATCTGGCAAGGTCAGCTTTTGAAATTTGGTTGCCATTACGTGGTCGAGCAAACGCATCAAACAGTTGTTTTGTTTTTCTGATGGACATGTATGGTCATCCTAATACTTGAGAGTAATACTAGCATCTAACATATGTACAGATTTTTCTGCAACTAACTGTGGATGCAGAAGAAATAAAGCAAGGCAGTAGACTTAGTTACATGAAAGGACAGGGCTGGCTTTAGGACAGTGCGACCGGTGCGGCCACATTGGGTGCTGACATGAAGGGGGCACTGGCCTCAGGTGGGGGGACTGTGTAGCAATAACTTACGATTCCAAAACATCGGATTCAGAGTTCCTTGTGCGTCCAGATTTCAGACAGCAATAAAAATGTCAAGATAACTCTTGTGTTTAACCCCTTGCGTGCTGGTGACGGAACGGTTCTGTCACGAGCCTCGGGTGGGCTGTGCTGGTGACGGAACGGTTCCGTCACGGCCCGCTCGCCGCGCCTGCGCGGTGCAAATTCCACGCCTGCGCTGAAGGTTCTATTAGGCGGGCGGGGCTGTGACTGAACCATTCCATCATAAGCACAGCCCACCCGAGGCTCGTGACAGAGCGGTTCCGTCACGAGCACGGGAGCGCCGCGCGCCCCCTCCCCCTCAGCGCTGTGGCGGAATAGCCGCCGCAGCTAAGGGGTTAATGTTCCTGCTAGAGAGAGATGAGAGTTTTGTCTAGTGGCAGTACTGACTCACCATAAAATGGCACAGAAAGTTAATGTGCCTGCAGCAAAGAACAGATCTGTATTTAAAATGGGTATCTGAGTGGATCAGTAAAGCCAGCCTTTACCAGCGTGTTAAAACACATGAAATGTAAGCGAGAGTGGGGTTATGGAGAGAGTAGGTGTCTTTTTGCCGGGTGGTAGTGTAGGCATTTGAGGAGGAGGTCATGGGAGTGAGAGGAGGGGCGCTGAAAAAGAGTAGCACACCGGGCGCCACCAGCTCAAAAGTCTGCCCTGTGAAAGGAGAAGACTTTTTTTTGCTAAAAATCAAGGGTGTGCCTGAAGAACAACTATGCATTTGTGTACTTGTATAAAAAAAATTGAAGGACAATGTCTGTAATTCACTTAATCTGAGAAGGGAAGTAATGAATTCCAGGAAAGCAACCTCCCAGCAGCGCAAATGTATGCAGGGACTCAAAAACGGGGCATGCAAGTCGAGTAATACCAATACGAAAGTTCCATAGAGAGAGTAGTGACCGTGTAGAAGGAAGTGCCCTCTTAAGTAGTGTAGAACGAATTACCCTTTTAAGCCCTTCCATAAAGGGAATAACAAAAGGATTTTTTAAGTTGAGCTGGTCTCTATTTTGTGGGTCGGTTCCTATAGCTGCCAATTGTACACCTATTTAGGAATAGACAAGCTCTGCTTTTTAGCGGTTTAAGAGCTAGCAAATAATTTCTACTGTGACCATCAAGGGCTTTATGTTAAGATTGCTACAGGTGCAAAATCACGAGATTGGGTTACCCTGAGGTTGGGGTGTTCTAATTATCGATAATAAGTGAAGTTGCAGCTTTTCTTAAAGGAGGCTGGGCATCTCTAGCAGGAAAGAGCACAATGATTGGTGAGCTCAGGATAGCTGCATTGTCCCGTTGATGTATTAAACCATTGGTAGCTTGGGAAAAACATTACAAATAAACCTAACCAACTTAGCCAAAGAGCACTGATTATGTAAGGGAAGGGCTACCCGGACGCAACGTTTTTGCATTGTGTTCTTGGGTGGGAGGGGGGGGGGGGACAGGTGCATCTCTGGCTTGCCTCAATTCTGGAAAAAATGATTGAGCTAACTAACTGAGCACCTGGGTGTTGATCTCCAATTAGTGTTTGTTGACTCCTCCAACTGAGTAGATCTGCAGAGTTGTTTAACATATCCTGGAGATGTTCCACCAAAAATTATACTTGATGAGAAATCGCCCAATTTCTAATTGCCTGTGCCAGCTTGGACAGATGCAATGAGCACCTCCTGTTTTTGTATGTAATACACGGCAGTAATGTTGTCCATTCAGATGAGAACCACTCTGTGTGAACTCTTGTTTGAAAAGCTTGTAGAGCAAAATGGACTGCCGTTAGTTCAAACACACTACTGTCCAGGGGTCCTTGTTAGAGAGACCACTGCCGGTTGTTTCTAAAGTCTCCTATATGAGCTTTCCAACCCTTCTATAGACGTGACTCGAAATACTTCTTTGAAGAAACCCCACTTGCAAACGTCTGAGCCAAACACTAGGTGGTAGGAGTATGCAGATCATGCAGGTTGCTTACAAGGTAAGTAACATATTCCAACCGTCTCTAGAGAGGAGAAATAAGCTAATGCAATTAGTGTTTTATCTATGTTTAAAACTAAAAACAGTAGTCTGAACTATCTTTATGGCTTTATAACAGATGCTTTCCTGTTGGGTTGTTAGGCCCATCTTCACAGCATACATGTCCATGGTCTGTGAACAAGAGAGGTCATCTCATATCAACCTGCTCAAGCTCGGAGAGGTCAAACTGGCTCTGAATGAGTTTCTTCCAAAAGTAAAATTAAACGGTCATAATGCGTACAGACACCACCACAACATAGTATATTTGGTAACAGAGAGGAACAGGCCCTCTTCTGTTACCCCCAAAACTCAAATCTATGAATGTAAGGTCTTGAGCACAACAATTATTAGTCTGCTAAGCACATACCAGGGTCATAAATTGGCAGTGTCTCAGCAGGAAAGACTCAGTCAACCAATAATGGAAATTAGTCAGCACGCAATCAGAGCTGATATTCCCAAGGTGGGGGTTGCACCTATTCGGACATGTTTTCAACAGACCAGAACTCCAAATTACTCCTTTTTGTGAGCAATTTGTGTTGCTTCTGCTCTCAAGGGAAAGACTTTGCTATCAGCTGGATTGCAATGTTTGTGCATTTCCTCCAGTTCCTGAAGTTTATTGCGAAGTGATTATGGGGGCTCCAGCATTGTTGCAACTTCATTGGTTCGCAAAGTTGTGGAACATATCCATCCAGCTACCAATCAAATGCAAGTTGGATGCACTTTTTTTCTCAAAGGAAAAATACTTCGCCCTTACTGTCTGTCCTTTCAAATGACAGTCTGGCTCTTCAACACATAGGTCATCTGGAGTTACCCGACAGTTGTGAACAGATACTCCAAAAAGGTAGTGCACCAACCATAATTAAAACATATGGCTTTAAAGGGAAGAAGTTAAGAGGTGTGTGCTATTGGCAAAAAGGTAGAAGCGACGCCTGCTATAAATATATATTTTCCGGTTTTTACCACTTCTTCTGAAGCTCATTACAGGTGGTATCCCTTTTGCCTCAAAGTCCACTTGCCAGCGATTTTTAGATTGATTACGTAGGAGATAGGATAAGCTGCCTTTATATGCATCAGCACTAATTAAAGAGTTCACAAGGGGCTTGTTCAGATACTTCCCTCCAGAGGCAAAAGTTTCTCAATCATCTGAGCTCAACACTGTTTTGGCAGCTCTAAGATTATCCTTTAAACCACCTGATATACCTATCATACAGCATCTTTCCTAAATGACAGCTCTCCTATTGGCAATAGCATGAGCCAGAAAAGCTTGCAAATTAAATGCTCTTCTTGTAAGGAGCCTTACTTGTTATTCTCTGGAGACAGTTTATCTCTGGCTTCAAAGCCCACAATCTTTTCTAAGTTGCCTACAACATTTCATCTGAACCAGAAACTGTTTGTTTGCCAACATTTTTTCTTAACCCTTCCACAGCAGCTGAGAGACCTCTTTAGGCCACAGATGTTAAAAGCGCTCCCAAATTTTACT
Source organism: Lissotriton vulgaris (assembly GCF_964263255.1). Classification (NCBI taxonomy): domain Eukaryota; kingdom Metazoa; phylum Chordata; class Amphibia; order Caudata; family Salamandridae; genus Lissotriton; species Lissotriton vulgaris. The sequence goes on from NC_141697.1 coordinate 259,540,637, forward strand.
TGCAAAAGACTAAATCAAACATTGTTCTGACCAATGTTTGATATCTTAATGATCCCCTTGATTAGGGGAAAAGCAATTATAAAACAGAAAAGTGCTAGCTAGATTTTCAGGAATAATTCTGTCCCGTGTCTATTATTTGACTACTCTCTGGAATTGTAAGAGCTCGCTCAACAAGAAGGGTAGCCAAAGCAGTTCTCTTTGCTGGAGTATCGCACAAGAAAATCTAAAAAGCAACTACATGGAGAGCTCATGCTTTGAGGCACTACTTCATCAACATTGAGACCAAAAGAAGTGCTCTGGAACATGCTCTATATAGGGGAATCTCATTCCCACCCACCTTTTTTCAGTACTGCTTTGCTAATCTTTATTCCATCATGTAAATCTATGAAAGATCCAATGCTGGGGGACAAAATGAAAGTTCATGCCATGTGTGGCTGTAGAAACAAACACATGCTCTACATATTCCTGCCTTCTAGTGTTCGGCTCGGGCATTTGCAACTTGTTTTCTTTTCAAACATTTTTTGTCTCTCATGGGATTGTGAACCCTCCTATGGTTAGTAATGCGCATGGGCATCAGCTCCATTGTTACATTGTTTTGATATTTGTTGTTTTTGGTTCACCATTTGGTTTGGATGTTTACTGATTGAGCACCGGGTCACTGCTTCTCGGTGATTGTCGTCTGACTTCTTTGGTCTGTTTTCTCCTATCGGCACAGAAAATCCTTTCAACCTATGCGTTTCGTGAGCTTCGTGTTAAGTTCCCTGGTGTAGGAAGCTGGCTCTTTAAAATGTATAACAAAATGAGATATCTCATTTAAAGAATCCAGAGGTTTCCCTTATGAGTGGACAGGGGCTTGCTTTGGCAATCCCAAGGTGCTCTTATAGGGGGTAGTGTGATCGAGCAGCCTTAGGCTTATTGGAGAGGAGTGAAAGACATCTGAAAATATACACAGTAGTCCATAATTGAGACACACAACTCAAGAAGTAGATCCACACCAATTTATAAAATTAACCAGTAGCTTTATATGTACTCTGGCACAAGAAGCAATTTATTCATGAAAGAACATTTTTTAACCCCTTGGCTGACGGGAGCACTACCTCGCTAGTGCTGCTAACGGCTGACACTGCCCCGCCCATTTTTTGCGGAAGTGCCGCACTGCCGCCAAATTGCGTCAGCGGCAAAGGAGTTAATAGAAATATTTTAGAGTTCAGAAGGTCGACACTTAGTGAAATTTCTGTAGGCTGCAATGTTATCCTATATGAAGAAAAGTGAATGCGGCATTCAATTATATTAAAGCGACTTACGGGAGGGACCCTTCTCCAGAAGTTAAGGTGAGCAGTGGGCGAGGTCCAGGTAGCACCAGCAGCGTCACTAGGGTGGCCAGGTGTAGAGGTGCAAAACCGCATTAGGTGCCTAATGTTGTTATATGGAGAACAGTCACAGTAAAAAAGGTTGCAGACTTTGACTGGGCAAACCAGTTGGGCTGAACCCACAGGGGGGCTTGGGTCCCACAATGACTGGGTATGTAGGCACACAGTTGGTCCTCTCCTCCACAGCCCTGGGTGCAGGGGTGTCCTTAGGCATTGTTTTTTTTCTTACCAGGAGCAGTTGTGGAAAAGGTCTGCGCGCAGAGGCTGCAGGTGAAGTCGGGGAGCCCACGAGAGTTGTCGCCTCACTAAACTCTGTCTCTGGAGGTCTTGGGACCACCCTGAATCTGTTAGACCACTTCAACGTGGGCTTGAAGCGATAGGTGCAGTGGTGTCTTCAGGCTTCAGGTTTCTGCGATCACTGAGTCCTTCCAGGGGTCTTTGGATGTCTTTAGGATGCAGGGAAGCAGGTCCGCTGTTTCTCGGGAGGTTTTGGTTCCTGAGTGAAGTGCTGGCAGGTGTCCCAGGATTTGGGGACTCTGCAGCTGGTAGACTGTCGACTTTTGGTGCAATTGGTGAAGGCAGCAGGAAGGCCGGCAGGGTTGGCACCAAGTCAATTGCTGGATCCTCTGTTCTTGCAGGATGTGACCCTTCATGACCTTCTTCATCTTTTATGTTGGCAGGATCTCCTGATCTGGTGCCGGGGATCCGTTAAATACTGAATTTAGGAGTGTTAGGGGAGTAGCCAATGGGCTACTGACCCTTGGGATCTCTACTCCCCCCTATATGACCACTTTGTGGGAAGTAGGAGTAACACTGTCCCATAATTCTTAAGTATGCCATCACAAAGATGACTACTTCTGAAAAGTCGTGTCCACCTTAGTTTAGCCCATCTTAAAGGTGGTACTGGCCTAGGGATGGCACTCCTACCCGACTAGCTAATTTGCCTGCCTGTCCTGGTGCCAAAGGGGGTTGCCTTCCTCTCCTGTGGGGGAGCCAGATGCACATTTCAAAGACAGAAGCTCTGTGAAGCTTCCTGGCCTAGGAAAGCTAATAAGCAGATCATCCTGTGGGAGGGTGTGTGACACCCTCTTCCATGACAGGCTTTTGTTCTGGCTCTCCTGTGAGCAAAAGGCTCTTACCCTAGGCGGGCAGAACAGTGCCTCAGGTGGCAGGCTGGCAGAAACCAGTACGCGATCTCACCAGAGGCTGGTAGGTTTTCAGGGGCACCTTTCTGGTGCCCTCTGTGTGTATGTTTTTGTAAAGCCAACACTGGAATCAGTGTGGGTTTATCAATACAAGATGTTGATACCAAGTACCCCTATTTTCAGTGAAGGCTTCATTTAGCTACGGGGGGGGGGGGGACTCGTTTTTCACCAGAGTCCTTCACGTGTTTTAAGATGGCTTCCCTGTCCACTTGCACTTACAGTAATAGAAATGACCAGTACAGGGACATGTATGCTCGTGCAGGTATGCTCCACATGTTATACCAGGCACCCTGCCTTAGTCAAAGGAGCAACAGGACTCTGAGGCTCAGCAAAACCTGAACACCTTGAGTACATACGCACACCCCACAGTTGCACATCGACATTGTGTACAGGCCAACCATCGCCTCAGCGGGGGTCTAGCGTCAAGCACAGAGACTTATACAGGCATCCGGTCCACCACTGCCTTCAGGCCATGGTCTGCACTGGCAAAAGACCTCAAAGCCCATACCGCTACCTCGTCTGGCACCAAAGGCCCTGCATGAGTCGTCGTCCACCCCCCATCCCCCCCCCCCCCACACACACACTGACAGCCCCTTCGACTCAGTCGCTGAAACCCAGATCAGTTGTAAATGCTCAAACTCCACCGAAACCTGAATTTACTCCCGAAGAGCACTGAAGCCCCCATCAAAGACAGGCTCCGACGGCTGAGAACAGCCTATCCATCAGTGTTCATAAAAGGAGTTTGATGCACTCTTTATCCACCCATTGACTGTGATCTCTACAAAACTGCCACCCATGACACTCTCCCCTGAAGAGGAGGACTACTTTCGAGGATCAGATTGCCTCTGAGTCCACACCTCATCTTAAGCATAGAAAACATTGGACAGGAGCCCCAACCCACTTCCTGTACTTATTCCTACTCCTCCTCCTCCTCCCTGCCTCATAGTTCTCCTCTGCTTCCTCCTCCTCCTCCTCGTCCTCCAGTGAGACCCCTATATCTCCACATCCTTTTCCAGGGGGTTCACCAAACTACTCTTATTGGGGCTGATGGACAGCTCTCGTATCCAGTAGACTCCTACAAGGCCCCTTCTAACTGTGAACACAGAGACACCTACATTATCGATCTACTAGGTGGTCTGGATCTCTACCCAGCCAAACCCTCCCCTCCAGATAACATCACCTCGTACCACAAGGTAATTCACAGGGTTTCAACTTTTCATAAAGTGTACATGTACATCGTCCAGGAAGGGTCTAAAGCAAATGTGAAGGGTATGTGGACAGTGCACCAACAGGTCTTCCACATCAATTACCAATAGCTGCTAGCCATGCTGAGTCAGACAGAAGCTATCCTTCTACGTGCTCTAAAGACCTGGCTGTTTACCAACCTTTAGTGCCCTTTCAGTACCTACCTTCTGCCGTAGTGCCGGGACACCCCCGTTTGGGGTAGCTGTGCGCTGTACAAACGCCGAAATAAATAAAAATAGACAAAAAGTAGTCATTCTAAAGACTGACAACATGACAGCCCACTATTACCTTTAAAAGTAGGGAGGCACACACACACACTCTGTAGCTGTCAACATTGGCACAGAGCGTTCAGCTCTTAACCAGATTATAAATCAACTAGTAGTACCTACCAGGAGTGGATAAAGACTTCCCAGACCTGCTCAACAGCATGTAACAAGTCCCTGAGTGTTAACTCCACCCACAAGTCCTCCTCCTGTGTTTCTGCTGTTGGGGATTTCTTGACATAGACTTCTTTGCCACCACTCAAAATGTAAAATACCCTAGCTTCGCCTCTAGGTTCCCACATCCTTAGTCCATGGACCATGGGCAATGATCAATGGGTGAACTGCTCAGCGAAATTTGCCTATGCTTTTCGCCTCTCCCATTCCTTTCATACATGGTTCAGAATCACCAGCAAATATTCCTCCCTGTCCTCCTGGTGGCTCCCACATGGGCCAGAGCTGGTCAGTAGTTCCCCATAGTGAGATTCTCACCAGGCCATACCTTCTCACACAGCACCACAAGGCAATCCGGCATCCAAACGTCAGGCAGCTCAATTTAGGAGTAGGATGTCTTAGGCCCTAGAGTTCACTTACCTGAAGCTACCTCAAGAATACATGTCTATGCTTAAAAAACACTTGGATCTAATAAACAAGCCTGTTATGCAGTTAAGTGGGTAAAGTTTGTCAGCTATTGCCGTTCAAGGCACATAGACCCACTCAAACCCACAGTCCAGGATATAGTTTGCTTCCTTCATCTCCAGATTCAGGTTTAGCTTATACGTCATACACCTTCATCTAGCTACAATTGTAGCTTACTTGCAAAACAGATAGTACTCTTTGTTATTGAGAGTCTGTTATTAGGTCCTTCATGGAAGGCTCAAACAAGTCCTCTGCCCAGTGTACCTTCTGCTCGTGTCTGTAGCCTCAATATTATCCTTACCAGGCTCATGGGACCTCCTGTTACATCCTTAAACTTGTGCCGATTGCAATTCCTCACCTGGAAGGATGCCTCCTTGTTGCCTTTACGTCTTAAAGGCGCATTAGCATACTACAGGCTCTTACCCCAGAAGAGCCCTTTTTCCAAGTTCATACTGACAGCATTGTCGTCCTGTGGATCAACCCAAAGGTAATATCCCTGTTACATCTCAAACAGACCATTGCGCTCCTGGTTTTATCCCCACAGCCGGACTCTGTGGCAGAGAGGGGCCTTCATACCCTGGATGTCAATTATGCCCACATGCACTACATTGGCCGGACCAAGCCCTTTCGTAAGACTCAACTCTGTTGCTTTCAATAAACTACATAAAGGACCACCTCTGTCCAAGGCGGGCATAGCCGGGTGGATTGTTGAATGTATCCACACCCGCTACATCTGATGGAAATTTCTAGCCTCAGGTTCTTTACTTTAGCATATTCCCAAGAGTCAGACTGGATCCGAAGGTTTTTGCGCAATCCCCCTTGTGCGCCAGTAGGTTGCGTCGTTTGGCTCCGTGTAGTAGTTGGCATCGTCCACAATGAAGGTGTCATGCGTGGTGCCTATATAGGCGCCACCCCTGTCTGCTGAACTTCTTTCCTTCTTTTCCTTGCCATCAGCGCAGATCCAGATCTAACTCCACTCAGATGAATATATTTGCCTGACTTCAACCTTTCTCTCAAAAACGAGGTTCAGACCTTGTGGCGCCGGTCATAGACAGATGCCGGTGACATACCACCACTTTTGGTGCCTTGAGAAGAACCATGACTCTGCATCATGCACAGGGGGATGAACCCTAAGTCCATCCGTGAGCGAGCCATGAAGCCTTTGGCTGCTCGTGATGCAACTCCGTACTGCTTCAGGTCCCGTTCGAGTGGAAGGTCTCAAGGCCGCTCCCAGTCTCACTTGTTTCAGTCCTCGTCCCCCTCCAGGACTACTTCTGGTCCCACAAGAAGTTGAAGCGCTCTTTGATTTCTCCACAATGCTTCCATTCTTTGGACGACGCAAGGGAACAACACCACAAATCCTGACCTTGCTCGCAGGTGATCCCTGTGCAGCTGGCATTAGAAACTGGGTCTGCTCCACGCTTCCTAGAATTTTTCCAGGGTGACCCTGCGCAGCTCTGAGTTTTATATGACCAATCAGCCTCATTTTTGGACAGACGAACCCCTCTGTAGCACTTTTGGGTCCCACGAGTTCGGGAGGTTCTTCGACTGGGGTTCGCCTTCGGTGCCAGTCGACCCCTTAGTATCTGTTGATGGATCTGGATTGGCCTGGCCGCGACCTCCACCGGAGACCATACCAGTGGCGCCGGTCCCACAGACGCTGAACCCATTGTGATTCTTGACTCAGATACGGAGTCAAACCTGTGTTGCACTGAATCATTTCCAGTGCCAACCAGGCCCCTACGGCCTAAATGGAGAGAGAGCCCTATTTTACTGCACTCAGTGAGGAACACGAATGGAGGGCATTTGAGGATCTAGATTTATACATTGACCCCCTAGCAAAGTTCATTGCTGATCACAAATGGTACGAGAACCTGGCTGACACCAGAGGTCTTCATACCTCACCAGACACTTGCCCCCTCTATTGTCCCACAATGGCTATGGAGGAAGGGGCTTCTTTTGCGCTGGTGGACCAGAGGACGACTTGAGCCTGGGCCTAAAGCTACCTATGGTTCAATTCAAAGCAAATATGTTGATGGAGATTCTTCAATCAACTGTATCCCCAGCAGAACTCTTACTACCCTTCAACAAAGCCCTCACTGATGTCCTGCATCTGGCCTGGATCTTGCCCTGCACAGGAATTCTTTTTTTTTTTTTTTTTTTTTTTTTAAACCTTTATTTATCAAATGCACAATACACAGTGTCTGCCTACAACCCCATTGGGCCGGCCGCTATGACAAACATTAAAAATAGAACACAGTGTGCAATAGTGGAGGCCACTTAGCGTCCGTTATGGTGTAGTGCACAATACAACAATCGACAGGATAACAAAGGTTTAATTTTATAATTTTGTCGAGGTGAAAAACGAACAAAAACAAAACACATGGTAAAGTACTGGCAAGGCTCACAGGAGGGGGGGGGGAACGGGAAGGAGTATACAAAGATAGGATCAAGTCTAACATGGGAGGGGGGTTTATGGAGGGAATATAGAATGTGAATAGTGAAAGGAACGCCGTTCATGAGGAGGAGGGAATGGCCTCAGCATAATCAAGTGGAGGGGTACAGATATCGCCTCGGTAGGCATTCCATTGTGCCCAGACCCTGTTCCACTTTCTAGGACGACCCCGTGCCTCGTACACTGTCTTCTCTCGAAACATGCACCAGTCCATGTTTTCTTTCCAGGCACTGAGCCTCAGCGGTCTATTGGAGCCCCAGAGCTGAGCTATGTCTCTCTTGGCAACCATGTTGCCCAGAGTGACCCAGAAGGTCTGGGCAGCCGTACAGTCCGTGGGCTCCCACACGTTGAGCAAACAGCGTCGTGCCTCGGGAAGGAGGGGGACTCCAGTAACACGTCCCATCACATCCTGTACCCTGGACCAGAAAGTTGAGATAACCGGGCACTCCCACAAGACATGAAGAAAAGTACCATCCATACCACATCCACGTCTACACAGTCCATCCGTCGCAAGCCCCATTCGCACCAGACGTGTACCAGTCACATACACACGGTGGAGGATCTTTAGTTGGACAAAACGAAGCCGAGCCGGAATAGCCACCTCTTTAGGGGAGGAAACAGCCATCTGCCAGTCCTCGTCATCTAGTTCGAGCCCATCTGCCATCCAGGAGGCCCGAAGCTTCTCCAGCAGGTCAGCCCTGTTGTTAGCACGATTTCTTTAATCTATAAGAAACTTATTATCGGGGACGTGGCCATCAAGGATACGGTCTTCCAGTGGGGATGACTGGGGAACATCAGTCCTGGGGGGAAAAGCGGAAGATAAGGCATGCCGCACCTGAAGATACCGGAAATACTCCTTATCATCCAGCTGATATTCCACCTTCAGGGCCTCGAAGGACTTCACAGTACCCCTGGCCCAGAGATCCTCCACCTTACTAATCCCTATCATATCCCATCTGTCAAACCCTTTCGTCCGCCACAGGTTGCCCAGCCGCTCAGAATCATACAACGGGGTCATACGCGTCAATTTGCCGCCCCAGCCCGTAGCCACAGTCGCATCCTTCCAGGCACGCACTGCACACTTCGTAGGACCAGTCAGGAGACGGAGTGGTGACTTCGAGTACAAAGCTCTATTGAAGTTGCCGCCGGGCAGCAGGAATTTATCCAGGGCAAAAGCGGGAGCGGGTTCCGAGGAATATGTCACGTGGTTGATTACGCTTAAATGCTAGGCCCAGTAATATCGTTTAATATCGGGTAAAGCGATACCGCCATCGTACCAGGGGAGTGTAAGTTTAGACAATGCGATACGGGCACGTCCGTCCCAAATCAATTGTCGCTGTAGGCTTTCGATTTCCCGGAAATAGCGAGCGGGGACCGGGTCGAAAAAATTCTGTAAGGCATAAAGAAACCTAGGGAGCGACATCATTTTAAAAAGTGCCGCTCGCCCCAATGGGGACAAGGGCAGTTCACGCCACCGCCTCACATCTTGCATGAGGAGACGGAGGGGAGCATAGAGGTTCCGATCGTATCGCACCGCGGAATTCATGGAGGCATAGATCCCCAGATATTTGAAACCATCTTCCGCCACCTGAATAGGAAACCTACGGGGCAGCGGTGGTAACACCCCCGCTATGACATAAACACAAGACTTGGTCCAATTGATAACCAGTCCGGAGTTCTTACCAAAAGAAGTGAGAACGTCAAAGAGCACGTTCAAAGACTTCTGGGGAGAGGTGAAATAAAGAAGGATGTCGTCAGCGTAGAGCGAGACGCGATCTTCCAAATCCGGCGCCCACCGGATCCCTTTAATCGAGGGTTCCCACCGGAGCCATGCCGCAAGGGGCTCGAGCGCCAGTGCAAACAGAAGTGGGGAAAGCGGACATCCCTGACGGGTGCCGCGTCCCAATGGAAATGGGTCAGAGCTTCTGCCATTCACTACAACTTGAGCCAACGGTTGCTCGTACAGGAGCCTCACCCACGCAATGAAGCTAGGGCCGAAGCCAAATTTGGAAAGGGCCGCCCACAGATATGGCCATTCAATGGTATCGAAAGCCATTGTAGCATCCAGGGAGGCCACCACCGCAGGCTCAGTGAGAGTTCCAGCTCTCGCGAGAACGCCATGAAGTCTACGCAGATTAAGGGCCGTGTTCCGATGGGGTATGAAGCCGGATTGATCCGGTTGGATCAAGTCACAGATTAGTCAACAACCGAGTGGCCAGGACTTTGGCAAGAATTTTGGGTTCAGCGTTCAGTAATGAGATGGGGCGGTAGGAGGTGCAGCGGTCTCGAGGCTTGCCGTCTTTATGAATGACCACTATGGTAGCCAGGCGCTGTTCAGACGGAAGGACTCAGGCCTCAAATGCATCCAGAAACATGGTCCACAAGTGGGCGGCCATTTTGTCTGGTCGGAGTTTATAGAGCTCGATAGGCAAACCATTAGGCCCCATCGCCTTATCCGAACGCAAGGATCTAATGGCAAGAGCGATCTCGTCCACCGTAAAAGGAGCTTCCAGAGCAAGTCTATCCTCTTCTGTGACACAGGGAAGAGCAATATCGCGTAACAATAAACGGGAGTTGGACTCATCACGATCACTCACCGGGCTATAAACCTTCCGAAAGTGGTCCACGAAACAGTCAACAATCTTACCGGGGTCACACACATTCACCAGACTCATGGGTAATGACGGGTACCACACGATTCATTCTTTCAGCCTTATCCAGCCACGCAAGGAGTTTGCTAGCCTTGTCACCCACATCATACAAACGGCCCAGCTGATTCACACGCATCACCTTAGCAGCATCAGTCACACAGGCTCTATAAATCCGCCTGTTTCAGTTCCAAGGTGTGCAGGAGCGCAGGCGTGTCGTCCCCACCCAACTCACTTTCGAGTGTGGTTATTTCGGTCTCAAGGGTCAGCACGGCCTCCCTCCTAGCTTTCCTTTCAGCTGCAATAAGAGACAGTGCGGATCCCCGTATAACAGTTTTGAAGGCCTCCCAAAGAATCGTAGGGGAAGTCACCGAACCTACATTCTCATCGAAGTAGCAATCGATAGCCTTAACCAAATCTGAGCGAAGCCGGGGGTTCCGAAAGTGCCAGGGCGGGACAGGGGGAACTCTGCTTCCAGAAAGACCACCCACGGAAACCTCAAGCAGTAAAGGGGAATTATCTGAAATACCCCTAGGGAGATGTCGAACTTCCCGCACCAAGGATAAGTTAGAGGTCAGCATGAAAAAGTAGTCTATCCTTGAGAGGCTGCCATGTGCACCAGAGTGGAAAGTGTATTGCGCCTGTGAGGGGTGCAGCGATCGCCAGACGTCCACCAGGCCAAAAGTTTCGGCCATGTCAGTTAGCCACATCTGGGACAACGGCAGCACTCTAGGCGGCAGTCGATCACATTCACCGGACATCACAGAATTAAAATCCCCACCCATAATCAGTAGGCCATCAGGGAGTCCAAGGAGAGTCTTGCCGAGATCAGCATATGTGGTAGCCTGCAGCCCCGGGGGAATATATACAGCCACTATCACAATTAGCTTCCCCTCCCATCTCCCTGAGACAGCAGCATAGCGTCCCCGATCATCAAGGGTGACATCTTCAATCTCAAGGGCCAAGGAGGATTTAACCATTATACCCACCCCTCGGGAGCCGGACGTAAAACCAGCATGAGCGACCAACCGGTAGCCTCGGAGGTCAAGAGCTTTACAGGCATTACCAATCAAGTGGGTTTCTTGAAGTAACACAACATCAGGGGTATGACGCCTTATGAATTGCAACACAATGCCACGCTTAATTCGGTCTCCCAAACCATTGACGTTCCAAGAAAGAACGTTCATCTCACCCCCCCCCCCCCCCCCCATTCCCAGAAAAGTGTGTCCCAACCCAACCCCCTCCCGGAACCTCACATCAAGGATGTACGGAATCAACAGACTACCATGTGAAAAGAAAAACAAAAAACACGCAACACAACCAAGGCCCCACCACCCACCCCCCAACCATGAACCCGTTACAACGCCCCCCACCCTGCACCCCTGCTGACTAAAGAGCCACCCCAAACTGCAGTGTGCCTGTCGCCCCATCTGATCTACACAAAGAAACCCCTGAGGAGGAAGGGAGAAACTACCCCAACCCGCCCCACCCCGGACATAAACATAAAGCACATGATAAAAGTTACTCTGTAAAGTTTATGATCCAAAACCGGACCTCGGGGGCCCCAATTCAGTCCTGCGCCGTTGCACCACCGTCCGCTTCTCCGGGGCCTCCGCTCTCGGCGTCGTCCTTTGCCAACGAGTCCAACCAGTCACTGGCACTATCCGGTTGATCGAAGAAGTACGCACGGTCCCTGTATTCGATACGCAGGCGAGCGGGAAACAACATAGCATATTTTAGTCCCAAATCCCTCAAGCGACGCTTCACTCCTAGGAATCCAGAACGTTGCTGTTGCACTTGAGGAGTGAAGTCAGGATAGATCGAGACAGAGTTGTTGTCGAACTTCCAACGGGCCGTGCTTGCGGGCGGCCTGAAGAATGGCGTCCCTGTCTCGAAAGTGAAACAGCCTAGCGATTATAGGCCTCGGGGCTCCCCCCGGCTTTACCTGTCCACCCGGGAAGCGATAGGCACGCTCGACCGCAAAAAACTTGCTAAGGCCTGCGGGAGCAAGTTTAGCAACAATTAGCTCCTCAACCAGTAGATCGATCGAGGCAGCACCACTGTCCTCCTAGGCGAATGTTGTTCCGTCGGGCCCTATTGTCGTAGTCCTCCATGCGTTTGGCTAACAGGTCTTGTGATGAACGCAGATTCCCAATCTCCGACTGCGCTTCCGCCATGTCCGTCACCAGACTGGATGCCTTTAGGTCCAGTGCCTTGACCCTCTTGTTCGTCTTGGCTAAATCGGCTCGAATAAGAGTAACATCAACCGCCACCGTGTCTATCTTGGACACGATGGCTTCATACTGCTGGCTCATATCGGCCTTGAGTCCCGCAATGGCGGCCAGTAGGTCCTGAAGTGACACTTCCGATGAGGTCGCCATGTCCGTCTTTGGGTCTTCCAAGCCGCGGCTGGCAGCACTGGGGGAACCTCTCGGTTGCGTATAGCGATCGATCACGTTGGACTGGATCGATCCCCCACGAGTAGTAGTAGCCTTCCTGCGCTTCTCCACCTCGTGTTTCGTTGCCATGTTGAATTCAGCACCTCACGGGGACAACCCGGGTGCGACAGGATGTCGGCGATCCTCGACCTCGAAAGTCTGGTTTTTGCAAGAAATTGTCACAGACCACTGAGCCGGCACTGTGAAAAAGCGTGTTGCCAGTGAGAACACCAAACCAGGATTGAAGAGCAGGTCGCAGGCAGTCAAGACACGGGAGGACCAGAAACCGAAAGTGAAAGTGGCACACCATCGGTGAAGCAAATGCCAGGCAGCCGTTGTTGTTGCATTACTGCTCGGCCATCCGAGGCAGCAGAGTCCCCGGTCCCGTCCGGGGCTAGGCCAGGAAGTTAGAGACGACGTAAAAATGGTCCCCGAAGTCCGATCTCGGCCCAAAAAAGTTCAGCAGCATCAGCAAGAGCAACACTTCAAAAGCCCGTCAAAGTGACCAGGATAACTGAAGGATAAATCGATAAGGGCGGTGCGGGTCTCGGGAGCTCCCTGCTTACGCGACCATCTTGGATGCCCGCGTAGCTCCTCCTGCACAGGCATTCTTGTGCACCGGATTATCTCCCACCATATCACCCCACCCCCCCACACACACACACCCTCCCGCCACCACACACACACACGCAGGCGGGTGTCTAGGGTGGGGGGGGGGGGGGGGGCAGGGGGTCCTGGCCTTCCTCACCAAGCATCTCCGCTGAGAGCCAGTGGTCCAGGCCTCAGCGTCCAAAATCAATCCCTGTGCGTTCCCTAGGGAATCCAAGAGGCTGAATACCTTCAGAAAGAGCATTTTTTTCTTCCACCAGCCTGCCACTGGGGTCCATGAAAACCACAAGCCTATTGGGCGGTTATTCCGATACTGAAGGGGATACGGTTGCGCAAGTGCTGCCTATTGTCCTAGATGAGGCCAGGGCCATACTTTCACTAGCTGTTGCTGATTGGAGAGACGCAGCAAAGTTAAGTCGATGCAGGTTGCATATGACTGTCTCACTGGGCAGAGCCATTGCTGCTTCGGTGGCATTTAGACATCATTACAGGTTGAGGAATAATGGCTTTTTGGGGGATGTCCAAGCCTCGCTTTTGGACCTGCCCTTCGATGGAACCCATCTCTTCGGAGACCAGGCAGAATTAGCCTTGGAGAGGCTCAAACTCAGTAGGGCCCCTGCTAGGTTATTGGGGGCTCTCTGCAGCCCCACAACAGCTGCATTCCACCTTACACCTCTCCCATGGCTACGGTAGTGGCCATCAGCCACGTCCTTTCCCTACAGCCACTAGGCTCCGATCCTCTATTGGCTGCGGCAGCCGCATACCTCATGGAGCTCAAAGCCGGGGTCTGCCCAATCTGCTCCCCTCCCCCAAACCCCAACTGGAGCAGCATGAAGTCTCTCTAGCTTGCAATTGCTCCTGCATGGGCATCCCATTGGTGGCAGAATCTGATACCATCTGCACCAGTGTAGAGATTACGTGAGACAAATGTGTACTCCAGATTGTCCAACAAGGGTCCAGCCTCTCGTTCCACCAAACCTCACCGCCACTCCCTCCATCACAACATCCGTTAACAATAATCTAATTTTGCTTTTGCAGCACGAAGTTCTGGCCGCTCTCGAGAGGGTGCCAGCATTAGAAGTTGGTTGTGGTTGTTATTCCAGCTGCCTTCTGGTGCTAAAAAAAGGATGGAGGCCTTAGTCCTATCTTAGTTATTCCCATCCTGCCTGGACAGAGATCACAGGCCTCCGGTGGAGAATCAGCTCCACATCCATCTGTGAGATCTGAGACTGATCTGTCTGCCATTGAAAGCCTTTATGCCTTCCATCAAGGGAAGGCTAGTTCAGGTGTTCACTGACAATACCACCGCCATATTGTATTGCAACAAACAGGGCGGGGTAAGGTCATGGACCCTATGTCAAGAGGCTCTACGTCTCTGGACATGGCGGGAATGTACGAACATATTCCTGGTGGTTCAACATCTGGCGGGCTCTCTGAATGCCAGAACAGATTACCTCTGCTGCCGATGCCTAGCAGATCACTAATTGCGTCTTCATCCAGAGGTGGTACTAGGCCACTTCAAATATTGGAGACAACCTTGGTTAGATCTGTTCGCTGTCGCAGAGAATGTGCTACGTCAGCACTATTGCACACTGATTCCAAAGCAGCTCTCACCGGAAAAGCATTTCGTATTGAGTAGAGCTCAGGTCTCAGCCTTTCTACTAACACCACTCGTATCCAGACTTCTCAAAAAGATGAAGAATGACTGGGCCCTAGTTATCTTTGTGGTTGTTCACTGGGCATGGAGAGTATGGTATCCCAAACCCCTGAGCAAGAACATCTGCTTTCACTTCGGTTGCCACTTCAGGAGGATCTTCTGTTGCAGCAACAGGGCAGGGTCCTGCACTTGAACGTGTTCACTGCCACTTGAACTTCTCCCTTCTAAAGTATGTGATGGTATTCTGGCAGCCAGGCATTCTACCAAAACCATCTACACCGGCCGATGGGCCAGGATTGTGGCTTGGTGTACATCTTGATTGATTGATCCTCTGTCTGAGGTCCTTCTGTGCATCCTCTGCCTGGCACAGCAAGGCAGAGGATATGCACTTCGTACGGTTGCCGAACCAACCATCCATCTTTAAATCACTTGTTGTGGCTAGATTCCTTAAAGGTTTGCAGCATATGTTTTCTCCAACACCCTTCATTATGCCCCAATGGGACTGAAATGTAGTTCTTACCTTCTTAATGTGTTCTTCTGAGTTGAGGTTCAGCTGCCCTTTTTAACTTTTAACTCTGAAAACTGTCTTCCTTACAGCGATAACATCTGCCAGGAGAGTTAGCAAATTCTAGGCACCTCCAGGTAACCCTCCATACACTTCGTTCTTCCCAGACAAGCTGGTTCTACGACCTAGAGCATCCTTTTTGTCAAAGGTGGTCACACCTTTTCACGTTGGGCAAAACATCACCCAGCCTATCTTTTTGTCCCCTTCCTCATCCTTCCATAGAAGAGGAGAGACTCCAATGCCTGTATCCAAAAAGAGCATTATCTTTAATGATTGATCTATAAGAATTCCAGGTGGACGATAAACTCAGTTGGATTTGCTTGGGGCAAAGAAAGAGTAGGCATTTGAAAAGATCATCCCTCAATGCATCATTCTATGATCTACTATGCAGTGACCACGAAACAGCCTTCTGAAGGCTTATGAGCTCACTTTACCAGAGCTACAGGTGCGTTGGCTAGAGGAATCCCAGTTTTAGACATCGGTCAGGCCGCTACTTGGGCATTGTTGTACACGTTTGCTAAATATTACTGCCTCAACAGTCCGATCTGGCGAGATGGGCATTTTGCCCATTTGGTCCTCCAGGACCTATTAGTTTAAAACAGTCTGCAGACACACCTCTGGGGAGTGATAGCTTTGGTATCTATTCAAAGGTAAAGAATCTGCTGCTAGAAGTTGACCTATCGGATTAAGAAGCTACTTACCTTTGGTATTGCTTTATCCGGTAGAGACTCTTATCTAGCTGTAGATTGCTTACCGAGCCTCCCATCTTCACCATTCTGTGAAATGTCTCCACTTTCAGCGATCCTTTTGGACCTCACAGGCACACTAGTCATCCCTCCTCAGCTTGGATCCGTGCTTCTGGTGTGAAATGAAAATAATAGTCAAGAACTGAGGTCAGCGCCATATGGTCTACTCTATATTCATTCACCAAACACTACTGTGTGGATGTTCTAGCACCCTAACAAGCAAATATTGGCCAAGATGTTGTATTAACCCTTTTTCAGGCCTGTACAACATTCTCCAACTAGCCACTGCTTAGATGGGTATAACTTAACAGTCTATGCAGAGCATGCATTTCTACAGCCACACATGCCACAATCTTAAATTTGTTACTTCCCTTGTAAGCATCTGCTTGTGGCATGTAGCGCTGTAGATTCACATGCGCCAACCAGCCTCCCTGGAAGTCTTTGGTTGTTACAGATATATCTTCTCCTTCTTGCTTTTACATGGTCTTCAAACGTTTCTTTCCTATGCTCCCATCTTAATCCTCAAGGATAGTGCTCTGGGATGACATCCGTGGCAATGGCTTTCAAAGGCCAGAGGTGCTCAGAGCAGAGGCACATCTGCCAAACTAGCAATGACTTACCTTTACTCTCCCCATAACCATACAACACCAGGTTGGGGACATCTAGGATTATACTTTCTGCAGGGCAGAGTATTACCATGAGCAGTTGATGATCATATTGTCGTCCATGAATACTGTTTCAAGTTCTATCCTCACTCACCATACGGAAAACGATTAACAATGGAGCAGAGATTCATGTACATTATCAACCATAGGAGGAGTCGCTATACTAAATTACTTTCAAAGTCTTCGATTTAAGGAAAATAAGTTGCAAGTGTCTGAGCCCAACGCTAGATCCTAGGAGTATGCAGAGCATGTGATCT
This sequence comes from Lissotriton vulgaris, assembly GCF_964263255.1. Classification (NCBI taxonomy): domain Eukaryota; kingdom Metazoa; phylum Chordata; class Amphibia; order Caudata; family Salamandridae; genus Lissotriton; species Lissotriton vulgaris. Next base: position 259,557,396 of record NC_141697.1, read on the forward strand.
ACATACAGTACTTCATGCTGCGAAAATATGCTTACAGGGTAACATATACTTACTTGTAATGTCTGTTCACCTGCATTTATCTTTCAGAGATTCCCCTTTTGAGACTCTTCACTAACTACATTGTACCTTTTTATAAATTTCCACACCACTGGCGTCAGTTAAGAACAATGAGGATTCATTTTTAGATTTTCCTTAGTTCTGCCATTGTGGGAGCCATTGGAAGACGGCAAAATGGCCTCTTCATCCATTCATATGCATTGTGCTTCAGGCCTCTGATTATCAGGATCTTGAGCACATCCTCTTCTATTCTTGATTTAATCTCTACTCTTTAGTGTTCTTTTTTACATTTACTGGCAAAAACTTGTGCTCCTCAACAGTGTGGGAATTGGGGAGGCAAATCACACATATGACTTGTGGATCTTTCTACTACTTAAAGCACAGGAAAATGTCTGTTAAATAGAGTTGTTAGTCAGACAACTGAGCCAAAACTCTTCAGCCTTAAAAGACATTGAGTGATTGTAGGAGAGTAGGGTCTGCAATCCTATGATCACCCAGATTTTTGGCTTTTGTTTCACTGGTTTACGACTTTCTCTGGCTGTGGGCCTGCTAATCAGACCCACAGCCTAGCTGTTCTCTCACTAAATTGACATGTGTACCTTAGGTGCATTATCCAATTGGTACTGGGCTACCTTATCAGACCCTGTAACTCAGGGCATAGGTGTACCCAGGGCCTACCAGGGACTGAAGCATGTATTATGCCACCCCTGGATGGCCATCTAAATCTGACACAACTGGCTGCACGACAGCTGGGGCAAGGTGGTGTAATCACCCTTTGCTTTAGATATAGTATACCTATATCTAACCCTAAAAATGGACACACAGATTCCTATCAGTCACTCCTATGAAAGGGCTTGACAATCCTGAAGGCAGAGTGCTAGGAATCGTGTGAGATGGTGCTCTGGCATGAGCTGAGCCCGTTTGCAGCTTGCGGAACCAAGTCCTAATAGCTGTTCCATGATAACGCATACCATATACTCTTAAGTGCATTATAATCCTCGCGGTTAAATGCTATCTCTGGTATCGCTTTATCAAAACATGTCGAGTAAGGTGTCATACGAATTGGAATACTAACCCCTCGCAAATTCTGGCGACGGGGTTAGCATTCCACCCTTCTAGAGGGACACGACATGTATGTAACAGTGAACCCCGGTTAAAGTTAACTCAAGCCTCAGCATCACAAAATGGATGCTGCCACCACAGACACGAGTCTGACCCCCTGCAGCTGGGAGTCCTTCCAGCGAGGGGAGCTTGGACAAAGCGTTTCCTGTCAGGGGCGGTGCTAGCACCATCCCAGACAGGGTTTTGTGTATCCTGGGTAGGCAGGGCTTTACAGGAAGGTGACTGCAAGTGGCACCCCGGTGCTCACTACGCATCTGCCGGCTAGAACCAGTTCCACGGGCACACCAGCCCCTGGCCTGGGGAAAGTCCGGCATGGGAGAGGGGTGTAACCACCCCCCTTCCTGGTCCCACCCCTAGGGCAGGACCTAGTCGCGTACCCACCCCTTTCTTTAGGATAAAGGCAGGAGCGGGGACCCTTCCAAATTAGATAATCTTTGAATCAAGAAACTACTTTCTACGAAAAGAACTCTCGACTTCTTCTCAAGATTTCTCCCTTGTGGCTAAGGAGTAGTCACCCTGCACCCGCAGGCACCATCTAAGAACTCTGCGGTTTGCTGCACGTCCTTCCTCCGGAATCCGACTGACCAGCTCGACGAGACCCGGCTTCCCTGGCATCTCTGACCTCTACCTACCTCTACAGCTAAGCTGAGAACCGTAGGTGCGACGAGACCTCGAGGGACCGGCCATCATCAGAACTGCGCGACTTCTATCCAGCACGACCGCCGAGGGATCCTCTGGTGAGTGCTTTGGGGTCCGAGAAGCCCCGACCCTGAGCAGCTCCAGCACCGAAGTCCAGCCCCCCAGCATCCACGAGATCTGCGTGAGGCCCTTCTGCTTTTTGCTGCTCACCGCTTTGTCTGGCTACTAGCCCGCTGGCTTGTGGCCTTCTCGACGACGACCGACGACATCACCACTGCTAGTCTGGTTGCTCCAGACTGGCCCTTGCTCCCTTCCAAAAGAGGAGCATCCCGGACCCTCCTGGTCCACTCCAGACGCCATTTTAGGTCCACCGCGTGGGCTTGAATTTGCCAAGACTTGTGGCCCCAATCCTGGGTCCAGCGACGTCGACAGCATCAACCATCGTGGGACAGCTCGCACCTCCATCCTGGTCGCCGACAACGCCTCCTGGTCCGTGAGACTGCAGAGCCCAGCGTCGCCCACTCGCCTGGTCGAGGTGACTACCATCTGGTGCCCTCCTGGTGCCATCTGATCACTGGCTAGTGGTCAAGAACTTGGTCCCCTCTGCTTTCAGGTGTCATCCATCTTCGATCCAGGCTGGGATCACTCCGAACAATCTTCACTGGTCGCCTGCCAGCAACTCTTTCTTCAGGCTCCTGGTTAGTCAATGAGGATTCCCGACGTCTTTTCAGACCTATGCAGCCGCAGCCCCTGGGCTAGGTAACTTCGGCATTTCGGTGCCCCAGCATAGCCTCACTATCCAAGGGTCCAGATCCACTGTCGTTTTCGACCTACCTTATCGGGTTCGCCCGAGAACACTAACTTTGCTTTTACTAGCTCCCATAGACTTTGTCCCGCATCCCGCGTGAGAGTGCACACTCTGCACCCGAGTCCCCTAGGCCTCCTACAAGTAATCTGAAGGTTCAGTAACGTAGTCCTAGCGATTCCAAAGCCTATTAGTCCAGTACTTACCTGCTAGTAATTTCGCATTCCACTTTCATAGTATATGGTTTTTCGTGCCCCTCGGGCATTTGTGTAAATTGTGCAACTTAAAGTATTTTCGTTAAGAGTTTTGTTGTGTGCTTAGTACCCTGTCCTCATAAAGAGTACAGGGCTGTTGTGATCTAAATAAATACACTGTTTATTTTCATAACACTTGTGTGGTGTCCTTTCACTTGGTGTTCAAGGGGTATATGTGATGGTATAACAGCTGGCTTAACACGCCCTCTAGAGTTTAGCCCGAAGACTGCACTTGTCCATGCTACTAGGATAGCTGGTCTATCGGTTGACTTACAACCAATCACCATAAGGGTTGTTTGGACTGATACATAGTGATCACTAGAATAGTGAACACTGAATATCAGGCCAACTTCTCACAGTGATTGCATAAAAACGTAGGTTGTGACAGAAAGGCCTATCAAAAAAAGAAAAGATAAGAGCAGAGTGATGAGGAATCTCACACAGTAGTGGACAAGAAGAACTGAAGCTACGATCAGTAAAGGGGATGAAGGTGAACAGAAACTACTGTTTACCCTTCTTGGGTGCATTTTCCTCATTCTCTTTCTTTTTTGTATTAGAGCTACTTTAAGGTTCATTTTATGTATAATAAAAAAGCAAAAACAAACTGTATTGTGCACATTTATTTGGCTGCATTTTCTACATTTAAACATTTATTATATGTAGTTTTCTGGAATCACAAACATGGGTTTGACCTAAATGAAGATTACAACAAAAGAGAACTAGGATAATCGGTAATTTTTCCTTCCTGTTCCTTCACCTTTTCTAGGATGTCTGTTTCTGCAAGATGTGCTGTTGTGAACATATCCCTGTAATTTGTATTAATTTGCTCAACATGGGTGTTGTGATTTGAGGTTTTTTTTCTTGCTCACATGCTTTTCCTTTTTGTTATTGCTAGGTGGAAGTGCGTCCAATGATGTATGTTGCTCTGACCTATGATCACCGCCTGATTGATGGCAGAGAGGCAGTTCTTTTCCTGCGCAAGATCAAGTCAGTGGTGGAGGATCCCCGCATCTTGCTGCTGGATTTATAGGAAGATGCCTGAAGACCTTAACCCATCTTTTCTTCTGCACTCTATACTGTTGTTTCTATTTCAGATTCTGGAGTTATTTGGCTGGTGGGCCACTGTGTTACTCTTCCATTCAGGAGTTATTTTGTCCATTGAGGGGATTGGAGGTGGAAAAGAGTTCTGAGAAAAAGGCAGAGAATCTAGGCAGCATTTTGCCAGTATCACTCTGGGGGCTTGCCACTCGTGTAGAGTAAATTTCAGGTCTATGGTAGCTTGCAGTACTTCCCTCTGCTGCTGCATAGCTCACTGTTTCATCCTTAAAGTCCCTTGGTATCCTCAGAATGTGGCCCCAATTCCCAGACTTTAAGTCTTGGATCATTCAATTTTCCCTGTGCTCGAATTAATCGTACTTTTCAACTCTAGACAATAATTTGGTTTTACATAGGCTGTCTTTAAAGGAGGAGGATCAGCATACTGCTGGTCTGGCACAAGTTGTGCTGCTTACTTAACTGTCTAAGGAAATGGTTCCATAGCTACCGAGTGCAGGAACCCCTTTTTCCATGGACTCCTCTTGAACGCACACTGTAGCCTAGAATCTGTAGCTCAACTGCATCCCTCTCCTGAATAGAAGAAAAGTTGTGTCCAGAGCTGAGGCTCCCTCTGCTCATTTCATAGACACTGCACATGTATTTACCAAAGTCTCTAGCAGAGGGTGTGATGGGAGGATTGGCGGAGGTGATAGAAGAGCGGCAGTATATCCAAGGCCCGAACATTTGGAGCAGGGTCTATCACTCAGTTCATCTGATATTATATACAGAACTTGTAATTAAAATATTTAAAGAAACTGATTTTAAATGAAATAAAATTATTAAAAACTGCAACTTTCTGTGAGCTTACTTGATGACTGGACAGCAATTTCCACCAGTTGTACAGAATGGTGGCTAAGTCAAATATTTTGCCTTGTACAGTTTTTGCTATGTTTGCTTTCGTCTTCAGTTAGTGTCGTTTAGACAGAGCCATGGCTTGAAGTCATGATAGTTCTGTCACCTGCTATGTGCAACAACTGACCTGAATAACGTCTGCCGCTTGTGTGGAGAACAGTCATTCTGTTGATGCCAGTGCTTGCTGTGCTACTGTGTCTTCTGCGTGCTACTATCGCATCAGGGTCCATTCAGAACGTCTAGTGTATATCCAAACTTTGAGCAACTCTGTCCTACAAGAACAGAAGACACTTGTCCGTCAGCGAAATATATATGTTTAATGGCATGTGTGGCTGTAGAAACACATGCTCTGCATAGTCCTGCCATCTAGTGTTTGGTCCGGAGTTGTTCAAGTTGTTTTTCGTCAAAGAAGTCTTTCAAGTCACAAGGCAGTGTGACTCCTCCTCTCGTGATATTACACATGAGCATCAACTCATTTGTTAGATTGTTTTCTCTCCGCCATCTGGTTCGGATGTGTGGGTGCCTCTGCTCAGTGTTTCGACTCCGTTCGGTACGATTCTTCGGTTTCGTTACTGTATCCGAAGGTATTGTTTTTGATTGTGCTTTTCCACTTCGTTACACTCAAATTTAGTTGGTTTGTACTTCGACTGCCCCCCTTTTGGTGCGCCGCCTGTCTCCGGCCCACCTTCCCACTTGTCACCGCCTCCATCAAAGATGCGCTTCTAATGGAGCACTCGCCACTTCAATTGTAACCGCGTTGCTAAGCAAAATACCTGCACACCAATCAACACCTTGTGTGCAACCTGTGTCTTTCGCCTAACCATAAAGAAGCCGACTGCGACGTTTATAAGTCGTTACAGTCAAAAAAGACGATTGGGATTGAAGGGCCAGTGTGTTAGAAACGTTTCGAGAGAGCGTGGATGACACTAGTTTCCTTTTCTGCGAGGAACATGCACAAGAACAACCAAGCGCCAAAGAAGAGGAGGCTTTCTCTGTCAATGAAAGCTCCGACATAGAGCTGGTTATGGAGATGCACAAACTCACATCTGGCCAACACATGAGTACTGTGACCCCAATCCTGCTCCTCCATCCAAGTCGGCCACAAAATATGCCCTGCTTCCAATATCAGAGGTCACTGGACCACCACTGCCTTCGGGCCATGGTTCGATCCAAAAGCTGTTTCGACCACCTTGGGCCAGGCACCAAAAATTGCTTTCAATGTAAAACCTCTGGCATCAACCTCTTGGACAGAGGGCTTTGGGAATGATCTTACCTTCAGTACCGACCCTGCAATCGACCCCATCTACTGCGGTGCCGACACCGTTCCAAATTGAAACCGTCGGTACCAACACCTTCCGAGCCGAAAGACTCCAAACCCCCTTCTTTGGCTTCCGTCTCTCCTGTCTAACTCATTCTTGAAAACAATTGATAATTGTCAAAAAAAGATTACAATTCAAGAAGTAACTGGTTGGATTCTTGCCTCTCCTCCACCAAAGAGAAAATTGACATTTGAGGAGGCCCAAGATATTCTTGTTCCTCTCAAAAGAAGACAAAGGATAAAGCCACCAGTCCTGCTCACCATCCTCCTCCACCACGACCTGCAGCCCAGCTTCCCTCTCCTTCACTCATATCTCCTACATGTGACCCATTTGATTCATCACCGCAAGGGTCACCACATTCACACCATGGGGGTTTAGGATGGCCATTAGGGGATCCTGACACTTGGGATGTAGGAATCTGAACCTACTACTTCCAACAATCCAGATTTATTTCCAGCTCATCCCTACCCTCCTGAGGTTGCCTCTTACTTTCATCAGGTTATCGCTAAGGCAGCAACTTTTTATAATGTTACACTGCATAGGGAACCGCAAGAATAGGATTTTCTGTTTTTGACACTATCTTCCACGCCCAAGTACACCCAGTATTTGTCCATGCTTCCTGGCATGATGAGACATGCTAAGGACATTTTCAAAGAGCCCGTCCATTCCCGCATCATTGCCCCAAGGGTGAACAAAATATATGAAGTGGCTCCCTCTGACACCCTCTTTATCTAGAGTCCGGTTCCACCCGACTCCATTGGCGCATCTACTATTTGTAAAAGGGCTAAGAGTCCGGTTAGTGGGGACACTCCACTTCCTAAGAAGGAAAGTAAGCGCATGGATGCGGCTGGCGTAAGTGCTGCAGCCATTCATTGGCATATTGCCAATTCACAAGCCCTTCTAGCCCATTATGATCGAGCCTATCGGGATGAAATGGAAGAACTCCTGCAGTACTTCCTGAGGAATACCGCAAAAGATGCCAGAAAAATGTCACAGACAATTGCCATCCATTCCTTCCGATGTACTCTAGACACAGCAGATACAGCTGCTAAAGGAATTTAATATCAGCTTGCTTCTTAGAAGACACGCATGCCTTAGAAGTTCTGGATTCCAGCCTGAGGTCCAGCAGGCCCTCTTAAATATGCCTTTTGATAGAGAGCACATTTTTGGGATCACAGGTAGATACTACCCATGACAGAATGAACAAGCATTTGCAATGCAATAGGTCTCACATTTTAGACACTTTGACATATTGGTATTGTAAATGACGATGCCTTTTATAATTGCAGGTTTTTTAAACACATAAATAAAAGGCATTGTCATTTACATTGCCAATAGCTCAAAATCTTGCAATTGCAAAACCTGTTGCATTGCAAATGCTTGTTTGTGAAAGGTGATGAATTACCATGTTTTATCCGAACACTCATTTCAGACCAAAAAAATTGAGAGATCTTAATCAGTGTTGCAACGTCCCTGTGACTGACACACACTACACAGGAATCTCAATGACTTTCCTGTGAGAACATCTGTGGAAGTGTCTTGCAGCTCCGAGACTGTGCAGTGTGTTTTTGAGCCTCTTCCCAAACTGTTGGGCTGCCCTTGAGTACCCTCGCATCACCCTTTGCTCTTCAAAAGTCTCTGAGAGAAAAACAAGAGGACATTCACTTCCAGCTCAACCACTGCCACCGGTGTGATCTTTAACGTGTCTCTGTCTGGGGAGCACGAGGAATATTTCAGATTCAAATTTATGGAAATGAGATTAGCGCGTGGCATGACTGACTTCTATGCCAGGGGAAACGGGCGGGAGCGAAATCCAGTGTGCCAAACGAGACTCTCAGCAACCAAAATGTTGGAACCCGAATCGTGGAGTCAGAGCGCAGTCATGGGTGGGAAAGCACTTTCTTTTCATGTCAGCAGGAGACTTACAACGCAGATTGCTACTGCGGCACAGCCCAAGATTAACTTAGCTTTGAGTAACCTGGCATTTTGCAGCTGATTAAAACTGCCACATTCTGTGTCTTGTGCTAGGACGCGATACTCTGTGGAAACGGGTGGGAGGGGGGGCTGTAAGCAGGCCCAGGCTCCTCCGCCATGTCTGGCTCCACAAGAAATTGACTGAAAGAGCAATCTCTCTGGTGTGACTGAGCGAGCTTGTGTGTATGATCCTTTCGATTCTTCCTCCACTAAATCATTAATTTAGTTGAAGTTGTTTCAGTGAATCGGCCCAAGCGCTGCGTCTGCCCCTGATTTCTTATGCTGCGTTTTCCTAGTCTGTCCCTCTGCACTGCATTATGTAATCTTCTAATAAAATGTCTGAGGAAGGTTTGCAATGCCATTGACATAGCATGAGCGAAGCATTCCTGCTAATGCATCCTGCATAGACCCGCCGTTATAAATAGAAATCGCTCTTAATGTAGGGGAATGATAGGGGATCAAAAATTAAGATGACCCTGCTCTCTAAACCAAAAGCCAAGACTGGTTGAAAAGACAGGAAGAAGTAAGCTAATAATTTGAAACGGGCGCGCAACACCCATTGGGCTCAAAGGTATTAGTCCCCCTCGTCGTGTCAGCCCGGGCTGAGACACCTTCCAGGGCGCACACACAGCCGCACTAGAGTACTTAACAGGTCTTTAAGAGACCATTTGCTTGTAAATGAGGCTTTGTTGTTTTTTCACCCCTTCTGAGTACCCCTGCATCTCCACTATTCCTATTGGTGGAAGAATTAGTCCACCCGATCGCTGCTTGATGCTTTTTGGGAGGTGGGAGGGGTGTTCTCTGTAGGCAGGCATACGAGGATAAAAAAAGTTTGTACCGACTAATTGAAGTCGACAGTATAACGCCGCAAGTAAATGATCCAGTCCTGATGGGCAGTCCCAAAAGGAGACAGGGCGGTAACAAGGAAATACTAAGAAGCCTCATTTTCAATCTGAAGCCAGCATATACCATGGACGATTACCCCAGCCAATGAAAAATATGGGCGGGGCTTCCACTCCACTTCTAAAACCTATCCCACGACAATATGCCTCGCAGAGAGAGCAGCGCATGCGTGCTGCAACTCTAGGCAAGTGTAACAAAAGGAGGGTTCCTTTCTGTGGTTTCTTACATTTGATTATCTTTATGTGTAAATGTAACTTGTAATGCCAAACACCTGTCTAAAAACTCAAATGCCTCAGTAACACATATGCCAATAGACCACGAAATTATATCAAAAATGTCACATTTATTAAAAAGAAAAATATTTCTTGTAGCAAATAATTAAACATAAACAGTTTCTTGCAATAAGATCACATACAGTTAAACAACATATAAAAACAATTTTTAAAAAAAGCCAGTGTTGTCGACGCGTTTCGGTGCTTAGATGGATAGAACACCTTCCTCAGGACTATGATTAAAAGCTTCATGAATCTAAAAAGTATATGGGACATACGTTAGTATACAGTACATGAGGGTTTCTTTAGTTCTTTTACAAACAGAGTTTTTTTACTAGAATCACACAGGGTTATGGCTACAAGAATTCTTAATCTTACTAGAGCATTTTCAATTTGCGGTACCAGTCTTGATCCTGGATTGTAGTATTCTTTATACTGTTATGTTCCTCCGCTTAGTCGTCTAGAGGATCTATATATAGAGTAACAACCATATTTCAGTTTATAGTCCAACTAACATTTTAATGTTTGACACGTATGCTCTTTATATCAAAAATAATGGCTTACTTTATGGTAATACGGAGTATCTCTTGAATTAGAGGAGACTCTTCCCGGCGCTGTATATGTAGCGGGTTGGTTCACTTTTTAAAACGGCATATTCATTCCTTACGGTCGTCAAGAGTATTTCCTGATCGTAACTTCTTTATGAATTTTGAAGGCGACCTGTACACCCAAAATAGGCGGTGGAGCAAAATTCGAATATTAGAGAAATGCCCAATTTCCGATTGTTAACACATTTTTGGGAAATAAGGGGCTTCCTTGCAGCCTAATATGCCACTTGAACTGGAGGTTTTTTTTTCAAAGAGTCTAAAAAACCACCTTTATTTAACAGAATTTTTTTTATCAATATAGATCGAGATGTTGTACTTTATTTTAATCCCCTCATATGTGCGAGCTCGACTATTTAATTAGAGGCACACACTCAAATGCGGAGCCGATACGATGAGGTAGGGTGTCCGTCTCGATATTATTAGTGCAGGAATCTAGTGATTTCCTCAATCAATCTAAACTTGTGTGAACACGGTGTTAAAACACACAAGAGAGGACTGACAAAAATACAGGTTGAATGCAAGTGTCACTTTCTCAGTTTAAAAATGCATTCTGCACTATATTTAACCTGGGTACATGGCTGCTAACTCGGACAGTAGCTTAAGGCAAAAAGGTCCGAGAACGAGGAGCAGCATCTTACCTCTTTTGGTGTATGCACGAACCATCCGCCTGGTCTCCCCGGTCTCCAGAGTCGGTATGGGGGATGTGGCGTGAAGGTTCTATTTATACGCATGTCCATTGATTTTAATTGAATAATGTCCGCACTCCTCGTTTGTTTAAAACATACAACAAACTTGAGCGCCATGACAGTAGTTTTTTTTGCTTCGCTCGAAAGAAGCGGACCTATATGTCTATTGTTTTTATCGACTAAGGGTGTCAACATGAATGGTCACCCTTCAGACAATGGGGCCGGCTTTATGGAAACTCCAGTGTTTACACAATGGTATAAATAGGCATGCCGATATGCCAAGGTGCAAGAATATCTTAATCACATTTCAATTTATCGCTATAAGCACATTAGATCCTAATACCCCGCATATTATATTTGCGTGTAAATAGTTAGCATTTTATAGTTACACGGTATTAATACCCGACATTTCGCTCACAGAACATTCCTGAAGTGGGAATTGTAAGAGGGGAGAAGGACTGTCTGGTCCGCTTGCTACCTAGGCACACGTTGGGTACTCTGCTGAGCTGGCTGCTCGACAATCACGCTGAGAATCTTTTTTGGAGACCTACGAAGTCTGCTCTTCACAGGGATGCGAGGTGAGCAGCACGGCATCACCAACGGACCCGGGATACATTGTATCAGGGTGGACTGAAAGAACTCTATTGCTCATGCTGTTTCCCCGTCTGCTCACTGCTCGCATTCTGGCTGCATTCCGCTGCTGGGCCTGCCGGCTGCTCTGATGCGAGTTTTCCCTCTGCCGCTGAGGCTGCTTACATCTAAGCAGCGGCCACAGCTAGGTTAACTCAATGGTTGGCATTGGTAGCAGGCAATTGTAGTCGGTAATCAGGACTTTTGGTTCTTTGCTCCGATCTCTCACTCGGCTCTACGAGGGTGATGGCATTGGAGGTGCGTTCTTAGCAGTGGCTGTGGCGTCGGAACTGATCGAAGGGCAGAATAAGTGCAGAATAAGTGTTTTGGCGCTGGATGTGCAGGAATCGCGCTGCAACCTAACAGCTTTGCTTGGAGGCTTGCCTGAACACAGTATAATTCCGGAGAGATAGCGCTTCTTACCCAGCAGTTACATTTTGCAGTGTTTGAATACTACATACTGCGCACTGGACTACATCTCCCATACTGCTCTGCTTCTCTGAAATCTCGTGGTCACATTGCTATCTGCTTTGTTCTATGTGAGAGTGTTTCTATTGAGTGACTCCCCCCATTTGATAAACTTCTGGAATAACTGGAATAACTGCAGTCGTTAATGGGCAAACTAACAAACGTGCGTGCTAAGGCGAGAGCCCGACCGGCTTAAGGCTATAGAAGACAACTGAACAGATGGAAGGCAGGGCGGAGATTTCTTTGGTGAGCTCCGACGGGGAGACTGAGGTAATGATAGTCCCCTGATATTCCTGATACATTGGGGAACGCTAGCTCACTTGAGACTCTTCAAACTGACTCGATTCAACAAGATTCCGTGCCTGTAGTAGATACTAGTGCACAGCTGAAGGCGTTGTCTATCAACAAACCTTTAAGACAATTTCCATTGTTTGAGCCTAGAAATAACTCTCTCGTCGAGCAGTTCTGCTATCGCCCAGCCTAATCCTGGTTCTGTTTGCATTCAAGATCTAAGTACTGCTCCTGCTGCAACAGTAGTTACTAACTTGTATGACGGAGCTGATAGTCAGGTGGTTCAAGATGCAAGTTATGGAATACAAGTTGGGGAGAAACAAGTGAGTTTGACTAGCCCTATCCTGTCTTTGAATACTGAGACTAACCAGACAACAGGAATGCAATTGTCAGTCAAGGACATGCTTAACCTAATTTTGGATGAAATTTGTGAAGTGAAACAGTCTCAAAAGGCAGAGCTTGCTGGAATTCGAAATCGTGTGGACAAAATTGAGGATATTGTCACTTCTTTCCCACCTCGTCTGCAGGAGGCTGAAGCCAGAATTTCAAGTTTAGAGGATGAAATCCCCAAACTTCAAAAGGACGTCAAGGACGTTTATAAATCATCCAAGACCTTGGAATCTAAGCTTGATGAGTTGGAAAATTACAATCGTAGATCAAATCTGCGAATAGTAGGGGTCCCGGAGAAAATTGAGGGCTCGGATATGGTTCAGTGGGTCACTTCTTTTATATCGCACGAAGTCATTCCGGAATTTGACAATCACCCGAGCTCATCGTGTGCCCACTCAGCCATTTCCGAACTCCCCTTTTCCCCGTACTATTTTGGTTAATTTCGCTGACTTTCGGGTTAAAGAGACAATTCTGACAAGAGCCATAAAACAGGGTCAGTTCGCAGCAAATGCTACTTCAAAATGTCGGATTTTTTCCGATATGTCTGCCGCTGCTGCGAGGCGTAGAAAAGAGTTTGTGAAACTTTTGCACCTGTTTAAAGCTAAAGGGGCACAAGCCTCTATAGCACAGCAGTCGAAATTAAAGGTGCTGATTAAAGGCAAATTTTACTTGCTAACAGATATTGGTGAAGCCAACGATTTGCTTAGCCAAATGTCACCTGGATAGATGTTGTAGGCAAACTCTGTTTTCCTAGTATATTTTCTGTTTGTATTTTTCTCAAGGTTTTTTCTCTTTTCTTTCTTTTTATTTAAATGATGGTTATACTATGGTTACAGATATGGTGGATTTGGTGGAGGGGTGAGGGAGCGGGAGGGGGAGGGCTGGGCAGGGAAGGGAAACGGGGTGTTATTCCAAGACACCTCTTTGGTTGGGGGGGAAGACCCGGTGGCTAGCGTGGGGGAGAGTATTAGGAGGAGGGCCATGGGTGAAGGGGTGGAGGGGAAAAAATGGAAAAATTGAGGTGTTTTCAGTGGATTTGAATGTGGTGAGATCTTGCATTTTTGGTACTTTGGTAGGCATTTTTGCATATATATGCGTAAATTAAGTTTTTTGAGATTAAAACTTTTGTATTTCTTTGTGCAATTAATTATGCTCCATGTCATTTAGGACGGGGTTGAAATGATATCCTTTAATGTGAATGGTCTGAATAACGTCAGAAAAATGCGTGCAATAGAGTCCTGGATTAGAACTGAAAATCCTACAGTGATCATGTTACAGGAAACTCATATAGCTGCTGCTAAAAAAGAGGATTTCAAGATGTTTAAAATGTGGGCTTCTTTTCGGGGGTTTTCGTGCGCCATGGGTTCACAACGAGGTGTCGCTCTATTTATAAATAAAAATTTAGAGATTGAGATAGTCCAGACTGAAAATGATTCTTCAGGTCGTTGGTGTTGGGTTTCATGTAAAGTTAAAAATCATCACTCCCTGATTACTTTTGTTTGCTTCTATGCCCCTATAGAGGATAATCCCCAGATTTATGATGCTCTGTTTCAATCTCTTCTATTGGTCGGTGGAGATATCATTATAGGTGGCGATTTTAATATACTCATGAACCCCAATTTAGACGCCACATCATCCCTTAAGAGGCAGTCTAAGCCTAGATCCTTTAAGACTATCCTAAATAATATATCGTTATTTGGTTTATGTGACCCATGGCGTGTGAGAAACCCTCTGAAAAGGGAGTATACCTGCTGGTCAGGAAGGTTTAAATCCTCATCTCGTATAGACTTTTTTCTAACATCTAGACAGCTTAAATTTAATTTACAGAGGTTTTACCACAATGGCTTTTCAGACCATGCTATGATAGTGATTAATTTTGACTATGCGGAGACTATTAAGGTCTCGAAAAGATGGATGTTTAATAAAATGTATTTACAGAATTTGAATTGGATATCAGCATTAAAGTTGGAGATAGCAGAGTACATTAATCGAAATATAGGCACGGCCCCTCTTCATGTTATCTTGGACTCGTTAAAGGCTTTTCTACGGGGGGTTCTTATTAGTAAGGATGCGGCTGAGTGGTGCGCTGTGAAAAGTAAAAGGAACTTTTTGCTTCAAAAAATTCAGGATTTAACATTAAGTTATCAACGTCAACCAAATTATGCAGTTGGAATTCAATTGAGGGAAGCTAAACAAGCGCTTAGCGCTCATTATTATGAGCAAAGTGAATTGGTGTTTCAGAAACAATCACAAAAAGTGTACGAAGAGAGTAATTTCTCAGGGAAATTTTTAGCCTGGCAAGTAAAAGAACAGGCGGCTTCAAATTTGATTCATTCCTTAAAAGACCCTCTTACTCATTTCGATACATTTGATCAGGCTGAAATAAATAATATTATGCTTAAACATTACGAGAGTATTTACTCTGTAAAACATATTTTCGATCACCAAAAATTATCTGAGTTTTTAGACCGACATGAAATCCCAAGTTTACCCCTTGAGGATCAGAGGCATATGCAAAGACCTTTTTGTAAAGCAGAATTGGAAGAAGTTGTTCAAAACCTTCCATTAGGCAAGGCCTGTGGTCCCGATGGCTTCCCCTCCGAATTCTTTAAAGTTTTCTTTAGTTCCTTCAGTGATTTGTTTTTGCTATTGTTGAATTCAATGCTGGAAGGAGGGCAGGTCCCGGAATCCTTCCATGAGGGTACAGTCATTAGTTTTTTAAAAAAAGGGAAAGAATCCAAAGATCCGAATTCTTACAGGCCAATAACTTTATTAAATTCCGATTATAAAATAACTACTAAGATGCTTTCACTCCGCCTTAATGATCATGCGACGGATTTGATCCATCCAGATCAGAACGGTTTTATAATAGACAGACAATTATTTACTAACACACACTTTTTAGTTGAAGCATTAGATTATTTTGAAGCATGTGGGATACAGGCCTTGGTATTACTTTTAGATGCAGAAAAAGCTTTTGATTTGGTGGTATGGGACACCCTTTTCCTTATTTTATCTAAGTTTGCCATTTCTCAACGCATCATCAATTTGATAAAGAATTTGTATGTAGGCGCTAGAGCAAGCATAATTATTAATAAATCATTAGCAGGTTCCATTTTAGTACAACGCGGCACTAGGCAAGGCTGCCCTTTATCACCCATTCTTTTTGCTTTCTTTATCGAACCGTTAACTATTGCTATTAGGAATTGTTTTCAGATCAAATCTTCAGTTACCTCCATGGCCAAAATTAAACTCTACGCAGATGATATTATGTTACTTATTAAACCTGATTTGGAATCACAGACTTATATTTTTCAAGTTTTTGAAAAGTTTGAATCTCTAGGAGGTTACCGAATTAATAAAAAAAAGACAGAAATATTGGTTTGTGGGGGTGCAAACCCAGTTTTACTCAAAGATTTACAAGGCTGTATTAATTCAAAACCTAAAAGATATCTGGGAATTTTGTTTTCTTCTAATATTTTGGATTTATATACACTCAATTTCGTCCCATTAATAAAAAAAGTTCAATCAATGTTTGCTCGCTGGGACCCTCTGCCCTTAACTATTCTCGGTCGCATCAATTTAATCAAAATGTCAATCCTTCCTCTTTTTAATTTTTTGTTTGCATCAATTCCAGTCTATTTGCCGGGTACTTTTTTCTCCAAAATAGAATCTATGTTTTCTAAATTCATTTGGGCAAAGAAAACACCCAGATTAGATATTCGGACATTAACTGCAGAAACTGATTATGGCGGTCTTTCCTTTCCAAATTTGAAAGATTATTACTATGCTTATTTTGCACAGTATTTAGAGAGATTTAAGAAAGGGAATGCAGCAACTAGTTGTTTTATAAATTTTTTCTTTGATTTGATATGTTCAGAAATTCAAATTCCATCCCCTTTGTACCGAAAACTCCCAAATTTGTGCGGTATAAAATGCTAAATTGGTTTTTTAAACGACGTAATGCAATGCTTAAGAGATATTCACTTCCACCCTTTCATTTACTAACTCCCTTGATTGGAGTGTTTTCCTTTTTAAAGATTAAAATCGATCCCATTGTTATAGAAAATTGGGGTCGGGCCGGGTTTAGAACATTAGCTGATTTTTTGGTCAGCGGAACTTGGCTCTCTGTTAACGAGATGTCAGGTCGAATTATTGGCAATTTTCTGCTAATAGGTTCCTATTCTAATTTAATTTATCCTACGTTGGTGCAATTAGATCCCGGTACCATTTTGAATTATACTTCTACTCTTGTTTTAGATCTTTTTGTTAATAACTTGGAGAAGAAACCCGGAGCATGGAAACAGTGTCTGGGACAAAGTCAGGAGGTAGAGCTGACTGCTAAAGCTATCCGTAAATGGTACACTCAGGAAAATTTAATATTGTCACCGGCAATATGGAAAACCATTAATCAGTTTAATTTCTGTGTACTGAGTGGCGCCAATTGGCGCAGGATGTTGTATTTTAGCAAGTGGCTATTATATCGTACACCAGTAATAATTGCTAAAATGTATAACAATGCATCTGCTTTCTGTTTTAGACATTGCAATTGCGAACAAGCCAATTGGTCACACATTATATTGGCCGTGGCTAGATCTTTACTATTGCAGAATTGGCTTTCAACCTGTATTCCGACGCTGCAGGAATGGCTGGAAAAAATGAAAAGGGTTAGGAAAAGCGAATTGTTATATGCTCAAAGAGTGGGGGGGTATTAGAAAATTCGATCAAATATGGGGATGATATTTTGAGTAAATTGGTTTGACATTATGTTAAGTTGAAACCAAATGTAATTTTTACCTTGCTGTGATTTTCCGTGTTTTTTTTTATCTATGCTGCATAAAACTTGAATACAACTTCAATAAAAAGAATTAAAAAAAAAAAAAATCTAACACTTCTTAAAGAAGAGGACCAAGCCCTTCTTCTCAAGAGGAGCATTGAATCTGCCCGCTTCAACAAGGTTCTGGTATATTCGCTATATTTTCTGATCCCCAAAAAAGGAGGGATCGCTAAGACCAGTTCTTAGATCTCAGACCTCTAAACCACTACAACCTGTAAGAACACTTCCATCTGGTCACTCTACAGCAGAGGTCTTCAAACCTTTGTAGGCCCCCCCCTGCTGAATCTTCTTGGATGTTGGGCCCCCCACCACCTAACATTAACTGCAGGAACCGGGAACACTACACAATCGCCCGCCACGTGCAAATCATGGGCCATATCCATCAAATACTGTTCAACACAATAAGAGTGTTTAGGACACTGCAGGTTTGTGAGTGGGTGTGGTAAAATGACAGAGGCTTATTACACAGCTCAAAACAATTTTCGATGATAAAATGTACGCAAATTGTTTTACTAGGATGCTTTGTTTTACACATGACAGATTTTTAATAAGACCACAACATAAATGTGACGGGTGTGCCTGTTTTTCGCCACTGAGACGCTCAATCTGTGGATGGATTTTTGCTACTGCCATCCTCAGGTTGTGCTCCACATCCAGTCTTGAACGGTACTTAGTCTTTAATACTGCAAGTGCTGAGAACCCAATTTCTCATAAATAGGACGTGCTGAAAGGCAAGAGAGTTTTGATAGCAGTTTCTCTCAAAGTTCAATATTCTGCAGACATTTTCAGCCAAACAGTGACTGCAAATTCTGAAAGTGTTTACATCTAACATTCAGAGATAGTGATGTGTGGTTTCACTGTTGTAACAAAGCAGGAGCTCACTTATTTTACAGCGAATATCTGTGATATCCTCCAATTTCTCATAGACGAGGACCCATTTTGATCTAAAATAAACTTTTTTATGGTTGTTACATGAAACAAAACATTTCTCTGCAAATAGTAATATACTCTCTGACACCAATCATATTAAAAAGAAATGAAACAAAACAGTATTTACAAGAATCTGTTTAGGAATTATTCCAGGCCATCAGGGCAAAAACAGAGCTGCCTCTATGAAGGGACCCCCTGAAAGGCTGGATTGCAGTGCATGTAAATGTATCCTTTTGTAATTTAGGACAAAAACCTTGATGGGGCACGACATACCCATACTTGTGTACAGGGGCGCAACTAGACCCGAACTTCAGGTGGGGGCTAACATTTCCAGCCAGGGTTGGCTCTAGCAATTATTGCACACAGTGCAACAGTCTGTTTTGGTGCCCCCCTCCTCCATTTCCTCCTTCTCCATGAATTCCCTCACTACCACTCACCAACAATGCACCTCATCTCTCTATTGTACCTTTCAGCCAGTGCTGGTCCTAGCACTGGTCGCACATGGTGCAACAGTCTTTTTTAGTGCCCCTTCCCCCATTTCCTCCTTCTCCATGAATTCCCTCACTACCACTCACCAACAATCCACCTCATCACTATTTAGCACCTTTCTGGCAAACATTTAATTTTTTTATAGCACTACTCATTGTTTACTCACACTCAGTTCTCTGATCTACATGGTGCACATGCTTTGTAACAGGCACATTAACCCTCTGCGCTGTGTGGGTGGCCGAACTACCCATGTGAGTGCATGGTGAACCGGGCTAAGTAGGGTAAGAGGAGTGACTGCAGGGTGAGTGAGGTGACCATATGAGTTTGGGTGCGGATGTAAGTGCAGAGTGGGACAAATTAATGTATTGGTAATGATGGGCTTATTTGAGTAAGATTCCAGATTGAGCAGTGTGTGAGACAGGTGAGCGAAGTGTCACATGAGTGCACGTTGAGTAGTGTGCTCATGTGAATGCAGGGTGAGGTACAGTGTGAACAGCGCAAGTGAGTGCAGAGTGAGCGGTGTGCTCATGTGACCGCAGGGTAAGTGAAGGAAGATTGGTGTGAGTTCAGGGCGAGTGGCATAAGTGCAGTGTGGTCACTGTGAGTGCAGGGTAAGTGGGTGAATGGTGTGAGTGCACCGGGATATTTTAATGTGACGTATTGTGTTTTTTGAGTGTGCTTTTATGATCACATTTGTGACCGAAATAAAGTGAATTGATTGATTGATTGAACACACACTTCTGTGGGGATTTCCTGCGGCCTGTACCAAAGAAAGCCAATGTTGAGCAGAGATTCTCTCTCATTGTGTCCAGTTCTAGAGCCCACCTCTGGCCCATGCCTTAGATCACAAGGCATATGAGTGGGAAGCTGTAATTCGAACGCCTCGATTTTCTGCCTCACAGCCACACACCGGCTTTAGTAAACTGAGTTGGATGCCACTCCATCAGTCCCGGCTTTAGAGCAGGTGGTGCTATGTGAGCTAAGGTTTTTTGGTGCCCTCCCCATGACCTCCACCTCAGATTCCTTCACTACCACCTGCCAAAAGTGCTCCTCATCTCTCCTTAGCCCCTCTCTCACATACCTTTAATTTGTTTTAAAGCACTGGTAAAGGCTGGTTTTCCTAACCCACACAGCTATCCACAAAAAATGCAGATCTGTTCTTTGCAGCAGGCATATTAACCCACTGTGCTACTTTATGGCGAGTCATAACTGCCAGTAGACAAAACACTGATCTCTCTCTAGCAGGAACATTAACCACAACAGTTATCTTGACATTTTTATTACTGCCCGAAAGCTGGACGCACATGAAACTCTGCAGCAAGTGCCTTTCAATCCTAAATTATTGTTCAACACAGCATCCCCCTCCCGAGTTCAGTGCCTCCCTCCAGGTCAGCGCCCAGCGCAGCTGCACCAGTAGCACTGCCCTAAAGCACTCCATTTTATCAGAATCACATTATGCAGTTGATTGTTTTATGCACGGGTACAGCTCAGGCGCAGCAGTGCAGGCACCCCTCGCTCACAGAACATTCTTGAAGTGGGAATTGTAAGAGGGGAGAAGGACTGTCTGGTCCGCTTGCTACCTAGGCACACGTTGGGTACTCTGTAATGGAGGCACAGAATTGAGCATAAGATGGAGATGGAGCAATAGTACTCTGGAGTTTGGCTGGTATACAGAGTTGCCAAAGGAGATGGTGTGTTTGTGAAGCAGTTTCAGGTGGACAGCACTCTTTGGCGGATCATACCTCAGAAGCTTTTGAGGGGCAGAGGCCAGTAAGCCAGGCATCCTTTGGGTAGAGTCCCCACAGATGAAGAACTCTGCTCTAGAGAGAAGGCACGTATATGGATTGCCATGTCAGGTGTGGGCTGCCTATCGAGGGTTGGATTTGAAATGAGAAAAGGAAACTTACAAGTACTAGTAGGTTTGCTGAATATTATCATTTTGGCACACTTAGCAACCTTGCCTGCCGTCGGAGCAGTTTGCACCAATCTTAAGAGACAGTATAGTGAGCGTGCCAAAATTGGTACAGATTGTTCAAGGCTCAAAAGTTACGAGGGGTGTCCCGAACTCCTCACTTTTCCAAATAACATTTTAGCTGCAGTGGAAGGCAAGGGTCTCCTCTGCTCTATGAAATCAAACCAAAGGCAAAGGACGGTCTGTTTGCTTTCGATTTAATCAGAGGAGACTTTCGTCTTCAGCTGAAGCATTTCAGTGCGAATGAACCCCCTCCTGGGCCACTTAAAATAACTGTTCGCTTTTAACATGACAAAGCAAGGGCCCCATCTAATTCCCCTCCCTCCCCCCTCCAACCCTCTGTTACGGAGTTCTGCTCAACAAAAATCTGTGGGGCGCGCCCCACAGATTGAAGTACTCTGCTCTACAGGATGTTATTCCACTTCTCCAACAGAGTAACTTTATGGCAACCCTAGACCTAAAAGACGCTATTTTCACACACCAATACACCCGGCGCACCGCAAATTCCTCATATTTGTTATAGCAGGCAAGCATTACCAATTCACAGTACTTCCTGTTCTGGGTAACTACTGCATCTTAGGTGTTCACCAAATGCTAGGCAGTGGTCGCAGCACATCTGTGAAGGCAAAATATCCACATAATTCTGTACATGGGCGACTGGCTCATCAAGGCCAATTCTCACAATCAATGGCAACCGCACACACAGTTGACAATGGACCTACTTCATAAGCTAGGGTTTACGACCAATATCCCCAGTCTCACCTTCAACCTCTACAACTTCAGGCTTACTTGGGAGCAATCCTAAACACACAGTTGGGATTAGCCTACCCCAATTTAGCTCGAATTCAGAACTCTCCGGTAACTCTACCCTGTTTAAACCAAACAAAACATTTACTGTAAGGACTGTCATGAGTCTGCTAGGAATGATGGCTTCTTGCATTGCCGTAGTTCCCCACACAAGGTTTCAAAGGTACCCTCTAGAGCAAAGTCTAGCTCACCAGTGGTCTCAATCCAAACATCACCTCGAAGTGTTGACAGACCGCCAAACTTACCGTTCTCTGCAATGGTGGAACACCAACAATCTCTTAAAAGGGCGGTCTGTTCTGGACACTGTCACACAGCTATCACTCCTGTCTCAGACCATATGGTACTGAGCTCTTCACCGCAACATTCACGTGTTGGTGGAATATCTGCTGGGGACAGACAAAGATTTTAAAGACCTGCTTAGCGCGAAGCAGCAACAGACCCACGAATGGAAACTCCACCCATACGTCCTTGCTTACTTTCAAAGGCTACCTTTTCGCCCAACCAGAAAACGCAAAATGCCCAAACTTCGCTGCCAGGTACCCACATCCACTATCCAAGGGCAACACACTATGGATGAGTTGGGCAGAGATATTTGCCTACACTTTTCCACCTCTCCCTCTCTTTACACTTCTGGTTTGGAAACTCTGGCAAACCTCTCTTACCTGGATCCTTCTAAGAGACGGAATGTAGCACAGCGGGCAGAGCTGCCGACTTGGTAGCTGGGGATCCGGGCTGGAGTTCCTGCGTCGGCGCAACATCCTGTGATTCTGGGCAAATCACTTAATCTCCTTGTGTCCATAGACCGCACCAGGATACCCTCATTGGTAAACTGTGCTAAATAAATCTACACACTTTAACTTTGTAGCTCCCACTTGGGAGCCTCAGCCTGGTTCAGAACACTGCTAGATCTCTCAGTACTTCCACATGAAAAGCTCCCCAACAAGCCGGACCTGATCACTCAGAATAGGGGACAAATCAGACCCCCAAAATGCTTAACGTAAGAATTTGGCTACCTTAGCTTACCCCCAGAATGTATGGACATTCTCAAAGAAGCACGCAGACCTACATCTAGAGCACGGTATGCTGCAAAATGTAAACGTTTTGTTACTGCCAGTCCAAACAAATTGATCCTATAAAAGCCACAGTACAAGGCATTATCTGCTACCTACTTTATTTACAAAAGGCAAATTTAGCCTACACTTCTATACGGTTACACTTTGCTGCAATGGCTGCCTATCTCCAAAATAGACCGCGACTCTCTTACTATTCAAAATCCCAGTCATCAAGGCATTCATGGAAGGACTCAAACTAGTTATTCTATCTAGGGTTCCTACAGCACCCTCTTGGAATCTTAACATTGTTCACACTAGACTCATGAGCCTGTTCTCTCATGCCCCCTCAATTTCTTTCATGGAAAATGCCATTCTTAGTTGCCATTGCCTCACTTAGACATGTTAGTGAGCGCAAAGCTTTAACCTTAGAAGACTAATTTTTCCAAATACATAAAGACAAGCTGAATCTTCATACCAATCGTAAATTCCTACCTAGGGTTGTCTCACAATTTCGGCTCAATCAATTGAGCTCCTTTTTTTCCCTCACCCTGATTTTGCTGCAGAAAGAGCTCTTCATACCCTAGATGTAAAAAGAGCACTCATGTTCTTCATAGATGGAACTAAAACTTTCGGGAAATAGAACAACTCTTTGTAGCCTTTTTTCTACCTCATAAAGGTAACCCAATATCCAAATCGGGCATAGCCGGATGGATAATCAAATGTATTCAAACTTGCAACATTTAGGCCAAAAGACCAGAACCTGTTACTCCCTGGGCACATTCCACTTGTAACAAGCTTTGGCATAGCCAATATATGTCTCGCCTTTGGGACCTTTTAAGTGCTTAGCTAGAGCTCTTAGCTATGCCACTGTGTTAGTTATGTTGTAGAAAAGTGTGGCTGCTGTCTAGCATATTGAAAAATTGTAATAAATAAAAATAATAAAAATGTGTTGGTTCCTCTGATCCACTTTGTAAATGGAGACCCTGACATTGTCCTTCTGGCTTATGCTTATGTTACAGTACACTGGTATACATTAGTGTAAAAATTGGTGGTGCAACAGTAAAATGAAATATTGTCAGTTGAAGCGCTCCATTACATTGGATTGGGGCTGTTCTTGCCCTACTCATCCAATTCTACAGCCAGTGCACATATTTTTAGTCGATCTCATTGTTACTTATATTTAATTTATGTATTTTGTTGTGAGTTTATTTATATTTTAAATCCAGTGTGTTGGCAAATTGTTTTACTATTTTCTTTTTTACGTGCGATCGGATTTTCACGTTTAAATTATGTATTGTGTACTTTATTTAAATAAATAAAAAGACTGGATCCGTGGCACAGACATCAATGCAGGCGCACCACTTTCAGAGAGGTCACCACATGGCTATGAGGCCATAAACTGTCCTTTAATGACCAAGCAATGGGAAAGGAGGCAGGGAGCAGGACGAGGTGGGTCACACGGAGAGGTGGTTTCAAAAGCATTGGTTCAGTAGTAGGGGATCTCTGTGTATAGTCATAATCTAGTGAATAGCCCGCTCATGTGCGGGGACCCCGGAGCAATCAAAAATAATCTCTTAAGCTGACTTCTGTGCAGTCCTGCATAGACACTTAAGGGAGAATAAATGCAAATAATGCAGCCCATACCTGCAAGGCTACACTGTCCAGTACTTCAACTACAAATGCAAAGAATATTCCACCAATATCCTATTCAGCACAGTCTGCCAAGTTTTACCATAGAGAAACTTCCCCCTTCACAAAATCCTTGGAATGGTAGAGAGGAAGGGATGGACAGACAAGCCCCCCATAGGCTGCCATTATGTGGCTTAAAAAAGGATACCGTGCCTTTAAGGAAACTTTCCAGAACTCTCGGTATCCCAGAATGCACAGCCACTCCCTCCACTTTCAGTTCTTTTTTCCGGCTCCTTCTAGCAGGACCCTGGAGCATTGAGCTCTCCCTTTTTTGGGTGTTTTGTCTAATTTTTTGCACTTTTCAAGTGTTTAGAGTGTTTCACTCTACGTGTTTTTGTTCCTTCTTCCTTTTGCTGGAGTTTTTTCAGGAGTTTGGCCACTCTTTTGTCAGATATGCCTTCCTTATTTGACAAATGCCCTGAGTGTGCCAGGAAGAAGGTCAAATCTGATCCACACAGGGTGTGTATCCTCGGTCTCCCTTCTTCTCATGTCCCTGTGGATTGTGAGATCTGCCAACAGTTCTCCAACAGGACCCTGAAGGACAGGGAGCAGACTCGGCTCCGAGGACTGGAGGGAAGAAGACCGCAAGATCAAGGTGGATCTGGGCATGGAGAGGCCTCTTCCTCTTCCCGTACTTCGGCCTCTGGGGGCTCCCCAGGAAAGAGAAGGCCAGAAAACGTCCCAGGTCTCCGTCGACGTGGACAGCCTCGGCGTCGAGAGGGATGACCACAGTCTGCTCCCCGTCTCCCCAGGGCTCTGGGTCGATACGACGTCGAGGGAAGTGACGTCGAGACCTCGGACGAGGTCGACGTCAAGAACCGCTTCGTCGTGGAGACGCCATCGATGTCGTGAAGGGTTTGGAAGGCATCACCGCTCGCCGTCGAAGCGACACCGGCGTTCGGCGTCGAGACGATCTCCGACGTCGAGACGAGGAAGATCATCGACGTTGAGAAGATCATCGACGTCGAGAAGGCGATCGACGCCGACACGCTAGACGTCGAAGAGGAGGTCAGCGTCGAGAAGATCGACGTTCAGGGGGCCTTCTAAGACCAGGACGGAGTCCCAGGGCTCTGTAGTCAGCCTTTCCTTGGCTTCCACAAGCCCACGGTCGCGCCGTCGCTCGTCCACGAGGTCGGCCTCTAGGTCACCCCCATCAAGGCCGGCGCAGAAAAGGAGAGTGGTTGAGTCTCCCGGCTCGGAGTACTCCCAGGCCTTTTCGCCATCACGGCCCAGGACGCCTACGATGCCCCCGTTGCCCAAGGACCCTCCTCCGCGTAATCCTACGCCTTCACCTCCACCTCCTCCTCCTCCACTGCCACCTCTGCCAAGGTCTCTCTCTTTGCCTCATCTCCCGACACCACCTACAGGGCTTCTGCGTCCTAGGCTCCCTCCTTTACAGCCAGTGGACAAACCAAGGCCAAGGAGGTTGAGATCTCGCTCCAGGCGGAGGAACGATCCAAAAGTGATCGTCGTTCATCCACACGGTCCAGATGGCACCACAGGAGGGACCGGTCTAGGTCCCGCCACACGGACTCGTCCAGTACCCGGGACTATTCCCCTATGTTGTCGGACTCTCCTCGGACGAGGGTGTCTCCAGTAGACAACATAGTCTCCTTCCAAGAGGTGTTACGTTGGGCGGCGAAACTGGGCATTACACTCACGGTGCCCACGCCATCGACTTCAGTCATCTTCGAGACCCTGCATAAGAAACAGCTGTCTCGCCCCTTGTTGCCCTTGGTGCCAGGGCTGGAGGAAACTGCCATGGAGATCTTCCTCACCCCTGCCTCTACAAGATCGGCACCTTCCAGGCTGCAAAAGAAATACAGGGCCCTGGACTCAGACCTGGCGTTCCTTCGCTTGGACCCTGTACGGGACTCGGTGATAGTGACGGCGGTGAGAAAACAGGAATCCACCACCCCATCGTCGACGGTGCCTCCTGACAAGGAGAGCCGCTTGATGGACTCGACCGTCAGGAAAGTCTGCGGTACGGCCTTCACTTCTATGAATGTCGCGAGTGCCTCGGCTCTGTTGGGCCATTACGATCGGGCCTTATGGGAGTCCCTGCAGCAGTTCCTGGAACACCTTCCCAAGGACAGAAGGGAGGATTTCCAAGAGATCATTAATGAGGGGATGATGGTCTCCAACCAGGTGATAAGCTCGGCTGCGGATTCCTCGCTCTTGGCAGCCCACGGGTACTGCCATGTTATTAACCTGCGATGCCACGCCTGGCTGCATTTAACGTCACTGAAGCCAGAGGCGCAGCAGAGGGTCTCCAACCTACCGTTTTCAGGAGCGACCCTGTTCGGCAAACATGTGGATGAGGAGATGGCCCGCATGAAGGCGGAGGCTGAAACCCTGACAGCTGTCGGGTTGGAGAAGCCGAAGGAACAGAGGAAGACCTTCCGCGAACAAGGGCATGGCCGGGTCTAAGCCCTGAGGTGCTACTTCCCCCTCGTCCGTTACCCGCTCCGGTGGGGGGGAAGCATACAAAATTACTTGGCAGAGTGGAGAAAAATTACTCCGGACAAGTGGGTGCTAAATATTGTTTGCAATGGATACAGTCTTCGTTTTCTCAGCCCGCCTCCAGCGATTCCACCGCTTTGCTCGTAGTTCCAACTGCGCGAGCTCCAGGCGGAGGCAGATACCCTGTTAAGAAAAAGGGCAATAGAAGACGTCCCTCTGTCTCAAAGGGGAAAGGGTCTTTACTCACGCTTCTTTCTGGTACGCAAGAAAGACCAGAACGAGTTCAGGCCCATTCTGGATTTGCGACAAGCAAACAAATGGATTCGCAGGGAGAAGTTTCGCAAGCTGTCTTTGCACCAGATTTACCCTCCGCTGCAAAGGGGAGACTGGCTTTGCGCGATATAGATCTGCAGGATGCGTACTTCCATGTGCCCATTGCACGGAAACACCGGAAGTTCCTGCGCTTCCAAGTTGGCACCAATCACTATCAATACACCGTACTCCCGTTTGGACTGAAGTCTGCGCCCAGGATTTTTTCAAAGTGCATGGCAGTGGTGGCGGCACACCTGAGAAAGAACAAGGTGTTTGTTTACCTGTACCTGGACGACTGGTTGATCAAAGCCTCCACCTTCCAGGAAGCGCAATTGCACTTCAACAGGACGGCCGTTCTGTTGAACCAGCTGGGGTTGCACATAAACATGTACAAGACTGTCTCTACTCCGGTCCAGTGCCTACAGTACTTGGGAGCCTCCATCAATACGCTGTCAGCAAGCGTGTCTCCTTCGGAGGAGAGACTCGTATCTATCCTTCGGAAGGCTCAGGCTCTCATGGCTGTTCCATCTACGACAGTGAGAACGGTGTCTTCTCTACTGGGGTCGATGGCCTCTTGTATCTTCCTCACTCCACATGCACGCCTACACATGCGGCCGCTGCAGGAATGTCTGGAGGATCAGTGGAACCAGAGGCGAGGGAACTGGGGCGACAGGATTAGACAGTCTCTGGCCGCTCAGCATTCCCTGAGATGGTGGTATTCAGCAGAAAACCTCCTCAAGGGGGTTCCGTTCCACAAGGACATTCCCACTCAAACTATCGTGACGGATGCTTCTCTCAACGGCTGGGGAGCGCATTCCGGACAGTTACAGATCCAAGGAACGTGGTCCCCGACGGAGTCCACATACCACATCAATTTCCTGGAACTCAGAGCTGTTCACTTGGCACTGAAGGCCTTTCATCCGTCCTTCCAGACCGACTCTCTGCTTGTACAGACGGACAATACGACCATGATGTATTACGTCAACAGCAGGGGGGCTCGAGATCGCGCACACTGTCACAGGAAGCACAGGCGATCTGGCACTGGCTGCTAGCCAGAGGACTGACGATAACGGCTATTCATCTGCCAAGTGTGCAGAATGCTAAGGCGGATGCACTCGGCAGACTGAGCCAGGAAAACCACAAGTGGGTCATAAACGACAAAGTGCTCGGAGACATCTTCGCCAGGTGGGGCACTCCAGATGTGGATCTGTTCGCCACCGCCGACAACAGCAAATGCCGAGACTTCGCATCCAGGTATTACGAGCAGGGGACTCCGGGGAATGCGTTATGGATCAACTGGTCGAACAGCTTTCTGTACGCTTTTCCTCCCATTCCCCTGATTCCGGCAGTGCTCATCAAGCTGTCCCAGTCCAGGGCGCGGATGATCCTCATTGCTCCGGAATGGCCCAGACAGTGGTGGTTCACGGACATGCTACACCGCTCTCTCCTTCCTCACATACGACTTCCGTGATGGCCGGACCTTCTCACGAAGTTCGGGGGGCATATGGTGCACCCCAACCCCTCGTCTTTGAGTTTGGCGGCATGGCTCCTGAGAGAGTGCAATATGGCCATTTGAATCTTTCTGAAGATTGTATGGACATACTGAAGGAGGCTAAGCGTCCTTCCACTAGGACTTCCTATGTTTACAAGTGGAAGAGGTTCTGCATCTGGTGCACGTCCAAGAACTATGATCCGACGACATACAAGAAAGATGTCATCCTTCCATACCTCTTGCATTTGACGCAGTCTGGCCTTAACTTCCATTCTATTAGGGTTCATCTCGCTGCGCTGACTGCCTACAGGAAATGCCCTTCACAGACCTCCTTCTTCCAGATTCTTGTGATAAAGGATTTTTTGGAAGGCTTGAAGAATGTGTTTCCTCCTGTTCGGCTTCCTTCGTGGGAACTGAATGTGGTGCTGTCCAGGTTGATGAAGGTGCCTTTTCAGCCTATTCATAAGGCTTCGCTGCAGCACTTGTCCTGGAAGGCGGCGTTCCTAGTGGCCATTACATCGCCCCGCAGGGTGAGTGAAATTCAGGCATTGTGTTGCCAGGAACCTTATACTGTATTTCATGCTGCTAAGGTTGTGATGCGTACTCACCTTAAGTTCCTGCCTAAGGTGATTTCTGATTTTCATGTTAACCAGACTATAACTTTACCTACATTTTTTTCAGAATCCTTCCACTCCAGTGGAAAGGTCTCTTCATTCCCTGGATGTCAGAAGGGTGTTGAATTTCTATCTGGATAAAACCAAGGATATTCGTAGGTCAGACCAATTGTTTATCAACTATGGGTCGGTCAGGACTGGTCTTGCTACCTCTAAACAGTCCATCTCTAGGTGGATTGTGTCCAGTATCCAGTTATGTTATCAAAAGGCTAATAAGACATTAGGGGGTAAGCCTAAGGCTCATTCCACCAGGAGCAAAGCGGCTACAACAGCGTTGCTCCGTAATGTTCCCATTGCAGACATCTGCAGGGCTGCCACGTGGAAATCGATCCATACCTTTGCGAAGCACTTCTGTCTGGACTCTGATGCCAGAGCAGATGCTCAGGTTGGGCAGGCTTCGTTACGAAATCTGTTTGCACAGTAGTGGTGTTGTCTTTTTCCTCCACTGCCGGTTTGCTTGTGGGGATGGGATTGTCATTCTATTCACTAGATTATGACTATACACTGAGATCCCCTACTACAGAAGGAGTAGTTTCTTACCTGTAACTCCAGTTCTGTAGTAGGGGTATCTCTGTTATAGTCATAAGCGCCTGCCCTCCTCGCCGGTGTAGAAAAGGATTAAATACTGAATGCTACAGGTCTAGCTTTATACACTTCCAAAAAGAACTGAAAGTGGAGGGAGTTGCTGTGCATTCTGGATACCGAGAGTTCTGGAAAGTTTCCTTAAAGGCACAGTATCCTTTTTTAAGCCACATAATGGCAGCCTATGGTGGGTTTGTCTGTCCATCCCTTCCTCTCTATCATTCCAAGGATTTTGTGAAGGGGGAAGTTTCTCTATGGTGAAACTTGGCAGACTGTGCTGAATATGATATTGGTGGAATATCCTTTGCATTTCTAGTTGAAGTACTGGACAGTGTAGCCTTGCAGGTATGGGCTGCATTTTTTTTCTTTAATTCTCTCTTGAGTGTCTATGCAGGACTGCACAGAAGACAGCTTATGAGGTTAGTTTTGATTTAACCGGGTCCCCGCACATGAGCGGGACTATTCACTAGATTATGACTATAACGGAGATACCCCTACTACAGAACTGGAGTTACAGGTAAGAAACTACTCCTTCGTTGAAAACCCCACCTACGGAAGGGGTGGGGTTGTAGTAAAGACGGCTGCAGATGCACCGGTTGCTACGTGTCCCTGTGTAATGTAAATGGTGCTCATGCAAAGCACTTCAGTCCCTTCAGGTCCAGTTTTGCAGATTTAAATAGGGCAAACTCGACCTGAAGGTATCTGAGTACTTTACATGAGTACTAGTTAGGTTACACAAGGACACATTCATTATTTGGTAGACACAGGGAGATTAATTGATTTGCCCAGAATGACAGGAAGCTGAGCCGACGTGAAGGTTCGAACCTGGTTCCCCAGCTCCAAAGTAGGTAGCTCTGGCCCTAAGGCAAAAACTCTCCCCAGTTAGTGCTATGTGAATGTGCGATAAACGGAACCAAATAAAGGGTAGTGCTTGGCTGGATCCTTGTGTAATGTAAGTGGTGCTTATGCAAAACACTTCAGTCCCTTCCTGGCGAGTTGGCGCTATGTTAAAGCGTGATAAACGGAAATAAAGAAAGGGTACCGCAGTGCTGGATCCTAGTATAATGTTAGTGGTGCTTATGCAAAGCACTTCAGTCCTTCGTGCTGAGTTGGCGCTACGTGGCGATAAAAAATAGTGCCTACCAACTTATAAAGGAGACCGTGTAATGCCACAAGTAAAACATCCAGTCCAGATGGGCGGTCACAAAAGGAGACAGGGCGGTAACAAGGAGAGGCTAAGAAGCCTCATTTTGAATCTGAAGCCAGCATTTACCATGAACTATGATGCCAGCCAATTAAAAATGTGGGTGGGGCTTCCACAGCACTTCCAGATCTGTCCTTACTACAATATGCCTCGCAGACGCTAGGCTCGACCTAAAAAGGGAGCCACTGTGGCCTTTCTCAGAATTACTCTCATGGCTGACATTCGTAAGGCAGCTACATGGTCTACACCCCACACATTTACCAAACAGTACTGTAGGTGGCTGGCTTAGTATATGGTGCACACCAGGCAACTTTGATCAATAGTGTCAGCTAAATGGAAAAGAACCACACAATATATATATCAAAATAGGTCTGTTCAAGGCATGTGAGCGGTAGATCACATGCTTTGCATACTCCTGCTATCTAGTGTTGGGTCAGATGTTTGCAGTTTGTTTTTCTTCAAAGAAGTCTTTTCCAAAGAAGCCTTTTCCAGTCACGAGTTAGGTGACTCCTCCTTTCGGTGATAGTGCGCATGGGCATCGACTCCATTGAAGATTGTATTTTTCCGCCATCTGGTTCTGACGTGAATTGCTGCGCTCCTCTTCGACACCGTTCTCCGGGTTCCTTCGGTGCGCAAGACACTCACCTTCGACGGTATTGTTTTTGATACTCATTTCCATTCTCCACGTCTCTTATCTATTAAAACTTCTTCAATCGGGAAGCTCATGGAAGGCCATCAGGCCTACCCGCATCGGTCCGCCTTGCAGTAGATGGAACAGACTTCATTTAAATTCTGCCCTCGGTGCAGCGCGAAGTTTCAGCGCACCGACTCACACGAAGTGTGCAACCTGTGCTTGTCTCCCAAGCACAAAGAACAGAACTGTGATGCGTTCAAGGCTTTCTGCTCCAAGAAAACACTTTGCGACCGTCGGGCTCGACATTCAGAGCCAACACGCAAGCTCCATTCCGGACCTCTTCGGAGTACAATCGGACGAAGAGGTCGAGGATGCCATAGGAGCTGAGGAGGAACAGGCACCAAACTCCATATCAGAATACGGCTCCGACGAGGACAAAGCCATCCTTCAAGGGCAACTTACTGTGAATACAGATCCTTCCTTGCCTCCAGATCCACCTCAGACCAAGAAGAATGCTCCGGTCCAACCTGCGCCCTCGGGACCCGGTCGGCACAGAGACCATGTTTCTGATGCCCCGCCTTCTGCCTCGGTACCGAAGCATTTAAAAAAAACTTCCAGCTCCGAAAACCCTCATGCCAAATCGGGCACTGAGCCGAAACCTTCGGGATCGAAGCCAATGCCTGGTTCCTACCCACCCCCTTCGGCACCGAAACACACTTCAGATCAGAAAATGCCAATGCCTGAAACATTTGGCACCAAAACCACCTGATCTGCCAAAATCACCAAAGAAGCATCTTTTCGACCCTCCGCCTGACAAACCAGACCCAAAACAGGAAGTGCTCCACATGAATCCAAAAACTGGACATATTACCACCAAATTACCTTTGAAACGAAAAACTGCGCCAGAAGAGGAATATTACATTCGTTTAAAAAAGAGAAGTGTTTTGACTAACCCTTCCCCATCTCCTCTTCCCCCTACTCTTCCATTACCTACTTCTCCTTATTTTCAGCCTTTGCCAATTTCACCTGAACACTCACCACATACACCTGACAATCAGGATGATAGGAATGGTGAGGGAGATGATCAGCCACTACCTACAGACCCCTGGGATAACAACAACACCAATTCGCCCACAGGCAATGATCCTGACCTGTACCCTACCAAGCCCTCTCCACCGGAAAACAGTGTAGGTTATATTGAACTAGAGGATTTGAACTGGTGGCATGCTCCACACAATCCTCAACTATTAGGGATGTTGCCATACTAGCAAGAACTGCCCTGGGAAAGGCCAGGAAAGTGAGAACGGATAGTAATGGTAGATGGGTAATTGCTTAAATGGATTTGGGTTTTACAATTTGAGGTATATACGGCTCGAATGATGATGATCCTGATAATTTTTGACTTCTTAGAAGTAGAGCTGGCTAGTTGGCCTACCCCCTTAGTAGTTACAGGAGATTTAAACATTTCATCAGATTGGGGTAATGGAATATTCTACGTGGGAGGGAAACCAAGAGTTTTTAGATCAGTCCAGGCTCTTATCAGCTCGCATGGGCTGCTGGATGTTTGGCGAACTAAAGAACCCCAGAATCCTGGTTACACATATTTCTCAAACCCTGCTCAGAAGTATTCAAAACATGATTACCTTTTTATTTCTTCTTCAGAAAAAGAGACGGTGGAGATCATTAAACTCTCAAGAGCGATCTCAGACCACAACCCGTTGTTGCTCATATATGATCTGGGAAGAGTGGAGAGGTCAAAGTCATTTCGACATTTGAAAGGAGATTGTTGGCAGACGACAGGTTTGTAGATCATTTGAATAAATGGGTGGGAGAATACTTTGCAGCAAATAGGTATAGCACATCATGGAACGGGGTCTGTGAGGCTTTTAAAGCCGCTTTAAGGGGAGAGACGATTAGCTGCTCATCCAGGCTTAAAAGAGAGGATAGGGCGGAGGTAGAGAAACTTATGGGCAAGCTATTGGAAGAACAGCATATCAGAGATATTGCCTCCGGTGGAGATGGTAAGGAAAGCCACAATGTTTTGGTGGCTGTTAAAGCGGCCTTGCAGAAGGAGGTAACACAAAGGGCAATAAGGGATTTTCAAGTTTCCAAGGCAAAAAGATACGAAACAGGAGAGCAAGCGGGTAGAGCCCTTGCCCTACGGCTAAGGCAGGAAATACCTAAAAATCATATTGTTTGCATTGAGGAAGATGGAAATACTTATACGGAAATTAAGGATGTTCTGAGGGTGTTTGAGAATTTTTATAAAAAACTGTATGATGTGGGAAAGACCGAGAGCAACCAGGGGGAGGAGTATCCAGATAACGGTCCTTGTTTGAATGGTGTAACCAGAGCGGACCTTGATAAAGATATATCACATGCTGAGGTCCTGACTGCACTGCGGGAGCTAGCGCCAGGAAAAGCCGCTGACCCAGACTGGATCCCCCTGGAGGTGTACAAAACATTGGAACGTGAGATTGTTCCAATGTTGGTCGACCTGTTTAATGGGATTGTATACTCAGGGGTTGTACCTGATTCGTGGAAGGAAACTAACATTATAATCTTTCACAAGAAGGGGAAACCAGCAGAGAAACCAGGATCCTATCGGCCAATATCACTGATTTACACCGATACAAAGCTTTATTCAAAGATCTGGGCCAAGCGGTTGGGCAGGATCATTAGCGATCTTGTTTCCCCGTGAAAGCATGGGTTTGTTCCAGGACGGGGCACAATAGACCATACATGTAGAGCTATAACCCTATTTGACGCCCAGGATGCCACGGGGGGTAGATCGCCATGATCCTGCTCGACGCAGAGAAAGCGTTCGATCGCTTTGATTGGGACTTTCTCTGGGGGATATTGGCAGGAAGAGGTTTCGGGGAGAAAGTCATCAGAGCGCTCAAAGCCATGTACGTGGATCCGACTGCGAGAGTTACGGTTATGGGAGAAAAGTCGGATAAATTTGCTATAAAGAGGGGGACGCGCCAGGGTTGCCCCTGCTCCCCTATCCTCTTCTCTCTGTATATGGATCCCCTCATCCAGAAAATATTAGAGAACCCAAATATTCCCCCTGTGATTTTTAATGGACATGTTAACAAGCTACTAGCGTATGCTGATGACCTGGCTATACTTACAACGAACCCCCAGCAGACACTACCGGTTCTGGTACAGATGGCGAATGCTTTTGGTGTGGGCTCTGGGTACCTCCTAAATTAATCTAAAACACAGATAATCTGCTCAAAAAATATTGTGAAGTCTGATTCTAGATTTGTGGACGCAGCAGTTTATTTAGGGGTAAAAATTAATGCATCCGTTGAAAGAATAGTAGAAGAGAACTACCTCCCTTTAATCAAATCTATAGAGGCCGAATTGAAAAGAATAGATATATTGCATCATTCTTTGGTAGGCAGGGTCAATGCTCTAAAAATGGTAATGTTCCCCAGAGTCTTGTACCTCTTTAGGGCTATTCCCCTTCCTATAGACGATAAAATAATGAATAAGATGGAGTCTGTCTTTATAAACTTTATATGGCAGTACGGCAAGATTAGACGTTCTACTAGCTTTATGTCACTGCAGAGGGAAAGGGGTGGTATGGCACTCCCGAATATTAGATTATACCATTGGTCCTGCCTTCTAATCCAAATGTCTATCTTGTTTCAAATTGATGTTAGACCTGTGGGGGAAATTCAAACTCTGTGATCCAGGGACCACCCCCAATCTATGAGATGTTGTTGGGGAGGAATGCCACCGGTCTTTTGCTCCGTGATGTCAAACATAGGTTTTATAAAAAGGCACGTTATAAGACTTTATATGGGGCCTGGTCCGTCTGGAAAACTATCCTGAAACATTTTAAAGCCCCGAAAGTAAATTCCTATCTTCATATGGCAAACTCATGTTTGCTACCACAATTGAGGACAGATAGGAATCTTCAGGCTTGGTAGCGAATAGGGGTTAAGACTATTGGAGATGTTATGGAGGGGGATAAGATTATAGGGTTTGAGGACTTGCAAAAGCTGTTTGGCATCCCAGCTACTCACTGGTTCTTTTATGAACAAATTGCCCGCACTTTAAGGGGCCTAAGACCTAAACTGAAGCCCAAAGTAGATATCCCTGTTGTCGAGGCCCTGGTTAGAGGGTGTAGAAAGATTAAAGTGATTTATGACCTTCTGGTAGTGAGGATTCAGGATGATATCGGGGAAAATGGAAAGTGCCTGGGCTATTAAACTGGGCAACCCCCGATGTCTATTTAGACCTTGCTCTTGATTTGAATAAAAAGCTTTTCCGGGCTTCTAATCTACGGGTCCAGCATTATAAAACCGCTTTTAACTTGTACCATACTCCGGCTAAATTATTTGCATGGGGTGTTAGGTCTGATTATTGTTGCCCCAGATGTAACTCACCTCAAGCAGACCTAGTACATATGTTTGTCACCTGTGATAGGCTGGACCCACTTAAGGATGAGATAATGAAATTCTGGGAGGGGCTGCTAGGTCACAAGATCGATCTATCCCCTACGCTGGTATTAATGGGTACAGACTCAAAATTGGCTCTGGAAGAGGATGAGGAAGCCCTGGTTTTTATGTCAGTAGCTGTGCTGCGAATACTGATTTCAGCTGGTTGGAAAGATGTAATTGCACCCTCCTTTCAGATGTGGCTCTCGAGACTCCTGGGTATTCATAATATTGAGTCATGCTTATATGAACTCAAAGGAGTTAAAAAGTGGGAGATGGAAAGACGCCTCTGGGCTCCCGTTTTGAAATTGAGGGAGGCTAGAACCAGAATATTATCTGAAGTCAGTATTTTATCTGTATATTATTCTTGCTAATGAATTTTATTCCCACATCATGAACTGTACATCTGTTTATATTTATCTTGAATATTATATCTTCGCCATCATATTTTTGTATCAAATTTTAATGCTCTATTTGTGTCTATTTAACTGCTTAATCCTTGTATTGCACCTTAACCCTCAATAAAAATAAAAAAATAAAAAAATGAACTACTAGGTAGAGCTTCCAAACTCCATGGGGTACAGCTGCACAAAGAATCCCTTGAAGAGGATTTCCTTTTTGAAACCCTTAGCATGGCACAAAAGTCATCTCACACACTCCCTATGCTAAAGGTATGATCGGGCATGTTGATATATTTAATGACCCAGTCAGGGCTCGTATTCTTACCCCTAGGGTAGATAAAAAGTCCAAGCCAGCACGATCTGAACCACTATACATAAAGGGACAATTACCTTTGGACTCCCTAGTGGTGTCCTGCACACAAAAAAGGGCCAATTCCTAAACTACAGGTGATGCTCCACCCACAAACAAAGAATCCAAGTTTATTGGAAAAGGGTGGCATCTCAGGCAGCAACCGACTGGCGCATCTCTAACACTCAAGCGCTGCTTGCAAGATACGACAGAGCACATTGGGACAAGATGGAGCTGTTGCTTCAATATCTGCCAGATTAACTCAAAAGTAATGTGCAAGAATTATTGCGGGAGGGACAGCTTATTTCAAATAAATGCGATCAGGTGCTCCCTAGATGCTGCAGACACTGCTGCTATAGCTGTAAACACCAGTGTCTTTTTAAGAAGACATACCTGGCTATGCATATCAGGTTTTAAACCTGAGGTCCAGACTACCATCCTGAACACATCCTTCAACAAAGAACACCTCTGGGCCAGTCGTAGATTACTCACTGGAAAAAATGATAAGATACTTAAGTGGATAAATCCATGGGAGCCCTTCAATTGACACAAGCACGTGGTTCCTTTTGGCACTCGTTTTACCGCAGAGGGTTTAAAAATACCTCCTCCGAGACTACCACCACCACATTCAAGGGTAATAACCAACCCTCTCCCTCTAGGGGTTACTTCAGAGGGGGATATAGGTGTGGAGCCGTGGCTAGGACGACTGACTCCAGAATCTGGGGATCCCCGGCACCGGCTGCAGATTAGCCCAGCACCATGTGACTCTGGGCAATAGCTTGCTTGATGTTCCCGACAGCCCCCAGCGCCTAGAGACCCTTACGGGTGATTGTGTGCTTTACAGATGTGGATTATTATAGAGGCAACAATGGCAGAGGTAGAGGCTTAAACACACGCCTTCCCCCTCCAACAAAAACAGTGACTTCACTACACTTCCCTCCGACCATTTAACACCTGTCAGAGGACGTCTTTCGGATTTCCTACCCGTCTGGCATTCCATAACAACAGACAAGTGGGTACTAGAAATTATCCGTTCTGATTACTGCTTGGAGTTCACCAACAATCCTCCAAACATTCCCCCAAGTTCCCACAAACTCGCTCCGGATCACTTACACCTCCTAAACCAGAGGTTCAGTCTATCCTTCCAAAAGGGACTATAGAGCCCGTACCATCACAACAACACGGGTCCTGTGTGTACTCCTTTTACTTCCTAATACCAAAAAAGGACAATTCTATCAGACCATTATTGGACTTCAGAAAACGTAATTGTTACATACAGTCAGACCATTTTCATATGGTAATACTTCAGCAAATACTGCCACTTCTGCAACAGGGTGACTTTCTGTCGACACGCGACTTAAAGGACGCCTACTCCCATATTCCAATCTCATAGCAAATTTCTGGTAGCGGGTCAACCTTACCAGTTCAAGGTACTCCCATTCTGAGTCCCCACTGCCCCCAGAGTCTTCACAAAGTGTCGGTGGTAGTCACTGCTCACCTAAGAAGACAACACATTCATGTCTTCCCTTACTTGGACGACTGGCTCATCAAAGCCACCACATATCCAAAATGTCTCCAGCACACCCACAGAACAATTATGTTACTACGTCGACTGTCAATGTGCTAAAATCACGTCTCCAACCTGCAACTACTCAGAACTATTTAGGAGCCACCCTAAATACGAAAAAAGGCTCTGGCTTTTCCCAATGCGGCAGAATTCACAACATTCAGGTGCTACTTCTCCAGTTTCAATCCAATCACTCGCTTCCAGCTACGGGTGTATATGCAACTACTAGGAATTATGGCATTTTGCATTATGATCTTTCCTCATGCCAGGCTCCACATGTGTCCCCTTCAAGAATGTTTAGCGAGTCAGTGGAACGAATCACCGGGTTTGTTAACAGATCTAGTCTTGGTAAACGGCCGTACTCGCCGCTCTCTGCAGTGATGGAACATACAAAATTTATCAAAAGGGCGGCCCATTATAGACCCGGTTCCACAGACAGTACAAACAGCTGATGTGTCCATCACTGGCTGGGGAGCTTATCTTCAGCATCACACAGTGCAAGGCCTTTGGAGCCAACAACAAAAGTTGCTCCACATCAATCATTTAGAACTGCTTGAAATCTTTCTCGTTCTCAAGGCATTCCAAACACACCTGGTTGGCAAAGCTGTCTTAGTCCATACCGACAACATGACAGCCAGGTACTACATACAAAAACAGTCTCTCCAACTGTCCCACTTAGCCCAGGACATTTGGAAGTGGGCCATTTACCATAAAATCTATCTCCTTGCGTAACACCTCCTCAGCAGACCGAGGCAGCAAGTACACAATTAGGAACTTCACCCTCAGGTTCTCCTCCCATACTTTTAAAGTTGGGGACTCCTTCGGATAGATCTCTTCACCACACACAAACAACAAAATGCCAAAGCTTCGCCTCCAGGTAACCACACCAGTTATCCAAGGGCAATGCACTATGGATGAACTGGTCAGATATATTTACCTACGCTTTTCCGCCTCTCCCATTCATTCCAGCAGTGGTTCGTAAGCTCAGGCAAACATCCCTCACATTGATCCTAGTAGCTCCCACCTGGGACCATCAACCTTGGTTTACAACCCTGTTGGAGCTCTTTGGTTCTGCATCAAAAGCTGCAACTAACACCCAGTCTCCTTACACAGAGCCATGGAGAAATCA
Organism: Lissotriton vulgaris; assembly: GCF_964263255.1. Classification (NCBI taxonomy): domain Eukaryota; kingdom Metazoa; phylum Chordata; class Amphibia; order Caudata; family Salamandridae; genus Lissotriton; species Lissotriton vulgaris. The sequence continues at coordinate 259,596,795 of NC_141697.1, forward strand.
GACACTCCGATCCCAAATAATTGAACCTCTCGATCTGGCTCCTGAAGTCATAGAATTTGGTTAGCTGAACTTTCCACCAGTCTGTATGAACATCATCAGGGAGGCTAGAAGGCCTACCACTAGAGCCTGTTACGCTGCAAAATGGAAGCATTTTGTTATTTATTGCAATAACAATCACATCAAACCTCTTGATGCTTCCATACAAAACATTACCTGTTACACTTGCAGCAGTCAGGATTGGCTTACACCTCCATCCGCCTACTTCTAGCTGCAATAGCTGCGTACCTACAAAATAGGAAACATCTATCGCTTTTCAGACGGCCCTTAGTTAAAGATTTCATGGAAGTGAGGAAAATAGAAATTTTAGGTAGTCAGTGTGTCCCCCCCTCGCACCCTATTCACGTACCTATGCTCCATGCATCATGTAATTCACCTCCCGTGTCTGTCCCAATGATGCCCCTGCATTTCCGTCTAATGTTAACATGTCAGTTATTAGGCCTTCCATGAATGAAACGTTAATTCTGCACTGAGGCCTATGTTGCCAATGCATTACATGGTACACGTTTTTGTGGCCCAGCCGAGCCAGGCCCTGAATTCAGGCTCCGAGCCTCTTCTGTCTCTGAAACGCTGCAGTTTAGGTATGCATCCCTGACCTCTCCCTTACTTCCTGCCCTGCCGAGAGGTGTCCGGCCTGGCCTGCCTGCCAAGACGGTATTTTGCCTACAGTTATCTGCTCAGCCTCCGCAAAAACACATTCCAGTCTAGTGAAATAGGTAAACATATTCCGCCTGCAGAGCATAGGGCCTAGCCTTCCTGTCTCCATGCAACTTGATTTACTGAACCCGTTTCCATAGTAGGCCCATGCCCCCGCGCAATGCACGAAGAAATATATGCACACACTAGCATTTAATGACGAACGGCCTCTGTTCGATAGACCTTTACTTCACACAATACATCCTCCAACACAGGATATCAGATATGCCAAAGGTGCAGGTCGTTCTGACATCCCAGACTCCTCTACTAGTGCTAAAGTCAACCCCCAGCTCTCCCCAGTTACACGTCAATTCCACGTCATGACCAGTTGCGCACACATGTAGGGTAAAGGTTTCTGCTGACCCTGCAGATCTCCTCTATACATCCACCCACTTATGACACATCTATGACTCTTCAAGTGCACACCTACGTGTACGCCTTCTTTCACGCCTTCTTTCTCTTGCTCCGCCTGGAGTGTACCTCCTCCTCTATTCATTTCAATTGTATGGTTTTACTATTTATAATGTGTGATGTTAATAAAACGTTAGATATCCCTTCCTGAACCTTAGTGGTGATGGAACCCGATTCTCGCTGACTCGAGTCATTCTAATTAAAGCCCTTTATGACTCAGATACCACGGACTCTGCCTCTCATTTTATGAGCTATCCTTATTGTTATTAATGTATAGAAAAATAGTCCAGGTAATTTTATTTACCACATAATTCTGGCTCCCGAACAGGCACGAGTCCCCTTCCCCACGCGCCGGTGATGTAAGCGCAGCCCTCTGACCCCTTCTACAGCCGTGACGGACCCACTCTGTGCACATCTGCGGGTTTTCCTGCTAACTCCCTCAGGCCCACGGAGGAGTCGGAGACTGCGACCAAGCATCCACACGAGGCGGTGAGGATTGTGGACTGTCCCGACCAGAGCCCAAGCCGAGAGAGCAAGGTCCGAGGTATCCGGAGGCCCACCTGTTTCCGAGGCGCAAGCATAGCAACAAGAAGCCGTAGCAGTCCAGTCCAGTCCAGTATCGTATCAAGATTCGGAGGCCTTCAGTTTTGCTTCCCGGTGAGTACCGTTGTTGGGAACGCATATAGACGGGTTCATTTGTCTGAGCCCGGTCAAGACGGGTCTGGGTACACAGATCCGGTAAAGACGTGTCCATTTCGGTGGATGCGGTAATGACGTGTCTCTTTATGAGACCGGTATGACTGTACTGTTCTAGCAGTGCATCCAGTATAGTAGTGTATTATCGAATATTTCAGAATTGTGTGTTATTCTATGTACTAGGTAGTATCTGTTCATAATGTTTTAATGTCATGGTATGAATGATTGTTTGCAGTCTATTATTATGCTTATTGTGTTTTCGTTCAAGCTAGTTCAAACATGCCATTGTTCTTGAAATTACGTCAGATAGGAACCAGAAAAGGGATACTCGAAGAGGCAGTTCCCGTCCCGCCTAGGGACACTCCTGGACATCTTATGTATCATAAACATGGCATAGATGCCATACTGTACTTAGATTTATGGGTAGATTACACAAAGGATCTGGAAGAGAAATATAGATGGCCTGTCTCAGGGACATGGGATGCTGATGGCATCATGAGAGTAGAGGAAGCACTGTGGAAAAAGAAAGCCAGACAATCCCAGAAAGATGCCATAGAATTGTGGCGTAAAGAAGCGCATAGAAGGACAGAGAAAGAAATTAAGAAAGCTGAGAGAAGTAGAGAAGCATCAGAAAAAGCCCTAGAAAAAGAACTATTAGAAGAAGGTGAACGGGTTAAAGCAGAACAATTAGACAGACAAAGGAATGCCCTTATTAAAGGCATGTATCCCCTCCTCGCCGAGGGCCTACCTAAAGTGACCCCGGAAGTACCCAGTAACTTACCGCCACCACTGATCCCGACTAAACTCCGTAGTCATAAACAGACCGCAGCGGACATTTTTATTTCCTCCTATTTAGATGACGCTGCTCCAGAGTATGTAAATGTACATGTACCTCCTACTAATCCTCCCAATCCTGTCAATAATACTAACCCCCCCACTATTCCTCCTGCCACCGTCCCTACCAATCCTTTTCACACAACACCCGTAGTACAAGATCAACCCGCATTACCAGCAACAGCGCTGCCAGTAAAAGCCGATTCAAGCCAAGGTGATACCAGTCTAGGAGCAGCAGGAGGGGGTCCCTCCACCCCACCACCGTTAAAACGATCATCATTACGAGATTCAGCACTACAGCACACGCCAAAAGCAGCTACATACCAATCCCTCAGACAGTTCCTTACTGATTGCATATATGATCCGGTACCAGGTGAGGGTCCAATGCTCATATACTCAATACGTTTAAGACGCGTTGCGGATTATTTGATTATTCTACCAGGCATGAAGGACCATTTAGATAAAATATATCACTTCATTAGAACGGGGGAGGGACCAGAAAGTATTCGCGAGGCCATGGCACATAGAAAAGTGGAGCTTCAACGTATGCTCTTACAGTTTTTGGTAAATTGTTTGATCAGGGAACAAGACCAGCCAAATAAAGAAGTGACTAAAGTCATGACAAACTGGAGTGACAACATAGCTGCTGGTAAACATGATAAACAGAGTTGTGTAGACGCAATGTCCAGAAAAATTCGTAAAGAAATTCTTGACATACACAAGAAAGAACAGGCCGAGAAAGAAGCCGAGAAAGAGGATGACGAAGTCTCAGAGGACGATGATTTGATAACAGAGGGAACAAATAAAATACATTATGTAGGTAGGGCAAGACCTTTTGATAGACCCATACGCCTAGAATACAAGAAACGTTCTCTCTCTCCCATACCAGAACGATATTCCCTTGAACACCTATTCCAAGCTACTGAACAAGCACTGAAAAATCGAGTAGGGAGTAGCGAACTTAGTACTATGCATGAACAGGAATTAGCCCGGTTAGCAGTTCAATGGGCTAGCAATTCTAACCTATATAAGGATGACATAGTAGCACAAACATTTTTGAGTCTTTCTCCGGAAGAACAGCGTTTAGCTGGTATTTACATGATTCAACATCTCATCACACTGTACGAGAGTCAGCATTCTGATCCAGGTCCCCTGTATAAATGGTTGGACGATTTACTCCTAGCAAGATGGAGAGGCCTAGGTACCGAATTAATTACGTTATTCTAGATCAACGACATAAGTACTTGACTTTTCTGACACCACACTTGAATCCTGCTCCACACCGAGAAAGAAAGACCTTTTACATAGACAGACAGAATCCCCTACGAGAGGTTCATCCCGTTAGAACTGACGCGGGTGTGCTTCAACGAGTATACGTTTACACGCCCTTGACGAAAATAGAATTATTGGAAATGAAAAAATTACTGCCCTGTCACGATAAGGACCCAGCAGGGTACCACCGAGAATTAAAAGACATGCTCCGCATGGGGGAGTATACATACGCTGATATCATCAAAATGTTAAAAGTACTGTTACCAGCAGACATTTACGAAAAACTGAAAGAAAAAGAGTGGGAGGTGGGAGAGAAAAAGATTAACTGGGCAGAATTAGAAGACTAAGATAATACACGAACCCCTGGTACTGATCTAGGGGATAAAGCTAAAGAATTACCCGAGCTATTGATACAGGTTTTGCCGAGATTATTGACTACCAAAAAGGAAGATTGGGATGCTATTTCAGCCTGCAAACAGAAACAAGATGAAGACACTAGTGATTTTTATTCTAGATTTGAAAAATGTTTTATTATTAATAGCGGCCTGAAGACAAGTAGTGAATCGTACCCACATCTTTTTGTGACCAAATTAGTAGAGAATTCCTTACCCCAGATCAAAAATAGAGTACTGAAGGTTGAAAGTACCTGGCAAGCTAATAGCCCTTCCCAAATGTTACAAATGTTGCAGTACCACCAGAACCGAATTAGAGAAGAACAGGAACACGAAAAGAGACGTATGAAGGACACGAAAATGAAAGTACTAGTTGCACAATCAGTTCCAGCCGCCGATGGCCAGAGAAAGGGCGCGGCACCTGTAAAAGGGAACTGCAACTACTGCAAACAGCCAGGTCACTATATAAATGAATGTGCTGTCCTGAAACACAATATAGCTAGAGGCAAGACGAAAGAAAGACCGCGTCCTCCTAGACAGGAACACATCCCGCAAAACACGCCACCTCCACAGAACGCACAGCAGACAGTAGCTGTACCCCAACCCATAGCTGCCATACAACATGTCACGCAACAAATGTATCAGTACGCACAGTCAGATTACCCAGATTATCAACAGTATTCGTGAAACAGCCTAGAGAGGGAGGTTGGCTTGCCCCTTATCGAGGTTCCTGTAGATCAAGAGGGTCCCTACGTGCATAGTCATGTATTGGGGAAAGACAGAAAATTTCTGATCGACACAGGGGCGAGCAGGACTACCATCAGTCACAACGAGGTTCCAGGGGCACCCCTCTCAGGCTTACGGAATATTTCCCTGGGATTTTCAGGAAAACCTATTGTTAACGAAGTGTCAAAGCCAGTTTCCCTAGAAGTTGGTCCATTGTCCCGCACTACAGACTTGTTGCTTACGAAATCATGTCCAGAAAACTTGCTTGGTATAAAAACATTGAAAGAACTAGGAGCAGTGATTTGTTGTTCTCCGGAAGGAGTGAGATTGTGTTTACGTGATTTTAAAGGACATTATGTGTTGAGAGATTTTGATCCTAGACTTCAGAATGTACCACAGCATTTATGGGCACAAGGTCCGACTGATGTAGGTTACATGCACATTACACCATACCGTGTCACACTCAAGCAAGGAGTTGTACTGCCACGAATCCGACAATACAAGTTACCACCTGAGGCTGTAGTAGCCTTACTGAAAATTGTTGACGAACTCATTGCACAAGGAGTGGTTGTAGAAACTGACTCCAATGTATGTAATTCTCCTATCATTCCGATTCTTAAGCGAACTGATCCGAATGCACCACCGGTTTACAGATTAGTGATTGATCTCAGAGAACTGAACAAATGCATAATACCCCAGTACCCAGTGGTCCCAGACATTTCCTCATTATTGACTACTATTGATTCTGAGGCAGCGTTCTTTACTGTAATTGATCTCAAGAACGCCTTCTTTAGTGTTCCAATCCATCCAGAAAGCCAATACCTCTTCGGATTCTGTTTAAATGGCCGAAGCTTCAAATTTGCGAGGGCTCCTCAAGGGTTCACAGAGAGCCCCAGTATTTACAGTCAAGCATTGAAGAGACAATTAGACAGTATTCACATGCCTACTGACACTGCTCTGCTCCAATATGTTGATGATCTACTGATCACAGCACGGACAGAACGAGACTGCGAACGTGCATCACTGACAGTCTTATACTTCCTGGCAGAAAAGGGGCACAAAGTGTCCCCTTCAAAGCTACAATTCTGTGTCCAGCAAGTTGTGTACCTTGGTCACTTGCTGTCCAAGAGGGGTAGACAGTTGACACCTGACCGCATTCAGTTAATTGCACATCTTCCACAGCCCAAGGAAGTACGGGCCTTCATTGGCCTCACTTCTTACTGCAGACAATGGATTCCCCAGTACGCATATCTAGCCAAACCACTCATACAGTTGACAACACAGGAGGCAGCGTCTTCGCCTGTTCTCCCTTGGACTCAGGAACATACACTTGCTTTTGATGAACTGAAGAAAGCTTTATGTCAAGCACCAGTGTTAGCGACACCATGTTACAGCAAACCTTTTCCACTTTTTGTTACTGAACGCGATGGCACAGCATTATCTGTCCTTACACAAGATCAAGCAGGAAAACACAAGCCTTGTGCTTACTTTTCTAGTACACTAGACCCAGTGGCCCAGGCTCTGCCTGCGTGCCTCAAATCAGTTGCAGCAACAGCTCTAGCAATCAGACAAAGTGATTCCATCGTGTTAGGACATCCTCTGACAGTACAGGTTCCACACTCAGTGGAAGTTCTCTTGAACCGAACACAGACACAGCACCTGACTATAGCAAGACTGACAGGATATGAACTGACATTGTTCCAGCCACACATAGAGATCAGACGTTGCAACATCCTAAACCCTGCGACGCTTTTACCCTCAAGTACATCAGACCCTACACCACATGACTGTGTGGAAGTAATTAACACAGTGACGAAGCCAAGACAAGACTTGACAGACATTGCATTACCTGACCCAGACCTGACACTTTATGTGGATGGTTCATGCATGAGAACAAGCACAGGAGAGTTAGTGGCCGCGTATGCAGTGACCACTGATACTGAAGTCATAGAAACACAACGGATTGACACCTTGTCTGCCCAAGCAGCAGAGCTCATTGCTCTGACCCAAACCTGCATACGAGCCAAGAACCTGAAAGTAAACATATACACAGATTCACAGTACGCATTCGGAGTCGTTCACGACTTCGGTGTCCTCTGGCAAGAGAGAGGTTTTCTGACCTCCCATGGAGCCAAGATACAGCATGGTCCCCTCATTCAAGCTCTGTTAGATGCAATACACTTGCCTACAGAAATAGCAATCATGAAGTGCAAAGCACATACGAAAGTCACTGACACTATTTCCCAGGGTAACGATCTGGCAGACCGAACAGCCAAACTTACAGCACAGACTCAAACAGACATTCCCACAGACACGACAAAGACTGATGTATCAACACTGACGAATTGCATGACAGTCAGGGACCCCTTACAAGATGTACTCGACATACAGACACATGCCACTTCAGACGAAATCAAGAAATGGACTGAACAAGGAGGGGTCCAGACAGATCAGGGAAGGATGACGAAAGGAAAAGCCACATGGTTTCTCCCCGACTCCATGGTTCAAGCTATCATTAATACGGCACATAGTCCAGCACACTTAGGAGAAAAAGCCATGTTAGACAGTATACAGAACATTTGGTTCAACAAGCATTTACGTGCAGCAGCGAAACAGAAAGTGCGTACCTGCATGATCTGTTGTCAGTTCAACCCAGGCAAAGGCATTCCCGTGGAACAAGGTGGATTTCATCCTCCTGACCACCCTTTTGAAGTCCTCCAGATGGATTATATTCAGATGGATAGATGTCGAGGATTCAAGTATGTCCTTGTAATTGTATGTGCTCTATCTAGATGGACAGAAGCGTATCCAGTCCCAGATTACACTGCTGTGACCACTGCTAAGCAGTTAGTCCGTGAATTCTTCCCGCGATACGGTTTGCCCCGTGTCGTGTATTCAGATAATGGACAACCATTCTCTTCTGAATTGATGAAACAAATTTCTCTCCTGTTAGGGTACCAGTGGAAATTCCATTGCGTACAACACCCAGAGGCAGCTGGTCTCGTCGAGAGACACAATCAGACTCTAAAAACCAGGTTAGCGAAGGTCTGTGCAGAAAAAGGTGTGGATTGGATTTGTAGCCTTGCCGGTTGCCCTCTTTTATATGCGTATGGTAGCTCATTCCAGAACCGGACTATCCCCGTACGAGGTGGTTTTCGGTAGACCACCGAATATGTGGGGTACACCTATGCCCCGAAAAATCACAGATGTTGACAGTAATATGCTGACAGATTACCTGGCTTCCTTGATGTCTGCACTCCTTTCTTGTCGTTCACAGGTTGTCGCTGCCTTCCCCGACAACACCCAGGTGAAAAGCCACGAAATAGTTCCAGGAGATTTAGTTTGCATTCGTAACTTTGACCGTTCAAGCCCTCTGGAGCCCCGCTGGCGTGCACCAAAATTAGTCTTGCTCACGACGAGAACCGCCGTCAAGGTCGAGGGAAGGAAGGGCTGGCTCCACGCCCATCACGTGAAGCGTTTCCATGGACTTGGTTCAGCAAAGAACTCTGAGAATTGTCCCGAGAACATTGACATTAAGCCCCCTTTTCTAGAAAAAACTCCGCAACAGGAGTATAAAACCAAGTTACGGTCTAGTAAGTCAGACAGCGTTTAATTGTTTAAGTCCCCCTCGGGTGAAGCGGTTAGACAGGTTCCTGACATGTATAAGACCGTAGACCCAAATAGTCAGAGAGATAGGCAGAAAAAAATGAAAGAGAAGTACTGCAAAAACTTACGCAGTAGATGTATAATAACTTTGATCATCATGTTCTTTTTAAGTATGTCGATTATATGTATAAGCTTGACGCTACATGTTTTCTTTCCTCCTCTTGGTTCACATGTACATTCTTCTTTCAATGACACTGTAGAACACACATTCAGTGACCTGCCACCTCACGAACTATCCTATCGACTAGCACTGCGCAACAATACTTTTATCCGTATGTTACACCATTCTCACCAGACCAGCAATGCAACAGATTGCTGGGTATGTGGCCGACTCCCACCCTACCAGAAAATGAAGGGAGCTCTGCCCCTCTTTCCTTATCCGTTTTCACATAATGGTTCGTGCGGAGCATGGTTTGCTTTAATGTCATCACTAGACAGTAAGTCCACAGTTTCCCAGGGCAATTGGATATGGGGAGACCTGAATACAGTTATGAACAAAGCATGTTTTCCAGACAAGGACGGTCTTCCCCAAAGGAAGGGAACCGATCTAGAAAATGAAGTGTACGAATTAGGACATTTTTCCCTTAACCTCATGATTCTGAACGTCCAGTCTGAGACCAATACAGGTTCACCGTTTATAACAGTCTTACCAGTGAAAGGTGAATTATGCGTTAGAAAAAATGGTTCAGTGCACTTAGGACACAGTGATTGTAATACTGTGGTCGAATTCAGTGATAAAGGAAAGTCTACTTTCAAAGCTTTCCGCCATTCCTATTTTATTTGTGGTCAGACAGCTTATGTACGTCTGCCCTTAGACTGGGGTGGAACGTGTTATATTGCGTTCTTACTGCCACCTGTTTTTCTAGCCCCATCCCATTATCATCGCGATTCTCAACTCGTACATGTTAGACATAAGAGGGACCTTCCTCCAGTTATCGATTACACTGAGTCAGCGTGGGACCAGTACAAGGATTACATTAAAGGATACTTCTGGTTCATAGGTCCCGTCCAAAATTGTAAAATAATACGCAGGTTAACAAGAACTCTTGAAGCAGTAGTGAATGAGACTACTTCTGCCTTAGGGAACTTGACCGAGGAACAGTCTGCTATGAGACTTGTTGTTCTTCAGAACCGCCTTGTTCTTGACGTCATTCTGGCCGATAGGGGCGGAGCTTGTAGAGTGATCGGCTCCAGTTGTTGTGTGTTTATTCCTAATAACGCACCATCAGTGTATGCAGCAATAACAAGGCTCCATAAGATAGCTCACGAGATGCACCAGAACCCAGGCACCTGGACTTGGTCCGGTTGGCTCTGGAGTGTGATATCCGCCTGGGGATGGAAGGTATTGTCATTCCTAGGAATAATACTGCTCATAGTATTCAGTTGCTGTCTCTGTCTGCAATGTGGCCCAGCGATTTGCGGCTTGTGTGCCACTGCTTGTATTCCCCATCCACGTTCACGTTCCCGTGCTCGAATGAAGAAAGACGAACAAATGATGCTATATGAACAAATAGATGGTCTCATGAAGATAGATGTATCTTAAAGGGCGCAGTAGGGGACAAGGAGGGAATGAGGAAAATAGAAATTTTAGGTAGTCAGTGTGTGTCCCCCTCGCACCCTATTCACGTACCTATGCTCCATGCATCATGTAATTCACCTCCTGTGTCTGTCCCAATGATGCCCCTGCATTTCCGTCTAATTTTAACATGTCAGTTATTAGGCCTTCCATGAATGAAATGTTAATTCTGCACTGAGGCCTATGTTGCCAATGCATTACATGGTACACGTTTTTGTGGCCCAGCCGAGCCAGGCCCTGAATTCAGGCTCCGAGCCTCTTCTGTCTCTGAAACGCTGCAGTTTAGGTATGCATCCCTGACCTCTCCCTTACTTCCTGCCCTGCCGAGAGGTGTCCGGCATGGCCTGCCTGCCAAGACGGTATTTTGCCTACAGTTATCTGCTCAGCCTCCGCAAAAACACATTCCAGTCTAGTGAAATAGGTAAACATATTCCGCCTGCAGAGCATAGGGCCTAGCCTTCCTGTCTCCATGCAACTTGATTTACTGAACCCGTTTCCATAGTAGGCCCATGCCCCCGCGCAATGCACGAAGAAATATATGCACACACTAGCATTTAATGACGAACGGCCTCTGTTCGAGAGACCTTTACTTCAGACAATACATCCTCCAAACACAGGATATCAGATATGCCAAAGGTGCAGGTCGTTCTGACATCCCAGACTCCAGACTCCTCTACTAGTGCTAAAGTCACCCCCATCTCTCCCCAGTTACACGTCAATTCCACGTCATGACCAGTTGCGCACACATGTAGGGTAAAGGTTTCTGCTGACCCTGCAGATCTCCTCTATACATCCACCCACTTATGACACATCTATGACTCTTCAAGTGCACACCTACATGTACGCCTTCTTTCTCTTGCTCCGCCTGGAGTGTACCTCCTCCTCTATTCATTTCAATTGTATGGTTTTACTATATATAATGTGTGATGTTAATAAAACGTTAGATATCCCTTCCTGAACCTTAGTGGTGATGGAACCCGATTCTCGCTGACTCGAGTCATTCTAAATAAAGCCCTTTATGACTCAGATACCACGGACTCTGCCTCTCATTTTATGAGCTATCCTTATTGTTATTAATGTATAGAAAAATAGTCCAGGTAATTTTATTTACCACAGAAGGACTTAAGAGTTATACCTCCAAGACTCCCACCTGCCCCAGTGTGGAATCTTAACATAGTCCTCACAAGATTAATGGGACCACCCTTTGAACCCATGCATAGATGTGAGCCACAGTTTCTCTCTTGGAAAACCACTTTCCTCATTGCAATCACTTTGTTAAGGAGAGTGGGTGAACTACAGGCACTAACCATAGAAGAGCCATTTTTCCAACTGCATAGGGATAAAGTGGTTCTGCGCACAAACCCTACATTTCTACCGAAAGTAGTCTCTGCATTTCACATAAATCGGTCGGTAGAATTACCAGTATTCTTACCTCAACCTGAATCTGTTGCAGAAAGCGCTCTACACCCCTTAGATGTCAGAAGAGTACTCTTATAATACATCGAAAGAACACAATCATTTCTAAAGACTAAACAACTTTTTGTTGCTTTTGCACCACCGCATATGCGCAATCCTATTTCCAAATCCGGTTTTGCAAGGTGGATTGTTAAATTTATTCAAACCGGTTATGCGAAAGCAAAGAGAACTTTAACTATACCCCCTAGAGCGCACTCGACTCGCAAGAAAGGGGATACTGTGGTCTTCTTGGGAAGCATTCCCATAGTGGACATTTGCAAAGCTGCAACATGGTCTACACCACACACATTCACAAAACACTACTGTGTAGATGTGCTAGCAGGACAACAAGCTAATGTGGGCCAAGCAGTAATTAAAACACTATTTCAGACAACTCCAACAGCTACTGGTTAGCCACCGCTTTGGGAGATTACTGCTATATAGTCTAGGCAAAGCATGCGATCTACAGCTCACCTGCCTTGAATGGATAACATTACTTACCCAGTAAATGTCTGTTCTTGGCATGTACAGGTATAGATTTATATGTGCCTGTAGCTGCTGCAGTTCAACATACATATGAATGGACATCTCTATTCTACCTTTTCTAACTCCATTCTCACCCTCTGTGGGAAAACAATCTAACAATGAAGTTGATGCCCATGCCAGTCACCGAAAGGAGGAGTGTCACCTACCTCGTGACTGGAAGACTTCTTCGAAGAAAAACCAACTGCAAACATCCAGACCCAACACTAGATGGCAGGAGTATGCAAAGCCTGTGAATTTACACAAGGGAAGACGCCGTCAACCTAGGCCTCTTCAGAGAGAGGAGCCGGATGCCCTAGCTACTGAGAGTGAGGCAGCTTTTTTGCTGCAAAGCGTTGACTCCAAGGCGGATGCCGAGGAAGAGGAGGAACCCTCACTGACCCAGCACCCACCACAGGTCACAGTGAGTACTGTAACTCCCTCTACTCACCAGAGGTAGGCACTACCTTCTAGCTCTCATACCACCCTTGAGGCCTCCGGTGCGCCACTGCCTCACGGCCATGGTTGACACCATCATTCTGAGCTGGAGTCTGCATCCGAACACCATTTGGTGCAGAGATCACATCAAGAATTGATATGAACCGCTGCTTGGTCGCCAGATCCGAAGACGCAGGTTCTGCCAGCCCTGGACTTGAAATAGGTAAACCACAGGCCCTCTGAGCTGAAACATGCTGCATTGAGACAACTTCTGCTGCGTCTGGTCATCGCCCCTCTTCAGCTCCACCCTTGCCATTTACAGGTGTGTCCTCTGCTGCTTCGGAGGATTCTTAGCTACCAATTCTTCAGCGGCTCCAAGAACACCATGTCTACATCCAGCTAGGTACTGATTGAATCCAAGCGAAGCCCCTGCAGGTGTCAAAGTAGCCTGTTCCTCATAAGATGAAACTGACTTTTGAGGAGGCCCTCAATCCTCCTCTGGCCTCCGCACCTACACTAGGACACAACAGGGCCACATCTCCACTGCCTCCTGCTCGTCCCTCTCCTCCACTTCCTCATCCTTCTTTTTCCCCTACTTCCTCTCTCTTGCCTGTGAGTTCTCTGCAGCATTCCCCATATTGCTCCTTACACTCAAGAGATTGGGATAGTCCACAGGTATCTTCCCTTATGACTCCCAGATTCACCCGTAAGATCTGGATCCCTGGGATGATTGATGCAGTCTCCAACGGACGCAGACCCAGATCTGTATCCTACAAAGCCCTCACTTGACGTTACCTTGTACCTCAAAATACTCCAGAGGGCAGCTGTAGGAAAGGGCCCCTTTTTGATATGGTCCCCCTGCTTTTTACCTCGTAATTGATGCAATTTTGAAATAAATGCTTTGGGTTCCTGCTATCTGGGCCCCCAGTGCCAGATCTCTTTCCCTAAAACTTTGCAATTGTTCCCCCAATTGGCAATACCTTTAGCACCCCTGTAAGTCCCTAGTAAATGGTACCCTGGGCATGGACCCTGAAGAGGCTCTCTAAGGGCTGCAGCATGTATTGTGCCACCCTTAAAGACCCTTCACCACGCATGCAAACTGCCATTTCAGGCTGTGTGACATGGTGCTGACTAAAGTGAAGACCCGATATGGCACACCTGTGTGCCATGCTTGCAGACACTGCCTGCAATATATGTATGCAAAAGACACAGATGATGAACTGAATGCAGAGCAAATCAAATATTCACCCCCAGTCAATAGATCTGGGTTAAATCCATCATTCCTTTGCTCACCATGCCACCCCAGTTTAGAACCAGCCATACAAACCCTGTGCCTCATGGGAACAGTCCAGACCGAACTGTCAAGCCAGGTCCTCCCTGACTGGGGGAGGATGTTTGAATCATTAGGCATTCCGTCCATCATTTGTTGTAGTTGCAATACATATGTCCCTCTCCAGCAGGCCTTAGTGCCCTAAGACAGGGTGCATTATACATACTGCATGTGAGGACATATCTGCATGAGCAGATATGTCCAAGTCTATTCTTGGATATTACCAGTGACCCCTCTTGAGTATATGTACGTCCACTGGTGATTACCAGTTCCCCTACTATGTGATGGCTTCACTTAAACCAAAGGTGTTTGGTATCAAACATCTTGTATTAATAAACCCAAACTGATTCCAATGATGGCTTTATTAATACATGCACCCAGAGGGTAAATTAGAGGTCCCCCCTGAAACCTCCTAGTCTACGAGTGTGCTGGCTGACTCGTCCAATCCAGCCTGCCACCACAAATGTGTTTCTGACCTCCTAGGAGTTGAGTCCTGCTCTCAGAGGTCAGGAACAATGCCTGCTCTGGCAGGAGGTGTTTTCAGCACCTCCAAACAGAATGGCTAGCAATCGGCATATCAAGGCCGGAGGCTGCAAAGCCATGCCGCCTTTGATATGCGACCCTGGCATCCCCAAGACCTGGGAGATGCCACCTCCTGCTCTGTGGCCCATTTGGCACCAGGACAGGTGGGAAATTAGTATGCGAAGTAGATGTGAAGCACACTCGGGTCAGTCAAACCCCTAAGGTGAGCTGCCTGATGCTCCCCACTCTAGGAAAATTCCGACATCTTGGTTTAGGAAACTGGGACAAAGGTTGTGTCCACTTCCCACAGGAGGTGGTCATATAGGGGGCATAGTGACCTCAATGGTAGGTCTACTCTCCACTCCCTTAATACCCCGAAATTAAGAATTTAACGGCTCCCTGAATCCAGAGCTTCAGATTCCACTCACTGAAAAGAAGAAGAGGGCATTGAAGCGCCAACCCCCACAAGAACTGAAGACTGCTGTGGACATTTGGCGCCAAACCCTGCCTGCTGCTCAGAGATTCGACAGTTGCTACGACTCGACCTGCAGCTGTTCACCCGCCACAACCCCGGAGGGTTGCCATTAATTCACCCAGCTGCCAGCATCTCCCTTGGAGTAGAGGGACTGCTTGCCTGCAAGCAATGAATGTGACATCCGGTTTAAAGAAGCTGCTGAAAAGTGGGTCCACCGAGCAGTAGCCGCCCAGGAGGTCAGTGCATTTGAGGGGGTCCGATCCATCTACCTGCCAAACCGGATGATGCAAGCACGTCTACGAGCCCTCCTGCACCAATACTGGGGTAGCGGACCCTTGCAGTGACCATTGCTTGTTGAAAGTTTAGTCCAGACTCCAACAACATCACTGACGACCAGCCGACGAGGGATGTCCACACCACAGAGGACAGCACTGAGTGACCCTGTGGTACGGTTTGTCCCCCTTTCTGGTCCTGACCAACAACTGTGAGTGCATTGATTCAGGAGAGTCAGCCGATTACAAACACTCTGCACCTTAGCCGCCAGGCCCGGGCCCAGGGAAACAGACTGCTTCCCCGTGCTCCCAGGACCTTCACGACCTGAGCCCCTATTGGGAGCTCTCTGACTAGCCCGCCCTTGCAGCTAATTTCCAGGTGGCCCACCTTCCTTTCTACCGCGTAGAGAGCAAGGCTACCAACCCATCCAGCACCTCTGCACCCGGACTCACTAGGTCAGATACAACCGATCTGCTGGTGGAACTTAGGTCCTTGTCCCTCTACTACCTCGCGACCAAAAGGTGTCCCACAGAAACACATTGCAAGTATATGTAAAATGTTCTTTCTCCCATAAGAAAGCATTACATGTGAAAAATGCACTGTTGGTTAACATTACTAAAATTGTAGTCTATTATGAAAAAGTCCTTACCTGATCACGAAGTTCTTGGGTTCAAAATATATATAAAAATACCTGTTATTTTTCTAAATTGGTGTGGCTCTACTTTTTGAGTGTGTGCATCATTTATTAACTGTGTGGAAAACATTTCTACCATTCCTCTGTGCTTAGCCTAATGCTGCTCAACCACACTACCCTAGATAGAGCAGGTTTGATTATACCTGGACTCTACACAGTGTACCTCTTTTTGGTATACTATATAAAGAGCCAGCTTCGTACAGCAGCCGTCTTTCATAGCGTGAAAATGCATGCAGAACATGAGGAGGACGACTTCATCATTGAAGGAAGCTGACAATGCATACAGTACACCAAAATGAGGGACACTATGTAGAAAGTCCAGATCACCCTTATTGCTTTACAGGGCTTAAATTAATAATCTCAAATGCTGTCTTTGTGGTAGTGTAGACGAGCAGTTTAGGCTTTTCAGATGGTAGTGTTGAGCATTTTTTTACACACAGTCAATAAATGGGACGCACAAGATGGAACTTGAGACCAATTTAGAAAAAAAACACAGGTTTTTATATAATTTTAGACATTATAGATTTTCACAGGAAAAGCATTAGAAAATCACAGCTGTCAGATTTGAGGCGTGAGCCTCGAACATGGTAATGTTTCCTATGGGAGAAACATTTACTGCCTAGGTACACTTACAGCCAATTAACAGGACTTTTCTTCTGGATTTAAGTATGGGGCAGGGTCCAATAAAGCACCAGCAATTCAAGTTTACCTGCCATGAGGTGTCTGGGTGCATACGTAGTGGTAGCCTCAGACTTTATATGCTAAAGTTAATGGAAAAAGTACCTGGAAGGAAAAGACTGCAAACATGGACAGGGGGACCAGTCCATCAGAAACCATAGGGGGCTCAGCTCTTGTGGGTCTCGGGGCCACTGAGAGACTTTTGGTTTCCTTGAGCCCACCTTGGGGAGCTCGGTTGCAGAGGTGTTTTGTCCAGCGGGTCGATGAGTTAGAGGCTCTCATGGTTCTTGGTGTACTTGCAGAAGAGGAAAAGCAAACACTGTAAAGCCACTCTGTCTTGAGCAGGCCTCTCTGAGTCCCTCAATGTGCAGGTAAGTGTTGGCGGCAATGGTGTTGCGACTGAACACAAACAAGCCTTGGTGCTTGCAACTGGCTCCTGTACCCCATGTATTGGTGCAGGAGGGCTCCTGGAGGGTTTAGCACCTCAGTATTCGCTGGGGAGCGGAGGCTGACCTCTGGGAGTCACAAAGTCCTTCTTTTTGGGCACTGCTCGGGGGTTGGCAGATCGCTGTACCAGGTATATGCAGTTATCGCCTGCCGGTGCTGAGAAGTAGCTCCTCCACTCCAAAGGAGATGTAACTGGGTCAATAAAGTGCTTGGAAGACCTTCATGGGTTTGTTGAGCCTGTTCTGCTTCTGGACGAGTCAGTCTCTGTGATTTTCATGAAAGCAACAGCCAGGCAGGGTTTTGCACCAAGTTTGCTGCTGGTGCACAGTTCTTGCGTCTTCGGCTCTTTTTTGCCCTACTTTCAGGCAGGCGAATCTGAGTTCCTGGTGCCAGGGGGGCCACCTAAATACTAAATATAGGGGTGTTAAGGGGAGGGAAGAGTAGTAGCCAATCGGCTACTTACCCCTGGGGTCACTACATGCCCTATATGACCACTTCCTGTGGATAGTGGGCATAACCCTGTCCTAGAGTTCCTGATTCTACCAAAAACAAGATGCTGGAACCCTTCTTTCGTGGAGCCCTTCAGGAAACCCATCTTAGGGTTGTGACTAGCCTGGAGGTGCAACACACCTACTGCATAACTAATTTCCCACCTGTCCCGGTGCCCAATGGGCCGGGGGTAGCATTCCAGGTCTACAGGAAGCCGGGGTCTCATATCAAAGGCGGCAGAGGATTTAAAGCCTCTGGCTTTGGTATGTAGATTCTCTAGCTATCCTTCTCTGGAGCAGGCATTGCTTCCTGACCTCAGAGAGCGCTGACTCTCTCCTACAGAGGGCCAGAAACTAGACTATGGCGGCAGGCTGGATAATACCAGTGAGCAAGCACACAAGCTGAAGAGTAAGGTACAGGGGGAACCTCTAAAGTCCCCTCTTAGGTGCATGTCAGGACAAATCCGATGCAAGCATCAGTATGGATTTGTCAAGATGAGGTGTATGATACCAAACACCATCGTTTTCAGGGATGCCATTATGTAGCTGGCTAACTCATAATGACCAGTGCCCAGTATATATTCTTAAATTGGTTTCACTGTTCACTTGCATTATCTAGTAATAGAACTAGACATCACAAGGGCATATCTGCTCATGCAGCTATGTCTTTGCATACAATATAATACAAAGCACCCTGCCTTAGGGATCTAAGGCCTGCTGTAGAGGTGACTTCCATATATTATATGCATTGACTTTGACATAGCACACAGTGAGTGTGCCATGTCGTATTTTCACACATGGTTTGCACCATCATGCAGCTTGGATCTTGTCCAGCATACCACAGAGCAGTATCTCAAGAAAGGGCAGGGGTTGGTGACTGAGGGCAAAATAATCTCCATTACCAACATCCGTTATGTATTGATTGCTGCTGATTCAGGTCGATCAGGATGCCAGAGAAAATAAACAAGCATTTGCAATGCAAAAGATCTCACATTTCCAAGAGTTTAAGCTATTGGCGTTGCAAATGACAATGCGTTTTATTTATCTGTTTTGATAATTAACACATAAATATAAGGCATTGTCATTTACAATTCCATTAGCTCAAACTCTTGTAAATTCAAATGTTTATAGTACTTAATTTCTTCTTTATAGCGCCTCTTAAACGCTTCTGGCCACTTTGATGCTAGTGACAGGCATTCACACGCAGCATTTGCGTTTATGGTTTAATTAAAGTGCGTATACCTTTGAAGGAACTGGCGGCCGAAGTGGGCAACGAGCAGGACACGTAAGCTGAGACTGAGACAGTTTAAAAGCATCATAAACTCGTACCCACTGAAATATGCCTGGCCCTATGCAAATAACTGCATGTTTTGTTTACACTGTGTACTAGAGTTCAATTAGCATATCACAAACACAAGGAACACGTTATATATTCAAAGGGTGACTGAGGCCAGAGCTGCTGACTTTGAAGCTGAGAACTAGATTCAAGTCTCAGCTCAACATCCTGTGATTCTGGTCAAATCACTTCATCTCCCCATGTCTACCAAGCATGAATGTGTTTCCCATAACTGGCTCTGATGTAAAGCGCTCTGATACCTTCTGGTCGAGTTTGCGCAATATAAAACTGTAAAAAGAAAGGAAAAAAGCACGTAATTGGCACCCCTTATTAGTGCGCATACTCAAGTATACGTATGCAGGGATGGTGATGTGCCCGATATCTTTCGAGTGATGAATGGAGGGATAGATCATCTATAGCCCCAAACCGACTCCATATGCCTTTCCTCACAAGCATTGGCATAGCCAATTGGTCTCGCCTTTGGGACCTTATAAGTATTTAGTTATGCAGCACAATATCTTTGGTGCAACAACTTTAACTGTTGCATGGGTTAACACTTATAAGGTCCCAAAGGCAAGACCTATTGGCTATGCCAATGCTTGTTTCACCAGCTGACAAGATAGTGGGACAATTAATTGTGTTTCCAGTGGTTGGAGGGGGTGGAGTGGAATGGCCTATTCAGCTAGATGTGGTCGAGTGTCTGTCTGATGGCCATCAAACGTGCACAACGTAAAAAACACAATTAGTGCCTTTAACATCAGCGTGGTAAGGTTGATCGTCGAACGCAAACACTATTGTTTATTTTGCTCTTCTCTGCCCAGCACTGGTTTACACTGACCAAATAAGTGCAGTGCAGAGCAAGCAGTAAATTTTTAAGCAAGAATAATCACACTAATATGGTTTTACAGGCGTAACGCCTCAACACCAATTGTGGCTGGTCACAGGAACTACAAAGTAAAAACTTGTCCACAAAAAAAAAAGATTTGCTTTTGCCGCATTTAAAAAAAGCTACTTTTGAGACGTTCTCCTCGTGGTTTGAGGCCAATGCACAGCATTTGTGTTAGACCTGGCACCATCGGCCTAGGTCTCACTTCCAATTGTTTGCTGTTGCCTCATGTATTTTTGCTGGTGTTAGATGCTTTGGGCACTGTGCCACTGCTGTCCAGTGCCACAGTGCGAGTGCTCCCTATTGTAATTGATATATTATTCGGTGGTTCCATGTTTGGTTTACTTGTCAGACCCTAGTACAGTGCACTGAGTGTGCCCGGGGCTTGTAAATCCAAATGCTGCTAGTGGGCTTGCAGCACTGGTTGTGCCACCCACAGACGCAGCCTTGTAAAATGTGTCTAAGGTCTGCCATTGCAGAGCCTGTGTGCAGTCTGGTACTGTCATGCTGACTTGGCAAGTGCACCCACTTGCCAGTCCCTAAACCTTCCCTTTTCTTCATATCAGACACCCCTATGGTAGGCCCAAGGGCAGGGTGCATTGTAAGTCGAAGGTAGGACATGCCCTGGTGTGTGTGGCATATCCAAATAGTGAATTACAGCCATTTTAGTTTTTCACTATTGCAAGGCTACCTGTTCTCCATAGGCCAGAATGGGCAGTCAGATTGTTAAATTCTTATAATCCTAACTGGCTCAGAGAACATAGTGGAAATCGAGTTTAGTATGCCTGGACTCAGAATGATAAAATGCATCTCTTAGTGAAGTTGATTTTAACATTCTGTGTTTGAAAATACCACTTTTAGAAAGTAGGGATTTTCTTGTCTAACCTTTCAAGCCTGCCTCTGCTGTGTATTCCTTGTCTGGAGTTTGTGAGTGACAGGGCTGGGAGATACCAAGAGACAGGATGAGTCAGCCCAGTGGTGAATAGCTAGATCTGCATCTAGATGGGAGGGAGGAGTTCCACCTGAACCTTGAATAGGGCTGTGCCTGCCTTCCACAATGCTGGCTCCACCTCCTGGGGCGAGGCTGATGTCTCTGCCCTGCACACTGAAAGAAGATAAAGGAAGCCTGTCAACAAAGTGCTCTAGGGCTGTACTTGCCTTCCACAATGCTGGCTCCACCTCGTGTGGGGTGTCTGATGTTTCTGCCCTGCACTGTGAAAGGAAAGGAGAAGTCTGGTAAACAGAGTGCTTCAGAACTGGTTTGGACTGGGCAAAGGCCCCTCTCCACTCAGAGAACAAAGGATTTTGGGGTATAAATATTGGGACCCTGATCCCATGAAATTAGATCACTTTGGACTACAAGAAGAAACCTTTACTGAGGAGAGGAACCTGAAGAGACTCAGGAGAGACTATTCCCCAGCTGAAGTGCTGCCTGGGGTATTGGCCTGTGGTGGTTGCCTGACTGCCAAAGGAAGGAGAAAGGAACGTTGTGAACTTTGCTTTCAACTTGTGAAGGATCTCCAAGGGCTTGGAAAAGAGCTTGCCTCCTGCTGAAGTCTCAGGGACAACAGACTTCAACCCCCAGCTCCCCAGAGTTCTTGTGGAAGTGCCTGTTGCTGTTTTTGGCCTTCTGAAGAACTGCGTGTCGCAAGGAGCTGGAAGCGCGACTCAACGAGAACGAAGCGTGTCTCCGTTGCTGCTGCTGCCGTTGCACTTCTGAACAAGGGGGCACCGCTGGAGTTGTTGCACTGCACCGCATCGAGAGAAGCGTGCCGCAACGAAGAGGAAGCGTGTCGCCGTCGCTGCTGTCTGCCGTCGCACTTCTGAACAAGGGTGTCGCCGCTGGAGTTGTCGCACTGCACCGCTCCGCATCGAGAGAAGAGTCTCGCAACGAGAAAGAAATGCATCGCTGTTGCCTGCCGTTGCACTCCTGTAGCAAGGGTGTCACCGCTGGAACTGTCGCATTGCACCGCATCGAGGAAAGCACCTCGCATCCCCAGAGAAGCGCGTCGCCGCCGGTGCTGCTCCCGTTTCATTTCTGAACAAGGATGTCGCCGCTGTAGTTGTCGCATGGTGCGGAAGCTTCACGCATCGTGGGAGAAGAGTGTCGCAGTTGGAGCTGTTGCCGTCACTTCTGAACACGGGTGTTGCCGCTGCAGTCCCCGCATCGAAACGAGAACTTCTCACATCCCTGGAGAAGCGTGAGGCATCTGGAAGATCTTCACGTCTTTATTTCCTTGCACCAGAACCGCGCCTCATTTTACTCGCTGCGACATTGCTTGTCATAGAAGCGCAACGCAGCATAAGGTAAATTGACTCAAAGTGTTGCATCTTAAGAACTGAACTAAGCTAAATATACCATCTTAAAGTAATAGTATTGTGTATTTTTGCTGTTTATGGTCTTGTGGTAACTCTTTATAAAGTATATTATTTTTGATATACAAACCTTGTGTGGTGTCCATCTGTAGTGTTGTCACTAGGTTACCGTATGTGGTCACAAATGCTTTACACACTGCCTCTGAGATAAGCCTGTCTGCTCGTGTCAAGCTACCAAGGGGGTGAGCAGGGGTTATTTTAGGAGTGTAATGCCCTTATCCTGACTAGAGGCAAGGGTCCCTATTTGTCACAAGTACCTACCTGTGCCAACTAGAGACCCCCAAATCTAACAATCCGTAATTCAAAGGTCTGCACAGAGGAGCAAGGCAGATTTGACTTCCACAGAAACAAAACGCTGTGGTTGAGTGCGTCGACAGGCCCCATGGGCGTCTGCAGGGGGGGCAAGGAGGGGCGCTTGTCCCCCCTGGAGCGACCCTCCTTGCCCCCCCTGCGGACGCCGATGAAAACCGTGATTTCAAGACAGGGTTCTCACTCTCTTTTCTCTCCTTTCTTTTATTTGCTTCCTTGTGAAATGGATCCAAAAAAGTAAGGCGCTTTTGCTGGAAATGTCGTATTTTTCTGACATTTTAAGTGCAGCATTGGGAATAAAAGGCTAAAAATATGAAAAATAGATAAATAACTAAATAAAGTAAGCAAGAGTGGTAGCAAACTGGCCAAACTGATTTTATTCACACTGAAACACATTAGAGACACTTTTACAGAGTTTGCAGTGAAGCGCTATTTTTGTTTTCTTGTCTTTGTTTTTCCTGGACTTGGAACTAGAGCACCAATCCTGGAGGTACTGCAATGTGTGGATTGGAAAACAAAATATGTGCTGCGGCTCTGCGTCCAGGGATGTGGTCTTTTTACCATACTGCTTACGTTTTGTAAGGATATAAGCAATGGGCATTAAAATGGGTCCATTCAGGGCCCTGTAGTCGTGTCCTTAACTTTTCAGGCAAAATCACTCACTGACTTCTGAATAGTGAGTGTAAAAGCATTAAGGTAACCATGTTGTTCCTGCTTACATTTCCCATGGTTTGCTAAATTTTGCAATCCCTAGAAGTGTTAGCTTTTTCCAGGGTGTTGTTTTTTGTGTAGGCCGCATATTGTTCTGATCTAATGTGTAATTTGACAACAGTGGGAGTTTTTCTCAGTGGGGCAGTACGTGTTCAGTGGGGGAGAGGATGTGGTACTATGGTCAGAGCTGCTGATTTTGGAACTGGGAACCAGGTTCAGCCTTAATAACCAGTCCACCAGACAACTCGCCTGCGAGAGCACAATCACATGCTAGAGCTTAGAAGGCTTCGCAACACCTTAGAAGTCCTGGTGTCTTCGCACCAGCAGGTGGACCCTAGCATGACAAGTGTAGGTTAACCTTCAAGGCTTGTCCACCACTGTCCATACTGAAGTTCACCTCCAGTCTTGCAGCACGCCCTAGAACAACAGTCACTGAGGTCACAGGACCCTTGAGAAGGGCCAGCTCTAGGGGGGTGCAACCAGTGTGACCGCACCGGGTGCTGACTTTAGGTGGAGGCATCATATTTGCAAGTATATTATGGTTTTGAAAACGCTTGCTGCCTCCTTCCTGGCCTCCCGCAATTTTCGGCAACAATAAAAATGTCATGATGACTCTGGTGATTAATGTTCTTCCTAGAGAGAGATCAGATTTTTGTCTAGTGGAAGTTTTGACTCATGGAAAGGTAGCTCAGAGGGTTAATTTACCGGCTGCAAAGAACATGCGCCATGCAGATCACAAAGTGCACATAATGTAAATAGGTCAATGGGCTACTGCTTTTGTCAGAGAGATCCTTTTGTTACTTGCAGTTTATAAGTTAAAATCCTAACTTAGAACAGTGAGCTATTAACTGTCATCTAAGAGCTGCATACAAACTGCAAGGTATAAATTAGAGCGTGATGTCCCCACCCCACCCCCCTCACCCCTAGTCTTTCATTATCCTAATGTCCCAAAAAGTGTTCTTTTGGACAGAAATCAATTCTGATTATTAAGGAGAACCCTAACCATGGTATTACATTTTAAATTCTGGGTATTGTGTTTCTCCAGACCAATCACTGTAAAACTACATGGGCTACTAGTATGGTTGTCATGTGACTCTTACACCTTGTAGTCCTTAGTCTTATGTAACATTTTCAATACAGTGATTTACACACATATTGATTGTCTCTGTGTAATGTGTGTGATATAAAGTGCTCTGACACCCTACAATGGTATGAGTGGCACTGTAAATCAAATTAAATGCATCTGAGAGAGAATGGTTATTGAGACTTGGGTGGCACAGTTAAAGGGTGGCAGTGAGGGAATCCATGGCAGAGGTGGTCATTGGGTGGCACTAACAAACATTAATGCACAGGACACCACCAGTGCTATGGCTGGCCCTGCCCTTGAGGCCAGTCTGCTTCACCCATAGGTTCCTCCATTGGCCTTGTTTCAGCAGTAGTATCTGCAACTCACCAGGGATTGGCAATGCAGGGTTTGCACGCACACCAAACTAAGTTCGCAAACTTCACAGTCTCCCTGCTTCATTCACAAGCACTTTTAACATGTACTACCTGCTGTGGGGCCACTGGAATTAATTATGCAGCAAAGGATGACAACATTATGCCGTAGTGTTGACTAAATTATGCATTAAAAAAAGGCTGCAGCGTAATGCAGTATATTTTCAGATATTTTATTATTTTGACGTGTTTACACATACGAACAGTCTCTCGAAAGATTTTGCCTTATTAGTACCAGTGTAACATACAAACACAGCAGTGAGAAAGGTGACCAGTTAACCTTTGCAATAGGCCATCCACTCCGCGGCAACACAAGTCATCATATTTTACATTAACTTTTGATATGTTTGAGCTACAAACAATTTATTAGTTTAAATGGTCAGATCATGCAGCAGATCTTGCATTATGAGGCAAATATGGCAGAGCCATAATTTTAGAGAAAACATTTGCAAACTAGGATATTTTGCCATTCATATTTGAACTGCTGTTGTGGAAAAAGGGAGAAGTGCTGATGACAGAAACTCCATGGCTCGGAGACAAATGGCTTGTGTTTCCACATTTTATCGTATATGGTGCATTCTGTGATTAGAAGCATATCCCACTTTGTGAATATATTTTAATGTCAATAACTCATTATGACCTTAAATAATCATGTGTATCCATTGGTTTATTAAACTGGGCAGTGAAATGTCAAACAAATACTAAAAATTGGGATGTCTGCGCATTCTAGCCAAATCTCTGGTTCCACCCACAGATCCAATCCTTAGGTTATTCCCGCCCTCTGATTCTCCGCCCACTGTTCCCCTACTTTTTTCCCCCCACTTCGACCACTGTGTAAGACTCAGCATCCCTGGACCTGTGCTGTGCCGCCGCTGCGGGCGCCGCATGTGCCACACGTTTACGGTGCCGGGCTTCCGGAAAAGAGAGCTGGCCATTATTGTATCCCTGAACGTGCGCACATTGTCAGTTTGACATTGACTACACGTAGAGGGACTCTAAGTTTCTTTTCAGAAATATAGCTAACATTTGGACCTAGACATTTTATTTGGTATAAATTAATTGAATGTGTGTAAAACTTAGCAATGTCCGGGGAATTCTAGTAAAGGGAGCACCCATTGGCGAATCACTAGCGTGTGTGATTGCTGCATTATTTATTACTAACTTTGACGTTGTGATGACGTTAACATTTTGCCCCCCCCCCCCCCCCCCCTCCTGGAAAAATGTCTGCGGACGCCCATGCTCATCCTGTTTCAAATTCCTGGCCTGCAGCATGGTCTGCTACGGTCACCGCTATTAGGGAAAGGCAATCCCCTGTAGGCCCGCTAATAAATTAAGGCAGTCCCCGGCAGGCCAGATCTCGACCTTGCTGTCCACTGCACCCTGCCCAAGGCAGTACTGCACACAGCAGCTTAGTGTACAAAACTAAGCCTTACCTGGAGTGGCCTTGCTTCCTTGTTGGCAATAACACTCTTGTTGCTGACTCAGGGCCCGTAGCGATGATCTTGGGGCAACTTTAATCAGTTGATCTGCTCGGGTCCGCGGGGGTGATCATGAGGACAAAATGAAAAGTACCTTCCTTGCGCCAGCAGGCAGTAGCAGTCCCGACGGCGACACTGAGTGCAGATACATGCACACAGGGTTACATGGGTAATTCAAAAAGTGCGCTCAACTCAGGCCCGGCAGCTGTGACTTCGGGGGTGATAAATAAAATCTGTGTTACACGCCCCGCGCTGCAGAGGCAGATTTTCAATGTCCCAGTGCCAGCTTGCAC
The DNA here is from genome assembly GCF_964263255.1 of Lissotriton vulgaris. Lineage (NCBI taxonomy): Eukaryota > Metazoa > Chordata > Amphibia > Caudata > Salamandridae > Lissotriton > Lissotriton vulgaris. The sequence continues at coordinate 259,623,329 of NC_141697.1, forward strand.
AGGACAAAGCATCTAAGGAATGCAAAAGCTTGGAGCGGCCCACACCGGACCAGACTTGTAAAAAATCCTCCCGCTACTGTATAGTTCAGAAACAGCGTGCTCAAACAGACGACAACCTCTATCAGTAATAAAACCAACGTAAATAAACAGCATCAATTAAGGTCTCCAAGTGCAAAGGCAGGCGACAGCGTGCTTACCGGATAACAAAGAAGTGCAAGCAATGTGAAAGAACACTGTAGTTAGGCGCAGCTGTATCGGAACTACACGGAAGTTAGAAAAACACCAACAGCCAACGAAAAAGGACATTACAAAAACACTACCACAACTAAGCCAATAGCAAGCAGGAAAACTAATAACATGAAATTTCACCCAACATAGTAATTACTATATGTCTCGCTGAGACAGCGCATGCAACGCATGCGCTGCCAAAGACGAGACCTAAAAAGGATTGCGCCACTTTTTTGGCACATCCCCGACTTCAAATCTCATTTATTAAATATCAAAATGCACTTGAATGTACTCATGATGTCACTTGCATACTGCCTAACTTGTTCAGTCCACCCACTTCTTTTTTTTAGGACATGTGCTCTGAATGCATCAGAGGCATTGCACACAACGCATCACCTCATCTAATGCTGTGCATGCAGTGGGCCTCATTTGGTGCTGGGTTTGTAATTTGGACAGCTCATCTGACCCTTTGCATTCACTAAACTAAAATAGATTCAGGGTCAATGTGTGCAATCTGGGTACCTCATGAATGGCTATGCATAACATTTTGATAACACGCCTCATTATGTAAAACATCGCATTGTTCCAGCGTACGCGTGCAGTGCACACACCCCTAAATGAGTACGCTTGGTGCAGATGGGGAGAAAGCGCCATATTCTATACAGTACGCACTGGCCCGAGTCCAGGTATCTGAGTGGGTAAAATGCAGCACTGATAGGCGGACCATGAGTTTAAAACCACTTGTCCGTCTTTCAGTACATACCCTGGTCTGTCTTTCAGTACAGAGGTGTGAGCACCACGTGAGGAGACGTCAGTGATGACGCTACGAGAAGGCTGCCTGAGGGAGGCAGGCCTAAGGTTTCTCCGAGACTGCCTACTAAGCATGGGCGAATTTTGCGAATCTCGCGTTCGCAAATTTTGCGGATTTGCGAACTCGCAATCCGCAAAATCCGCGAATTTGCGGATTTTTTTTTTTTGTGTGTTCGCGCGGGTTTCTGCCAGTTCGCGAGGGTTTTGTACAATTTCGCAAATGCGAACTTACCTGTCGGGTCGCAAGTTTTGCGAACTTGTTGTTTCTACGTGTCCAGCCTGTTTGGGACACTCTTCTTCATCACTGCCACTCTCTGTCACCACTGCCACTCTCTGACTACTCATGCCACCCTCTGGCCCACCCATGCCACCCTCTGTTTCATCACAGCACCCTCTGGTTGTCCAGTCAGTGTACATTATTGTGGCAAAGCAAAGCACACCTTCCCTGCCTCAAGTGACCTGAATTAATTTGGGGCTGATTAATGTGTCACAGAATATTTTTTTAGCTGGCACCTGCTTCCTTAGTTCTTCCTGATTAGTGATCTTTTGCACTTGCTAAGTGCTTTCATTGTTGCAAAATTAGTTACAACACCTGCCCTGCCCCAACTGACAATAATGAATTAGGGGCTGATTAATGGATTTGAACTTCCAGCCTGGCTCCTGCTTGTCTCCCTTAGCTGAAATTCAGGACCTTTGTGGCATATGTGTAACTATTCTGAGGTTCAGAGCAGGGTCACATAATAGTTGCAACTGGCAACTGAACTCTGGAGGGGCCCCTCAGGAAGCACTACAGGAAATGGCTACTAATGATGAGCCTGAACTTTTGAACCTGGTAAGTAGTTTCAGTTTTGCTAAGATCGTATTTCTGCAATTTAGCGCTTATTCGCGGGGCGCGACGTTGTACTGGGAAGCCGCGAACTCACGCGAACAGTGCGAGCAAAATCCGCTGCTCGCGGATTTGCGGATTTTGCGGGAGATTCGCGAATCTCGCGGATTGCGAATTTACCGAAAATCCGCAAAATCCGCGAGCGAAACGGATTTTCCGCCCATGCTTACTGCCTACCCTCCATCAAGGGACCCATCAAGGCCCTTTGGGGAAGGGAGGGTGGAGCTGCGTGTCCCCTACATATATAAGGGCTTATTTAAAAGCCCCTTGCGCCACTTTTGCGTTACTTCTTCCATGTAAAAAAAGATGCAAAACTGGTGCAAGGGGCTTGTATATCTGCCCAATAGTGCCCACACTGCCAATGCCTAGCGCCAGGCCTGGGAACACCCACTTAAGATCACGTGGGCACAAACAAAAAATGCCCTCCAGTGAGCCATTTTACAGAAGGGCACACGCTATTGAGTGCTCTCTGTAACACCCCCCGAACTGATGCTACATAGCAATTAGGATATTATCTGATACCATACATGCAGCTGTGCTTCATAATCCCTGTCTATGCATGCAGCCTAGAAATGGAGTAAATTCCAAGTGGTGCTCCTTTAATCATATCTTCCCCACGCCTAGTTAGTGGTAGCTGATGATATGGTTGTGTGGTGTAATGCTTTCTAACTGAACCCCAGTGCAGAAAGATGCATACAGCCCCACTCTGTATTTAGACATGACTAAACCCCCTTACAACCACCTAACTTTGGAAAGAAAGAGAGGTGGAGAGTGTATGTATGCACAGCATGTGTGAGGTGTATGTGAGGTGAGGGTATGGGGTGCCCTAACTGGGGAGTCCCCCAGTGTATGTGTGCAGCCAAAAAAGCAGTCGCCATGAAGAGACTCCGTAGTACAAAGTTTGCACTCTACTCTGTTCTCCTGTTGGCCTTGGCATGGCCCAACGCTCTTCTCACATTGGATCCGGGAGGACATTTTTGTGCTGGTCACACTGGTTGAAATCATGTGGCACAGTTAAGTCTGTGACCGGGGAAGAAGACTCCTCTCTACAAAGACGTTGCCAAGGATCTGGCCACCGCAACATTAGAACAAAGGAAATGGCTGAAAGCCCATCCTCACCTGCCTTAAGCCAACTCAGGAAGACAGGGCATAGGGTCTACAATCCGCACCTGATTGGCTGAAGAACTGAGTTGAATCCACTAAACATGATGATATTGTGAAATACCTTTCATCATCATGTAAAATGGACTATTGCACTTTGAGAACATTAAAGGATGTTGCTTTCTAGGAGATTGGCTTCCTGGTTAGGCAAGATGCTCTTGAATCTTAATGGGTTGTTCCCCAAGAAAAGAACATTCAGGTGGTAATGCAGTTCTGAGAGGTTGGCTGAGTGCCACCTACTGCCAGTCTTTGATGCCATAATCTGGTTCTGTGCGCTAGGAAAACTTTACTTCCAGTGGAAGATGTAAATCTAGTCAGAGAACAGTTCCATTAGTAATAGGAAGATTAGCTGATCACCCATTTCGAAACGGGACTAAACACGAAAAGGCTGCAGAGGAGTTTGGGTTCTTGGGAATTAGATAAGCAGGTAGCCTTCCCTGCATAATCCGAACATGTTTAACCAGCGCCAATCAATCAGTCAAGAAATTTGTATAGCGCGCTACTCACCCGGAGGGTCTCAAGGCGCTTGGGGAAGAGGGGTCCGCTACTGCTCGAACAGCCAGGTCTTGAGTTGCTTCCTGAAGGAGAGGTGGTCTTCGGTAAGACGGAGGTGGATGGGGAGGGAGTTCCAGGTCTTGGCTGCCAGGAAGGAGAAGGATCTTCCTCCCATGGTGGCTCTTCGAATGCGTGGAACGGCGGCGAGGGCGTGGCTGGTCGATTGAAGCTGGCGGGTGGGAGTGTAGAAGGTCAGGCGGTTGTTGAGGTACCTGGGGCCCAGGTCGTGGAGGGCCTTGTGTGCGTGGGTCAGGAGACGGAACGTGATTCTCTTGCTGACGGGGAGCCAGTGCAGGTCTCTCAGGTGTCCGGAGATGTGGCTGTGTCGGGGGATGTCCAGGATGAGTCGTGCGGAAGAGTTCTGGATGCGTTGGAGTCTTTTCTGCAGTTTGGCTGTGGTTCCGGTGTAGAGGGTGTTTGCGTAGTCCAGTCGGCTGGTGACGAGTGCCTGGGTGACCATCTTCCTGGTTTCGGTGGGGATCCAACGGAAGATCTTTCGGAGCATGCGTAGGATGTTGAAACACGATGATGAGACGGCGTTGACTTGTCTGGTCATCGAGAGGGTGGAGTCCAGGATGAAGCCCAGGTTGCGTGCGTAGTCCGTTGGTTTGGGTGCGCTGCCCAGGGAAGGGGGCCACCAGGAGTCGTCCCAGGCAGAGGGTGATGATCCCAGGATGAGGACTTCCGTCTTGTCTGAGTTCAGTTTCAGGCGGCTGTTCTTCATCCACTCGGCTACGTCTTTCATCCCTTCGTGTAGGTTGGTTCTGGCGGTGGCGGGGTCGTTGGTGAGGGAGAGGATCAGCTGGGTGTCGTCGGCGTAGGAGATGATGTTGAGGTTGTGTTGGCATGCGATGTCCGCAAGGGGGCTCATGTAGAAGTTGAAGAGGGTGGGGCGAGTGATGATCCTTGTGGTACGCCACAGATGACTTCGGTGGCCTCGGATCTGAACGGGGATGAGGCGGACTCTCTGGGTTCTCCCGGCGAGGAACGAGATGATCCACTCCAGTGCCTTTTCTTGGATTCCGATGTTGCTGAGGCGTTGTACTAGGGTGCAGTGGCAGACAGTATCGAACGCTGCAGAGAGGGTTCGGATGTCGTCAGTGGCTGCGATGAGGGCGGTCTCGGTGCTGTGGTTGGCTCGGAAGCCGGACTGTGAGTGGTCGAGGGATCCGTTCGTCTCGAGGAAGGCGGCAAGCTGTCTGTTGACGGTCTTCTTGATGACTTTGGCCGGAAATGGGAGGAGCAAGATGGGGCGGTAGTTCTTGAGGTCGCTGTGGTCTGTTGATGGTTTCTTCAGGAGGGTGCTGAGTTCGGCATGCTTCCAGCTCTCACGGAAGGTGACGGTGTTGAAGGAGCAGTTGATGATGTCTCGGAGTTGGGGTGCGATGACTGAGTCGGCCTTGTTGAAGACGTGGTGGGGGCATGGGTCGGTTGGCGATCCGGAGTGGATGGTGTTCATAGTGTGGATGGTGTCTTCGGTGCTGACCGGGGTCCAGGCACGGAGGGTGGTGTTGGGGGGGCGTTGGTTCTGTGGTTGGGTGCGTGGTCTGTTCATCGAAGCTGTTGTGTATGTCTGCGATCTTGCTATGGAAGAAAGAGGCGAGTGAGTCGCAGAGGTCTTGTGAGGGAGTGATGTCGTTGTTTCCGGCGCTGGGGTTGGAGAGCTCTTTGACGATGCTGAAGAGTTCCTTGCTGTTGTGTGCGTTGTTGTCTAACGAATCCTTGAATGCTGATTTCTTGGTGGTGTGGATCAGCTGGTGGTGTTTGCGAGTGGCATGCTTGAGGGCGGTCATGTTGTCTGTAGTCGGGTTTTTTCGCCAGGCTTTCTCGAGGGTACGGCAGTTCTTGGAGTTCTTGAGGTCGTCGTTGAACCAGGAGGCTTTCTTGCTTCCGGGCCTGCTGGGATGGTTTTTCAGGGGTGCGAGGTCATCAGCGCAGTTGGTGATCCACTGTGTGAGGTTGTTGGCTGCTTGGTTGGGGTCCGTTGGTCTGGCTGGAGGGTTCTGGTTCAGTGATGTGGTGAGCTGGTCGGTGGTGATCTTGTTCCAGCTCCTGCGGGGAACCTGTTGCGGGTGGTGGTGAGTCGTGGTCCTTCTGAAGCTGAAGTGGACGCAGCTGTGGTCTGTCCAGTGGAGTCCGGTGGAGTGGCTGAAGGAGATGTACTTGCTGGAGGAGAAGACTGGGTCAAGCATGTGTCCTGCGTAGTGGGTGGGGGTGTTCACCAGTTGCTTGAGTCCGAGGTTGGCGAGGTTGTCCAGCAGGGTGGTGGTGTTGTTGTTGTTGTTGTTCTCCAGGTGGAAGTTGAGGTCCCCTAGGAGGATGCAGTCAGTGGAGGGGAGGGCGTGTGGACTGATGAAGTCTGCGATGTCTTCGCTGAATTGTGTGCGGGGTCCTGGGGGTCTGTAGATGAGGGTGCCTCTGAGTGTGGTCTTGGGGTCGGTGTGTATCTGGAAGTGAAGGTGTTCGGCGGCTGTGAGGGTGTCGTCGGAGTTGGTCGTGATGCGGATGGTGTTCTTGTGGACGATGGCGATGCCTCCTCCTGTCCGGTTGATGCGGTGCCTCCGGGTGATCTTGTATCTGTCCGGGATGGCGATGGCGATGTCGGGCGCTGAGGAGGCGCTCATCCAGGTTTCCGTGAGGAAAGCGACGTCTGGAGATGTGGTGTCGAGCAGGTTCCATAGTTCCACGGCGTGTCTGTGGATGGAGCGGGTGTTGAGCAGGATGCACTTCAGGTGGTTGCTGTTGGTGCTCGGCTTGGTGGGTGTGGTGCAGGTCGGGCAGCAGGAGAACTTGCAGGATTGGCAGGTGAAGGGTCCGTGGGCGCCTCCTGGGGTGGCTCGGTGGCATCCGGGGGTCCGGCCGATGTTGAGTGCGTTGAGGGTGGCGGCGTCGTACGTCCGGCGGGTGGTATGGCATCTGCGGGGGCCAGGGGGTCTGGTGCTGGGTGCGGGCCAGGCGCGGACGGGCGCAGACGGGCTTTCCTTTGGCGCGCCTGCTGCACGTGAACGCTGCACGTTCGTGCGGACTCTGCCATAAGTGGAGAGCGGGAGGGGCAGAGGGAGGGAGGAGCAGCTAGGAGGCGGGAGCGGGGTGGCGAGTGGGGAGGGGAGCGGTGCGGTGATGCTGGAGGGAACGGGGGTGGGGCCGCGGGGGAGCAGCGGCAGAAAAACGGCGGTGGGGGCACAAAAACAATCTGGGGCACAACAGTGGACGATAACAACAATTTCAGGCACAAAACTGGAGAACGAGGTCGGGGGCCGATACAATACTGGCGCTACACTGGGGAGCGATAACAAGGGCATAGCAGATGATGATGCAAACGATAAAAAACAATTACAGGCACAATACTGCACAATACAGTTCAGGGGGGGCAGGGGGCAGATAGAATACTGGCAGCGGCAGCGGCAAGGGGATACCGGGCACACTCAGGATGGGCCACACAGCGGGAGGAGCGACAGGCTCTGACCAGGTCAGGTCAGGTCACAGCTCCCCGCCTCGCGGACACCACCTTTTGTATCCCGTGGGAGGGAAGAGCAGCTGGGAGGCGGGAGCGGGGTGGCGAGTGGGGAGGGGAGCGGTGCGGTGATGCTGGAGGGAACGGGGGTGGGGCCGCGGGGGAGCAGCGGCAGGGAGCGGGGTGGAGCAGCGGCAGAAAAACGGTGATGGGGGCACAAAAACAATCTGGGGCACAACAGTGGACGATAACAACAATTTCAGGCACAATACCGGAGAACGAGGTCGGGGGGCAGATACAATACTGGCGCAACACTGGGGAGCGAGAACAGGGGCACAGCAGATGACGATGCAAACGATAAAAAACAATTACAGGCACAATACTGCACAATACAGGTCAGAGGGGCATGGGGCAGGTACAATACTGGCGCAACACTGGGGAGCGAGAACAGGGGCACAACAGTTGACGTTGCAAGCGATAAAAAACAATTACAGGCACAATACTGCACAATACAAGTCAGGGGGCAGGGGGCAGATACAATACTGGCAGCGGCGGCGGCAAGCGGATACCGGGCACACTTGGGATGGGCCACGCGGCGGGAGGAGCGACCTGCTCTGACCAGGTCAGGTCAGGTCAGGTCAGGCCAAGAAGCATCACCCACCTACTGCAAAGGTTACTCCCAAAAGTGTGGAATGTGGTTACACGAGGACACCCCAGCCATTGCCCAGCCAAACATAAAAAGACATTCAGAGAGGGGTCACACTCATTGTCACTTGCAACCAGGAGAGAAAGTGAAGAGGCCAAGATACTGTCCAGGAGACCTGCTGTTACCCTACGGATTCTTCCTCTCACAACAGTGACGTGCAATAACGGGGGATATTCTCAAGAATGTGTGATAACCATCGCAAAATTAGCTTAACGCAACTTTCAACATCACAGTCTATCACGGGGAAATTACGCGGTGTTAACAAAGTATTCACAACATGGCGGTACCATACGATAGTCTCCCAATAACGCATCAAATGACAGCGTTAAAACCAACGCGATGCTGCAAAAATGCGAAACACGAACGCAACGAAAGCTGCGATGAGGCCAATCACGATACAAAAATTTGCAAAAACCAGCGACAGGCCTGCAATTCACACACGTCAGGCGGGAAAAATCACCAAAAAAGTTGAAAAAAAGACAAATGCCAAACAACAGCGAAGCACAATAGATGTTGCCGGAGCAAGTACGGAGGACAACCAGAACCCCACAAGCCCCCCGGAAGACCTGCCTGGGACCTCGGGGTCAGGGAAGACCAAGGAGAAGAAGAGTAGGAAGAAGCGGTTCAGTCCGCAGGAAAACAGGATCCTGATAACGGAGGTTTTAGAACACAATCAGCAACTGTTCGCCACCTCCACTGTGTCATTGGCAACCAAAAATGGACTATGGGGGGCGTGGCCAAGATGGCGGGGTGAGCGGACGCTTCCTCCCGTAGCTCCTCCGGCCCGGCTCAGCTCGAGCCCCTTTCTTGCGCTTCTCTCCCCCCGCTGATGCTCAGCGAGTGAGAGGAGTGTGGCGGAGTACTTGGTGCGCACATTGATGTCACTTTGGCCCTGCTCGCCTCGGAGGAAGCACTTCAAAAGTTTGGCCAAAGATCGAGGAACGGAGAAGAGCCTGGGAGGCGGAGCGAACTGCAGTGCTGTCCAGACGCCTCGGCTGGGCCTGGTGCTGAAAGCTGACGATCCGGAGGGGATCGGACCCGTCGTGTGAGGATAGCGGAGCCCTACGGGCGGGGTCTCGGCAGCACGGAGGACTTTACATTTGAGCTTTGCGCTTTGGCCCCCCGACTAGCGACGGCGACACACTGCGCTGTGTAGGCCCCGGCCCCGTGAACGACGACTGGGGGCCTCAACGCTGGGATCGGCCCGCTCGGGCCCTTCTGTGAAACTGTTTGACATTGGCTGTGGAACTTCTTTGATTGCTGCGATCCCGGGGGGCACCGGCGGTGTCGACAGCCCGGGCCGCTCTTCCCGGCCCCGCCCTGCCGCCATCTTGTCCCCGAAGGACTGGAGTTGGTAGCCTCCGGTGGTGCCCTTGGCTGGCGGGTGCTTGCAGTTGCCGCCGCTACTATACTAACTTCCTGTGGGACGTGCTGAAGGGGGACCCCTGCTTTGGCTCCCGATCACCGCCCTGGCTGGGCGCCGCGACTGGCAGTGCCCGGACTGGTCCGCCATTTTGTCGCTTGGGACGCAGCACCCCTGCTTGCAGAGCGGTCCCCACATCTGGCGCTCGCCGGCGACTGGGCAACCCTGAGGCGGCCGGACCTGAGCCCGCTCGTCCACTGCAGCGACTACGATGACTGGGAGGGGCGGTTCGAGGAGGGGGGACCGTACCCTGCCGGATATGCTTGGCAGGGCCCAGCAGCTGCGGGACAGAACACAGCCGTCGCCGGGGTCCTCCCGAGCCTCGGTGGATGCGGCTGGGGGCGAGCCGCCGGTCACGAGGTCCTTTATGGAGGAACTGTTTAGCTCCCTCAAGGAAGACTTTCAAACGCTGAAGAAGGAAGTGGCCAGTGAGGTCCGTGAAGTACGCAGGGAGGTGGAGGGCCTCGGCGAGCGAGTTGAAACAGTAGAGACGGCGGCCCAGCGCCGGGATGAAGAGATAGTCCATCTTCAACAGGACGTTCTCCGCCTCCGGGAGCAATGTGTTGAGCTCCAGGCCCACTCTGAGGACCTCGAGAACAGGTCCCGGCGGAACAACATCCGGGTGCGTGGTGTCCCATCCGCGGACGAGGGGGCCGACTTGGTGGCCTATCTGCAGGACCTGTTCCGAGAGATCCTGGGGGAAGATGCAGACTTCCCTGTCCGCATTGACAGAGCGCATAGGGTTGGTCGACAGCGCCAGTCATCGGCGCCCCCATCGGACATTTTGGCATTCTTGCCCGACTTCCCGCTGAAGAAACGCATCATGGCGGAGGCCCGAAAGAAGCAGCCTCTAACTTTCAGGGAGCGGCCTGTGGCGCTCTATCAAGACCTGTCCGCCATCACGCTGCAGAAGCGCAGGTCCTGCAGGATTGCCACTGACTTTCTGCGCGAACATGAGACGCCTTACTCCTGGGGACACCCTTTCCGTCTGATCTTTAGGTGGAACGGGGTGCTGCACCAGCTGTGCTCCCTACAAGACATCTGCGGGGTCCTGGGGCTCACGGCTACAGAGGAGGACGGAGCTACACCGTCGTGGAGGCGCCCAGAGAGACGGAGCCGACGGAGGTCAATGAGGAGACATTCGCCAGCGAGTGCAGGGCGTCCTGATTCCCCTACTATCAGGGCGGACATGGCTGATGCTTTGAGGGCGGCGGCCAGGGACTTGGCCGACTCCAACGGCGTGGCCTTGACGGCCTAATTTCACTCCGGGGGGAGATGTTCTTAGCCTTCACGATGCTGGGTTTGGGGCCGGGGGTCGGGGGGGAGCGGATGGAGGTGAGTGGCTGAACGTCCACTTTGCTGTTTTCTACGGACTTGCCCGCTTTGGGGCTTGACTGAGACAATGGGGTGTTTATGTTTGTCTTTGGCTAGTTGCCATGGGGGGGTTTTGGGAGAGTGTAAGGGTTGTTTTGTTGTTGGGGAGGTCCCGTCCGATGTTGTCCATGCCCACGCTTAGCCTGTCCCGGCCTTTCCCGCGCGCCTGCCCCATGTGCCCCGCCCGCTGATCCCTTGCTTGCCACATAGCGTTTCTGATCCCCGGGTGGAATGCCGTCCTTAAAGGTAGTGACCCTTAATGTTAAGGGTCTGAATAACCCTGTGAAGCGAAGGGCGATCCTATCATTGCTGGAGGGGTCACAGGCGGATATATGCCTCCTGCAGGAGACTCATTTGCTGTCCCGGGATTGCCATAGGCTACGCTCTGCCAAGTTCCCCACTCAGTTCTTCTCCTCGGCGGCGACCAAGACTGCGGGAGTAGCCATTCTTTTAGCGAGCTCCTTTAGAGGTGAGGTTCTGTACAAGTATGCTGAACAGAAGGGGAGGCTCCTTGCATATCGCATGCGCCTAGGGGGAATAGCTTTCACGGTTGGCTCCATTTATAGCCCGAACGATCACCAGGATCGTTTCTTGGACTCCGTGTTGGTGGACGTCACTGCCTCTCCCGACCGCCATGTTATCCTGGGGGGAGACCTTAACATTGTTTTCGACTCTGCTATGGACAGGTCGGCGCAACGCTCTCCGCAGACGGGGGAACTTTCCCGCGCGGTGAAGGATCGGATTGTGGAGATGGATTTGCACGACCTCTGGCGCTCTATGCACCCCACTGATAGGGACTACTCCTACTTTTCCCATGCGCACCGCACCTACTCGCGACTGGATTATCTCCTGGTGAGTGGGCCAATGTGCACTGCCGCCACAGCGGCGGACATTGGAGTCCTGTCTCTGTCCGATCATGCGCCAGTTTCCGGTGTTTTCAAGTGGCCGATGGCCTCTCCCTCTCGGGGGACATGTCGTCTTTGCGATACCCTTTTACATAAAAAGTCTGTTGTGAAGCGCATAGGGGAGGTCATACAGGATTATCTGATTCATAATGGCAACTCCGACACGTCCCAAGCAACGCAGTGGGCGGCTTTGAAGGCGGTCCTCCGGGGGGAATTTATTTCCATCTCCTCAGCCGAAAATAAGGAACGGCAATGTAAAAGGGACGAACTGACCGCGCGGGTCCGGGAACTTGAGCAGGTCCATCGCCGCACAGGGGCTCCGAGAGTTTTGAGGCAGTTGAAAGCGGCGAGGAAGCTCCTGTCAGCACTGGATCTTGATAGGGCGGAGTATACCGCTTTACGCTTGAAGCACACCTTCTACTCAGGGGGGGACAGGTGTGGTAAGCTCCTAGCCCACCGGCTCCGGGTCGCACAGCAGCGTAGTGTCGTGAAGGAACTGGTAGGCACGGACGGGGTTGTTGTTTCTAGTGACGCAGAGGTGGCGGAATCTTTTCGCAGCTTCTACGAAGCGCTGTATGCTGGGGAGTCCTCCTCGCCGCGAGACGCCGAGGACTATTTGGAGTCAGTGGCCCTCCTGGTGCTGGATCCCGCCCAGGCGGAACATCTGGAGAGGGACATCCATGTTGAGGAGGTAATCTCCGCTATAGCGCGACTGAAGCATGGTAAGGCCCCAGGCCCGGATGGCTACACTTCCTTGTTTTATAAGACCTTTTGCACCGCTGTGGCCCCTATCCTGGCTCGACTGTTTAATTCGTTCTCCGAGCCTGGCGCCATCCCACCAGACCTCCTGAACGCAACGGTATCGGTCATCCCGAAACCCGGGAAAGACCGGGCCTTGTGTGGTTCGTACAGGCCCATCTCGCTCTTAAATGTCGACCTCAAGTTATATACGGGGATTCTAGCGTCCAGGCTTGGTCTACACCTACCAGGTCTGGTGGAGGCGGACCAGGCTGGCTTCGTACCCGGTAGACAGACGGTTGACAACACCAAGAGGGTAACGCATGTACTAGAGAAGGCCTCGCGGATCCCGGGGGAGCGGATGCTGCTATCAGTTGATGCGGAGAAGGCCTTCGACAGAGTTCATTGGCCGTACCTCGAGCTGGTTCTCAGGAAACTGGGTATCGGTGAGAAGTTCCGCACCATGGTTTTCAACTGTTACAAACGTCCTTCGGCGTCGGTGCGGGTCAATGGGTGTAGCTCCGGAAGTTTTGCCATCGAACGCGGTACGAGACAGGGTTGCCCCCTCTCGCCGCTTCTGTTTGCCCTCTACATGGAGCCGTTTGCTCAGAGGATTCGCAACAACCCTGACGCTATTGGGGTCAAGATGGGCCAATATGTCCACACGGTCAGCCTCTACGCGGACGATGTCCTGCTGACCCTAGACGACCCCAGGAGATCGCTCCCTGCTTGCGTCCAGGAACTGGACGCCTTTGCGCGTGTGGCCGGCTTCAAAATGAATATGAGCAAGTCGGTGGCGTTGGATGTGTCCCTGGCGGCGGATACCAGGAGGGACCTTCAGCGCCTTTTCCCCATGCAGTGGTCCTCGTCTACGGTGCCATACCTGGGGATCCTACTGGCGCCCACACTGACTGAGATGGTGACAGCCAATTACACCTCCCTCGGCAGGAAGGTCAAGGAGGAACTTGGCCGCTGGAGCAAGGGCCTTCTGTCTTGGCTGGGTCGCATCGCATCGGTTAAGATGACGGTGCTGCCCCAGATTCTGTACCTCTTTCGCGCTCTGCCTCTCCAACCCCCTGTGGGTTGGATAAGACAAACGCAGGCTGACATCTCCCGCTTCGTTTGGCAAGGCCGCAAGCCTTGGATGAAGAGGGTCCTCTCCACGCTTGCTCCGGAGGCGGGGGTCTTGGTATCCCGGACCTCCGTAAATATTTCCAGGCGGCGCAACTGCGATACTTGGTGGAGTGGAGCAGGTGGGAGTCCGACAAACACTGGCTTTTTCAAGACCAGGCGGTGGCGGGCCGCACCCTCCAGGAGGTTCCGTTCCTACGCCGCGCGCATCACCCTGCTAATCTCTACGCCTCTTTTGTTACGCGGGTCCCCCTGAGGGTGTGGGACACAGTTTGCGAGATTCATGACCTGACCACCTTCCCCTCGCCGTTCACACCCATAGCGGGTAACCCGGACTTCTCCCCAGGGATGGAGCCGGGGGCCTTCTCCCATTGGGTGAGCGCGGGCTGTAGGCCGCTTTTCCAGATCTACGGGCCGGAAGGCGTGATTCCTTTTCAACAACTTCGGCAGAAATTCGGCCTGACGGAGATGGACAGACTGCGCTATATGCAGGTCCGACACTGGGCTCTCCAACCCCAGGTGCGCGACACCGCTGCTCGCCAAATCACACCGTATGAACGGTGGTTGGTGACTCGGACCTCGGATGCTAAGCTGATTACCGATTTGTATAAATTCCTTCAGCCCCCGACGTTTCACTATTATAACCCGGGGAGGGAGCGCTGGCACAGAGAATTGGGTAGGACACTCAGCCATAAGGAGTGGGACAAAATTGCATATCGGGCACGGCACTCGGCATACCACACGGGACTTACGGAGACCTTCACTAAGGTGTCTACTTATTGGTACTACACCCCGGAGAGGCTGTATGAAATGCATAGACACACTGACAAGGGGTGCTGGCGGGGATGCGGACAGGAGGGTACCCTCTCACACATTCTTTGGGCTTGCCCGGTGCTGACCGCTTATTGGAAGGAGGTTTTGGATGAGGTGGATAAGCACTTTGAGATTGAGCTGCCGCGCTTCCCAGCGTATGTTTTGCTAGGCCTTCCCAATGACCTAATGTATCCGTTGAAGTCCCGCAGGGGTAGACAGATTGCAATTGCGCTGGGCTCAGCGGTCCAGAACATTCTTGTCCACTGGCGTACCACCACTGCCCCCTCCATTACGGGTTGGTTGCATAGGCTCTGGCAGGTGTTGGGAATGGAGAAGAAGTCGCTCACGGTGGCTGGGGATGTAGATCAATTTGAGGAGCTATGGCAACCCTTCCTAGCGCTACTGTCCACGGAATTCCGGGAGCTCACCTGCCCGAGGTACCTTCGACTTCTTAGACTGACGCCACCGACGACCCCGGTGGATTAGACTGCACGGGGGACAGGATCTTGGGGGATGGGGGGTGGGCTGATTGGGGCGGGTTATCCTAGTACAGGGCCATTGGACGGGGGAGTTGGGGTGTTGTTTTCTTTCTCTTTCTTTTATTGGGGGTGGGGGGATCGGAGGGACTGGGTTGTGCCTTGATGTGTCGCTGCTGGCTATCCGCGCTCGACTTTAGATGGGGTGTTGAGGTGTATGCGAGGGTCACACAGATTGCTTATTTGCCTTACATTTGCTGTATTTTTCTTCTGGACCACCGGACTACTTTTCGCCAACGCTCCTGAGATGCACTTCTTCCTTTATTGTGCTGTATGTAACCTTAACCTCCTATTCCCCTCCCCCATGTTTTTTCTATCTTAATAAAATGCTTTAAACCTAAAAATGGACTATGGCAGTCCATCGTGGACAAGTGGAATGCAGTGGGAGTGCTGAAGAGGTCAATTGAAGGGGTCAAGAGGCGCTGGAATGATGTCAAGCGCAAAACAAAGCTGAAACTCGCCAACAACCGGAAGGCAGCAATGCAGACTGGAAGTGAGAGTCCTGAGCCACAGGAGGAGCTGGACAATTTGGAGGAAATGGTGTCCACAGTCATCCGTGGGGAGACGGTGGCAGGGGTTGGGGGACCGGACACTGCTCAACATGACCAACACAACAGCACCAGGGTGAGTAACGATCTGGGACTGGGGGGACGGTGGAGATGGGCACAATGGCACACATGTACAATTGAGCTGAGCACATATGCAGACAAACCATGCCCCAGCCCCCAACTCCCACCAAGAGACCAATCAACCCAAGTATGCAACATCTCAGCACTGCATAAGCACAGAAGTCAAAGGCACATTGCATGAAATCGAGAAGGGGCAGCAAAATCAGAGCCGCAGGGGTGAATCCCCCAAAATGCAGCACCCACACATAATATGCAGAGCACGTCAACACTGACAACAATGTGATACAAATCGCAACACGTCCACAACAGAATGCAGGACACAACTGGTGCCGACTGGGTGTAGACACTGGCCAACAACATTTGGCATTGCAGGGAAATGTGAGTAGATAGTGTACAAGTACAAATACACATACGTTATGTTGTCGAAATGTCCAATGTTCCCCATCAAATAGGCAGCTCCTCCGAAACAGCCACAATGTACACAGTCATGCAGTCTGTATGAAAACATGTACAATACGACAACACACATGTGGAACATTGTTAAACTGCATCTCCCCTTCATGTTGCAGAGGGAGAATCAACACCTCCTGCAGACCAGCCCAAACCTCTCTTCTCTGATGACGAAGAGGACCCCCACAGGATCGACTCCGACGACCTCCAACAGCTTGTGGACAGCCTCCACAGCCCACCTCCAGTAGCAGGGAAGCCCAGCTGCTACAAGGAGACCCCACCCCCTGCACAGACCACACAACAGGCAGCACCCACCACCACAGCTGCCTCCCAGGACCCCCACGAAGAACACATGGCCTTCCAATGCCGTGTGTTGGGGTGCCAGGAGAATCTGGCTGAACAGGTGCGGGTAGGCATCAACCACATGCAGCCAAACTAGATTCCATATGTGGGTGTCTAAGTCCCATCAGGGACCACTCACAGTCCCTAATAGACACCCACAGTCCCCTCCATGCTCTCCAACGGACCATGACTGACATCGCTGGAGCCCTGACTCAGAGACTAGAACAACTGTCCAGTCAGAGTGGCTCTAGCGATGTCACACAGGAGTTGGGAAACATGCAGTGGTTAATAGAGATCATGGAGCGGGCGCATGCGGAAAGAGCAGCTGCCACGGCTGCACACCAGCAAGTGGTAGCTGGGTTCCTCTACGACCTCAAGACCATCCTCATGGCATTGCTGCCACAAGGCCTGGCGCTGATGTATGCTGCTGCTACCACTACATTCACATCTCCGCCCCAAGAAGTGTCAGTGCCACACAGTGCAGCAGACATTCCACCTCCGGCCCCTAAGGTGCCACTGCCACACAGTGCTGGAGAAAGGCCAGCACCACCGACACTTGAGGCACATGGAACAGCGGTGGACGAAGATGTGAATGATTCTGCCTTAGTGGTAAGAAGGACGCAGTAGCATTCATCTCCGCCATAAGGCCTGATTCTGCTTGGTTCTGCCCTCTGCATAAATCACCTTCCACTGTCCCCCGATGCACACAGCGACACGCACCTTGGACCTGGACATGGACTGCCATATGCTGTTTGATGGCCAATGACACAGCAATCAAACTGCGGACTGAACTCTTCCTCTTCCTTTGGACTTGTCATTCCCTGAAGGACTCTGGCTGGCCCTCCATGGGCCAACATCTTAATGTGGGGTTTGCATGGCCCTGTACTGCTCCAGATGCAACACTCCACTGAATGTGCATTAAACATTCCTAATCACACAGATATATCTATGGTCTGTCAAGTGTGGAAGTATGGATGAATGTAGGCTCAGTGAATTACTCTTACGTCCATGTGGCTCTTGTCGTAGAACTTGGGTGACACATTGCCGAATACGGTCCGGGTGGCGCTGACACAACAACAGGGACACATGCATTAGTTACTCCTCCCTTTTCCAGCACAGTACGGAACCATGCCCAGAGCCCCGGGGTCATTGTTCATACCCTTACGCTGGACTGGCATACGCCAAGCCAGCCCACTCCGCTTACGCTCACAGGGGGGCCAACGCTACATGTCCCAGGTCTTCCCTGTAATGATCTGCTGGTCACAGGTCTAGTTGTCAGCATGCCTCAGCCCCTCCCTCATGGCTGGTGAACACTCACAACGCACCTATCCAGCACACGTGCCACAGGACATTTGACCCTGCCAATAAAAAGGGCTGGGCGCACATGCTCGATGCCATTTCCACTCTCTATCTGGGTGTATCCGTCTGGTGTTCATGAGGGCCTAGAGCCCTGCAACATCACGTCCCCCTGGCCTGGAGGGGACATGCTGTCACCCGCACCACGATACTCAATCATACAGGGTCCATGATTTGCGGGGCACAGACTTGGTGGCACCGGATGCACTGCGGCCACGGGACGGTGGCTTTCGGTGCACTGAGGTAGGGGCACCTTAAGTACTGAGCCGGTGTGCGGCCTGCGATGATGCCCCGTCCTGGCGGACCGGACTGCTCACGATTTCTGTTCCCTGCTGGACCGCAGTGTAGGCCAGAGCCAGCGGGCCGCGCGGGCCTATCGCCATGTTGTGTCACCTCCCGGATCACAGTTGGTGGCACCTCAAGGGCTGAGCGGGTGTGCAGCGCGATGATGCTGGGTGCACTGGTATGTCCTCTGCCATGGCGAAATCAAGACCCAGAATCAAATATGAGACCTAGTGGCCCGCGGAGCGGGGCTGCACGATGTGGATGGTGCCATGTTCGCAGGCCCCGGGCTTGCACCAGCACGTGATGGGTCCTCATTGTGACACGCCGGTGGCGGAAGGTGAGCAGTGAGGCCTGGGTGCGCAGGGGCGGGCATGAACCGCTGGGCGGTTGGAGGGGCTGGGGTGCAGCTGCCAGGGTGCGCAGGGGCGGACAGGTGATGATGTTGTGTGCAATAGTATGTACTTTGCCATTCTTGTATCTGGACTCTGTTTCAGATGAGGGAGCTGGTGAACTGCACCACATACCGGCACGTGTTTGAAGACACACCGGTTGCAGCAGGTGAGCAGTGAGGCCTGGGTGAGCAGTGTGGTCACTCTGTCTCCCTGTCCCTCTCTTCTTTTCTCTGTGTGTCTCTCTCCCTCTCTATCGGTCTTCTTCGCTCTCTCCCTCTCTTTCCGTCTTCCTCTCTCTCTCCCTCTCTTTCCGTCTTCCGCTCTCTCTCTCTTTCCGTCTTCCTCTCCCTCCCTCTCTTTCCGTCTTCCGCTCTCACTCTATCTTCCTCTCTCCCTCCCTCTTTCCGTCTTCCTCTCTCTTTCCCTCTCTTTCCGTCTATCTCCCTCCCTCTCTTTTCCTCTTCCTCTCTCTCTCTTCCCATCTTCCTCTCTCTCTCTCTCTTCTTCACTCTCTTTCTGTCCTTTTATGGCCGCATGACACACCTTCTCATCTGGATTTTTGTCTTGCAGGCTGTGTCCTACAGATTGTCTCGAGGAGAGCAGCCATGAGTCTTCATTGATGTTCTTTTGAGTTATTTTGAATAAATGTATTCTGGTACTTCGAAGGTGAATGTGTGATGCTCCTATTTGTGACAACACATGCATGTTACATGTGATTGTCCGACATCAGTCGGATTTTTTGTACATGATTTTGTGGAGTTGATGTGACATGTCTTTTCCCAGGGTGGAGGGGATGCGGGGGGTCCTGTGGGTGGTGGCGGTGGGTGTTGTGGCCCTCTTGGGGCTCCCAGCTGCATGATCAGTGGCTCCATGGCGTCTGTTGCCCTTCAGGTGTGGCTCTGGGCTGGGCTCTCTTTGGTGGTGCAGGCTGTCGTCCGACTTTACACCAGGTCAGAGCTGGTGTTGATTTCCTGCTGCTAATGCGCCTTATCGCCTGTTTTGTGATCTTATCGCCAATCTGGCTGGTCGTTGAGAATGTTGCGAAGTGGTGTCGTAGCAGCTTTTGGCACCGGAACGCCTACTCTGCATCTCATTAGCGATATTTGCGGGGGTCATCTGTGGCGATGTTTTTTGCGGCTGCTATCACAGGTAAACTGGTGATATGGGCTGTTAGCACCAGCTTGTGAATGGGGCGATAAAGTTATCGGCACTTTGGCTGCGATAAATTGCGTTAACTTGGTGATAGGTCCTTGAGAATATGCCCCTGTGTGTGTTGATGGTGACCTTGTGTGTGCATTGGAAGCTCCCTTGCCGAAAACGAGTCACGTAGCATCTTTAAGGCCTGTACATCCGTGATGTGGTCCTCAAAGCTGCATGACCTTGTGGAGGGACAGGCAGGGATGAATCAAGGTAAAAAGAGGGCCCTCCGAGGCCAAGCACCACCCCACCCGTCAAAGATACAGGCC
This sequence comes from Lissotriton vulgaris, assembly GCF_964263255.1. Classification (NCBI taxonomy): domain Eukaryota; kingdom Metazoa; phylum Chordata; class Amphibia; order Caudata; family Salamandridae; genus Lissotriton; species Lissotriton vulgaris. The sequence goes on from NC_141697.1 coordinate 259,642,969, forward strand.
TCAAGAAATGGACCGTCTAACTCGCTATAGCTGGTCAGATTTTATCAGGTTGAGTTAGTTTTAGGGCCTATTGGCCCTGTCTGGCCTGCTGGCAAAGAACAGCTATCCGGTTCATTCACAAAGTGAATGCAATAAAGATGCATTTAAGTCTTAATTTTATACTTATCACATTTGCCGTGTCTTCTGGCTATATCTTCTGAAAAATAACTTCTTATTTTTTCCTAGAGATTGGGGTTTACTTTTACTTCTCTGACGACTGCAAAAGTTAGAGGACTTTGTAAAGTGAACTGTTTGACAGTCATGCTGGGCACACAGCATTTAAATAGCTTGTAAACGATCAGGGACACAACATTTAAATGGCTTGTACATAAACAGTACAGATGTTTCAAAATATATTTCAGTAGTTTGATAAGCACTTTTTGTAATTCTAAAGTGAGATGGAAACAAATATTTTAAAATGATCAAAACAAATTAGAATACTTTACTTGGTGATGTGCAAATAATTAATATTTACTGAAACCAATTTACACACGTTATTTGTATTAGTAAAAGGGCATGGTAGAGGTAACGTTTGTGGCCCTTTCATTGGAAAATGTCTGTCTGTAAATGATAGTGCGCTACTGCATCATGTTTAGTGATATCATTATTAAAAAAGAGAGTTTTTTAAATATGAACTGAGAAACATGAAACATTTCTGCCTTGATGACAATTCTATTAGTGAACTAAGAGGCAAGTCAGGGGTCATATGTACCATATTTGTGGTGTAGTGTTTTATTGTACATGACGTTCAGCCTAATAAGTCAAACAAAAGAGTTTTTGTACAGCGCACATGCGGAACGTACATATTTGGAGGTAGTCTAGTGTGTGGTAAAGAAGAACAAGGGGACTGTGAAATAAAATATTTGACTAAGATCACACAGTCTGAGTCGAGTTTATGGGTCAAGCGCATTGCATTTAGGTCGAGTAGATTATTCAAGTCACTAGACCTGCAGGTCTGGTAAGATTTTTCGAGGCTTGGTCCTATACCCACCCATCCCTCTGCTGTGTGTGCCTCACTGGTATTTAAAGATTTCCACATTCTCCCTCTCTGTTCTCCCCCAGACTTTGTAGTTAAATCCTCTTCTTTTAATCTGTTTTCTCTTTTTGCAAACAGTATTGTTTACAATCTGCTAAAACGTAGAGGCGAACAAACTTTGAGGTTGTGTCGTCATACATATCCGACCTTTCCCTTCTTGCTAGCGCAGATTTGACACCCTCTTGTTAGCCCTTGTCTGAGCAGTCCCTCTCTGTATGCTCTTTGAGAAGTGTTCTGCAGAGTTGGATACTACCCCAAATGACTTCAGAACTGTACACAATACTCTTGGTGTGGTCCCGCCAGTGGTTTGTACAATGGTAACACAAATTCCTCTTTTGTGCTGGTTGACTCTCTCCCTAGCCATCTTCACATTCTTTTGGCACCCACCACTCCTGCTTGCTTGGCATCAGTGAATTAGTTAACCTCAAGGACCCCTTAAATTCCACCCATGTCGAGCAGTGGCTTTCCGTGAACTCTCCCCATATTTTACTGACTGAGGTTTCCCTAGAGAAAATATATGACTATTTACTTGGCTGCAGTGAATCGTAGTTGGTGCCTCACTGACCAATCTAAGTTCTTTTTTTCTTGCCTTCTGCAGTATTAGATCAGTTGCAAATGGATGGGTTGTGTAGAAGAATCCGTCTCCCATTTTGAGTCCTTCTTCAATGAATATGATTAAAGAACTGAAAAGCCAGTGGCCTTGCTAATATTTTAGTCATGAAAAATGCGAGGGGGGAACCTTGTAGGCACAAGGTGGTGGACCTGAGCACACCTATATGCTATAATGAGCACAGAGTAATCCAAAGTAGAAATGCAAAAAAGTTTTATTCACTTTTTCATTTATGTAGATATCTTCATATTAATGTTCAAAATGTTCAGCAAATAGTAAGAACTGAAGATCATGTTTTCAAATCATATGACTTTTCCAGAGTAGATCAAGTTCAATTTGGTGACATCAAATACATATGTCCTCACCCGATGCATTTCGAGCCGAGGGGCTCTTCGTCAGGGGGTACATACTGTAAATAAGTAAAAAAAGAGGTATAAGTCAGGAGCCGGAGGTGAGTGTCTACTAACAAGTATGAAGAAAGGGAAAAGAAAAGAAATCTTAGCGGATACCGTGTTGTGCTTGCACGTTAAATAAAAAATGAAAGAAGGTGAGTGAGCGTGGGCGCATGCTATAAACAGGAGGTGCTATGAAAATACGAAGAAGTGAATTGAGATAAAAAGTCGTCGGATGTTTTACGGTGACCGTTGGTGCACAGAAATTAAAGAGTACACATTACCCACAGTTCAAAAGATTTATAAGTGTGGAAAGGATAGCCGGTGTGTTCTATGAGGTTCCCGTTATCCGTTGGTGCACCGCAGTAACATGGTGATGTGACCAAACATCTGAACACCTGTTTAAACTACGCCTATACCTTCATGGATTTAACTCTGAGTCCGTGTGCACTTACCGAGGAAAGGTGTGTGAAGAAGTACAAACGCTGGTGTGACCAGGTGAAACGACGGCGGAAAACGCCAGAACCCGCGGGTGTAGAAGATCTCGGCAGACGCGATGAAGTTTAAGATAGTGAGGGCAATGGAAAACGGACTGCGTAGTGTAGCCGCATAGGTGAACACCGAAAAAGGACTGAGGTGAACAAGCCTTCCGGGAAAGTTAATAGACATAGTTAAAAGCGGTGAAAGAGTGCCCAGAGGTGGAACATGTAGCCAAAGTGAATGAAAAGACGAAATGAAAAGAGTCTAAACAGAACAGAAAATCTAAGCAGAATAGCATAGGAGGTAAAAAATAAATGGAAGAATGAAGTCACAGGAATAATATGGGAACAAAACTGGGAAAAGAATATGAAATGGAAATTAAGATTGCATGCAAGAAAAGAAGGAAAAAATGAACCAAAGCTGGTACATGGAAAGGAATAAGATCAATACACACATTTTTTAAACGCCTGAAAGGGTAAAGGCATGCACAAAAGTTTGATCAGCCAGCAAACAGCACATAATCAATATAAATTAGTCGTATCAAAGGAAGCTACTATACTCCAAACGTTCGTTGAGGCCTTGTGGCGCAATCGTTCTCAATTTGAAAATCCAGAATAGTTCCCTTTGTAGTAAATGTTTTTTGGGGTCAGTGCCCTCTGGTTTGGGTACAATTTCCAGAACTAGGAAACGGATTTGACTGTTCGTGTGCTTTTCTTGAGTGAAATGTGCAGATACGCATGATTTAAGATTGCCATTTCTGATATTGCTTCTATGTTCGTTTAGGCGTGTTTTTATCTTGCGCTCCGTTTTGCCAACGTATGATAGTCCGCATGGACATTTTAAAAGATACACCACATTGGTAGAGTCGCAGGTAGCATTGGTTTTCAGTGGAATTTGTTTGCCCGAACTAGGATGACTGATACTGGTTCCTGGGATAATGTTATGGCAATTTTGGCAATTGTGGCATGGAATGGTTCCTTTGTATATGGTAGGTTCAATGTTACGTGGTTTGATCAGGGACCGTAGATTGCTAGAACGTTGGTATGCGAATATCGGCATATCGTTGAAAACACTGTTGAAATCCGGTTCTAGTTGTAACATTTGCCAGTGGGTTTTAATAGTTTTTTTGATCAAGTGGCTCTTGGTGGAGAATTTGGATACGAACACGTTGGGTTGTGTATCCGGATTAGTTTTTCTCTTGGGTTGCAATAATGTTGATCGGGCAATTGTAGTGACACGTTGGTATGCAGTGTTAATGATCTTCTGTGGGTATCCTCGTTTAGCAAATTTTTTCATGATGATGGTGCTGTCCTGTATGAATGAGTCTTCAGTAGAAGCTATTCTTTTGGCTCTTAAGAGTTGTGAATATGGTAGATGAGTTTTGAGACTGGGTTGGTGGAAACTGGAATAGTGTAAGGGCACACGGACTCAGAGTTAAATCCATGAAGGTATAGGCGTAGTTTAAACAGGTGTTCAGATGTTTGGTCACATCACCATGTTACTGCGGTGCACCAACGGATAACGGGAACCTCATAGAACACACCGGCTATCCTTTCCACACTTATAAATCTTTTGAACTGTGGGTAATGTGTACTCTTTAATTTCTGTGCACCAACGGTCACCGTAAAACATCCGACGACTTTTTATCTCAATTCACTTCTTCGTATTTTCATAGCACCTTCTGTTTATAGCATGCGCCCACGCTCACTCACCTTCTTTCATTTTTTATTTAACGTGCAAGCACAACACGGTATCCGCTAAGATTTCTTTTCTTTTCCCTTTCTTCATACTTGTTAGTAGACACTCACCTCCGGCTCCTGACTTATACCTCTTTTTTTACTTATTTACAGTATGTACCCCCTGACGAAGAGCCCCTCGGCTCGAAATGCATCGGGGTGAGGACATATGTATTTGATGTCACCAAATTGAACTTGATCTACTCTGGAAAAGTCATATGATTTGAAAACATGATCTTCAGTTCTTACTATTTGCTGAACATTTTGAACATTAATATGAAGATATCTACATAAATGAAAAAGTGAATAAAACTTTTTTGCATTTCTACTTTGGATTACTCTGTGCTCATTATAGCATATAGGTGTGCTCAGGTCCACCACCTTGTGCCTACAAGGTTCCCCCCTCGCATTTTTCACGTCTGCCCTTCCCGGACAGTAAGGGCTTCACCCTGAGCACCCTAAAAGACTTAACTTTCTCCCTTCAAATTTTAAACAGAACTTTGATAACCCAGGAGTGCAGCGGACCCCCCTCTTTTTCTAATATTTTAGTCAAACATTCCACCCAGAGTGAGCCCAACTCTTTCGTCTCCTGCCCCTCAACCGAGCAGCTTCATTTGTAGCTGCACAGGCTTCTTACCAGTCCAAACAGTTTAGTAGGGAATGGGCCCAGAGGCTTTGCGTTCCAAGTAGACCACAACTATTGATTTTCTGTGACCAGTGTCACAAGTCACTTATAAGATTGGAAGGACCTTTGCAGGCAAGTCAATGCTGCAGTTGATCCTGAATAGAGTGTCTTCAAAATCTTTTACCACCGATTCCTCAGTGGTCAAATTTAGAGTCCTAAATTTCACTGCCTTGCAGTTTTGTGAGTCGTGACTGATTGTATCCAATCCTCGGCCATCAAAATAGTCTTCAGCAAAGGATTAAACAGTGGGGTCAGTAGTTCTGCCTATAGTGTCCTAAATGCAGTTAACTCACATAAGCGTTTTGCAAGTTTGTTAATCTCACAATTGTGCTGTTTTGAGTATGTTCTTAACCCCTTCCATGCTGATGACGGAATCGCTCCGTCATCAGCTACAGTTGAGCTGTGCTGATGACGGAGCGGTTCCGTCATGGCCCGGCCGCCGCGCCTGCGCGGCGCTGATTTCGCGCCTGCGCGGGCGTTCTAAAGAGCGGGGCGGGTCATGACGGAACCGCTCCGTCACCAGCACAGCTCAACTGTAGCTGGTGACGGAGCGGTTCTGTCACCAGCATGCGGCGGCCGCGCGGCCGCCCCGCCCCTTTAGCGCTGCGGCGGAATAGCCGCCGCAGCGAAGGGGTTAATACAGAACCACTTAATACTCCCACTAATCTCTTGTTTACCTCATACCATCACCTCAAGGGTGTAATTCTGGGTAAACAAAAGAGGAGAAAGAATGTCTAACACAAAGGAGAAACACAAGCATCTCAGAATTGCTTCTTGGAGATCCCACTTCCCCCACGCATCCTCCAATGGGAGGGAGGTCAAGAGCTTCCAGGTGCACCTTCATTTGCTCTCAGTTTGTTTACTTTATTCATTGTTACACAGCGCTTCATAATGCATCCTTTTCTTCTTCGCACACAATGGCCTGAGATGGCAACACGAAGGGGGTGTACAGTGGGGGAATTGGTTAATGACAATCTTCTTCCATTGTACTGTAATCAAACTAACCGCAGCAGCTGCAAGGAGCGCCCTACCTTTTGTGTTCATAAACTGAAGGATCTGTGAGGAGGATAAATACTTTAAGGACATTATGCTTGGAGGGGGCCCTCTGCATGAACAGGCCTCTTCAGGTTCCATTAGGGAGAGGCGCAGGCAGATCCTTTTTATGCAAAGTGGCCCTCCAGAAGAAGCGCTCCCAGCCTGCAAAATGGCCGCTGTTCTGCCAAACTTGGCAGGAACCTCAAAGGGAGGCGGCGGGCTGTGCCCATGGTCCACGCTCTGATACACAGATGAAAGTGAGCAGCAGAAACAATTGAGCCATTTACTGAGAGTATTGGATAGGGTCAGCCGAAAGCTTCCCATTTTTCTGTGCAAAAAATAGTTCTACTCTCGCCAGTGAGGCACTGGCGTACCACAATTGATAGTAGCGGTATGCCAGGGCTGCACTGACAAATAAGGTATTTCTTTATTGATGCTTTCAATTCATTTTTTGGGCTCTGTGAATGGTTGGTGAACTCAAAAGAATGCTTCAAATATATCTAAAGCAAATTAGCCAGACACTATGGATTACACGTTTAGCCACCACTGGGAAGTTAAGACATCAAACTTCTAACTTGTGATTCTAACTCTACTGGCCAGTAATAAACACCTGGTGGTGACGCAGTTCAAAGCATGCACTATACAAGGTTAATATGCTGGGAGAAAAAACTGAAACACAAACATCATTGAAATAACTAATACTCTTAGGGAATGTACGATTAAGTGAACGTGAAATGTAAACAGCAACTAAATTGCTGATATGGATTTCCTTAATGTTTTTAACAATCGACATTTGTTCAGAAATGGATCAGTATTTTGCCATTAAAGTTAAAGACAGAAATATAGGGCCCGAAAGGGACCAGTTTTAATGTCATTTTGTACTTCGTACCGGGTCTGAGGCCTGCCTGCACGTACAGTGCAAAGGCCTGCCTGCACGTACAGTGCAAAATTGCACAACCACTCACAAGTGCCCGTACACCCTTCGTCAATAACCCTCTTCACACAAAGGTGGTAGATGCTTTGACTCAGAGCTGCATTGACTTGACTTCCAGCAAGCGATGGGGTGACATTTTAAATATGTTTCAAAATTACAAGTGAAAGTCGGAGGTCCGAATAAAATCCCAATCTGAGCTGAAGGTGTGGTCTTTGCTGCTCCAGCATGGAGGGAAATAGGACGACATGGGCCTTGCTTTAAGGATCGTCTCCTTTAACTGCGGGTCCACCATGTATGTCTTATTCACTTTACTTTTACAGTCTACTGTGAAATGCCGCCCTCTGGTGGAAATCAGCGACAATTATAACTCCCCACAAGTCTACTACTGCCTTGCATCATACCAGTGCCACTTTCTGAAAGCAAGTGGAGGGGGGCATCAGGAAGGGACATTGTCAGCAAAACACACATTCACACACGGAAAAGGGGTCAATTGAAAGTATTCTTTCTGTAACGTCCTGCTATATTCACTTTACAGCAGGCTTTTGTAATTACTAGAAGGGGTCTCTGAAACTGACGTACATCAAAGGCCCAGAGTCCCACTCTGCCCCCCCCCCCCGGGCACCAGGCCCGGCTCCAGGAATTTTTATTTGGGTGGGCCACTGGGACTCAATTTGTTGCATATATTTCTGGGCAGGCCTGCTTCAGGGCCCTCATTTATCTCTTCTTACTCTTGCAAGGCCCAGTAAAACGCACTCTTTTCCAGATCTCTTTCTAAATGTTATTACTCTCAAAAAGTGCTTTTTCCTTGCAATGTTCCTTTGCTGGGAAGAGGAGGTTTCGGAGGTGGGGGTATCAGGCAAATGACACTTCTCGGGCTCCCTCTGTGCGAGCCTTCAGGGAGAATCCCTCTTCATTACTACCTCCACCTGACCCCGGACTCTGCAACACACTCCCTTACAGGCTTGAATATCCACTACTCCTCTCCAGTGCACCTTATGTCACAGCTGACCTTGGGCCCCAGACCCATATCAGGCACCATCGGGCTCCACTTTCATTTTGCCCGGTAAAAACATTAGAAAAATCACCTTCAAACTTAAAACACTGAATATAGCAGTAAATGTAATTAGCACACACTTTAAAGTATGTTCCACAGTAGCCCTTATGACCCGACTGCTAATTAAATAGACAAAAACAGAAAGGCCATGACAGGGCCGGCTTTATCGCTGATGCAAAAGTCTTTTTTGGTGCCACACCAATAACCTCTTTCTCCGTAAATACCTTTACTACCACCTTCCAACAGTGCTCCTCATCCCTCCATGACCCCCCCCCTATTGACCTCCTCCTCAGATTTCTTCACTGCCTCACGCCACAAGTGCACCTCATATCCCCATAGCCCCTCCCCCTCATGACCTACTCCTTGGAGACCAGTACCCCTTATCTCTTTGTAGCCCCTCCCACTCAAGACCTTCTCGTCTAACTCCCTCACTACCACCCTCCACCAGTGCCACTCATCGCTCCTTAGCCCCTCCCACTACCGCCTCCTCGGATTCCCTCACTACCACCCTCCAACAGTGCCCCTTATCGTTACGTAGGCCCTCTCTCATATGCATTTCATTTGTTGTATAACGCTACTCATATCAGTGTAGTGTGTGTCTGTACTTTACATCACACACACATTATACAGAGACGATGAATCATACAAGTATGTAAATCAGTCTACAGGGATTGTCACATTAGCCAATGATGATTACAAGGTGTATAAATCACATGTCATCCATACTGGTGGGCAGTATATTTTAAGAGGGTTTGGTCTGGGGTAACACAACCTTCGGATTTAAAGAGCATTCCATGGGGGTCAGCTTTACTGATAAAAATGTATATCTGTCCAAACATACTCATTTTAACAACATTAGAATAATGAAAGACTGGGGAAGTTCTAACTATATCACAAAGCGAAGTTCTAACTATACCATTCATGTTTGTTTGCAGCTCTTTGGTGGCAGTTCATTGGTCACTGCCCTTTGTTTGGACTGTAACTTCTGAAGTAACACAAGGATCTCTGCGACAAAGGCAGTAACCCACTGAGCTATCCAGATATAATACAGTTCATCTGCATTTAAAAACTACTAACAAACAAATGATTGCTCTCCAGAAGGATCATTAATCACCAGCGTTATCTGGGCATTTTGTATTGTCTTATTGCTGTCCTGCATCGGCCATGATCAAGATAAAAACTGTTTAAATGAAGCTCACACGAAGTATGTGTCCTGCTGGGCCTGTGCAGATTTTAAAAAGAAAAAAATGTAGTAACACATTCTCTTAACTGCTCCATTAGTCAAACTTTGTGTCACAGTCTGATGTGATAAGCCACTGCAGGGGTTAGGAAAGGTGACTAAGAATAAACAAACTTCTTTTCACCTGAGCTGGATAGAAAAAGAAATATCAACGCAGCAGGACAATAGGCAAAGGTTACCAAAGGTTACCAGTGTCAAAGAAAGGATTTGTCACCTTTCGCTGTGCCGAGATGAAGGGGTGAAAAAAGTAAACAAAGCCTCGTTAACATGTTAATGGTCTTTAGAGACCTGTGAAGTACTCGGGTGATGGGCTGCGATAATCTCTAAATCTGTCTGTGTGTGAAAGCTGTCTCGGCCGGGCTGACACACACGACCTGCGCGTTGCGCGCCTGCCTTCCAGCCCTCACTGCGAGGGCCAAGGCTCCTGTTTGGGTGGCACAGTAACATACATGGCCAGAATCCTGCCGCACATGTTGCCCTTTAACGGTGTGGATATGTCTCCCTCTGTCACTATGCATTACAGCGGAGTTGCATTTTTTTCTCTGAAAGGTGAAGCCAGTACAATATTTGAGACCGCCCACAAACACAAACACATGTCTAATTGTTAGTTAAGGTGTCCTGGTTGTAGGACTCCACTGCACCTGCTATTTCCCTGGCAACTCCCCAAGGTTACACAATCATTCCACCATGAGTGGGAGGCTCGACCCGCTGGCGGATTTTCCATTGAACACAAATCAGCTTTTGGGGGAAGTAAGGGCAGACCAGACTCCAAACCAATTTTGTGAGTGAAAAGGCCGCTTTATTGAAACAGGTGCACATTACAATAACATACCTGCCAACTGCCTTAAAAAACTAAAACCTCTCTATACATCCGATACCGAACACCTGATCCCATCCCTAAGATACCCTCAACATGCCCCCACCCTGCCAATAACATATTACAAACATTACAATGTATTGTGGTTAAAAATACACAACTCTATTGAACCTACATCCTATGCCTGCCCTTCTGAAACTGTAAATAACCAAACGTCTACAACTGAACCTTAAACTACCTGCCTACCCTTTTTCTGCCGTTTTCGCAACTTTGAACGCCAACCAAACTTCTGCCAACCCATGCCAAACTTTGCAAACTCCCGCTAAGCACCTGTTCCAAGCGACAAGTACAACATACCCCTTTTACGGGAGACGAACTTTCCACGCGGGAGTTTCACCGCGGGCGCTTTACAACGCAGGTTTTACAACGCAAGTCGTTTCAAGGACTTGCGCTGGAGGGCGCTGCAAGCTAAGGAATAGTACGATTTACTATCCAACACCTTCCCTACTGTGTGTACACTGGTGTTGGAATAGTACATCGTACTGTCCCTAAGTCCAGCGCCCTGCAGCGCAAGTCGTCGAAACGACTTGAGTTGTAAAACCCGCGTTGTAAGATGCCGCGATCAACATGATCGCGTTGTATCATCATATATTCCCCCTGCATACCTGTCCCAACCAAAACCAACCGAAAAAACTTCTTCAATTCAGTACCTCCCCGAAACCAGATAAAAATTAGGGACAGGAGGGAGGGCCAATAAACAGCTACGCTAGATCCCTGCTCCCAGCCACCAGGTCACCAAACCTAAAATGGTGGCAGGGAGCCCAAAATCCCTAATCCTTATAGCCCTTGGGCTACAATTGGGCTACACCAAGAAGCCCAATATTCACAAAATGTCAGCCCCTCGGATGCCCCGCCCCTCCCAATCTGCCTGGGGGGGCAGACCTCCCTCTGGTCGGCTGCCCCCCATTCCTCCATTGGGAGTAAGGGGGGCAGACCAGATTCTAAACCAATTTTGTGTGTGAAAAAGGCTGCTTTATTGAAACAGGTGCACATTACAATAACATACCTGGCAATTGCTTAACAAAACTAAAAGCTTGCTAAACATCCGATACCAAACACCTGATCCCACCCCCACCTCTATGATCCCCTCAACATTTCCCCACCCTGCCAATAACATATTACAAACAGTACAATGTATTGCAATTAAAGATACACAATTCTATTAAACCTACATCCTATGCCTACCCTTCTGAAACTGTAAATAATCAAACGTATACAACTAAACTTTAAACTACCTGCCTACCCTTTCCCTGCCCATTTTCCCAACCTTCAATGCAAACCAAACTTCTGCCAACCCCTAGCAAATTTTGCAAACCCCACCACCCAGAAAAAGGGGGATGTCCACTACCCTTTTTCTGATGCCCCTCTCCTTCTAACCAACAGTTTCTCCTCTTGTGTGCCACTGCAGATTCAATGTTCTAGCCAGAACTTCAGTGATCTCCAAAATATACAAATCCATGCCCATCCTATGTAGGTGCACTCCAAGAACTCAACTGTATCAAAACGTATCTCATGGTGGCAAAACCTACCAAAGCCAAGATCCCTACAAAAACGGGCCATTTCACTGTTCACTTTCCTTCTTGGCCTATCAACTGCACCTGGGTTTACTGCTCCTCTCCACACCCTCCGTGGCACAAATTCGGTCCACAACACGAAACACCCTGCCCACTGCTCTTTGACAAGTGCTTAATCTTTTTTCACGCTGCGCATCAGCACTACACCCTTCTCTTAGCACAAATCGTTTTCACCTAGATGTAAAACCAAAATATCTGGGCACCGTCTGCCCACCAACATCTTATTCAAACATGGAACCAGCTCCTACCAGCACATTCCCCCTTTTCCTTTCCACGTAATTGTGAAGAAACGCTCATTAAATCCAAGGTTCTGCCGAAAGTCGCTCTGTCGGGCCTGTATTTGAGCCCATCTTATAAATGAGAGCCCCACAACCTGAATAGCTATTCCTTCGGTCTCTGGGCCGGACCCTGAACCTAACACTATAAAAAGTTGTATAAATCTCACATATTACTGCTCACCGCACATGCATCCTCCCCATCTCCTCTCACATAGTGCCTGTAACAATCCGATGACCAGCAACCCAGCCACATAATTTCCTCCTGCCCCCACCCTCTGTTGCTTGCCTCCGATGCTGCCCCAATGCAGAAGGAGGGCGTCCCATACCCAGCCCTGTCGACCCTAATACGTTGCAAGGCTTTCCTCTATAATGCCAACAGCTGATGTGATGTTACTCTGTCCCCTTTTTCATACTTGAAAACTGCCCCCCTTGATAGCCCGGCTAAGTCGAACATTGCAAAGCTCACCTCAGTGGGCAGGTACACTGGGGATTCCAATGCATGTAGCACAACCCATTTCCCTTGCCCCCTCTGATCTGGTTTTGACCATCTCAACCATATCTGGACCCAACTGCTGTGCAAAACATCCCCCACCCCCTTCTTACCCAGCAATTCCGACACCCGAAAATCCCCGGAGAACATCCACACCATCAATGTAGAAAACAGCCATGTTTCTTCCTCATCCCTGCATATCTCCAACAACGTTCCAGCGTCCAGCCTTCAAGAATTCTCCTCCCCAATTCCCCTGCCGATGGGGAATAGCCCCATAAATGCTTCCCCATGAAAGGAATTCCTGCTACTTTCCCGGTGATTGTGACTCTCAACAAGCCTCTGTCAATGAGATCCAGTATATATTGTATCACGTCCTCGGCCAACAGCCAACCTTCGGCCCGCCAACGAGCGCTCGAACGAAAGAACTTTCTTCATGCCAAATTGCATGGCACTCTAGTGGATACCGCCAGCGACTCTACCACCAATTGTAACATCTGGTGTTGCATACTTAACACAGATGCAGAGGCATGGGCGTCGGGGTCCTGTCGGGGTCCTTGGCTAGCCCATGGAATCTCCCCCACTGTGAACGAGACAAATGAATGAAATGACATAAGATTTGTAAAGCGCATGGTTGCCTGTGAGCGTCCCAGCGCTGGTGAGTGTGCTAAAATAAAAAAGTTTAGGGAAATAGCCAAGTTTTCAACAATTTGCGAAAAGAAAGATGGTTGGGTTGTGCCCAAATTACAGGAGGGAGGGAATTTCACAGTTTGGAGGCGTTATAGGAGAAAAGACGTCCCCCGTTCGGGCTTTCTTAATCCTGGGCATAGAGACCAGGTAAAGGTGAGTGGAACAAAGGGCTCTGTTAGTTTTGTAGGGCACAATGAGATCCTTCAGAATGGGAGGGGCATTGCCATAGAAGATTTTATGAGTAGTGCATAAAGATTTAAAATATACTCTTTCCTGTATAGGCAGCCAGTGAAGTGACCTAAGAGCGGGTTTAGCTGAACAGTGGGTCTTAATGCCTGTAAGGAGCCTAGCAGCTGTATTTTGGACAACCTGAAGCTTAGCAGTTACCTTCTTGGTGGTGCCAAGATAAAGGGCATTGCCATAATCCAGCCTTGACAAAATGAGGCCCTGAATCAAGAGCTTCCTAGATTGAGGGGGGAGCAAAGGTAGGATTTTCCGGGAGGTGCGCATGAGGCCATAACAGATCCCCGCAGTTTTCCTGGCTTGAGTGTTAAACATGAGTTCTTGGTCCACAAAGCATCCACAATGTGTAGGAAGCTGGCTCTGTATATACTATACCAAATGAGGTATAGTGTGCACAGAGTCCAGTGGAACCCCAAAGGTAGGCAGAGGTAAAAGTATATAGCACCTTACTCTCTATTTGTGCTAGTGTGGGCGAGCAGTAATGCTTTATCAGTCTTTAAGCATTTGTTGTACACTCTCAGGCAGCAAATGATGTCACACACTCAAAGACTGAACTCAGACCAATTTTTTTGTATAAAACATGTTATTTAGTTAAATTTATTTTCTCGAACCAAGCAAGCTTAGGTACAGGTAAGTCTAAATAGTACTTTTCAAGGCAGGTTGAACAATACAAGCAAGCTGAATGAAAATGCCTTTGTTACAGGTTTGTAAATCTTTTCAATAGAGTGGAAATTACTGTTAGATTACTTTTGATTTGGTTCACCTGCCGTCTACACGTCAGCTGGACACACCTATCCCTTGGCCTAGGATTCACTCCACGCGAAAACTCACTGCCCATTCTTGACTAATCCAATGGACGAGGCTTGATGCTCGCGCTATACCGCCACCTTCACAAAAGCCTCTCGACCCAGGGATGCATAATTCACTGCCCGCTCTTGACTAATCCAATAGACGCAGCTTGAGGCTCACGCAATACTGCCGCTGTCACACTAGCCTCCCTACCCATGGGTCTTTCTCCCTCTGGACCCAATTTTTTCAAGGGGCTCTCTTCCATCAGCTGTACACCTATTGGATCTCTACAGCCCTCCACTCGAGACAACTTCTCTCCCCCCCCCCTCTCCGCAATCTATTCACTCCTACACTGTTTCCTAACTACTTGTAACCTGGTCCTGATGATGGCCTAACAATGCATACAGGCCGAAACGCCATCAACATTTGCAGCGAAATTACGGGGCCTTTCTCATGATTGCCCATTTAAATTACCTTCTATTATTTGATTCATTGTGTGGGCAGTACTACGAATACACCTTGTATATATAATTTGTTTTGTTTGCATCCCTTGTCCGCTGTACATACTTTCCTCACGTTTCACTTGCGCCGTTCACCACTCACCATTTTATGAGCACTTGTGCACAGTATTACACAGGTTACATGCCATTCAATGTAACACAGTGCTTTGTTTGTCTTTAAATATGTGACAAAATATATACAAAAGACTCTCTATGTTTCTGCAAACTATTGTCTCCCTGTTCTCCCTTTCATGCTCGCAGCAATTAATTGTGCTCCCTTAGAAATTGCCTCACGAATACAAATAATACCCTCTGAGACATTGGTGTAGATATCACACTGGTACATATCCTAGAGAAAAGGTAAGTAAAGCCGTTTTTACTTGCAGTTTTTCAAGTTCTCATACAAAACCAACTCCACACAGAACAATTTTCAAGGAAAAACAGTCAATGTATTGCTATGGAGAAAATGTGGTTATCGGATAACAGGTAAGTACTTGGTTGTGGGAGTTGGTATGTATTCTGGGGTTAGTACCAGGGTTCCCCCAGGGTCAAGGCTGCACTCTTGAAACACTCTTAGCCGCGCTACATCGGCCGGGTGTAGAGTGCTAAGGCCCAGTGTTATCCAATGGGGGATAGGCGGCCTCCGGTAGGTGGTTGCTCACGAGCAGGCCACATGGTTGTAGGAGGAAAGCTACTGGTGTTATGCTCAGCAAAGGGGTATCAGAGTTATCACCCAAAGTACACCTGCAGCAGTGCTGGGGTGGCTTGGTGCAGGTTGCGGTTTTGGCGTAGGGTGCCTGTTGTTTTCAATGGGGATTCTCTGGTTGCAACAAAGATTGCAGACTCGGGGGCGAAAATCTTCTGGAGGTGACTACTGGTTGGAAAGGTAAGTTGAGATGCCTGGGGATGCTGGGACACTGTCGGTTGGGCCACCAAAGGGCGTGGGGCGTCGGGTGCAGGGGGGTCTTTAGGCGTCAGGTTTTCTTACCGGCTCCGGTCGGGGGGATTCTCTGGAAAGAGACTGCTGGCGTCATGTGGAGGGTCGATGGAAGGTCAGAGATCCCTAGATCTCAGGTCAGGATCCCCGACGAGACCTCCTCCCGGTGTTTGGCCACTCAAACTAGGGCCGTAGGCGTCGGGTGCAGAACGGTGCAGACTCACGGTTCTGGCTGGGCCAAAGCCTGTTGGCGAGCAAATCCGGTGCTCACAGGAAACAAAGTCTTTGACTTGGAAGACAGGGCAGGCCAGGTCAGGTCAGGTCAGGTCCTCGGGGTCCTTGATGTTGCTGGCTGCAGGACACACCGGAATTTCGCTGGAGCAGGTTCGAGGTGGGGACAGGCTGTTAGGGCTGGGGCCAAGTCAGTGGACGTCCTCCTTTTTTTAGTTTCAGCACAGGCTCTTTGGTCCTTCTTCTTGTCAATTCTTGTCTGAGGAAGCAAGGTTCAGGGTTGCCCCTAAACACTTGATTAAGGGGCGGTACAGGTAGGTAAAGGTTTGGACCAATGGGTTCCTTCCTTGGGGGGAGGAAAACACCCCAATCCCACCCTCCAGTGGGAGGGGGGCATATGCCTCACTCTGGTTGGCGGGGTCCCCCCATCTGCAGATGGCTGGGACTGAGAGCTGTGCTTCACCTCGCCTCCCCCACCTGAGGGGTGGGGTTGGCAAAGGTGGGCACACCTCCCTTCCTCACTTGGTTTTCCCACTGATTCTCCCGCCCAAAGTGGGGGTCAGAACCGGTGGGGGCCAGTTGCTGGAAGCAGAAAAGGCCTGGGGTCGTCACAAAGGCAGAAAGCCTTTGAAGCTCCCCCTTCGTGGACCTGCCCATCCTGGGGGAGGAGGTTTGGCACCTCGTCCCAGGATGTGCATTGTTTCAGACCCCCGAGAGAAGCAGGCTCTCAACCCAGGGGTTCAGAAACATCTTGTAGTGGCAGCTGGTGAGCAGCCCCTCAGCCAGGACACTAGTGTTAGGCCGTTTTTCAGGGGGTATCTCTAAGATGCCCTCTGAGTGCATTTTTCATTAAATCCCACCCTGGCATCAGTGTGGGTTTAATATGCTGAGAAGTTTGATACCAAACTTTCCAGTTTTCAGTAAAGCCATCAAGGTGCTGTGGAGTTTGTGATGACTAACTCCTAGCACCATATACTCTTAAAGGCAGTACTGTGCTTACAATCTCTAAGAATTGACTTAGACACTGTAGGGGTACAGGGCTCATGCACCTGTACCCTCACCACTGGTATAGTGCTCCCAGCAAGAGGGGTGGCTGACCTATGCCAGGTCAGTGGATTGTAGGCATGGCATGAAGGGACGTGTGCCATGACGACTCTTCACTTTGTTCTACACCAAAACACACAGCCTGCAAAGGCAGTGCATGTGTGTGTAAAGGTACAGGGCCTCTAAGGGTGGCACAATACGTGCTGCAGCCCTTAGAGGCATTCCCTGGTCACAGTGCCCTTGGTACCTGTGATACCATTTACAAGGAACTGACCTGTGGCCAAAGAGTGCGAATTGGGTTTTGTCTTAATGACGTTTTAGGGACAGAACATAGGCCCTGGGTACCTGTTTGGCAGGAACCAGGGCACACTTAGTGAAAGTATATCAGTAGTTTAGCAAAAAGGGGGGCCAACCATGCAAAAAGAGGGCACTTTCTTACACAATGTCATTGTCCACACCCGGTACGTGCAAAGCTTTGAATGAGATATCATGGTGCAAACTGTAGTGATGAAGTCGGAATCAAGGTAGTTGAAATGTAGGTTTATTCATAACAGGTGCTGCGCAGCAGCTAAACAGCAAGCCAGATAGTCAACTGTATAAAGACCATTCAAAATACATTCTAAATAGAACTAAAGGGACAAGGGAAGAGGGAAGGAACAGGCAAAGAGAAGAGTTCTAGAAAGACTAGAGCGAAACATTAGCAAAACATTACATCATCCTCTCTCCTTCAAAACAGAGAAATGAAGAAAGGAGAAACTGAAAAAGAAACGAGCAACGAGAAGGGAAAACAGGAAAAGAGAAAGTGAAGAAAGGAAAGAACAAAACAAGGAAAGAGAAACATCAACGATATCTTGCAGGAACAAAACGAGTACGAACACTCCTGCGAGGTTCAACAGGAACAATAGAAGGAGAAGGCAAAACAGAACTACCTTCAGAAGAAAGGTGATTTACAATGGGTTCACCCACTTTGACAACTCTGGCAGCATTCCACCAATGCTTCATATTCACTCTCACAGAATTACCATAAACTTTGTCAATAACAAAAGGTTCAGAAAACTTGGGACTACCTTTAGTGGTGTGAACAGGTAATTTTACACGAATTTTCTCACCCACCTTGAATGGTTGAGAAATAACTTTCTTCCTAGAGTCAAAATCATTTTTCTGCTTAGACTGGGCATACATTACGTTAGACCTAGCAACTTCATCTAGATTGTCAAGGGAATTCAGCTTAACCCAACGTGACATCCACCCAGGACAAACTTTGGAACATGGTTTTCTCCCACGCAACAACTCAAAGGCTGACACTTTGGTAGAGGAATGGGGTGTGGTGCGATAGAACCACAACATAGATCTAACCGCGTTGGGTACATGACAGTGCTGGGCAATAGCCCACTGAATGCAATTGTTGAGGACCCTGTTCATACGCTCAACAAGACCGTTCGTATGAGGGTGATAAAGGGCACTCCTCAAATGATCAATACCACTTTGACACACAAAAGAGTTAAAATCTTGACTGATAAATTGGGAACCGTTATCACTTACAATGGAGGAAGGAAAACCTTCACGCAAAAACAGGTCCTTCAGAAAATCAATCACGTTCTTGGAATTGGCCTCACTAACAAAACGGACCTCTGGCCACTTTGAGTAATAGTCAACAGCAACTATAGCGAACCTGGAAGAAGAAGGAAGTAAATAGAAGGGACCCACTAAATCGATACCTACTTCTTCCCAAGGCCTGTCAGGGAAAGAAATGGGTTGCAAAGGAGGAGAACGTATCTTCAAACATTTCTCAGCACTTGAACAGACAACACATTCCTCAACAACAGTATCAATTTCCTGATCCATTTTGGGCCACCAGTAATGTTCTCTAACCCTTCTCTTAGTTAATGTCTTACCCAGATGACCCTCATGTGCACCTTTAACAATCCTGATTCTGAGGTCACTAGGAGGAATGAGGCTATCGCCACGCATGAGTAGACCTCCCTCAATAGAAAGTTCCTCAGAAACTTTAACGAAAGTTTGAAGGGAAAAATGAACATTCTTCTCTCTGGGCCATCCATCTTTGACATATCTAACTACCTCATTGAGAAGGACGTCATTAGACAAATGCTCCCTCCATTCTGCCTCACTGATGTAACGCATATCATCCATACCAACAAAAGCAACAAAACAATCCTCCTCATCGTAATCCTCCTCCCAATCTCCTTCACACTCAACGTCAACGGGATTCCTTGAAAAATAATCTGCTCTAGTGTTTTTGTTACCCGGTATGTAGCTAACCTCAAAGTCATATTGGAGTAATTTAGTAGAAAGTCTTGCAATTCTTGGGGAGTGTTCCTTGATACGGACACCAGTCAGGATAGAAACTAAAGGACTGTGATCGGTCCTCAAATGGAAATGCTTGCCCCAGATGTAGGGATTAAACTTTCTTATTGCCCACCAGCAGGCTAAGAGTTCCTTTTCAATCACCGCAAAATTGGACTCAGCTCCACTGAGAACTCTTGAAGCAAAACCCAGGGTCTGCACTACACCACCAACTTCCTGAGTGAGAACGGCCCCCAAACCAAACCCACTAGCATCCACGGTGATGGTACACATAGCATTGACAGTTTCAGCACCTGTTTATTCTTGGCGATTCACGATCTCTACCACTGCCACATTGTCCACCCTAAACAGCACCTTCTTTTGTGCCATTTCTTCCCCCCAGTGTGTCACTGCGACCACCAGGGAAAAAAATTCCAAAAAAGCAATGCTCCTGCCACCGTCCCGTCAGTATGCTGGCCATTGTTCCGCACACCACCTCCCATGCCAGAAAAGCCCAAAGCCCTTGCTACCTGCCACATCCATAGGAAAAAATGTGCACGTCCCATTCTAAGTCCTTGTCCTTACTAGTGGAATCCCACTGAAAGACTGTAAGAACATGCTCCACATCCTCAAATCCTCCATAACTCCAGCTGAGAGCTGAACGTGAGGTGAGGTAAATGTATTCCTGACAATCTCCTACAAAATGTCCTACACCCCCTCACTACCTTGCAAGCAAAATTGAGATACCCCAAGAGAACTTGAATTTCTGTGACTTACACTTTCTCATGGAACAACATGCCCGCAACAACTTTAACATTTTGTCCTTTTTATCCTGTGGCAAACACACCTGCATTTTCCTTGAACCAATCTCAATTCACAAAAAGGAAAGCTCCATGCTAGGGCCCATCATCTTCTCTGGTGCCAACGGCACCCCAAACTACCCCATCAGCTCTTGTAAACTATCCAGTGCCCTCTGGCATTCCCCGGAGCCAGGGGAGCCTACAAAGAAAAAATCATCCAGGTAGTGTGTCACCAACTGGTGCCCTGTGCGCTATGAAAACAGCCATTGCAAAAATGTGCTAAAACATTCAAACAACCCACACGAAATGGAGCAGCCCATCAGCAGTGCTTTGTCCACTGCCACTTTCCATCAAAGTGGATGCCCAGAAGTTCCCAATCATCAGGGTGGACTGGAAGCAACCGAAACAGTGATTTTATATTACATTTTGCCATTTCTGCAGCTGCGCCTGCTGTCACTGCCAGTGAAAAGGCCATGTCAACTGATGAGTAAGATACTGTGGCCATCTCCTCATTGATGAAGTCATTGACCGAATTCCCTCCCAGCCATGACAAATGTTGAATCAGCCTGTACTGACCCAATCCTTTTTTGGCATTACTCCAATGGGAGAAACAATCAATCTCTCCATGGGCCAATCCTTAAAAAGGATCTGCCATCCTCCCCTCCCGCACCTCTCTATCCAGTTTGTCTTGCACGGCCTGCTTATGTTCTATGGCTGATCGCAAGTTCTGTGCCTATCTCCTGGTTCCAGTTTTTCCAATCTAACCGGAGTATGAGCCCTGTGGTCGCTTACCTCCTTGTGCACCTCACAACTGCTGTTGGTGACCCCATGCATTACCTCCTGTCTGCTGCCAGTGATGCCCCCGAAGGTATCCTCCCCCCACCCAAAGCAATAGACCGGAGCGTGCCGACCCCCACACTTTGAGCATTCATTGCGAAATTTGCAAAACTCACGTGTACACAGCCCCTTATTGAAATCCCAGCATGCCCCTCCATGCACCTGGCAGACTCTTCCCTGTGCCCCCGCCCCTTCTCGGGTGGGTCAACCCTGAAAGGGCTGATAAACTATAGGTAGCTCGCTGGCAGTGAATATAGTCGCTCCCCCTTTCGCCGCTCCCATTGTGTGTAGCCACAAATCAGTATCAAGCTCCCTCCATTTCGATTTGGGTCCCATGCCAGGCAGGCTCTAAACTTCTCATCATATTGGGCCCATGCATATCCCCCACCCATGATCTGGGCCTTCCTGATGACATCCATGTATTTAAACACCGCCACACAGCGCTCTGGATATTTCTTGCAATAATTGCTTGGATATATCAAGAACGCTGCTGTCCAATTCTCTATTGTAAGTGGCACCTTAGGGCGTTTGGCCAATTCATACTTTTTTTTTTTGGACCTCACCTTCCTATGCAGCAACTTAAGCATCTCTATGTATTCTCCTTTCCAGATGTGCTCATTTGTTGCTAGCATCAAGTGTGCCCCCAGGGGTTTCGTAACCCCCCTTTACGGAAGTTTAATCTTCAGCTCCTAGCTCTCTGGTCCTTCCTTCTTGTTCCTTTTTTTCTCTCCCTCTCCCATTCCTTTCTCTGTGTTAGCGCTACAATCCACTATGGTCCTTCCTGTCTCACTTGTACCCATCCCTATGTCCATGACGTACTTCTCTTTTCTTAACCTACCCTCACCTCCTTCCTGCAGCTCCCCAACTCCTATCCCAATGGAGACCATGATAGACTTCATGCCCTTGGCCTTATCTGGCTCCATTAGGGTGCCAGCAATGTTGCGGTTAGCCACGTCAGTGGCCCCATGCTGTCTGATGCTCTGTTTGGTGTCCCCGCAAGCCACAACGCCCTTGATGGTCTCTCTGCCGGTGCCTGAAACACACTAGGTAAAGCATTAATGTGGCCCCCCAGCCCTCTCATCCTACTCTCGTAACTTGTCCTCCTCCAGGCTCTCTTCATCAAAAATCCAACACTTCGTCCTGTCCCAACTTCTATGGCCATTTGTGGCTCTCACACTACTAGAAGGGCCCTAGTGATTCTCCCCCTTTGGTGGGGCCAACTGTAGTCTTCGGTACTCCTCCGGCACACCTACATCCCAATTACCTTTCATCTTTGTCTAGGCTGTCAAACCAGACCCACCGGGTGTTGGGGCCAGCGAGGTTATTCAGGGTATACATATGCTGGCCGCGATGGGCTCTCCCGCTGGTGTCGGGCATGCCGTTCTGGGCCCAGTACTCTCTTCGCCTCGGTGCCAACGAGCTGCTCCCAGCTCTGCTAAGCCTCCGGCGCCATGCCACTCGTCGCTCTGCAAAAAAAACATCTGGTCTGGTGTTCTGTGGTGGTTCCCTGCCACAAGCCCACCTGCTCTGCCCTCCTTTTCCTATTCTGCAGTATAACCTCATGCTCCAGTCCACCCTCCTCCATCTCCATTGCCTGCTCCCTGACTTCGTCCCCCTCACTCCACTCCAGCATAGCTGCGACAAGCGCAGATACCAGACCCTGAACTAAGCTCGTACCTTCTCTTGCCTGCATCCTGACACCGGGCACGCAACACTCATTGGGCTCTCGGGGCTTCAGCCCCCCCTCCACCCCCCCCCCCCCGTTGTGTGTGTCAGCCCAGGGGGAGACAGCTTCACGGGCTGGCGAGCATCTAATTGCAGCCGCACCCGAGTACTTAAGACCATTTAATTTTAAATGAGGCTTTTGTTGTGTGTTCACTCCTTCTTACAGCCACTCTGTCCGTGGTTGGAAGAATAAGCCCCCCCCAAAATATTTTCCTGCCCCCCCCCCCCCCCCAAATTTGGCGCTAGTTGCCTGCCTGCCTGATACACCCCTCTACTCTGTTCTGGGGCACCTCTTTCTCTTTCTAGCGACTCTCCCCTGGCTAGGTAGGAATCCAGTTGGTGACTCTGTCCACCCCTTGTACCACCTCATTCCATGATTGGAATATATCTAAACCCTCCCATGCCTATGTGCCCCATGCGGGCTCCTACTCCTCTGGGATCTCATCTGTTTTCTCCTACCCTCCCTCCTACTCCATGTCTGCCTAGTGACATCTCCCAACCGGACCTGGCACTCGCTCCTGCTAAGGCCCTACCATCTATTACTCTGAACTGGCCCCCTGCCCTCTACCCTGGCCTGGCCCTCCCACGAGGAAGCCCTCACTCCCTGCCTCCCTTCATGTGTGGAAAGAAAAGAACACTTTTCTCCTCATCGTTGTTGGTCCCTGCTCAGAGCTCTCCTCCCAGGCCCCGCGCTGAGCTCTGCCCCTCACACTCCGCCCGTTGCTGGCGCATGCGTGCTCGGCTCCCTTCTGCCCTTGACACGCGGACCCTGAGTCGGCGCTCCTCGCGCACGGGTGCCGCGTCAACCGCTGCATTGGCCCCACCGTCCGGGGCGGCCTCCACAACCTCCGGCTTCGGCCTAGCCCCACCACCCCCGCAGGAGCCTCATTCGGTGCTCCTGCCCCTGTCTGCGCAGTACTTCGCGGGGCCGCTCTCCTGACCCACTCTTACTCACCGCACTCCCCTTTGACTTCCGCAGTGGGGAACACTCCGCGGTTGCAGCGCCCCCCACGCTTGCCGGTCAGCTGCCCTCCAACAATTGTGTTCTCGGTCAATATGCAACTTGTTAAAATATTGTGTTTTTCTCTTATCCTAGAAGTCAAACTTTTTCTTTCAACGAAGCACTTATTAATACTCTGTGTTGAATCTGTAGTTCTTTTATTTACACTGTTGGGTATGGCGTGTGTTTTCTAGGTCTACTGTTGCGCAAGCTATGTGTTCTTTCTTGGAACGCTGCAGAATGTATTTATACGACGTCACACTCACTGTTAACGGGTTGCCGTCCTTATCTGCTGTGCGTTGACGCTTCTCCCCTGGCTTCCTGTGAGCCTTTATTATATTAGAAATAAAGCTTTTTCCAATCTTCCTCCTGCGTCGGCCTGTCCTTTCAACAATTGGCAACGAGGGTGACGGACAGCGTGTTGATAGCGGAAGGCTCACAGTGGAAAAATTCAGGAAGATACTCGTGAAACATAGCAGGGCTACGAAATCTGGATGTCCGAAGCATACTGGTAAAGAACAGATCCGGTAAAGGAACAAAAGTAAGTTCCGGATTTAATGTGCGCAGAGTGGGCAGTCTTGTAACCAGCACTGATAAATTCCTGTCAGGAGGCACGCATGATGCACGCTGGGAGTGACGTGAGCGTCAGAAGCTAATTTTATTGGTAGACAGCTCAAAACGTCATCATTTCTATGTACGGGCGGCCATTTTGAAAAGGAAAAAAATAACAGTCACGAGCATAGCGAACAGCGCTAAAAGGCGAAATTAGCGTAAATTACAAAGAAATGCTGTGCAGCAGAAACAAATAAATAAAAAGGAACTTTTTAGGCGTAGTATATGCGGCAGAAAGTAAAATAGCACTATATCAATAAAAGACATTGGTGAGAGCAAAGAAAGTAAATAATACTAAATAAGAACTAACTGTAAAAACGTAACCTGAAAATAATAACAAGCAAGTATTAAGGACAAATACCAATAGTAAAAAGAGAAAAGGATCAAGAATAAAATGGCTCAAAGTAACAACATATGTGTGCCACCACTCTTCCTTGACGAGCCAGGAAAACCCACTATGAAGTGGAAGAGTTGGTTGAGAGCTTTCGAAAACTACATAATATCGATAGATGGCAAGAAATATGATGCAGAAAGAAAGAAGTCACTTTTATTTGGTCTCTTAGGAAAAACAGGTCAAGAGGTGTTTGACAGTCTGCCAGAGTATGAGTATCCACCAGGAGTTTTTATACCTATGAATGAGTACCAAGAGGCTATAAAGAGACTGGAAAAACAGTATGATGAAGAAATCAATATAATGGTAGGGAGGCACAAATTCGCATTGAGAAAGCAAATGGAAGGAGAGACAATAGAAGAATACATAGCTTGTCTAAGAGTCTTAGCAAAGGATTGCGAATTTGAGGACTTGTCTGATACTTACATAAGAGACCAAGTGGTGTTCTACTGTTATTCGAAAAAAGTACAGGAAAGATTGCTAGCTTGTAGAAAACCCACGTTACAGGAAGTCGTAGACATCGCCAAAAGGGTTAGAAAGGTCACTAGTATTAACGAAAGAATTAGCCTGTACGGATAGTAATTCTAATCTATTTTATTGACAGGATAAAAGAAAAGGAGAACGGAAAGGTAATGAAAGAAACTGGAATGATAAAAAGGTAGGAGGAAGAAATGTTAATTGTTATAGATGTGGTTCACATGAGCATCTAGCTGACTGCAAAACGTGTCCCGCACTTGGTAAGAAGTGTATAAAGTGTAAAAGATATGGGCACTATTCTACTTTATGTAAAACAAGAAGAGTAGCAGAAAATGTTAAAGTAAATACCGTTGGGGGTTTTGATGAAGAAATGTGTGCCAACATTGTGCTGTATGTGGAAGTTGTAGACGGTAAAATAAAAGGACCAATTGGTGATGTTAAGATAGGAGAAGTAGATTTGCAGTTTACTGCAGACTCTGGATCTCCGATAACGATAATTTCCGACAAATTGTTTGAAGAGAAATGGGAAAATATAGAGTTAACTGAAACTGACATAAACCCCAAGGCTTTTGGGGAACAGGATATTGATATGGTGGGATACTTCTGTGACACATTGACATTCAAAGGAAGAGTGATCAATACCAAAATATATGTAGCAAAAAGAGGCAGAATATTAGTAGGTTGGAAGGACCTAGCTAAGTTAGGCGTAATTTTACAACCAGGGGCAAAAAATCCTATAATATTAAGAGAAGAGTTTATAAACTATATATGTCTTTATTAAACAAATGATGACATGGAGGAAGTCTTGAACAAGTACAAGGAAGTTTTCAAAAATGAGATAGGATGTGTGAAAGGTTTCACACATGAAATAAAATTGAAAGGAAGTGGTATACCTACTAAACATAAAGTGAGATCAGTACCATTGTCAGTAAAGAATGAGTTAAAGGAAGTACTGGAAAAATTAAGGAAAGAAGGTGTGATAGAAGAGACAGATGCATCAGAGTGGGTGTCAGCGATTGTAGTTTCAAAGAAAAAGAAGACAGGTGACATAGGACTGTGTGTTGGCCTCAGGTCACTAAACAAAAACAGTCTTATAAATTGTCACACACTTCCCAAAATACATGACATACTACAGTCCGTTGAAGGGGACAGAATAATTCACAATTAAATGACTTAAAAGCTGGGTACCACCAAGTCTGCTTGACAGAAGAGTCAAAGAAACTGACCACGTTCATAAAACCATTTGGTGCATACAGATACATTAGGCTTCCGTTTGGCCTCGCCTCGTCATCTGGAGTGTTCCTAAAGCTTATGGACATCCTGTTTGGTGGAATAAAAGGAGTCGAGGCATTCCAAGATGATATTTTGATACATACAAGGAGTAAACAAGAACATCTCAGTCTAGTGTATACCGTATTGAGTATACTGGAGGAAAGGGGTATGACGGTATCCAAAGACAAATGCAAATTCAAGGAAAACAAAGTCGAATATCTAGGCCACGTGCTAACTTCAGAAGGTATAACACCCAAGGATGACTTAGTGGAAGCGATTAGGGAAGCACCTCAACCTAATGATAAAGAGAAATTAAAATTCTTCCTAGGGTTAAGCGAATATTATTCGAAGTTTATTCAAGCATATGCAACCAAAGTTGAGCGGTTGAGGAAACTTCTTTGGAAAAATGTGAGTTACCATTGGTCAGAAGAACAAAGTCAGGCTTTCGTTGCTATAAAAAGAGAGATTTCAGAAGCACCAGCTTTAAAACCGTAGGACCCCGAATTAGAAAATGTGATCACAGTGGATGCCAGTGCGAAAGGCATAGGCTTAGTGTTCTGTCAAAAACATCAAAACAAAGAAAACACAATAGCGTTTATATCAAGGAGATTAAATGAAACAGAAACAAATTACAGTACCATTGAACACGAAACACTTGCGTGTGTTTGGGCTGTGCAGAAACTGAAAAACTACCTGTGGGGCAAAAGTTTTGTTATAGTCACAGACCACAAACCCCTGGTGTATATGATGGACGGCGATGAGCGTGGAAATGGAAAAGCGAGCTCGAGATTGATAAGACTGTTATCAAAATTACAGGAGTATACCTTCAGTGTACGCCACATAAAAGAAGGTATGAACTGCAGAGCGGACTGCCTGTCACGTCTACCCGTGAGTGATCCACCAGAAAACACGTTAGATGATACAGAGTGTGTCGTCGCATGGATTGATGCAACAGAAATATGCAGTGGATCAATTACGGAAGAGGAATGGCTAAGGTGCCGAAATGAAGACAAAGTGATGGAAAAAGTAATGAGTTACACTAGAACTAGTTGGCCGTCCATTAGGAACCTGCAAGGCGAGTTAGGGTGTTTCAAACAGATTGAAGACGAACTAACTATAGAAAATGGATTTCTGAAAAGATGCGAACTTTTTATACCACCAGCAAGATTAAGATCCAAACTAGTGACTCTGGCACATAAGGGTCATCCAGGAAGCACTGCAACAAAAAAAATCTTGAGAATGCACTACTGGTGGCCTGGAATGGACAATGGTGTATGTAACTTCATAGATAAATGTGAGCAATGTCTAAAAGCAGACAAGCATTGGAAGGTTGGTAAAGCTGAACTACAAATGGTAGAAATACCAAATGGACTTTCGTCGAAAATTGCTATAGACTTTGCAGGACTGTTCAACATATTACAAGAGAATTGCAGATATAGAATAGTATTAACAGACTATTACACGAAATGGGTGCATTACAAGTTTACAAAAAACATGACTACAGACTGTGTAACACATTTTCTTTAAAAAGTTTTCGCAATAGAGGGACAACCAAAAATCATTGTCTCTGATAATGGAACCCAGCTAGTGTCGAAACAGATGACCGAATTTTTTGGTAAAATAGGTGTCAAACAAGAGAAGACGCCACTTTACAGTCCCAAAAGTAACGGCCAAGTAGAGAGAGTGAACAAGTTTATAAAGGAGGGGATTCAACTGGCTATTGCATCCAAGATGAACGTAAAAGAATTCATAAGAGCCAAGATAGATGCATACAATAAAACACCAAATGAAACAACTAAGTTTACTCCATTTTATTTGATGAGAGGAAGAAGCTGCAACAGTGAGCTTACACCCAAATTTAGAGAATGGTACAAGGAAGAAGTGTCTACAGAACCTATAAGGGAGAGTGCAGTAAAGGTGAAAGAAAACATTGTGGCCAAACAAGTGAAGACCAAGAGGTATGCTGATGAGAACAACAAGGCCAAAGAGAAGGAGGTAATGAGAGGAGATTGGATACTCATAAAGAAGCCATTCAAGGTCAACAAAGCAGAGTCTGTGTTTGGAAATCCAGAACAAGTATGTGAAACATCTAAAGGTGCTGTTTATGTGAATGGCAAAGGATGGCGCAGCAAAGATGATGTGGTCAAACTTAAACAAGGACAAGAAAAAATCATAATGAGAGGAAAAGATGGTAATGAAAATGGTTTGGACAATAGCATTCTTGAATGGGAAGATATGCTAGGAGATCAAAGCAATCAAGGAGGATATGACAGTTTCAATACATCCACCAGGGAGGATGAGAGTGTTGCCAGAGATAGAGTGAGAAATGTCAGAACTAGTCTAGTCTAGTCTGGATATTTGTATTGCGCATCATATCACATCCCGAGGGAGTATCATGTTGCATGCGGACTGAAACAAGGTCACTTGACGGTAACCTTCAAGAATCTGATGACATGGATCTGTGCACAAGAAGCGAAAATGTTATTGAAAATAGACAATGTGCAGTACGCACTTAGACTAGATCTGGCAGAGAAATAAGTTTGCCTCAACGATTTGAGAATTTTGTACTAGAATGATGTTCATTTATTAATTTGAGAAAGGGAGATGTTGAATCTGTAGTTCTTTTATTTACACTGTTGGGTAAGGCGTGTGTTTTCTATGTCTACTGTTGCGCGTGCTATGTGTTCTTTCTTGGAACGCTGCCGAATGTATTTATATGACGTCACACTCACTGTTAACGTGTTGCCGTCCTTATCTGCTGTGCGTTGACGCTTCTCCATTGGCTTCCTGTGAGCCTTTATTACATAAGAAATAAAGCTTTTTCCAAAGATACTCCCACATCCCTCTCCGCGAGAGATTCTTAAAAGTTCCCCTGCTCCTGACCTGGTACAGTGCCTCACTCGTCCCACTCACGGGGCAGACCATCTTTTGGGCCTTGTTTCATCCAGGCTCAACTGCTGTCGCGCACGCCTTCGCCCTCTGACACAACAATATGCAGCTCCTGTTTTGCTTCCATTTTCGTCCCCGGACACCAGCTGCTCGCAAATGGCTAAACTTTCAAGCAGCTGGTCCATATTCATGGTTGAAAAATACTTGTGGATAAAACGGACTTACCTTGAACTGAGTATATAGAGGAAGCAGTGGCATTTCATAAATGGATCATTTCGGCCCTGGAAGGGATTGCCCTATTCCAGACGTGTCCTCAACACCCTAGTTTACTAATGCTCTTATCAATACTAAAAGCCAGTGTAAAAAGTCCCAACAGTTTTTGCTGGAAATGCCAAAGGGATATAGGCCGTAATTTAGACAAAACATTCGGGTAAGAAGCTTTCTAATGTAAAGGCACTGCTGAGACTTGCATGCATCTGAACTTTAAGCATTGACAACGGAAGCACTTAGAAACTTTGTCAGCACAGGCGACAGGAACGAAAAATTCTGAGGACAAGGTTCTCAAGAGCTGGACATAAGTCCTAAAAAAAGAAGTTGGGGGGACGCTGTCACCGGAAGTGACGTCACGACAGGAATCTCATGGATATTCATATGCCTTTAGATGAAGGGTGGTCTGCACCCTGCCTCGCAGGGGCTGCGGTGCCTGCGTTTAACCCCCCGCAGTGAATACAGGTGGACAGATGCTCTGAATGAGCTCCGATCTCGATCCAGAGAGGCAACAAGTTAATTCCAGCTTTTGGCAGGGGGACGACGTCCACCCGGTAAAATAAGTGGGGGGACGCCGTCCACTTGCATGGTACCACTACTCGAGCCCTGCTCAAGAGCACCTGATTTGCATGCCAAAGTTCCTGCCTCTTTTTCTAACTCAGAACTGTGGGCCTGATGAGCCTGTGTAAGATGTTTAAATCACTCAGCTTGGTGTTCAAGGTCTTATCTAGGAAAGGTCTCTTTTACATCCAAGAGCCTATTCAGCCTTGTGTTCCAGCTTTCACCTGCACACATCCAATTCCAGCTTGGCCTTCAATCCAAGGAACAAAAGAGAAAGAACAGGTGCAAGGTCCTTCGCCTTTCTTCCCACCTATTACTGAATGATTCACCTAAAGAGTTGAGACACAGTTCAGAAATATTTGGAGAAAAGCGCTCAAAAGTTGGCTTTTCAAATCAGTATGTAGACTTTCTACTTCATCTTTCATAGCTCCTCGGCTTTACTGTATGGTCGCATTAGGAAGCAGCACCATTTTTGGGAATTTGCAGCACTTGATAAGACATCCATTCCATTCCCCTAAAGGGTTCTTACACTCATTGTCAATGAAGATATAAGTATTTTTGCTCGCCGAGTTAAGGGCCTTACCGTGCCACACATTCAGGGATTTAAAGGTGCACCAGTAATACAATAAACTATAAACTGTTATCTTCACTGGGTTTTCAGAAACGCAAGGTTTACGAACATATGTCGAAACCAGCATAGATATACATAAATGGAGTACTCGGGTTATCCCTTGCAATGTGCACGTAGATCATCAAGACTCGCGTTAGGGCAGGAAAGGTTTCTACACAACTCTTTAGAGCACATGCATCTTTGCACTGCGTCCCCCGTAATGCAAGTCTATGCCCTTTTTATTTTACACCCCAGAGCACATGAGAATCATTCAGGTATGCTGAAGGCCTACTGAAAATAAATTGAGACCTAGAGTGAGGCTTGGTTGTCTTGGAGGGCACACCACTTGCATTCGGTCTTTCAGAGAGTGATTACTCTCCTACCACTGGGAACTGATAGTAATAGCAGCAAATGAATATAGTTGTAAGACCAGACCCTTTTCACTCCTGTTAAAAAAAACAGGCCTAACAGTTTTCTCTTAACTGGTTCTTTCACTCCATCCATGTAGTACATGGATAGCACATGTATGTTTGCTGTCATGGTGTGGCAGCGTGAGCTGTGTGTGTGTGAGCAAATGGTGGAACAGATAGTTTGAAATTGGACTAAGACCCCCTGAAGCCAGACCCACCCCAAAACAGACCAGTCCCCTAAAGGAATATGCATTCTAGTCGGCTACCAAGTCTACCTAGGGGGTTGAGTCTCCAAGTCGATTGCCAGGAAATCTCAAGACCAAACTGGCAGCTCTCACCAGTGTGCTGGAGTACTTTTGTAGACTCCAGGGCTGGGATTTCATGATTGCCAGACCAGGAACAGATCTGGAAATCCTACCGAACCTCTGCTAGGAGAACTTACTGAGAAGAGACTAAGGAGCTTCTACAGAAAAGAAAGTGGCCTGGAGGAGTCAATGAGACTTGCAGTCGGCTAGATGAAAAACAACCCAGCGACCTCGAGGATGGAGCTCTGCCAGAAGAACAATACGCAAAATACGAAGCCAGATAGTGAAGTAGTAGGGGCAGAGCTACTCAACTGGAGCTCTGGTGAACCATCGCTACCCTGTCACTGTTAAACTACATTCTGGCTATATCTCTCTTTAGGCTTTATAGTGTCATTCACATCTTGGATCAGCCCAGGTTATGTCGGTTTCACTGTAATGCACACACAATAAGCTACCCAAGATTTTTCTCAAATATTATTAATGTATCCCTCCCAACATTACCCAGTATGAGTATTGGATGTACACAAACATGTGACAGATTGTCCTCACACACCACCAGGGCCACTAGGCAGAAACATGTTGACAGCACTGGTGGTGGTGGGGTACTAAATCCACTTGTCCCCACATTTCATTTTAATACCAAGTGTCATGTCAAGTGAATAAATAGTTTTTAGGAGGCCATATTTAATTTTAATACACTTTAAGCCCCAGTCCATTATTATTTTGAATGCCTGCTCTCCATCAAACCGGGTTTTTGGAGAGCGTGGGTTGTCCCATGAAGAAGCATGACACCTGGTGGTGTGTGAGGTTAACCTGTCTCATCATTTTTTGTGTATGTCCAATACTCATACTGGGTATTGTTGGCAGGAATGCATTATCAATATTTGAAAAACGTAATTTACGTTTTTTGCAACACCTGCCAGAAATTCACTAAGGGATTCCTTGGTAGGTATACATTAATTTACGTGTGCAGATTTCTCCACACGGAGGAGAAATCTTCACATATAAATCCAACTCAAGGGGGTGGGAAGTGGGCATTGTAGTATGTGGCAGTGCTGGTTCCAATATGTCAGTGGCCTCATGTCTATATTTGTGCCACTGTTTTAGTGGGCTTCATTTTGAGTCGCCCCCTTAATTCTAAGGTTCCCGTCACCTGCCAGGGTGGAGCCTGCCCTACCTCTTCATACCTTCCCAAAATCCCACCCTATGACTTACACTGGCCTAAAAAGCTCACAGAAGGTGGTAATGGAAGCTGAAAAGAAACAAGTTACTTACCTGTAACAATGGCGTTGCAGCCTGAATATTTTGTAAGTTCACATACTGTGCATATTCCGCCAT
This sequence comes from Lissotriton vulgaris, assembly GCF_964263255.1. Classification (NCBI taxonomy): domain Eukaryota; kingdom Metazoa; phylum Chordata; class Amphibia; order Caudata; family Salamandridae; genus Lissotriton; species Lissotriton vulgaris. The sequence goes on from NC_141697.1 coordinate 259,675,658, forward strand.
CTAGTGGTTGGAGCCAGGACGTCCTACTTGTTTGAACTTTTCTTAGGTCTTGCCTAGGCATCGCTTGCGCTGTTACTTCGAGACATGCTGTATTCAGGATATGGGAAATAAGCTCCGCACATCTTTACAATTGGCTCCTCTTGCCCTTTGTAAATAACGGCTTTTGATTTGTCAATAGGCTTAGTAGTCCCTCCCTCTCTCCTGTTGTTAGGCGACTGCTTCTTTTACATCCAGCCTCTTAAAAGCAGGCTTTAGATTGGGGTCCTCCCTCTCCTCCCAACCCCCGTTTTTATTTTCAGCGCACCATGCACGCTTTCAGTTTTACAATAGTGGCAGCACATATCACTCCCGGGATGCTGCTCTTGAGGAATAATCGCGGCCACTTCTTGTTTTTTATTTTCAGCGCACCATGCGCGCCTTCTAAGCATGGGCGGATTTTGCAGATCCACAATCCGCGGATTTTGCGGATCCGCAAAATCCGCGGATTTTGCGGATTTGCGGATCCGCGGATTTGGGGCAGGGGCGGGGCTTCCATGCGAGTGCACATGCCTCTTGTGAGGCCTCTATCCAGCATCACAGCTTATTTTCCACGGTAGAGTTGGGAAGAAGGCACACCTGTCCAGCCTCGACGACGCTCACGATTGGGCTAATGAATGAGTCACTGAATTTGAGCATCAACTAGTTCGAGCGACCATGTGTGTGTTACTATGCAATCGCCCCGACGGGCGCAGGGGTCCCTTGAGTGAGCTGTCCATCATAGTGGGTGAATGGTGGGCAGACGGTGCAAACCGCGAGTGTGTGGGCGGGGCCAAACAAGCAGGGCTACCATGCGAGTTCACATGCCTCTTGTGTGTATAAAAGGTCAGAGAAAGATCAGTTCAGCAGATGAAGAGAAAGAAACCCGAGTTGGGAAGAAGGCACACCTGTCCAGCCTCGACGACGCTCACAATTGTTTTTGGGCTAATGAATGAGTCACTGAATTTGAGCATCAACTAGTTCGAGCGACCATGTGTGTGTTACTATGCAATCGCCCCGACGGGCGCAGGGGTCCCTTGAGTGAGCTGTCCATCATAGTGGGTGAATGGCGGGCAGAGGGTGCAAACCGCAAGTGTGTGGGCGGGGCCAAACGGGCAGGGCTACCATGCGAGTTCACATGCCTCTTGTGTGCATAAAAGGTCAGAGAAAGATCAGTTCAGCAGATGAAGAGAAAGAAACCCCTGGTCACAAGAACAGCAAGGGTATTGTGCTCGTGAAAGTCAAGGATGCAAAAGCCTCTATCCAGCATCACAGCTGATTTTCCACGGTTGATTTGTGAAGAAGGCACACCTGCTTCGACGACGCTACAGGAAGGGCATGTTGTAACTATTTTAGGATGGCGCCGGCAAGCTGCCAGCGCCATCCTAAAATACTTACTAAATTAGCTTCAACAGGAAGCTCTTATAGAAAAAATCCAGCACCTGCTCGATTTTATCTATTAGAGCTTCCTGTTGAAGCTAACTTAGTAACTATTTTAGGATGGCGCTGGCAGCTTGCCGGCGCCATCCTAAAATAGTTACAACAGGTTCAACTTTTGCCCCCGGAATAATCCGCCGCTCGCGGATTTGCGAATTCTCGGTAAATTTGCGGGAGTTCGCGGATTTACCGAAAATTCGCAAAATCCGCGAGCGGAACGGATTTTCCGCTCATACTTAGCGCCTTCAGTTTTACAATGGCGGTCGTGCACAGCACTCCCAGAACACTGCCCTTGTTCTTCTTTCAGTTCTGAGCCTGAAGATAAAACGGTTTATGCTGCATAATTGGATTTCTCCACATCTGTGTTATACTGGAATGCTTGAAAATGATGATTTGGTGCAAAAGTTACTACTTGTGTAACGATATATCTGTAAGAGACATTAGTTAGTGATAGATTCCTTACCTTAAAATATCCCCAGGCGTCAGATTGGATCCGGAAAATTTTGCGTAGCAATACCCCTGCGCCCCGGCAGGCGTCGTCCGCGGGTCCACGCCCGTCATCGGCGTCGTTAGCGCTGGAATGACGTCGGAGTACTTAGACGCCGCCCATGCGCGCTGACATCAGTTCTGATACACAGCTTTTCCGCGCCAGATGCGCAGAGCCATGAAACTAGGGCCCTGAAAGGGGATTACCTTAACCCTAGATATCGGTTCGCAGAACGGGGAGGATGGGTTGGTCGGTAAGGAATCTATCACTAACTAATGTCTATCACAGATATATCATTACACAAGTAGTAACTTATGCATCTGAAAGAGACACGTTAGTGAAAGATTCCTTACCTTAGAATAGATACCCCAGCAATACCAACCCCAGTGGTGGGTCTGCGAACCAATAATCACACCAGAAAGTCCTGGAGGACAGAACGGCCAAAGAAGCCATCCCTCCGGACTTGGCTGTCCAGGCAATAGTGCCTTGCAAACGTGTGCAGCGAGGTCCACGTAGCTGCCTGGCAAATGTCCTGCAAGGGCACTCCTCGGCCCAGGGCAGTGGTAGTCACCGTGGCCCGAGTGGAATGAGCCCTTAGTCCAACAGGGGGGTCCTTTTTAGCCAAGGAGTAACACGCCTGGATACACAAGATGATCCACCGCGAGATGGTCCGCTTGTGCACCGCCTTTCCCTTCTTAGCACCCACGTAACCAACAAAGAGTTGGTCATCCACCCGGAACTGGCTTGTGCGATCCACATAGTAAGAGAGCGCACGTTTTGGGTCCAGACGGTGGAGCCTCTCTTCCTCTTTTGAGGGATGCAGAGGCGGAAAGCAGGTGGGCAAGGTAATGGACTGCCCGATGTGGAAGGCCGTGACAACTTTAAGCAGGAAAGAGTGTCTCGTCCGCAACACAACCTTGTCCGAATGGACAGAGAGGAAAGGAGGTGTAGAAGAAAGAGCCTGGATCTCACTCACTCTCCTGGCAGAAGTGATGTCAACCAGGAAAGCAGTCTTCAAAGTAAGAAGACGGAGAGAACAGTTATGGAGCGGCTCACATTAGGTAGGTAAGTACAAGATTCAAGTCCCACTGGGGCATCACGAAAGGAACAGGAGGAAACATGTGTGTGATGCCCTTCAAAAACCTATTTACAATTGGGGACTTGAACAAGGAAGGCTGATCAGGCAGCCTTAAGAAGGCGGAAAGGGCAGAAAGGTAGCCCTTGACAGAGCCCAGAGCAGAGCCCTGCTGGGCAAGAGAAATAAGGAAGAGGAGAACCTCAGAAAGGGGTGCAGAGCGTGGATCCACAGCCTTTGCTGTGCACCATGCCACAAATCTGTTCCACCTGCAGGCGTATAACGACTTTGTGGAGGGACGCCTGGCTGCCAGAATGACATTACAGACTTCGGGAGGCAAGTCAAATGGCCTGAACTGTCGCCGCTCAATCTCCAAGTTTGTAGGTGGAGACTGGACAGGTTGGGGTGGAGGACCGTCCCCTGCTGCTGCGACAGAACGTCCTCCCAAAGAGGCAGACAAATCGGGGGGGGATCGACTGACATGCTGAGTAGCTCGGGATACCAGTATCTTCGGGCCCAGTCCGGAGCCACAAGGATAACCTGGGCCCAGTTGCGCCTGATCTTCTTCAGCACTCTGGGCAGAAGTGGTATAGGCGGAAAGGCATACAATAGACCGCAACTCCACTCGCGACAAAAAGCGTCTCAGAGCGAGTGCCGCCTTGGAAATTCCAACGCGCAGAACTGATGACATTGCGCGTTCTGTTCTGTGGCGAATAGATCTAACCAAGGCTCTCCCCACTGCTGAAAGAGGCCTTGCGCCACGTCCGAGTTCAGACGCCGTTCTTGATCCATCATGCACCGATGGCTGAGTTCGTCCGCCCTGGCGTTCAGGGAACTTGCCAGGTGTTGAACCACCAGGGTCACGCCCTGATGTTCCAGCCACTGCCAGAGGCGCAGAGCCTCCTGGCATAGGGTCCATGACCCCACCCGCCCTGTTTGTTGCAGTACCACATGGCGGTGGTGTTGTCCGTGAACACCTGCACTACACTCCCATTGACAGAGGGGAGGAATGCCTTCAGTGCAAGTCGGATCGCCCGCAGCTCCAGTAGGTTGATGTGGAGCTGGGACTCCGTCAGAGACCCCTGATCTCCGCCTCTTCCATGTGGCCCCCCCAGCCCAGGAGGGACGCGTCTGTCACAACTACGTGCTCCGAGTGGGGTAGGGAGAGGGATCTGCCACTGACCCAATCGCGGTCCGTGAGCCACCACTGCAACTGTCTTGCAGTGCCCTCCGAGATCAAGACATGGTCGGACAAGTTGCCCTGATGCTGGCCCCACTGAAACTTCAGGTCCCACTGCAGAGCCCGCATCTTTCACCGGGCGTGATGCACCAGAAGGATGCAGGAGGCCATCAGCCCCAGAAGCCGCAGCGTTAACCTGACCGAGACTCGAGATAAAGGCTGAAAGATCGGAATCAGAGCCTGAATATCCCGAACCCGCTGTTCGGGAGGATAAACCCGAAACTGCACCGAGTCCAGAACCGCTCCAATAAAGAGGAGCTTCTGAGAGGGACACAGGTGTGACTTCAGCACGTTGATGGAGAACCCCAGCAGGTGCAGGAGATCGGCCGTAGTCTGGAGGTGGCTGACGACTGTCTGGGGCGAGTCGGCCTTCAACAACCAGTCGTCGAGATAGGGGAAGACTGACACCCCTAACCTGCGCAGATGGGCTGCGACCACCGCCATCACTTTTGTGAACACCCGTGGGGCGCTGGTAAGGCCGAAGGGGAGCACTGTAAATTGAAAGTGCTCGTGGCCTACCGCGAACCGGAGGTAACGCTGGGCAGCTAAGACCTGAGCCAGAGTCAGCATCTTGAACTTCTCCTTTCGGAGGAAGCCGTTGACGTTCCATAGGTCCAAGATAGGGCGTAGGCCCCCTTTGCCCTTCTTGGGTACCAGAAAGTAGTGGGCGTAACAACCATACCCTACTTCCGGCCCAGGAACACGCTCAATGTCCCCCTTGGCCAAGAGGGCCGTGACTTCCTCTTGCAGAAGTTGCAAGTGATTCCCCGACACGCGGTGGAATTGCGGTGGCATGGCTGGAGGGGTCGCCTCGAAGGGGAGGGAGTAGCCCCTTCGGACGATTTGCAGCACCCACCTGTCCGACGTGACAGTGCGCCAGTGAAAGAGGTGATGGCGAACCCTACCCCCCACTGGCGTCACATGGGCCCGAAAGCACGGACTAGGAGGGTTTTGAGGCAGGTGCTGCGGGGGAAGGTGTGGACTGGCCTCGCCATTGTCCCCGACCGCCGCTACGGCGGTTTCCACAGCCGCCACTGCGCTGTTGAACATTCTACGGCACGTGGCTGGCAGCACGTGTGGGGGCGCCCCTTCCGTGGCCACGAATGGAGCGAAAAACATCCGTTTGCTGGCGTGGGGCCGAGAGGCCCAAGGACTTAGCCTTAGCCCTGGAGTCCTTAAAACGCTCAAGCGCATGGTCTGCCTTGTCGCCAAAGAGACGACAGACATCGAACGGCATGTCCAGAAGAGTGGCCTGGACATCGGCCGAAAATTTGGCGGACCTAAACCAGGCGTGGCGTCAAACCGCCACCGTCGTTGCCATCACCCTGCCCATTGAGGCCGTGGTATCCAGCCCACACCGGATGGAATACCGTGCTGCATCTCGACCCTCCGCAAGGGCTTGGGTGAGTTTTTCCCGGGCCTCCTCCAGACATTGTGGCAGCACGTCCGCGACCGTGTCCCACAGGGTGTGGGTGTAGCGGCCCAAGAGGCATGCGGTTTTGACTGACCTCAGTCCCAAACTCAGAGACGAGAACACCTTCTTCCCGAACTGTTCATAACTCTTGGATTCCCGATCGGGCGGAGCCGTCGGTAATGCGGTCTGGGAAGTGGAGTCCTGGATGACCAGGCTCTCGGGGGTGGGATGCGTGGACAAAAAGCAAGGGTCGCCCGGGGCCGGGCGGTAGCGTCTGGCCACGTTACTATCCACAGGCGGACCTGTGGCGGGCTTGGACCAAGTGCCCACAAGAACGTCACACAAGGCCTCATTAAACGGCAGCAGAGGCTCATTGGAGCTTGCCTGCGGTTTAAGGACCTCAGAGAGGAGTTTAGTCCTCACGGCCGCGACAGGGAGCTCAAGGTTTAAGGCCTTGGCCGCCCACGTCAACACTACACTATAAGCAGCCCCCTCCTCCGTAGCCACGGTGGGAGGGGAGACAAATTCAGTGTCTGGCGTAGTGTCAAGTCCACTGGCCTCCCCAAGCTCATATGTCCAGTCCTGTTGAGACTGGCACTCCCGTGCCAGAGAGTCCTCAGACCCCTCCCAATCACCCTCGTCACCCATCTCCTGAGTTCAGGGTCAACAGATGAGGCCGGTTCATGGAAATAGAAATCTCCAAATGCCGTCGAGAGCGGCGCCGGAACCGGACCGAGGGTAGGATCGGGGACGGCCTCCATAGCAGGCGCCGGGGCCGACACCCGCAGGGCCGGTGCCGGTGAGGTGGTGAGGTCGACCGGCGACAACCCGGATCCGGAAGCGGATCCAGGGAGGGCCTGCGGCGAGGGGACCGAAGTCGCCGGCGGCACCGGGGCCGAAGCACCCGGCGGCATCGGAGCCGAAGCACCTGACCTGCTAGGCCCTCCAGCCGGGGCCGTTGGGCCCGGAGGCACCACGGAACCCGGCTGAGGAGGGAGGGACCTCATGGCCATGAGGTACCGCTCGATCTCCTCAGGCGTCGCGTCATGCCCAGGGACCCGAAGGTGTGGGGCAGGTGGCAACGTCCGCGACTCCGTCAGAGCCGCGTGGGCGGTGTCACCCGAACCCCCGGCCGCATCGCGCGAGCGTCGGGGTGGGTCGGAGGAACGATGATGTCTCTCCGATCTCTCATGCCTCTTACCTGAGGACTTGGATCCTGACGACCGATGCCCACTCCCGGAGCTGCGAGGGCTCCGACCCCGCGACAGGTCCCTCGACCTCCTGTGGGACCGGGACCTGGAGCGGCTCCGGGGCCGACTGCCGGAGCTCCAGTCGCTTGCGGGACCGCTCCCGCCTAGCTTTAGACGTCAGGGCCCGGCAGTCGGAGCAGGTGGTGGTCGAGGCCTAAACACTTGAGGCACCGGCGATGGGGTTCGGTAACCAACATCAGTCGGTCGCACTTGGAACAGGGTTTAAACCCGGGCATCCCTACCGGCACCGTTGGAGTCGAAGACTCGAGTAGAGAAATGATCAAAAAGATCAAAAAGTTTAGTCAAAAAAGACTAAGGGATAGAGCTTCTCCGGATCTGCGCTAGCTGGCGCGGAAAAAAGAAGAACTGACGTCAGCGCGCATGGGCGGCGTCTAAGTACTCTGACAACGTCATTCCGGGGCTGCCGACGACGGACGCGGAGCCGCGGACGACGCCTGCCGGCCCACAGGAGTATTGCTACACAAAATTTTCCGGATCCAGTCTGACGCCTGGGGATATTCTAAGGTAAGGAATCTATCACTAACGTGTCTCTTTCAGATAAGTGTTGTGTATTTTTTTGCCCTTTGGCCATTCTACTGCAAAAAGTTTGAAATTACTTACACTTTAAACCAGATGAAGCTAGCATGACACCATTCCCAGCGGGGGAAGTTACAGTTCCTCTGTGCATGCTTTTCAGAAATCATTTGCTTCCAAAACCTATCAGCTCATTTATATTCATTAAAGAGAGTGCTGAATTCATATTTTAGGTGTCTACTGTAAAACATAAAGACGTATCCAATGTGATAAACCTTTCTGGTTTGGCAGATGTTCAATATGTCCCAAGATAATAGCCTTTCTGCTTATGCTAAAGCAATTTTTTTCATGTACTTGAAAAGATGCCATCAGTGAATGGGGAAGACGTTGCTATGGGCGAGCAGTGAACATCCGGGTCCTTTGCCACTGTGTTTCATAATAGTCTCGTTCAAGTTTTCAGTTTCACAATTGGTTCCAGGTGATGAGCTTTGCAACAGCATTTCACTTCCAGAGTTTGTCAGTGAGAAAATATTTGCTTGGACTTTGGGGCAGATTTACAAGCCCCTTGCGGCCCTTTTACGCCGCCGGTGCATCACTTTTGTGATGCAGCGGCAGCGCAAAAGATGCACCATGGTGCGGGGTACTTACAACGTGACGCATCTGGGAGATGCGTCACGTTGTAAAGCCCTGCGCCAGAAGGAGGCGTTCCTGCGCAGGGGGGGGGGGGGGGGGGGGGGGCGCGTTCCCATGCAGGAACGCCTCCTAAAAGTGGCTGAGTGAAATCTACAAGATTTCACTCAGTCACTTTTGGGCCCATGCTGCGTCAAAACCCTGCGCCTGCTTCAAGCAGGCGTAAGGATTGACGCAGCATTGTAAAAATAGGGCCCCCCAGAGCACTGCTGGAGCTGCGTCGCGCTTGCGACGCAACTCCAGCAAGGCGCTGCTTTTACCGCACAGATGCGTCACGCATCTGTGCCGTTTTTGCCCCATGGTGCGCCGCATTGTAAATCCGGCGCATCCATGGTGGCGGAGGCATGGTGCACAATAACTGGTGCATCCCTGCTGATATACAGGGATGCGCCAGTTATTCTAAATCTGCCCCTTTGTCTCTTGTGTAGACGAAAGAACAAGCACAAAGGGAGGGAATTGTTTTATTATTCAAGGTTGTGAAAGAGCTTGCGGTTATGCGGGCACTAATCTCTACATAATCGAGTTCAGTTTATTTACGAAATATGAAGAGTTAGCAGATTAGGAAACACAATGCTTTACTTAGGTTTTTTAATTATACACTTAGCCATAGTGAAAGAAAGGCGAGCTTACCGGGTAAGTGTTAAAGTACTGATGCATAGTAGGAAAGGCTTGGCCATGCCTATGTTGCTCCAGTCCATTGTCGCGTTGACCACAGTGAACCTTTACATTTAGAAATAGTGGCTAATTTATGCTGACAGTATTAGGGCATAGCAAAGATAGCCTGATCTCTTGAAACAATTTTCTTTAAAAAAAAACAAAAACATTTATAATCCTTTTGGATGCTATAGATTTAATTGTTTTCATTTCAGCTTCAGAGCACCCACGCTTTGCAGTTTTCATTCTGCCCGTGCTGTGCAGCAACACTTGATTTATGCCCTTGAGATAATCCGTGAACAGAAATGTATGTATTTAGCCCCGCCATGTTCATTGGCATCTGCACATAGGACTAGTAGAAGTGTAGTGTTGTTTCGAGGTGTTTGTATCTTTTTATTATTGCCTTAAATCAAAAATGCTGAATGTCGAAACAGGGCATAGGGCTTAGCATAGGGCTAAGTGAGGACCCCTGAGGCACCCCATATGCAGACGAACGAACAGAAGAAGTTGAGTTGGCGGAGAAGACTTGAAATGAACGATCGCTCAGATAGGAAGAAAGCCAGGCCAAAGCAGGTCCGGTCACTCCGGCCGCCTTCAGTGCTTTCAAAAGGACAGGGTGTGAAACCGTATCAAATGTGGCGCTTAAGTCTAAAAGAATAAGCGCCGAGGTTTCACCCTAGTCGAGGCAGGAACGTAAGTTCTCAGTAACCCCTAGAAGGGTGGTTTCTGTAGAAAAATGGGTACGGAACCCAGATTGAGATGGATGTAGAAAGCCTGTAGCCTCGATGTGGGAGGTAAGGTGAGTATTAATATGCCTTTCCAGAATTTTTGAAAACATTGGCAGCAGGGAGATGGGGCGGTAGTTGAAAAAGGTCTTGGGGTCTGCGCCAGGTTTTTTAAGAGTGGTATCACCATGGCTCTTTTCCATTCCTCTGGGACTATAGATTCTCGTAATGAGGAGTTAAGGAGGTCTTAAATGACTAGAAGTAGGTCTGGAGAAAGCCGACGGAGAATGTGAATGGGAATTGGGTCAAGGGGAGAGCCTGAATTTACCTTGGCCATACAGTCGCGAACCGAATTTTGATGGAGCTGGGGCCATTCTGAAATTTGTGTCATCAAGGAAGGGGGCCAGGTGTGTCTGGGGTGGGAGGGTCATACGGTGTCCTAGAGGGGACTGAAGAAAGTGATTTGTAGATCGTGTCTACTTTAGAAATGAAGAAATCTGCAATGTCATTACATTGGGTTTCTCCCAGAGCCGGTGGAGTAGGGGAGGTGTTTGAACCTGCTAGCTTTTTCACCATTGAGAATAAAGCTTTCGGCCGGTTAGTGGCGCTGTTTATGGACTCCAAGACATAGGAGGCTTTCGTCTTTCTGCAAGCTAGATGGTACTGCCTAAGTGCAGAACGATAGGTTAGTTTATCGTTTACGGTGTATGTCTTTCTCCAGGATCTTTCTAGCTGTTTGCATTTGGATTTCATTCTTTTCAGATCGTACGTGAACCAAGGCACTGGAGGGAGATGGGCGATGGGGCGTTTGGAGCTTAGCGGCAGATGACGGTTGATGTTGGAGGACAGCAAGTGGGAGACTTCCTGGTTTAGTGAGGTTCATAGTGTGACACACTCTAGCTGTGGTATGTGCGTGGATGGAGCCTATGCAGCAAAGAAATGATTGCGCTATCTATACCTAATCAGTCATTATTGCCCATAATTTCCGGCGATCCTCTGTGTGAAAGTCATTTGATAGGTCCATAAAGGCAAGATGTGCACATCCTTATTTTGCCTTTGTATATTTGTGGACTATGAGGGACAGGCTCAAAGTCTGCTGCACTGTTTCCAAGCCTGGCCAAAACTCAAACTGTCAGTCTGATACCCCCTGTGTCTCTGCAACCCAGCTTTCTAATTTGGTCAATATGACCCTTACTGTGCTATCCAAGAGTGAAATTGGTCGGCAGCAATGTGGCTGGCTTTCATCTCCCTTTTTAAAGATGGGAACAATAGTGGCCTCTCCCCAGGTGTTAACCATGGGCCTAATAATAATTGCAGATCTTAGAATAGTTATTAGGGGAGCCCAGAACTGTGGTAGGGATTAAATAATATCTGTGGGAATCCTGTCGGGTCCTAGGGCTTTCTCAGACTGGGAGTTTTCTATTGCTAGGGCAATGTCAGAAACCTCAATAGATCTGCTTAAATCCTGATAAGAGTTTGGATCACTGATGGGTATGGCATCTATAAATTGTGTCGTTGTCTGGGCCTTTGGGCCAACATATTTGAAAAGTGGTTCACAAAGGAATCACTTGGGATAACACTTAATTTTGGGAGGGACTGACCTAAAATGGTCTGAGAATTGACTACCTGCCAAAAAGCTCGAGAATCTTTCAGTTCACTAGCAGCTCTTAACTCATCCCAGGCCACGTCTTATTTCTACTTTCCTTTTTGAGACGTCCTCCTTGTAGATTTTTCTGGCCCTCCTATTGTGTCCCGTGGGTGTTTTCTAAGAGCACTCCTTAGGAGTTTATGAGCTTTAGAGTAGGTACTATTGAACCACCGTGGGCCAGTATGTTAAGTAAATAAAATGTGCGAGGGAGAAAACTTGCAGAAAAAGACGCTAAAACAGAGCCTGGGGCATCTTTGCTCTAAAGAATAATGTTAGCTTGAACAGTTATACAGCAGGGACAGAACACTGACTTAACTCAGAACAAACATTAATAAAGGCAACAGGTCTGGTGATGTTTGACAAAGCTTTTGTGTGTTGATCATATTTTCTTTCTGTAAGACTACCACTGCCCAAGATAGATTTTTGCCATGCGATTGTGTATGGAACCGAAACACACTCTCCTCCTCTATCTTCTACATACACAACCACAGCCTCTTTATACATCTATAACATTCTCTTCCTTCTACCTCTCTTTCACACACTATTTATACTACTTTATCTACACTTCATTCACCACTTCGTACACAAACTACCTATCCCTCTCATTCTTACTATCTATTATATACAACTGTCATCCCATCTATTCACCATAACACATATTTACAATTCACAAATACGCTACCCACCACACAATTCCACAACTAACACTTTCAATTCAAACCACATAATCCGCTACAAACAACATACATCCACTCCACGACAAACAACTAAACATCCATAAAAAGAAATATCATTTACAACAGCAATAACTCAAACTTTCACAAATTCAACACCAATTGCATTGCAAATGCTTTTTTTTCCTCTCTTGAAGATGGGTGCGTCAGGTAAAACCAGATCTTGCAAAAGTAGGCTATTAAACCCCCCTTTGTGTGATCCTCATTTTCAAAGTGACCCAGTAGTACCAAAGCAGCATGTTATTGCCCATTCTTGGCCCACAACTCCCAATGCTCGGAGCTTGTGGTGGGGAGTGATACTGCTCAGAACCAGTGTTTCCAGTAGCTTACCCTCAAAATTCCAGGCATCTTGTTGATGAGGCTTTTAGTGTCAGGGGTTCCTAGTGACAGTGCTCATGTACGTGTCCAACTGTTGACGTTCCAGTATCATTTCATCAGTTTGTATATTTAGCTCTTCGTTTCAAAGCACCAAAAGGGGCAGATAAGTAGACGACGGGGACATGGAATGGTGCTGAGGATGTCTGGAGAGCTGCTAGTGCCTTTGAGAAAAACAATTTTGATCTGGAATAAGGATAATGTTACTTACCCAGTAAGCATCTGTTCTTGGCATGTAGAGCTGTAGATTCACATGCTTTGAATACTCCTGCCATCTAGTGTTGGGTCCGGATGTTTGCAAGTTGTCTTTCTAGTCATGACGTAGGCGACTCCTCTTTTCGGTGATAGTGCGCATGGGCATCGACTCTGTTGTTAGATTGTTTTCCCAAAGAGGGTGAGAATGGAGTTAGTAAAGGTAGAATAGAGATGTCCATGCGTATGTATATAAGAAAAGAAACTGCAACAGGTATAGGTTCCCAGGGAGGCAGGTGGGCGCATGTGAATCTACCTCTCTACATTCCAAGAACAGATGCTTACTGGGTAAGTAACATTATCCGTTCGAGGCAAGTGAGCTGTAGATCACATGCTTTGCATAGACTATACAGCAGTATTCTTCCAAAGCGATGGCAAACCTGTAGCTGTTTCAGTTGTCTGAAAGAGTATTCGAAGTACTGCCTGGCCTATATTAGCTTGGTGTCTTGCAAACACATCTAAATGATAGTGCTTGGTGAATGTGTGTGGTGTAGACCATGTTGCAGCTTTACAAATGTCAACTATGGGAATGTTCCCTGAGAAAGCCATAGTAGCCCCTATTTTGCGAGTGGAATGCGCTCTAGGGGGTATTGGTAAAGTTCTCTTTGCTTTCGTAGAATATGTTCGAATACATATAACAATCCATCAAGCAATACCTAATTTGGATATAGGATTGCCTCGGTGGGGTTGAGCAAAGCAACAAAAAGTTGTTTTGTCTTACAAAATGGTTTTGTTCTTTCTATGTTCTATAGCAAAGCTATTCTAACATCTAACATGTGTAGAGTTGGTTCTGCCACAGAATCTGGTTGAGGAAAGAACACAGGTAACTCCCCCGATTGATTGATGTGAAAGGCAGATACTACTTTAGGGTTGGTACGAAGGACCACTTTGTCTTTGTGAAGTTGGAAAAAAGGTTCTTCTATGGTTAGTGCCTGCAGCTCACCCACTCTCCTCAGTGAAGTAATTGCAATGAGGAAAGCTATTTTCCATGAGAAATTGCAGTTCACATTTATGCATTGGCTCAAAAGGTGGACCCAATAACCGTGTAAGGACTATGTTAAGATTCCACACTGGGGCAGGTGGAAATCTTGGTGGTATAACTCTTTTTAGTCCTTCCATAAATGCTGTGATAACTGGTATTCTAAACAGAGACAAGTGTTGTTTATTTTGGAGGTACGCAGCTATTGCAGCAAGATGTAAGCGGATGGAAGTGTAAGCTAATTCTGACCGCTGCAAATGTAATAAATAACAGATATTTTGTATGGAAGCATCCAAAGGATTGATATTGTTATTATTGCACTAGATAACAAATCATTTCCATTTAGCTGCATAACAAGCTCTTGTACTAGGCCTTCTGGCCTCTTTGATAATGTTCATACAGTATAGAGGAAAATTCAGATATCCAAACTCTATGACTTCAGTAGCCAAATCGCTAAGTTGAGTTCTTTGGGATCTGGGTGCCTGATTTCACCATGGCTCTGTGTGGGGAGACTGGATGTGAAATGTAGCTTTTGATGTGGAACTATTGATAGCTCCAAGAGGGTCATGAACCAAGGTTGACGGGCCCATGTGGGAGCTATTAGGATTAGTGTGAGGTATGTTTGCCTGAGTTTCCAAACCACTGATGGAATGAGTGGGAGAGGCGGAAAAGCGTATGCAAATATCCCTGACCAGTTCATCCATAGTGCATTGCCTTTGGAGAGCAGGTGTGGATAACAGGAGGCGAAATTTGGGCATTTTGCGTTTTCCGTGGATGCCGAAAAGATATATTTGAGGAAAACCCCAATTTTGAAAGTATGGGAGGAGAACTTGAGGGTGAAGTTCCCTCTCGTGGATTTGCAGCTTTGTCTAGGTGAATTTGAAAAACTTACAGCGCTAGAAACACAAGCCCTGCATTGTGTGATTCTGGAGATGAGCTCCCAACCAGTGAGCGACGCACCTGCTGTTAGTACTGTCTGTTGAAAAGGTTCTATGAAGTTCCGCCCTTTTGATAAATTTTGTGAGTTCCACCACTGCAAAGAGCGATGTGTGCAGCCGTTTACCATCACTAGATCAGTCAAATAACCCTGGGACTGGTTCCACTGACTTGCTAAGCATTTCTGAAGGGGACGCATTTGAAGCCTTGCATGGGGGACAAACATGATGCAAGAGGCCATCATTCCCAGCAGTTGCATATACACTCGAGCTGGTAGTGAGTGGGTGGGCTGAAACTGAGTGATTAGAGCCTGAATATTGCGAATTCTGGCTCCATTGGGAAAAGCCAAAGCTTATTGTGTATCAAAAGTGGCTCCTAGATAGGTTTGTGTGTTGGAAGGTTGGAGATGAGACTTTAACACATTGACTATAAACCCTAGTTTGTTCAGTAACTGTAGTGTTATGTGAGCATGCTGGAGACACTTTATTTAGGTGCTGGCTTTGATGAGCCACTCGTCCAAGTAAGGGAAGACATGAATATGTTGTCTTCGCAGGTTAGCAGCGACCACTGCCAGGCATTTGGTAAATAATCTGGGGGCAGTGGTGACTCAAAATGGAAGCATTTTGAACTGGTAATGCTGCCCGCTACCACAAATCTGAGATATTTGCGATGAGCGGGATGTATTAGAATGTGGAAATATGCGTCTTTCAAGTCTAAAGTAGACAAAGTCGCCTTGCTGTAGAAGTGGGAGCACTTGTTGAAGTGTCACGATGTGAAAGTTATCTGATTGTATGTAATAATTTAACTCTCAGGTCTAAAATGGGTCTTAGAGAGCCGTCCTGTGTAGGTATTAGAAAGTACAGGGAGTATATGCCCGACCCTTGATATTGTAGTGGTACGGGCTCTATGGCTCCCTTTAAAATGAGAGACTGAAACTCCTGTTTGGGAGGTGTAGATGATCTGGTGACATTTTGTGTGAACGCGGGGAAAGTTGGTAAGCTCCAGACAATAACCAGAATGGATAATTCCTAACACCGATTTGTCTGTAGTATTGATTGCCAGACCGGGAGGAATTGTGAAAGACGTACCCCGAAAGGTGTTGAATGATTGGGCTGAATCATAGGCAAGTCACTGTTTGTTATTTAAGGGGGAGGTACGTGTTGTGGAACCTCTATCTCTACCCTTGCTATTGTTGCCTCTGTAGACTCCTCTTAAGAAACTGCTTGAGGAAAAGGGTTGATTGTTGCCTTTGTACGGTGTAGAGGCAGTGTCTGAAGAGATATTTCTGGACCCCCCACATTAGAAGGTGCACCAAAAGGACCCATGGTTGGAAGGGGACTGTAGAGCTCCATAGATTTCACCACGTCTGTGTCCTTTTTTCTAAGGACGTGTCTACTGCAGGACCAAAGAGATGCTGTTTGTTGAGAATGGAAGCCCGAACTTCCGGTTTAAAACCCAAAATCCTTAACCATGCATGTTTTCTTAGCAACACACTGGTATTGACTGCTCTAGCCGCAGTGTCAGCTGCATCTAATCAAAGAATTAGAGATGAACTTCCCCACTTGCACTAAGTCTTGGACTTTAAATTTATGCTCATCTGGCAGAAATTGGAGCAATTGCTCCATTTCGTCCCAATGCGCTCTATTGTACCTGGCTAAAAGGCCCTGGGTATTAGCAATACGCCAGTAATTTGCAGCTTGGGAGGCTACTCTTTTCCCGGAGGCATATATGAGCTTAGACTATGTCTGGAGGTGGAGCATCCCCAGACGTCTGTGAATTGGCCCGTTTACGGGCATTAGAAACCACTAAAGAGTCTAAAGGTAACTGGCCTTTAATAAAAGCAGAATCTGAAGGTGCAGGTTTATATTTTTTGTCTATCCTGGGGGTGAGAATGCGTGCACAAACAGTGTCATTAAATATGCTGTTAAACTGTCTTAACATACCTTTAAGCATAGGGAGCAAGTTGGTGGTTCTTTGGGAACTACTAAGGGTTTCAAAGAGGAAATAATCCTCTAGGGATTCCTTATGTAATTGTACCCCATTATATTCAGCAGCTCTATGTAGCCTACATTATCATCTGGTGGAGAAGGCTTGGTAGAATAAAGGTCAGGGTCATTATCTGTGGGAGAATCCGCATTATAATCCTTCCAAGGGTCTGCAGGTGAAGGATCATTGCCCCCATCCCCAACATCCTGATCACCAAGTGTTTCTGGTTGTGGCGAATGAGTAGGAGTATTTAGTAAATGCAGTGTTTGTGGGGAAGGAGGTGATGGAGGAGGAGGAGGTCGAGAAAGGTTAGTACCAACATGTTTCGTTTTTAAAGGAATGTGAAAAGTGTCCTCTGACTCAGATTTGCGTTTATGTGGCAATTTGGTTGCAATATGTCTAGTTTTTAGTTTAATATAAAGTTCTTTTTGTTTTGGGTCCCGTTTTGAAGGCAGGGTGTTGAAACAGGGCTCCTGTGGTGGTTGCAAAACATCTTTATGTTTAGGTGCCGAAGTTTTCCGTGTTGTGCTCTATGGTGCTGAAAATGTTGGCTCCGAAGACTGTTTGTGTGTCAAAGGAGTTGGGCCTGATACTGGTTTCGGTTTCGAACCCAAAGGTTTCGTTTCGGTGCCAGAGTGGGGATGACTCGATCCCGAGCCGAAAGGCTTTAACGTGTGTTTCGGTACTGAGCCGGAAGGCAGGACAACATTTTGTCGGAGCCGACCATCGCCGAAGGTAGAGGTAGCACCGGAGCATTTTTCCTAGTTTGAGTAGGACTTTGGAGCAAGGGGGTTTAATACTCAAGATACGTTGACCTTGCGGAATCTCTTCATCCCCATCAGAGCTGGATTTGGAGACAGATATAGGATCTTCCTGTTCTCCCTCGGTCCCTGGTGCATCGCCGGTCTCTTGTTCGGAATCTTCTTCGAAGTGGTCCGGAATGGAACCGGTGTGTTGGCTCTGCATGTTGCGACGTCGAGCCCGACAGTCGCAGGGAGTTTTCTTTGAGCGGAAAGATTTACACTTGTAGCAGTCCTGTTCGATGTGCTCCGGAGATAAGCACAAGTTGCACAGTTTGTTTGAGTCGGTGCTTGGAAACTTTGTGTGGCACAGAGTACAGGATTTAAAGGAAGTCCGTTCCATCGACTGCGAGGTGGACCGACGCGGGTATGCCAGACGGCCTTCCACGAGTTTCCCCATCGAAAATATTTTTTGTATTTGACACGATATGCGAAGAAAGTGAACACGCGATCGAAAGGAATACCGTCGAGGGTACGTGGATTGCGCACCGATGGGAACCCGAGAAACGGTTAATACCAGTGCGCAGCAGTTCACGTCCGAACCTGATGGCGGGGAAAAAACAATCTAACAATGGAGTTGATGCCCATGCGCAATATCACCGAAAGGAGGAGTTACCTACCTTGTAACTGTAAAGACTTCTTTGAAGAAAAACAAGTTGCACACATCCGGACCAGACACTAGATGGCAGGAGTATGCAAAGCATGTGATCTACGCAAAAACAACAGTTGATGGACAGAATGCAGAACAATGTCATACATTCAACCCAGTACAGAGATCTGAGCCTAAATCCATTATTTTTTTGCTCACCAGACCATTCCAGTTTGAACCCAGCCATTTGCAAATCAGTCGTGACCCTGTGCCCCATGGGAACAGTCCAGCCGGAACTGCCAAGCCAGGTCCTCCCTGGACTGGAAACAAACATCCTAGGACCGGTTTCGGGCTTTCAACCCTCATCAGCCAGGATAGCTTGATTTCAGTGGCATGGAGAGCAGTTCAGTTGACGGGGTGAGTGTTTGATTTGCTCAAACGCTCCGTCCATCATCCCCTTTCGTATCGCTTTGTTCGCCCTAAGTTGGCAGGGTATGCCCGGACGTAGGTCCCTTGCTCACTTTGCCACTGGATTCAAGATGGCCTGGCTGATGAGGGTTATGAATCCGAAACCGGTCCCAGGATGCTGGTTTCCGGTCCAGGGAAGATATGGCTTGGCAGTTCGGGCTGACTATTCCCATGAGGCACAGGGTCCGACTAATTTGCATATGGCCAGGTCTGAACTAGGGTGGTGGAGTGAGCTAAAGAACGATGATGAATTAAACCCAGATCAGTTGACTGGGGTGAGTGTTTGATTTGCTCAAACGCTCCGTCCATCATCCCCTTTGGTATCGCTTTGTTCGCCCTAAGTTGGCAGGGTATGCCCAGACGTGGGTCTCTTGCTCACTTTGCCACTGGATTCAAGGTAGCCTGGCTGATGATGGTTATGAACCCGAAACCAGTTCTAGGATGCTTGTTTCCGGTCCAGGGAAGACATGGCTTGGCAGTTCGGGCAGGACTGTTCCCATGAGGCACAGGGTCAGACTGATTTGCATATGGCCATGTCTGAACTGGGGTGGTGGAGTGAGCTAAAGAATGATGATGGATTAAACCCAGATCAGTTGACTGGGGGTGAGTGTTTGATTTGCTCAAACGCTCCGTCCATCATCCCCTTTGGTATCACTAACCATGTGATCTACAGCTCACATGCATCGAACAGAATTGTTTTCATATAAAGTGTAGCACCTTATACAATAATATGTTTCATTGAGAGAGAGAGCGAGATAGAGAGAGGGAGAAATAGAGATAAAAGAGTTGTGGCATTTGGTGCACTGAGATTTACAGATTGATTAACGGCCATATTCAGGTACACCCTAAACCTCTTATTGTTACTTGAACAGACAGTAGCAGTTTTATTGATAGTAAGGTTCAACTTAGAAGAAAGGTTTGCCGTTTGGACATGTTTATTTAGCAGTGCAATTCAGGATTTGCGTTTCATTTTCAATAGTGTACATATCCCCTGGTGAGCTGTGTTTGAAAGTGAGCCAATAATTCACATGCTCAGTCTCTTGACCTGCCTTTGACCTAAGTCACTTAAGGAGGGTCAAACATTAGTATGGACTGGCTGAGCACTGCAAGGCTCAGGCAGAGCTATGGCTGAAGCTGGTGAGCAAGTGTACCAGTGGAAGGGACTACATGCATCTGAGGAAGGGCTTGTTGCAGCTAGGGCACTGTGGCAGGGTCCCCTAAGCAATCCAAAGATATGCAATAACTGTTGAGGGACATCTTGCATGGGTGGAAGAGTCGTTGAGGAATCTAAGGAGGGACTGGGTGCATCAAAGGAAGCCCTGGGATGGCACCTGGTAAAGGAATCCCAATTATAAGTGGAAGGGCATTTGAGGGATGTCTCAACCTAGACACTTCATGAATCAATAACAGCCTGTGAGGGCTATGACATGTGGAGGAAGCTCATGCATCATTGGATCAGCCTTTTAGCCTGAGGGATTTCATGCATCCGTGAAGCAGCATGTGATGGCTCGGTGGAAGGACTCACTGTATCAATGGAAAGGCATGCAGGGACTAGGGCTATGGGGATGGAACTCATGCTTCAGTAGAGGAGACTCTGAGGTCTCTTGACTCAGCAGAAGGACCTCAATCATCAGTGGAATATATATGGAATGCTTTGCTCTTTAGTGGAAGCACATGTGATGTCCTTGATTCACTGGAGAGAAATCATACAACAATGATTAGGGGTGCCAACATGACTGCCCAAGTTCCATCTGAAGGAAAGCATTGGAAGTTCTGTGAACCCAGTGCAACTTCAAAACATTGAGTGACAATTCCAGGCTCTTCTAGTTCAAGATCTGCAAGGACTGTTTGCCAAACGTCTAAAGCATCTGGTTCCAGTGAGTGGTTCTAAAGAAAGGATGAGATTTGATCTTGTTGATTCCATCTGCTCCAGACCCTAAACGGCTGTCAGGGTCACATTGCAGTAGCTGGAAAGAAGAAAACAGGTATAAGAACAAGTCATTATAAGAAATGTATGTGTGGTCTACATCGTTTGCCACAGTGTGCCTCCACCTTCCACAGAACCTACAGACATGATGCCTCTTCCTGTGACATCACAACCCCCCCATCCCCCGGTTTTACCTCTCATTTCTCGGAGCCCCGTTGCAAAGTAAAAATCAAGTGTTCAAGCCCAGGTTCTGCTTCTAAGGAGACCGAAAGCATTTACCGCCTCCCAGGAGACTTTCTAGCACTGTATGACCTTCAATGAGAACACCAGCCCCTGTGCAACCCCACAGGAGCCCTTTTCAAAGTCTGTGCAAACTCCCATGAACACTCCTGCTCTTGTGCCAATTATTTTCACACCTTCCAGCTCTGTGCCACCTCTCCTGATCCCTCCAGTTTGTGGCATGTCTCACGATACCTTCAAGTGCTGATGTCACCTCCCTTGAGGATGCCTGTCTCTGTATCACCTCTAAAGAGACCGTAACATTTTTAGACTGCCTTACATGAGATCTCCAGTCCATAACTCACTATCCGTGAGAACTTTAGTCTTAGTACAACTTCCTGTGGGAACATCGAGCCCCAGAGACCTGCAGCCCTGTGCTGCCTCCAATGAGACCTTGAGAATCTATGCAACCTAAATGAGTCTTTCTATACTCTATGACAGCTCCTTCAAAACATCTAACCCGGTGTATTCTCAATAATTCCTTTCAACTGTTGTGCCAACTTTGGTAATCTCTATGCCACCTTCTGAAAGACCGGCTACTAACCTGTTGAACATACCCTGTGACTTACTAGCGCCAGAGAAACAAACCAAGAGACCTTCAAGCCTTAGGAGCTACCTCATGTGAGGCCTTTCAGATCATGTTCCAATGTTACAGTTTCTGATGCCAAACCCAAAGTTTCCAAACCTACTGCAGGTGATCCCTGCTCATGGTTGATACAGCAGTGGAGAATAGAATATCCATGGTGGATGCAACAAGATGAGCTGAATACACTTTTCAGAGCAGGAAGAGAACATTGGACAACTGTTTAAATAAACTTCCTGTGCCCCCCACCATATTCTGTGGGACAGTCAGGTAAACCCTCCTCAAGAACCACCAAGGTAAGATTCGACAAGAAGGTGACTGCCTGATTTCATAATGGTAACCATGCTTTTCAGAAAAAATGTGACGTTGAGTGGAGAGAAGTTACTATTCAAAGATGGTACCCACAAGTTTACCAAGTTAATCCAATCCAGTAAGGCCACTGTCCTTGGGAACAAAAGTTCCTGACACATAAAGGCTTTTATTCAAGCTGCAGAGAATTGGCTCTTCAAATTTAAGACTAGCTTTACTGAAATAACTCTGGGGCCGATTTAAATATTGGCGGTGTGTACACTCCATCGCAGTTACACAGAGTATATACACCACCAACATAATGGTCCGTCCACATGTTTAATTGAGGACAGACCATAGGTTTGGCTACTGTGGGGACTACTTAGTCACCGCCATAGCCAAACCCTCCGACAGCACGACGAAGTAAGGGCAGTCAGAGAAATGGGTACATGTCTGCATGCCCAATTTAGATGGGCGGCATGTAGTCTTTTATTTTTTTTGACTGTCCATCACCTCCACAGGGGCGGTAAAATGTAAATAATGCTCCCTCCGCCATAGAAGCTGATTCCCAGGGCGAGGGGAAGCATTATTTTTTTTATTTTCCAAAAGAAAAAACAGTTTCGGGATTTTATTTTTCAAAATAAAAAAACTTACTTGTTTGGTGCAGGGTTGCATCATGTTGACCCAACCCGGCACCTAACAGCAATATGCATTGACAGGAACCGCTGTTCATGCCAATGCTTTACAAATGCGGGTGGTCCCTCCACCAGGGGGACAGAGTAATTTACTCAGTCTCCCTGGCGGAACAATGGGTCCCCACCTCTATATAAATTGGCACATCTTTACAAGTGCTGTAAATATTAGGAGTAAGACCTAGGTCACTACCGTTTTTGCTTTATATTGGTCTGACTTATATAATTCACAGTACTTTCGTTGGGACCTGAAGGAGTACAGGGTGGGATATAGTAAGAGAGAGGGGACTGAATATTTCTCCACGTGATTTGAGTATCTGTGATACTGTTCTCTTTTGGTTCTTAGTATACATCAAGAGGTGCAGTATCTTCTAGTGTATTCTCTTCACTGGAGATCCATTTTCAAGAGATCACAGTCTTGCCCCTCCATGTCTTTTCTGAATGGAGAAATATTCAGATTCTAACATTTTTACATCCAGTTTTTCTTCTATTTTTATAATGGTCTTCTGCCTTTACACTACCATCTGCTTCTGCCATTATCCCACCTTCCCTTCCTGCTATCTGCCTATCACCACCCAATCTTCTCTTTACCACTTGATTATTGTTATTTAGTACCTACCCATACTTTCGACTAGAATTCTACAGTAAAATCGCAGTTTTCATTGCTGAATTATGATAGTTTGAAATAAAAAATTTAAAAACAAATGTCTCCTTTTTTCAGTTCATGGTTTTTTCAATTAAAAGTTTTCAAGTCGTATTTTCGAATCACCATCCATCCTGTATTTAGAGCCAACCACAGAAGGCAGCGTCTACTAAAGGTTTTAGACTTCACAGCACCCTTACCTCAGTGAGCAGAGATGCCGCGGCACAGCTGAGGGAGTCCGGAAGGTAGAGCCGCGTATGTGTGTGAATTCCAGATGGATGATTCTGACTTAGAGACTTCCAAGGACCAACACCAAGAAGGGTAAGAAAGAGAGAAAGAATGAGCTTTGGCACACAACATCCAAAGAAAAATCAGTGGTGTACGGGTGGGAGGGCAATACTATTGCCAAGACAATACTTCTAAGACCGCCCAGTGTTATCATTTTATATTCTATCTTTGTATGTAAAAATGAAAAACACTTAAAAATTAACCAGTAAACACAGGGCTGGAAATTGGTGGTCTGCGTGTCTATTTATTCAATAATATCAACAATATCAATAACTGACTCATCACTGAATAAACAGACGAGGGGAACATACATTTCCAGCCTTTTTTTTTTTTAGGGTTTTACCGAGCGATATTGTGAACTGAAAATTAACACATATCCCCAATATGCACAATTTTAGGAGGTTCCCATACCTGAAAAAATACAAACAAGAAAAAGTATTCAATAAAGAGCTTGCTCACGAGAAGCTCTCCTTTCATGAAGAATACCAAAAATGAGTGAGTGAGGTGACCATGTTCTCTTAGAAGGATCTCCATTGTGAGGAGCATCTACATCAAGATGAACACCTCAATGTAAAATTCAGTGAAAGAGTGGAGCCCATCTTGTTCTGATATATACAGTTTCGGAAGGCTGCAGCTCCTGCCTGCTCTCTTATCTCCCACATTTGCCTGGTATGTCACTATGACATCTACCAAAAACCCAAAAGGCCTTACACAGGAGATGTAAATGTAAATGTACAGGAATTTATATAGCGCAAATCACCGAGCGGTTTCTAAGCGCTTGCTTAGGGAACCCGTCCTGGTATTCCCCTGTGAGATAACCCCGGAAGGTTATCCGCAAGGTGAAAGCCAGGCATCCCGCCGCGAGGGGCCGTTGTGGAGATTAAGCAAGCTATTGCCCAGAGTCGCAGAGTGTGAACCCGTGAATCGAGTAGGCACCGGAGCGAGAATTGTCGAGTCCCTGGACATTTTAGGACTCAAGACGCCGCCGAGCCGGGAATTGAACCCTGGTCCTGGGCTGACCTCTGCTTCCAGGTCTGCCTCCTCTAACCAGTGAGCCACACTTCTCCAACTTAATTTCTCCAACTTAATTTCCTGATACTACTAGTTTGGAGCATGTGTGGCTGTAGATACACATCCTTTAAAGTGACTATAAAGCAGTCCCTCTCCAAGGAGGTGGACAGCTAGCAGATGTTTTAAAAGTGTTTTAACGCCGCTTGGTCAACTAGAGCTTGTTAAAATGGTAATGCTTACACAGTAGGTCTTGGTTACATTGTGTGGCACTGACCTAGAAGCAATTGTGCATACAAATCCTGTGGCAAGTGGAAAGAACAGAACGGCTGACCAAGGTTATGCACAAAATATTTCAAAGTATGATATAAAAGTCTGTGTGTTGTGCACACCATGTCCAGAGTATGCCGCACCAATACTCTCCTGCAAAGCAGATCCCAAAGTTCATATATACAAGGATGGTGCACCAAAAAAGAGGAGTGCTCAAAAGCTCTAATTCTTGTTTCCAAGTTCTTTTATTAAATTCCAGTTAAAACAAATTCCTCAGCCAACGCGTTTCGTTCACATTGAACTTCGTCAGGGCTATCAAAGAGAAGGGAATTTTATACGGTTGAACCCATCATTACTATGTGGTGAGGATTCAACACACCGTAAATGTAAATGTAATGTATTTGAGCTTATATAGCGCACAGCTACCCACAAAGGGTTTCCCGGCGCTTGCTTAGGGAACCCGTCCTGGTATTCCCCTGTGAGATAACCCCGGCAGGGTATCCACAAGGTGAAAGACAGGCATCCCGCCGCGAGGGGCCGTTGTGGAGATTAAGCAAGCTATTGCCCAGAGTCCCAGAGTGTGAACCCGTGAGTTGAGCAGGCACTGGAGCGAGAATTATCGAGTCTGTGGAATTTTTTGAGCCCAAGACCCGCCGAGGCGGGGAATTGAACCCTGGTCCAGGGCCGATCTCGGCTTCCGGGTCTGCCGCCTCTAACCCCTGAGCCACACTTCTCCGTAGTTCCACAATGGGCCAAACAGAAGGATGTCGGCCGCTAAATAGGTAAAGTGGTAAGCGTCCGTTCTACAATATATACCCAAATCGGTTCCCGCGGTATAATAGCGTTGGGAGGGTCCGACCCAAATCTTGGCCGCCTGTGTCAGATCGCTTGAAGTAAAGCAGATGAAAAAGTCGCAACTTTTTCATCTGCTTCACTTCAAGCGATCTGTTGAATCCTCACCACATACTAATGATGGGTTAACCGTATGAAATTCCCTTCTCTTTGATAGCCCTGACGAAGTTCAATGTGACCGAAACGCGTTGGCTGAGGAATTTGTTTTAACTGGAATTTAATAAAAGAACTTGGAAACAAGAATTGAAGCTTTCGAGCTCTCCTCTTTTTTGGTGCACCGTCCTTGTATATATAAATCCTGTGGCAAGTAATTATTTACCTAGCATTGTATAAGATAATTGCAAATTCATTACTAAAAAAGGGAAGGCGTTCACATAGAAACAAAACTAAAATATTCTTTATTATATCAAAACATCTTTAAAATCAATGATATCCAGTGTCAGTACAATTACATGAAAAGTTAAAAACAGAATAATTCACGATAGAACTGCCTCTCATCTAGATGAACATACCATAATCAAGGTATGATTAATGCAAGTTCAACAATGGTAAATTAGTGTAATACTTTTTGATAGTTTAGATAAACCTCTTAGAATAATAAAGGCATGTTTCTGATAGGATCACATCTAATGGTTGACAGGGATAATGTTTTCGTTAATACAATAAATCATAGAATATCTCAATGTGTTATACAATCCGAGAGATAAGGTGGCTTCGATCGTGGATGAATCTTCATAGGACCACGTCTCTCTTTTTAACCAAAACTATAATATTCTTTTATTCTATCAAAACATGTGTAAAATCAATGATATACAGAGATTATACAATTACATGGCGAGTTCAAAAATGAAAAATTTGTGTGATACTGTATCACACTAATTTTGCATTTTTTTTAACTTGCATTAATCTTACCTTGATTATGGTATGTTCATCTAGATGAGAGTCAGTTCTGCCATGAATTATTCCGTTTTTAACTTATCATGTAATTGTACAGACACTGTATATCATTGATTTTAAAGATGTTTTGATAGAATTAAAGAATATTTTAGTTATGTTAAAAAAAGTCTCTTCCGCCCTGAAAATGCCAGGCAGTGTTGATTACTCACTGCCTGTTGATTACTCTTCGTGTTGTATCTTGTAAATGCACCCACCTCCTCTCCCTCCTGTTTTTACAGCAGAAGGTAAGGAAAGCATTTCACAGTGTTTTTCTGTGCTCCCGGGAGAGGCAGAGGTTGCAGACTTTGAGGTTGTCAGCCCAAGAATATTTAGCATTGGGCCTAGAACAGAAACGCAGTGTGTCGAAGTATGTCTGACTTCAAAGGTCAATTCAGAAGTTGGCTGAAAAATTGTCCAATGCAATATCATTGTTTTCATTGCTGTGATTGAAGTTGGGGTTGCAGAACCCCAAACATACCAAAGAAGAAATAACTCTTCAACTTAGAAGCAGTGTCCTGAACATCCAAGCCCCACCGTGGAAAAAACTATCTGAGGTAGAGAATGTGTACTGATCGTTCTCCAGTATTGGGGTGTCTTTCATAGATTCACATGCTTGAATATTCCCCGTCGTCGGAGTGGGAGTCCCACGGTAAATAAAATAGCAATAAATACTAAATATATAATAGTATATAATAAATATATATATACATAATAAGGAAAAACCCAAAAAATGCATACAAGAAGCATCTGGTACCTAACCAAAAAGTTCCACATAGGAATGCATGGGAATATAAAAGTTCCAATGCAGCCTATCCTTGTCATTATGTTAGTCCAAACTGCAGCCAATCAGGCGCCAGCAGCCCTCTAGAACCTTCTCCTCAGAGCTCAAGCCCTAAGATTTTCTACCGCACGTCGTGTGTAAGGGAGTCTCCCTGAGCTCTGCTCAGTTTTCTTCTCTTCAAGTGTTTCCAGTTTCTCCACAATGTCTTCAAGTAAGAAGTCTCTCTTCAGAGCTTGTTCCTCCTGTGGAAAGCTGAGATTATTTCATGACGACCCACACAGTAAGTGTATTTACTGCCTTTACCCGGACCATGAAGTGGGAACCTGTAAGCTCTGTAGAAAATTCTCAGAGAAAACTCTTAAGGACAGAGAAGGCCGCTTACTAGTTTGGCTTCAAAGGCTGAAGGACAAGGACAATATACTTTCTGATGCTGAAAGTCTTGTGTCAGGCCGTTCTAAAGCAGCTTCTAAGCGTGGTAGTGTGCAGGAGGTGCCTTCCCCATTTCTTAAAAAGAGGAAACTATCCCTCGCTTTGACCCCTGCGGTGTCTTCACCATTACCTACCACGTCTGGGCCCACGAGACATAGCTCTCAGGCTCCTTCTGCTTCAAATTCCAGTTTTTCTGTGAAGAAAACGGATTTTCCGTCGACGACGGGAGTTTCAGCTTCGTCGACGAGAATGGCTGTCTCTGGATCAAAATCGACGACGACAGTCACGACGACGCTGGCCTCTGGATCGTCGTCGGCTTCGGCGTCTTCGTCGTCGATGAGAGTGGTTCTCAGTTCTAAGACCGTTTCTTCTTTGATTCCAATTTCATCTTCGTCGACGAAGAGAGTTCACTCGTCGACGACCCGGTCGTCGTCGACTAGAGGATCGAAGACTCTGGGTTCGTCTACGCCCTCGACGACGAGCGCACGGTCGACGTCTGTCCCGTCGACGAGAGGACCCGTTTCATCTGTCCCGTCGACGACCGCTCCATCGACGACCGCTCCATCGACGACCGCTCCATCGACGACCGCTCCATCGACGACCGCTCCATCGACGACCGCTCCATCGACGACCGCTCCGTCGACGACCGCTCCGTCGACGACCGCTCCATCGACGACCGCTCCGTCGACGAAGACATTGAAAGTGAAGGTTCCGTCGACGACGACGATGCCCATGAAGATTACTCCGTCGACGGTCTCCTCGTCGGCGACGGCATCCAAGACAGTTCCCTCGCAGAAGACGACTGATGTCATGCCGTCGACGCGTACGCAGGACACAGTTTCCACGCCAGCCTCTTCATTTGCTTCAATGCCTTTATTGCCTCTACAGTCCAGCAAATCTGTCCAGTTCGGGACTTTTACAGAAGGAGAAATGATTAATCCTCCATCTCCTTTGTTTGCTACTGATTCAGATCAAGAGTCTGATGACCAAGCTCAAAGTCTTTCGGACTTGAACATTAAGTGCCAAGACTTCAGTAACGACGAAGAGGATCAGTATGGCTAACATCAAGCAACTCACCCTCAAGTACCAGCTGCGATGTTGCCTATGTCAATGATATCGAACCTCCAAAGTATGTTGGAAGATTACAATCGGCGTTTCCCACCATCTCCACAGGTTACCGCTGTCCCATCGGTGTTGAACCCAGTTACGGAGCCGGCACTGGCTCCTCCGCAACCGGCGCCGCCTGTTACTGTTCACAGGAGTACATCAGTTCGAGTTCACACAACCATTTATCCAGATGATGATGATGACGAGAATCCTCCAGAGCGTGAGGATGGAGAAGTTTCTGATGAGGATGGTGAAGAACATTTAGCGGAGTGGGATGACTATCGTGCTCAGACACCATCCCCTTCTCAGGTGCCACCAGGGGATTCTCCTCCAGTGGATATTGCAGGCTTCCACCAATTAATGGACAGGGCGGCGCAACGGTTCAAATTACCACGAGCCCACAGAGAGGAAGATTGCTTCCTATATGATTTCAAGAACCAACCATTGAAACAGATACACACAGTCCCAATTATAGACTTCATCTGGACTGAAGGGGTCAAATTAATGAAAACGCCTAACTCTTTACCAGCACAACTGCCGAGGTTGGAAAAGAAATACAAGGCGCCTGTAGGATCTCCAGCATGCCTTACAGGTCAACCTAAGCCCGATTCTGTCGTCACGCAGGCAGCTCAAAGAGGTTCGAAGAATCCAGCGTCTACAATCACCGCTCCTCCAGACCGAGAAGGCCGTCGCCTAGATGCTATTGGGCGTAAATTTTCCTCCATGTCCTCTACAACGGTTTGAGTAGCTAACGCTATAACGCTATGGCTATCTTAGGTCGTTATGACCGTCAGGCTTGGGCTGATATGTCCGCCTATGTGGCATTACTCCTGGATGCTTCCAAGGCAGAAGCACAGAAAATTCTGCAAGAAGGAGAAAGAACTGCAGAGGAACTCATTGATTGTGCAGTGGATGTGGCCTGCACTGGTTTTCGCCAACTCGCTGGAGCGGCCGTCCTGCGTCGACAAGGTTGGCTACGCTCAACTTCGTTTCGACAGGAAGTTCAGACAAGAATCCTGGATATGCCATATGACGGCGAGTCATTATTTGGAGCGCATATTGATGAAGCGCTACAATCCATAAAAAAGGACACGGACACTGCACGTGCTTTGGGTACCCTTCAATTTAAGAAGCAGCCCTTTCGGGGTGCTCGAGGACGTGGCACTACATTCACTTTTCGTGGAGGAAGCAGTCAATATCAGTCCTTTAACCAAGGTAACCAACGTTTCACCGGTAACCGTCAACAGTCTTCCCGTCAGCAACCTGCCAGAAATTACAGAGGAAAGTCCACTTTCAGGGGACAATCCAACAAACGTCAATGACTTGTCTGTCGAACTGAGAATTGGAGGTCAAATCTCTCTGTTTGGTTCTCAATGGTCCTCCATTACTACGGACCGTTGGGCACTCGACATTGTGAAAAAAGGCCATGCATTGGAATTTGTCGAGGTACCTCATCCAAAGCCACCTTCCGGACCGCCACCACCGCACCTCAAGGAACTATTTCATCAAGTTCGCCTTCTCATTCAAAAGGGTGCGGTGAAAGTAGTACCAAAGTCTCAGAGAGGGAAGGGGTTTTATTCCCGTTTTTTCCTTGTCGTCAAGAAGAACGGAGAATGGAGACCCATACTGGACTTGAGAGCACTCAATCACTATCTCAAGGATCAGACCTTCCGTATGCTAACGCTTACAGAAATCTTGCGTTTACTCTCAGTCGGAGATTTCATGACAACCATCGATCTCCGAGACGTTTACTTCCATGTCCCAATTCTCGCAGGTCATCGAAAGTTCCTGCGCTTCAAGCTGGGGCACCTTCATTTCCAATTCAAGGTCCTTCCATTTGGCCTCCGGTCGGCCCCCCCGAGTCTTTACAAAGATGTTGGCTCCGGTCATGGCCTTTCTTCGTCTCCAAGGCATCCAGATATTCCCATATCTCGACGACTGCCTCCTGAAATCGCAATCCCGCTCACAACTCCAACACCATACTTCCATTTGTCAGACAGTATTCAGTTTCTTGGGTCTGTCCATCAATCTGGAGAAATCTCAATTGCAGCCAACAACTTGCAAGGATTTCCTAGGAGCAACGCTGGACACCAAACTAGCAAAGGCGTTTGTCTCCCGGGAACGTCAGCAAAGGATTCTCCGACTAGTTTCTCTACTTCTGGCAAAGAAGTGCGCTTCAGTCCGTTTGTTGAAGTCCTTTCTAGGGATGGCTTCGTCGTGCATCGCTCTTGTCCCTCATTGCCGACTACGAGCACGACCTATCCAACAGGCTCTGGACAAACAGTGGCGTCAAGTCACCGGTTCCTTCAACGATCAGGTTTCCATCACCGTTCCCATGAAGAAAGCGCTCAAATGGTGGGCACAACCACACCAGCTAGCGGCAGGCACGTCCTTTCTGTTCAACACCCCGGATCTAACTTTAACGACGGATGCATCCCTGGAGGGCTGGGGAGCTCACCTCCAAGACCTTTCCGTCAAGGGGAAATGGACTTTGCATCAAAAGACCTGGCACATCAACAAATTGGAGCTCATGGCTATCTTTTTGGCCCTGAAATCATTTCAACCAGTGCTGCAAGGGGAGTCGGTTCTCATACAGACGGGCAACACAACCTGCATGCATTATATAAACAAGCAGGGCGGAACAAAGTCTCCGGTGTTATCCCGCCTGGCAGAGGCGATTTGGGACTGGTCCATCAATCATCAAATCACAATCACCGCAGTTCATCTTCCGGGGTTGTCCAACCTTCTGGCGGATTCCCTAAGCAGATCCAGATCATCCAACCACGAGTGGGAACTCCACCAGCCAACACTCGATATGGTCTTTCGTCGTTGGGGATTTCCGGAAATCGACCTCTTTGCAGCTCCAGAGAACCGCAAATGCCCCGCTTACGCAAGCTGGGATCCCCACAAAGGATCCCAAGGCAATGCCCTTTTGATGGATTGGTCGAATCTCTTCGCCTACGCCTTTCCTCCGATCCCTCTAGTGCCACGAGTACTTTGGAAGATTCGGAGGGAACCCTGCCACATCCTTCTGATTGCTCCCAGGTGGCCACGACAGGCGTGGTTCTCAGAGCTGCTACTCCTGTCTCAATGCAAACCCATTCTTCTTCATCCTCGAATGGATCTTCTCTCCATGAACAGGGGTCAAATCTACCATCCAGACCCCTCTTCCCTGAGCTTGTCAGCCTGGAACCTGAACACTGTGAATTTGCACATCTAACCATCCCTCAGGAGTGTCGTAACATCCTTGCTCAGGCCAGGGCTCCATCAACTATAAAGACCTATAAGTTGAAATGGAAACGCTTTTGCCACTGGTGTGCGGACGCCGGAGTACATCCTTTGCGTGCCACGCCCGCTGAGCTCCTCCCTTTCTTTCTCCAACTGGCTCAGTCGGGTTTGTCACATGCTACTTTAAGAGTTTTTCTGGCGGCAATATCACGCTTCCGCCATGATGGCTCCGCCTCCCTATGTTCATCCAGGTTAGTACGTCAATTTTTCAAGGGACTTCTTCGGACTTTTCCTCCAGTTCGGCGTCCCCCTCCCGAGTGGCGCCTCAACATTGTCCTATCACAATTAATGACTGCACCTTTTGAACCAATCCATAAGGCAGACCTCAAGTATGTCACCTGGAAGGTGGCGCTTTTACTTGCTTTGACGTCTTCACGTCGAGTGAGTGATATGCATGCATTCACGATCAAACCACCATTTCTACAGTTTAAACCGGATTCTGTGCTTTTACGCACTAACCCTACTTTTCTTCCAAAAGTGCCTTCAGACTTCCATATTAATGAGCCTGTTATACTGAAGTCTTTCTTTGCCAACCCGCATTCTCCTGCGGAACAACGCTTGCACTCTTTGGACATTAGAAGATGTTTAAAGTTTTACATCAGCAGAACAGCCCAGTTCCGAAAATCGGATCAGCTCTTTGTGGCCTATGGCCGCTTTCAAAAAGGGCGACCAGTCACCAAACCTACAGTAGCCCGCTGGGTGGCTTCGGCGATTGCTTTCTGCCATCAGAAGGCGGGAAAGCCTTTACAGACTGCAGTACGGGCCCACTCTACCAGGTCTATGGCCTCTTCGACTGCACTCTTTGCCGGAGTTCCATTGCATCAGATTTGCAGAGCAGCCACGTGGTCCAGCAGGCACACGTTCACAAAGCACTACAATCTGGGTGCCATGGCTGAAGGAGATACCGCAGTGGGACAAGCTGTGCTCCGTAATCTTTTTCAATAAGGTGAGCCTCTGTTCTACCCTCCTCCTAATAGTTTCCAGTTTTATGCATGTCTTCTCTATGTATACATATAGTTGTATAACTTCTATGGCATGGGTTATTACACCTGTAGATTCCAACCTTTTGTTTATACATGGCATTCTGGAAACTTTGTGTTGGGATACGGACTGCTAACTATTCTATATTCAAGCGTGTGAATCTATGAAAGACACCCCAATACTGGAGAAGAACAATTGTTACTTACCTGTAAACAGGTGGTTCTCCAGTATTGGTGTCTTTCATAGATTCACATGCGACCCTCCCATCCTCCCCTCAGAGGCTCTCTTCTCCTCATAGACTCTGTGGTCACTCTTGTGCTACGAAAATCTGAGGGCTTGAGCTCTGAGGAGAAGGTTCTAGAGGGCTGCTGGCGCCTGATTGGCTGCAGTTTGGACTAACATAATGACAAGGATAGGCTGCATTGGAACTTTTATATTCCCATGCATTCCTATGTGGAACTTTTTGGTTAGGTACCAGATGCTTCTTGTATGCATTTTTTGGGTTTTTCCTTATGTATATATATATTTATTATATATTATTATATATTTAGTATTTATTGCTATTTTATTTACCGTGGGACTCCCACTCCGACGACGGGGAATATTCAAGCATGTGAATCTATGAAAGACACCAATACTGGAGAACCACCTGTTTACAGGTAAGTAACAATTGTTCTTTCTGCACCAAGGGAGGAGTCACAGCAGGTCTTATAACTCAAACTTCTTCGAAGAAAAACAAGTTGCACATGCCTGGGCCCAACACTAGATGACAGGGGTATACATAGATTGTGCATCCACAGCCACACATGCTATGAACCGACTGTTACACGTTAAGGTGCCGATTACGATGCCGGACAGACCAGAGTTTGTCCGGCATCGTTCTGGAACTGGAACCAAACGACCTCTAGTCAATGGTTCCAGCCCAGGAATTAGGATGCGACCGAACCCTGTTTAGTTGCAATCCTATACTTTGCTATGAAAGCAGGCATTCCAAACGGAATGCATGCTCTCATAGCAAAGAGCAGGGGTGCAGTTCATCCCTGCACCCCTGAAAGGCCAGCACAAAAAGGCAGCGGAAAACAACCATTGTAATCCCTCGACCGGAAAGAGCCGGCCGGAGGATTACTGTGGGCCTTCTGAATGGTGGACGGGCTCTCCGAACCCGTTGTAAGCCATTCGGAAGACTGTTTCGGATTCCCTTCTAACCGAGTCCATCGAAATGGCTTGGTCGGAAGGGAATTACGATGCCGGTAAGAGGGCTCCGACCGACGGTCAGTGCCCTTCCTGCCCACATCGTAATCTGGCCCCAAGTGTACTTTTTGCAGCATAAGTATCTTTTTAGATCAACTTGGTGTTT
Organism: Lissotriton vulgaris; assembly: GCF_964263255.1. NCBI lineage: Eukaryota > Metazoa > Chordata > Amphibia > Caudata > Salamandridae > Lissotriton > Lissotriton vulgaris. Next base: position 259,709,655 of record NC_141697.1, read on the forward strand.
TAAAGGCTTTTCTTGAGGTCCTGTGTCAGCCAGTGGATACTGGGCAGAATACAGACAAAATACTGTTGCTTCCAATTATTTTTTCTTTGTCAACTGAATTAGGAACTAGTTCAATACTAATGGGTAGAGTGAACAATTTGGGTGCCTGTGTGGCCATTAAGGTGAATTTGCAGAAAGCTCCAATTTGTCAGATCGACCTTTAAGTGCCTCTGCATGATGCACAGAAAATCAGGATTGTTGAACCAAACTACCAGAGTAGCATGGTGGCAAAATGCAAAGGCCTGACTTAAGGAGGACTGCAAATTGCGCACCCATTAAATACCGAGAGGCCAGGGCTTGGTATTTTCTGGGTGCATAATTTGTAACCTATTCCGATTCACACACGTTGGAATAGAGATTAACTTGTTAATAGCACATCACAATTGACCTAATGAAATTTGTCAGGGAAGAAACCCCGGACGTGCACAATTTGCACCAAAGTTGTTATAGCAAGTGAGTCCAGCTAAGTGTTTGCCCTAATTCAGTGTTTTCACACCAAGATGGATTGAGGCCTTGCTATGCGAGGCAACTGTAATGTTATGTGGACCCTCTGCAGCAGCATGAGGGCTGATCCATACCTATTTGCAGTTCATGCTTGAGCCATTTACCATCAATATAGAATGTACAGGAAATGTACTGAGTTTTAGCATAGATATTGAGACTTGCCTCTACCTTAGGGTTTCCCCAACTCTTATCCCATATAGTGAAGCCCAATAACTGAGCTGAGTTACCACTGTGCAGAGTCTTCAAAATGATACTGCTTGTCAAACCACCCAGAAGTGTCTGTTAGGCACCAAGAGGCATGTACAAATAAAGATGCTTCCTAATTAGTGAAGCAAAAGACACACAATCAAGAGACCTGGTTTACATCCATCATCCTTTTGCTCACTATGCCACCCCAGTTAAGACCTGGCAGTTTATAAATCAGTCTTGACCCTTTGCCTCATGGGAACAGTCCAGCCCGAACTGCTAAGCCAGGACCTCCCTGGACCGGAAACAAACATCCTAGGACCGGTTTCAAGATTTCACCCCTAATAAGCGAGGATAGCTTGAATCCAGTGGCTCAGTGAGCCTGGAACCCACGTCTGGGCATTCCCGGCGCACTCAGGGCGAGGAAGCAAAAGACACACAATTGATGGACAGAATGCAGAACAAATCAAAACATTCACCCCAAGTCATGGGATCTGGGTTAAATCCATCATTCTTTTGCTCACTAACCCCGAAACCGGTCCTAGGATGCTGGTTTTCAGTCCAATGAGGACATGGCCTGGCAGTTCGGGCTGGACATTTCCCACTGGGGCCAGGGTCATGACTGGGTCCAAACTGGAATTACATGGGGAGCACAAAAACGATGGATTTAGGTCCAGATCTCTGTACTGGGGTGAATGTATGACATTGTTCTGCATTCTGTCCATCAATTGTTCTGATTGCATGTGTCACCCCGAGTTGGACGGGTATGCCCAGACGTGGGTCCCCGTGCTCTCCATGCCACTGGAATCAAGCTATCCTGGCTGATGAGGGTTGAAACCCCGAAACCGGTCCTAGGATGCTTGTTTCCAGTCCAGAGAGGACCTGGTCTGGCAGTTCGGGCTGGACTGTTCCCACTGGGCGCAGGGTCAAGACTGATTTGCATATGGCTGGGTTCAAAATGGAACAGCTTGAGGAGCAAAAAAACGATGGATTTAGGCCCAGATCTCTGTACTGGGGTGAATGTATAACATTGTTCTGCATTCTGCCCATCAATTGTTCTTTTTGCATGTGTCACCCGAGTGGGAAGGGCATGCCCAGACGTGGGTCCGGTGCTCTCCATGCCACTGGAATCAAGCTATCCTGGCTGATGAGGGGTGAAACCCCAAAACCGGTCCTAGGATGCCTGTTTCCAGTCCAGTGAGGACCTGGCCTGGCAGTTCGGGCTAGACTGTTCCCATTGGGTACAGGTTCAAGACTGATTTGCATATGGCTGGGTTCAAACTGGAATGGCATGGGGAGCAAAAAGACGATGGATTTAGGCCCAGATCTCTGTACTGGGGTGAATGTATGACACTGTTCTGCATTATGTCCATCAATTTTTCTTTTTGCATCCTATTTAGTGAAGACACAACATTTAGGGCAATTAGAATACATCAACAACTTAAACAGGGAACAAAGTTTATTACTAATCTCAAACGTCTGGGCCAAATACATGTGCCTTGTAAGATTTAAAGGGACAAATAATATAGTCTCTAGTCGGTTCTATTACAGAATATCGCTCTCTGTCCCTTAGGAATGACACGTTAAGCTAAAGCCCACTTTTTTTATTGCTTTCTTACAGACATATCAATTTAACATATTTTGGCAACATTACACTGTGCAGTAACATCCCAAATGTACACCTTTATCTAAAACAGTAAACAGCTAATACAGGTATTGCCAAGTTTCAATCCGAAGGGTGACTTCACCGCTAACATCACATGCATTAGATACGACTGAAACAGGTACATGATTACAGTATCTGGGGGTACACACTGGGACCTGATGAGCCTTGTTGGGCATTACCTGAATACCAATAAACATTCAACAATATCGTTTTGGCACAGACGTACATAAACATGTATGAGTAGCTTCTGCAAGGCTGCGCGGATTTAGAAGTGTGTATCAGAATAGCAGATGGAGATAAATTGACGATTGACAGTCTGAGGGTAATGTGGATACTACAGGCATTAATGCATCTCTTTCTTTGAGCCAGGTCACAAATGGCTCTCAAATATATTTCGGGCTGGATGCTGTGAACATGAGGTCCCATAGCGCAGCTATTAGTTCCTGGCAATTAGCAATATCCTGCACCCAATTGGTTGTTTTGGGGACCATAGGGACACCCCAGTATATGGCAAGTCTGTGTTTAGCAAGTAGCTAAATTCTCACCTTGTTAACCAATCTCACTTTTAGGTTTAAATCTTTTTATTGATATGGAGCAACACAAATAAAAGGTGCATAATAAGCGAGCCACACAGGGCTCGACAGATCCAGTTGTAAATGGGTTAAGGTATTTCAGCTCCACTTAAAAAAAAAACTACACCCCCCCCCCCCCCCCCCCCCCCAGATAAAGGGGAAAAAAGAAGAAATGAAAAAGAAGAAATGAAAAAAAAGGAAAAGGGGAGGGAAACCACTCTTCACCCTCTCGGGATCACGGTCTCTAAATTGCATAACATGGGACGGTGTGTTCTAGGTGGGACTGAGATACGTCATGCATGGGGGGCCGGAGTAGTGAGGTGCAATAGCCAATCTCACTTTTAAACATGCAATCTCACTTTGTAAGATGCAAAAGATTCTCTGCATGAATGCCAATCACCACTCATAACGCATGGACTGGGCTGTGTCCGGTTCTTACACTACCGGAAATTAGCACGTCTATTCACACTGCATCACACGTTGCCTTTGATATTAAAGTTAAGCAGCACCATAAATGAGAACACTGTTACCCACTATCATGGAGAAGGGGTCGAGCACACAATATATGAGGAGGATCAGACTACTGTAATAGATTCACTCACAGGTGCAACAGGGGACTTTTTCTGTTCAGTGCGGTACCCATAAAAGGGGCTGCCCAACTCAAACATTGCCAGAAATCAATGTAAAAGAGCGCAGCCAGGTTGGACATTCCAAGATGGGAGCACAACTACTCCCTTAGCCTGGCAGACTCTTTAAACAAAAGAAGAGAAATGCAGTGGGAACAAGAGTGGCATGCGATAGGAACCTAGTTTTGTGGCTAACCTTGAAAAAAGCTTCCTAAACCACAAGAAGCAACACTAGATAAAGCTGCATATTAACAAATGCTTGTGCGGGACACGCTTTTAGCACAACTACGGAATAGAATCTGGTGATTTTCCGTCAAGTAGTTACTAATGGAATCACTCACAAAAGACCATAGACTAACAACCCATTGCACTTTAAGCAGCATTCCAACAATAAGCCAGACAAACAAATGGAATTTACACATCATCTGCAAAAATCTAGAGCAAGCCTTACAAAATACAAAGAAAAATCAAATCAAATCAACTTTATTCGATTAGTTAAAATCATAAAAGCAATCACATAACATTATTCATGAATTAAAAAAGACAATTCATATGTTAAAAAGGTAAAAGTCAATTCATCTTCATAAATGTGCAGTTAAAAATAATTAAGATGATAAAAAGACACCATGTACAAATGGATACAAAAATGAATTAGGATGAAATCACAGCTCAAGAATGTCCACCGCCCCACTTTTTGCCTACAAAGAAATGTAACAATAAAGAAAGTGCAAGGGTCTGATGTACTATCGAGAAGTAGCACAGCATAGCACCATTTCCAAAAATCTACAGCCAATTATCAGCCTGTTCATTATTATCTTCAAAGAGTCACCAAATCTGGCACGTTAGAAGCAACCTCAAATAGCAACAAGAAAGGACGCAGGCAATCCGACACATACCCTTGCAATATGAAACGACTACATTTTCACTCACACGTAGACAAATTTAGATTACTACACACAGAGATGGAGTACCTTTGCCAAGTGGAAGTGACCTGCCTCAACGAGCACCACCAAAACCCAGGAAGACTAGAAGGACTTCTGCGGAACAATGACTTCCCCAGAAACAGGAGGTTGCGCCAGCCAGCTGCCCAGGCAAAGGAGTATGACGACACCTGAACCCAGAATAGACTCTCTCTGCCTTCAAACATGGAGAAGTGCACGTCTGCTCAGTCTCAGACATTCCCTACACCCGTAAGGTGCACATACCTACCTCTTCAAGTGTGCCAGGATGTCATAAGAAATGCCACTTTTTATCCTTGGCAGTAGCTGGAAAAAGCTGTGCCGATTTCATAAATATTAAAATTCTCTTTCTAGCCATAAGATTCTAGGGATATGCATTTTTAACCCCTCAATCCTAAACCCTTGAGGAGGTCAGCAGTCCATCGGCCACAGGACATCCAGTGCCGACGGTGGGTGCCCGCAGCCAAAAAATCTCTACCATAACGGTGGGTTCTGAGATACAGGGCAGCAGCTGCCTAACCACCAAAGGACATCCAGGGTGTAACAGAATCCAGTCAGCCACTGTCCCACCACTAGACTGTGACGATTAGACTCTGATTTTGGGTCACGCCCATTTGACACCCTAATAAGAAAACGTTGTATCTACTAGGAAAGGGGGACATTTAATATTTTGGGTACTGGGTCTTTTGGACATTGTCAAGTATCTTTGGGATTTTGCAGCAGGAGCGTTCATGGGCACATTCCAGCTCTGAGACTGAAAACCACTGCATACCAAAACTAGCAGGAACATTAGCTTTGGAATGAAATCTAAAAAATGATTTCAAGAACTTTAAGATGGAATACTTTTAAATGGACCTAGCTGCTGCTAAACCCTCCCCTCACGTAGAGCAAACAAGTGCCACACCTCTTTAGAGTCAGTTTCCTGGCCCAGAAAATGCTGGGCACTTTTGTTTTTATGAATTCAGAGAGACAATTCTAGTGGACAACCCCTGGCTTCAAAAAGCAGAAAGGATATGTTGGCAGTTGGATGTTAGATCTCTGTGTCAACTGAATTTAAGTTAAAGAAGCGAGCTTCACTTACCATTCCAGTGAGTAACTCGTACAGCAGTGCCCCAAAGCTCCACCAATCACAGGCCTCCGTCACTTCTGTGATCCCACGCACCTCTGTGGACAAGAACAACTGGGTTTAGGTGGAACAACTGTTGGGAGCGATCCTAGGCAGAACCAATCACACTCTGTGAGACACAGCAGAATGAGTGAAGTCATACTAGGGCAAGCTGCCCGCCAGCAGTGGAATGCTCTTCATGAGCATAGCATATGTTTAAACCACATGGGTCGAACCTAATTCTTTAATACTCTCTTCGTCTAGTTGGCCGTTTAACAGCAAAGCAAGGCTACTCCATGTACTAGAAAATCAAGAAGTTTGGTAATAGACTCAACCACAGACACGTTGCCTTCAATGAGCAGCATGCATTACAATTTATCGAGCATCGATACCCTTTTATAGATTATTAAGCTGAAGAACCTAATGTAGAACAATCAAACAAGCTACTTGCCTTCGCTAAGGATATTTCTACCAGTAATATTGTTATTAATGGCAAGTAACTTTTTCTTCTCATGGATACCTATACCTGAACTTCTAGAGTCCAAAAGCAATTCCCTCTAGGATATAGGATTGAGTAGAGCAGATAGAACATAGAAAGTCAAGCAACACAACTCTGTCAAGGTATGCATCTCTTCGTGCCTGAGCTCTATGGCACCGGTGCTTTACAAAAGTAAGCAAGGATGACCAAGTAGCCGCCTCAAACAACAAATCTTTAGGTTACGGGTAACAACATGAGACAGAGCTAGGTCACAGTATTGCTCTTAGCGTGCAATTCCAACAAAGAGCTGTTCAGCCATTCTGTTTGGTCTTCTGTGGTCCTTTTACTTGATGAGCAGAGAAATGACTATCCTTCACCCCTGGATCATAAGGAGGTAGGGTTAGCACCCTGGGGATCATATTGGTGTGAGTCCTGATGAAAGCCGGAGTAGCACATTTGGCCGGCTGAAATATGTCGAAGGTTTTGCAGAGTGGAGGGACTGACGTATCATTATAAGCTCCCCAGTCCATCATCCACTTGTCCTGTTGTGATCATATTTTACTCTGGACAGGGTACCCAGTATTAAAATTATAATAGGGACTCCCTGAAACCAGTTTTAATCACGTTTTCTGCACATAGTTTCACCTGTGATCCCACATCATTGTCAATTGTGTGTTGTATTGTCTTCCCCCTCCCTATTGCTCCACCTCCTGCGTTGGTCTGTGCAGAGGTGTGTTAGCAGCCCTATGATGAAGCATGACACAGCTTGCTGTGTGTGAAGGAAGTTTTAATACAAGTGTGCTTCCCCCACATGTACTGACAGCTATCAGAAATGTAAAGTCCATCTTCTAGGTTGTGTTTCAGATACTTGTGTAGGAGGTCGGAGTGGGACTATTTCCTCTTACCCCTCAATCCGTTTGTGTTCCCCCTGGCACACCCAGCAATGAATCGTATCCTACGTGGTGGTGAACTAGAAGACTCTCTACCCATCATACACTGGTGGTACGGATGATCAGGCTGAGAAGTTCCGAACCAGCAGATGGTGGAGATTACAGATTCTGCTGCTGGAATCTGTTAGGCCCTCGTTTGCCCTAAAGGACTGTTATAGCTGTTACAGAAGGGCAGGACTTGCTGGAAAAGTTGTCCTATAGAGAAGCTCTGGTTTCGACTGTGCTATTGGTGGAATTGATTTTCTGTGCAGGCTAGGCCCAGAAAGTACACTAAAGTCAAACTGTCATTAAAGCATTCCAGGGAGATGTCGGCCTTCCTTAAGAAGGGTCACTTGTCCTCAAAGGGCATGTCCCCATAAAGGATGCCTTTACATATTTCAAGAAATTAATGGCCCGCATCAGCTGTGTCAGCACAAGGCCACTGCTAGGGCCATGGACAGGCCACCATGTCAGCTGAATCTAGACCGCACTACAAGATCTCTCTGGAGGTGCCCAAACCATCCCGAATCGAGTGCATAAAAGGGTCTTTCAAGTGTTCACGAAGGCTGATCACAAACATTTTTGCCAATCCGCACAAGGTGTGGGCATTAGCCAAAAGGACACGTGCTGTTGCCAGTGTGCAGGGCTAGGCTGCCTAAAGCAAAACCTTTTCTGGCTATAGAGTCAAACATTTAGATTTTTTGGGAAGATTAGACGTGAACCATCAGACTGTCTAGTGAAGGATTATATGCAATAGTGTTAGTTAGAAGGCACAGGGATTCGGGCGCTGTGCCAGGCCTTTAACAGGGTTTCTACTAGGCAGCTAGAACACATTTCAAGAGCACCACATTGAAAGGCAGTTCAGCTTCTGAAACAACTGAAGATAAGTGGATAATTTTAGTTAGATATCAGACTATGTTACAACTGTGGGCAAGGATAACTCCAGTGCTTCTGCTGTGTTACGTACCACTGAGGTAAATAGAATTTTTCTAAAGGAGGGCCTGGGAGTAAGGAATGTCTCCTTCCGAAGATATGTCCAGGCCAATGCATTTTGTAGATCTAAGGAGAGGACAACATCTGTATTGAAATGCGGGAGAAAGTGATCAGCCTGTATGTTTTCTACCTGTCTGTGCCAAGAACCTTGATTGAGCATTCCTAGGGGATCAGAATCTGATCTGAAATGTTCTGCACCCCGGCGAATCTCTGCGCCCTAGGGCAAATTCTGCCAAGGAGACGTCATCAAAAGAAAAATACGCTTTTATGTGGCCACAAGGATTTCAAGCATCTCAAAGGTCACGAATGGAGAAGGTAGGGGCTTCCTTGTAGACAGCACCATGGCCAAAGTATGTGGAGTTACAGAGGCTGGTGAGTTTGCAGCCAGCTAAACCCCTAAACCCACAGGAACGAGCCCACCCTTGACGAGTTGCCCAGAGGACAGCAGAGCCATCTTGAAAAATAAACAACATGGACTCCCGAAAGGTCTGTCCTTCAGATGGATCAGCACACGAGTGTGGATAAAACACCAGTTTCATTTTTATAAGGAAATAACAGGTTCCCACGACAAAGAAGAGCCTAAAATTGGGGAATGGCAGCAAGTCTCCAAATGGCCAGAAATAGCTTGATCTCCAGCTCCCCAATGGCCTTCGGGTGCATTGAAGAACAAGAATAAGACTAAAAGGCCAAGCAGGCGTGGTCGGATCCAAGGCACCAAACATGTAGTTCATGTAGAGCTGATCCAATAAGGACATCTTATGGAACCTTCAACCGTACTTGACCACTGAAACCTAAGGAGGAAACATTTGACCAAGTTACTATCAGTTGTGGAGGAATAGTGCCAGTGCGACAATAAGGAGAGCTATCATGTGCTGAAAAACATCCAAAAAAGTCTCAGCTGAAGTTGCATGATGCCACCTGGTGGTGCAGGAGCTACTGCTAGGGAACATATTTCTGGATCCAGCCCGTCACCCGGAAGATATTCATCAGGAGAGTAATCAGTGGGAAAAAGTAGCCTTGAGATTAATAGTAATTTGTACCTGAATGTACGTTAATAAATATTTTAAGACAATACAATACCTGTCTTTTAGAACAAACTTGGATAATGATTTAATCAACCTCAAAGTTCTAGCCAAAATGAGAAAACAGAGCTGCAGTCTATGTTTTTGAGAGAGGGGGACATGCGGTCACCCATACTCATAAAACACCCAATAGGATTTAGAGATACAGCTGGTTAACCAGACTAAACTAAATTCCTCTTCCTCCTCCCCTTTCTCTCTTCTTCCTCTGGGAGTGACAGTATTCTCCCCCTTATCCTCCGCGCCCCAGCAGCCAAAACTCCCCTCGGTTGTACAGGTAGGCAGACGGTGGGAGTAAAGGGAGGTGGAAACGCCACCTCTTCTACCACAGTTGAATTAGTCACTTGACAGGAGTGCATGACAGTACAGGAAACTTCGGCATGGCTGTACTATTCTAAGGTGCCCCTGACCAAGGCATCACTATGCAAGGCACCATTGAGAAGGTTCGCATAATGTGACACTTGGAAAGGTCTGCATCGCTGGCTGGGTGTAGGAAACTAGGTTTTTGTTGCAGGAGTCACGCCCACTTTTTGCTTGGTATTTGATGCAACTTTGACTTGAATGCAGTGGGTTCCTGCTAACCAGGTCTCCAGTACCAGTGGTCTTTCCCAAAAACAAGGTAACTGGTAAATTGGGCCTGACTGGCCAGGTCTTTAGTACATCTGCAAGTCCCTAGTAAGTGGTACCCCTGCTGCCAAGGGCATGGGTACTAAACTGGGTCCTTTAGAGCTGCAGCATATCATGTGCCACTCAACGGGACACCGTACCAAACGCAGGCAGACTGCCAATGCAAGCTGAGTGACAAGGTTCTCTAAAAAGTAAAAACACAACATGGCACACACCCTGTGTGCCGTGTCCCTGAACACTGCATGTAATATTTGCACGTCACCACTACAGCAGGCCTTACAGCCCTAAGGCAGGGTGCATTATTTAACATATGAGGACATAGCTGCATGAGTAGATATGCCTCTGTGCTGGCAGGTTCAATTACTGGCAGTACAAATGTCAGGTATGTACTGGGCACTGGTCAAAACGAGTTTCCCAGTTACATAATGGCTTCACTGAAACCTATAGCTTGTGGTATCAAACACCTCGTATTAATACATCCACACTGATATCAGTGATGGATTTATAAGTACCTGCACCCAGAGGGTACCTTAGATTTAACCCCTGAACACCTACTGACCTCTAGTGCATTGGCTGACTGGTCCTGTCAAGTCCGCCACCACAAACACATTTCTGAACCCCTGTAGGTGAGAGTCCACGCTCTAGGAGGTCGAAAACAATGCCTGCTGTGGCAGATGTTAGCACCTCCTCCATGCAGGATGAATAGTAATCAGCATATCAAGGCAAGAGGCTTCAAAGGCAGCCATCGCCTTTGATAAGCAACCCTAGCTTTTCTCAGACAAGGGAATGGTCACCCCCTGCCCAGGGCGCAATTGGCACCAGGATAGGGGGGGAAATTAGCTAGCCAGGAAGTGTGTTAACCCTCAGGCTAGTACCATCCCTTAGGAGAGCTACCTAAAGTGAACATGACTAGGACAATTTCACCATCTTGATTTTTGGTGGAATTAGGTCCTTTGGGTCAGGGCTATGTGTTTGTAGTCACCCTAAAGATGAGTAGTCCACTGGCTACTACCTGACACTCCCTGTAACGCCCCTAAATACAGTATTTAGTAGAAACCCCTGGTGTCAGGACTACATAGTTGATGGACACAAAGAAGGAGTGAACAAAGAAGATTGCTGACACGGAAACAGAGGAGCCAGTACCGACTTGGTGCCAACCCTTCCAGCCTACCTGCTGCTCCTGGCCCTTTTGGAGAAACTGACTCGTTCTGCGCTGTGCAGACCCCAAGAAACCCAGAGGGCTGCCAGTGCTTCGAAAATCGCCAGGGAAATCCCTTGGAGTAGAGGAGCTACTCCCCTGCAGCCGCAGGCACCAAAGAAACAGGGTCCGATTCACCTTCCTGTTGCCTACCGGGACTACCAACACTGCAGCCGCCCTGGAAGGGGTTGCCGTGTTCCCACAGGTCACATCCGTCCTCCATCCAAGTGTGGGGATGCCAGGACCGACCAGAACTGTTCAGTACTAATACCTGGGGAACCAGACCCCTTGCAACAACTGAGGCTTGTTGAGTCCAGCCCAGACACAAACACCAAGGAAGAGTGACCTGAACATTGAGGGTCTTCAGGGACAGCGAGACCCACTTCGAGAGTGGCCCATCTGACTGAGGGAGCCTCCGACCGCAGTCACTCAACACCTCAAAGTACCTCTGTACCTGCGCACCAAAACCAGAGTCTGAGGGAGGGGACTGTGCCAACGGGGTCCTGAGACCCTCAAAGGCTGAGCCCACCCTTGGGTTTGCCTACACTGGACTACCAGTGACCACCTGTAGCCTCTCTGTGCAAGCCCCCTCAACCGCGAGTGTCTCCTGCAGCACAAACCCGACTCCTAAAAACACCACTGCACTCGAGACCCACAGCCTGAGGAGAAGAGGACCAACTGTGTCCCTACGTGTCTGAGCATCTCGAGGACTAAGCCCCCTGTGGGCTCTTTCTATTTGGACCTTTGTGCTCTTTCTATCTCGACTAGTGGTGAGCGAGCAGTACGAGCAGAGCAGAGCAGAGCAGAGCAAGCCCAGCAGACCGCCCGACCAACTGATCGCCGGCCCGCCCGATCGCTGGAGTGCCTGCTGGAGTGCCCGCTGGGGAGTGCCTTGATTCGGTGAGGAGTCAGCGAGTTTTTGGGAGGCCAGGCCACTGAAACGCGGCTGGGTCAGGCAACTGAAAACGCGGCTTGGCCAGGCTGAGCTTCATCGTGGAGCCCTGCGACACCCAGGACACCCTGAACGCGGCGGAGAACCACAGACCGCCATCCCGCAGCTTCACAGCGCGGGTTTATCTGAGCACTGTGGTGCGGCGGAGGGAGCTGGGCGTCTCGTAGTGCAACCGGGAACTGCCTGAGATCGAGCCCATTACCGCATATGGAGGGGCGGTCCATTGGCTCTCTCGGTGAAGGAGTGACGGAGGGGCAGTAGAGCAGCATCGGTGGAGTATTTGTTTTTGGCTGGGGCTGGGGCTGGAATCCTTGCACCATCCTCATTCTTTTTTTTCAAGCTGCAGGACCTCTTTGCATCATCTTCAAACCGTCTGTGACTGGAGCCAGTTCAGAGTTTGGTCAGGTTGGAGGGAAGGGCGAGAGGTTGGAGCCCCAGAGACAAGGGGTGAGTCGGGGGAAATTGTTTCAAGTATCTATGCGGATTCCTCTGTTGATTTGAGTCGTGCCTGTAAAAAACCTCACCGCTATTATAACCTCCAAATCTCTGTTGCCTTTATTAAACTATTTCTTCCCCATTGTGGGACAACAGCCTCATTAGCAATTCGCCACCGGTCGCTTGTTCTTTTATGCTCCCCTATATTGGACAGGACCTGCATATACTACAATTACTGTCGCCAAATTCAGACTTTGCACCCTTTTCAAGCTTAAAGCCTATGCACTTGCTTGACATCCATTGCGCAGAACAAACATGCGGACAAGGAACTCGGGACTTATTCAATCTCAGCCCAATCATCGCCCTCATAAGTCCGCAAGACAACAAAAATCGAAGATGCTATACCCAGTGGGTAAAGACAACACAAGGCACAAAACGACCACACAGGACAGGACCCCACAGGATGGGAAACAATTGGGAGAAGAGCTAATAAATTCCCCCCCAGTTTCCAGGTTAGTTCCTGGGACGGAAATCAAAAATACAACCACAATTATAAAAGGGGCCACATGTATAACAGGAAACCTGAGTATTCATGTTGAAACGGACAATAGCAACCAAAATAGGAACTCAAATAGTAACAGTATCAGCGCTTCCAGCAGCAACAGTCCCAATGGCAATAATGATAACAGGAATTACTTAAAAAAATGCCCAAAACAAGGTAAATCCATTGTCTATGGAAAACCAATTGACATATATTCCGATGCAACTAGGCCGACACCTATGGATCTAACGTTAACAAACCACCATGCACTGCTAAATCTGAACCTTTGAATCAAAAAATGTTATCGGCTGTTCCCCTCTCGGCAAAAGTTTTGATTGTGAAGGGCAACAAAATACAAGCTGAAGAACACTTAATCGACTATAACCAGTCCAGAGCTAATTATTCAGGAATCAATACATTGGGGCCTATAAATTCGCCTAATGATTTCCCAGAGGTGCAACTTACTTCTGCTTTTTAGGGGAGTGAAATAAACAAGGAATTTTACACCGTAGTAGAACATACCGTGAACATCAAGGATAATTGCGTACTCTTGGAACCCCAGCTGGGATCTTTGACTGCTCCGTTTGTGCCCAACAAACTGGAGGATGACGACGTGGCCCTCCTACCAAAAAAAAGTACTGATTCAGATCTGGATCAGGATCAAAGTTTAACAAACGCAAACGAACCTCTGCCGTTCACCTTCCACAAAACAAACTTGGAAGCCACTTTGGCACCACAAAGGATAGAAAACCATCTTGCACTAATCAATGAGGCCCTGATTTCAATGGGAAATGCAGCAATAATGCATGCGGATAAACTAGATATTCAAATAAACATACTGCAATCCGTAGCAAGCCTGATTGCCGGAGTGGATCTAAAATTGGAACACTTAAACTCCTTGATACGTGGAGCACAGGCGGATACAAAGGTAATGATAAAACCTAATGACTGCGGGTGCTCTACGATACTGCAGTCTCTGGGAAAACTCCCGGAGATAATGAGCACATTAGTCACGGACCTTAAGCTTGAGGCAAATAGAAGGATGAGCAACACAATAAGCTCCTCTCCTCAAAATCCAATACAGAGAGTAAATGCAAAATTCATACACAAAGAGAAAAATATGACAATAGCCACGCACTCACCTTCAAGGCTAAAGGGAGATCCAGCCAATAAAATAATTGACTCTCACTCTATTCTGGACTCACATCAATGCTCACTGGGCAACCAGGATGGCACAGTGAAAACTCAGGACACCCCCAGCAACGAGAGTAAGGATTTCAAAGGCCCTTTGAGCCCCAATATATTGGCTCTAAATTCAAATTAACAGACAATACCACAACTTTGCCAAGCAATCAATAAAAGTCCTGGCAAACTGGACGAACCCTCTCCCTTAGTGTCAGAAACTGTATCAAGGAAAAATAAGAAAAAACTGAAAAAGTTAAATAAAACAAAAAACGAAAAAAGTTACATAAAAGGGAAAATTGAGCATTGGTTTCCACCAGCAAATCAGCCCAATAAAGATAGTAGGAGTGAGAATCAGCAGGGCAGTGATCAAACCACTACAGATCAATATAGAGATAAACAAATAAATGGAATTGCCACTACTGCAATATCTCCTAAGAGCCTCTCATGCCTTTTAAATGCAAACTCTATTAAAGTTTCGACTGAAAGATCTTCTACGCCCAACGCGATAACTCCGCAGGGAACCTAGGTGTGCAACTCGAAACACCTATGGCCCCTTCCAATGCACTTAATCCCTTCCAGTCGTCTGCACGCGACCTTGAAAACTCTAAAGTATTGCTATATCCTGAATACATTTCGCAAGGGAGCTGGGACATCCTCAATAGAGGGAACCTCTTGAAACTCTGCGAAAGCATTCCAGGCCTGGAGAATATAAAATCAACAGACATTGAGAGGGTGGCTTTCTCGGGTCCAGGGCCCAGCGAACAAAACGAAACGACCGAGATAACCTTCTCTAACCTGACTATGGCAAAGGCATTGAAAGGATATAAAACACAACTGGACAATTGGGGCATAAAAAATCAAGTTTCCCCTTCCCACAAAATATCCAGAGATCCTGAAAAACAAAGGGCCAAATTACCAACAGGGGGATGAAGATTTGAAGGGACAGAAAAGTAAGAACATCAATTACCTAACTTCACCTGCCACGAGTCCATTTTACACAGGTGGTACACAAGCAATGCAGCTGAGTAGCAATCTAATCCAAATTTCCAAACAAACAGAAGGAGGCAACCGCTCCTGTTGAATTATGGGAGGGAGTAGCAAAGACTGATCTTGGCTCCCCCAGGCCTTAAATTCTTCTTCCTAATATTAACACTGGCTATTACTCTAGCAACCATTTGAAACCAATAAAGATTATCACGGACTACACCCAGCATAATAGCTCTACTATGAGTAATATTAAGATCGGCCACGTGTCAGGCAACCATCCAGCACCAACAAATAGCTCCTCTGTGAATAACCAAGCCATCAATGTATTGTCTTGGAATGTTGCTGGGAAACAAAGTTTTGCAAAGCCCAGGAGCAGTTGCACTTCTGGCGTGAGCGGATATAATCTGTGTACAGGAAACATGGGCTACTGCTTCCACACCTATAGAGAATTACGCCGAATATTTTAAACCTGCAAAGAAGGCCAACATTTTCGGGAGACCGTCAGGGGGTATTTCAACTTATGTCAAGCATGCATTGAAACTTAACTTTTTAACAATACAGAACACCTCAGACATGTTCTTGGCCGGAATTTTGAAAGGCCTTATTTCGATTGATGGCCCGACTTCAATACTTCTCATTAACGTTTATTATAACCGCCATGGGCCGGACTCAAATGACAAACTGAGCCATCTATTAAATGAGATTGAATCTCCGTTAGTACGGTATTTTGGGCGATTTCAACATGCACGACTTAGGGCAAACAATTGACGAAAACCATCATAATGGAAGTACCAGAAGATGCAATGCCCTAATGCGGGTCTATAAATTGGCAACAACACACTGTCTAAATACAAAAAACAACCCCACAGCATTGATGCCCTCAACCTATAACAACCAGACAACAATTGACTACATTCTTCTAAGTGAACGTTTACAAAATTCCATGTCACATTATAATGTTCATCCCTGGACTGAAAGTGACCACGATGTCCTTACATTAGAGCCGTCCATTAATGTGAAAACACGGCATACTCTCTATTGCATTGGAGCTACAAGGGGAGATGAGTTACACAAACTCCTTAGAAGAATCTAATGCGGACCGTTGCCGACCCATAAGTTTGTCTCATGGAAATCAACCTGGAAAGGCTGGCAGACCGGCTGCAACGACCAAGGCAGAATTGGAGAATGGAGCTCACACGCATATGACTTAGCTCACCAAATTTGAGCGAGCGACAATCGAAGATCTTATGCTAACTCCACTTACAAACTGGGATTCCAACCAGCAATTAAGAAATGCTCAAAAGAACTTAACTCTAAACGTAGAGTCTATCGAGCAACCAGATCACTAACTGCAAAAAATGAACTAAAAGAAGCGGCAAAGATTCATGCGACAGTGGTCTGGCAAGTGAAACGTGAAGTAACAGAGCAAAAATGGTTGAAGATCTTCGGGCTGCTTGCCCCCAGTAAGACCCAAGAGTTTTGGCAATATATAAATAAGGTAACCCACGGAACTTCAAATAGATAGAACCCACTGGATGCAAGCACAAAGTCAGCTCATGTAAAAACTCTCTATACCAGCGATTCAAAGAAAAACTCAACCAAAAGAGCACTTTTTGAAGAATATTCAGAGGAGGCAGACCCGGAAGCTGAGATCGGCCCTGGACCAGGGTTCAATTCCCCGCCTCGGCGGGTCTTGGGCTCAAAAATTCCACGGACTCGATAATTCTCGCTCCGGTGCCTTCTCGACTCACGGGTTCACACTCTGCGACTCTGGGCAATAGCTTGCTTAATCTCCACAACGGCCCCTCGCGGCGGGATGCCTGGCTTTCACCTTGTGGATACCCTGCCGGGGTTATCTCACAGGGGAATACCAGGACGGGTTCCCTAAGCTAGCGCCGGGAAACCCTTTGTGGGTAGCTGTGCGCTATATAAGCTCAAATACATACAGGAAGAATCGACTGAGCCCAATGCCTTCGTAGCGAACACCACCTTTGCTGAAAGAAAGGTACTAAGAGCAATTTTGAAAAAAAATATGCCATAATGGGGCCCCGGGACCAAATGGTCTGCCTGGCTCCCTTTTTAGGGAGGACATCAATTTTTGGGCTGAGAACTAGGGTCAGCTATATGCGGAGTGAAGGCTCCTGGCGGACGTCCTAGACTCTTGGAGGGGATCCCTATTATATCCAATCTATAAAAAAGGGCCAAGCTCAGACCCTAAGAACTACCGTATGATTGCCTTACTCGATGTGGAGGGCAAGGCTTATGCAAGCACTCTTCTTATGGAATTAGCAGACTGGGTCAGCAAGGAGAATTTGCTTCCTTTTTATCAGACAGGGTTCCGTTCAGGAGGCTCTACCTTAAATAGCATCATAGCCCTGTCATATTTAGTACACCAATCAAAGGCTCGGGACGATCAACTGCTCTTTGCCTGCTTTATCGATTACACAGCAGCCTTTGGTGAGGTAGACCGAAACATTCTTTGGAAGAAACTGGCCTGCTGGAATATCTGCCCAAAACTATTACAAGCCATCAGATCACTGTATACTAAAACGTGGGTAAGAGTGAAACTCTCGTGTGAATCAGCCACAGAAAAAATCAACACAGACCACGGGCTAAAGCAGGGCTGTGTCCTTGCCCCGCTCCTTTTTAATTTATATACAGCAGATCTGGGCAATGCATTGAATGGAGCAACCCTGGCAACTCCAAGGATTGGGGGAATTAGAATCCAATTGATTCAGTATGCTGACGACCTGATCCTTTTGGACCACCCCAAAGTTGGCCTTCAAAAAGGATTAACAGCCCTAGAAGAGTACAATGCCAAAAATAAGCTGGTTGCAAATCAAACGAAATCTAAGATAGTGATTTTTGGCCGTTACCTGAAAAAGAAACTAATAAAATGGAGACTGGGATCATGAGTATTATCCAGCACACAATCGTATAATTATCTCGGTGTATGGCTTAGTGAAACAGGATGGCAACAGGTCCATCGACTCAAGCTCCAGCAGAAAGGCTAAATGGTTACTTATGCATCTGCAAACTCAATGCCACTTTGGAAAGTCCAACCACTACGGCCATCCAACGTGTTCTGATGGCAAAATGACTACCTTCCCTCAACTATGCCATACAGGCGTTCCCAGGCAAATTGGCGCAAGGCCTTGAAAAAATCAACTGTGCAGCTTATAAAAAGCTATTTTGCCTTCCGTCATGCACAAGGAACACTTTAATTCGCTTGGAATTCAACCTTAACAGGCAATCTTTGGAAGAGCTGGCAAGTTTGGCAAAATACTTTTACTTAACCACTTTAGCACCAGAGAACTCAATGAAGTCTGTTATAAATAAAATATTTAAAAACCCGGGTAAACCGTGGTCAGCGGGCCTGGCTTCAGCCAAAGATCTTTTGAATCTAGCTACAGAGAACTGGGATACTAATATAATTAAATATACAACCATTAAAACTGCAATAAAAAAGGAAGTAAGATCTTGTTCTCGAAAACTGGACATTGAAGCTTTGACAGCCAAAGGCTTCCATGAGACCCACAGCTCTCCTTACATCTTACATGCCCATAAACCACATCTTGTACAGCCTTTGGGTAGGCAAGCCCTACAAAGGATTCTTGCAGCTAGATTGCATGTGCTTTCCCTAAAACAAAATAAGACCTGCGATTGCAGAGAATTCATCTAAAGCCCATCCTACTCCAACTGGGATTGCGGACGACAAAGGAGGCAGTCCTTCAGCTATACTTATTGGATACGGTGAAGCATATGGCCAACTTCGCCAAATTCATCTACCATGCTCGACTAGCTCTAATGGACAAATCAACGACAGTACAACATGACAGTTATCCGGAAGAAGGCCCTATGTAATCTGACCACCACTAGATGTAGACAAAGGAACAAAATTGACTGCACTTTCAAAAATGTAAAAAATATCAAAGGATGGTTTTATGCTTATCTCCTATATACATATTATTTTATTTAATTTTAAAATATCTCTTTTATATTGATTGTTCTCTTTTTGTATTGGTTTTTATTAATCACACAAATAAAAATATAATTCATTCATTCATTCCCTGTGGGCTCGCCCCTATTGGCCCCTCAGTCCCTACTTGCAGCCACTTTAAAAACAGACAGTTCTCTGTTGAAGAGAATGGGGCACCAGAATCTGAAACACACCTCTGCACCCATACACCATAGTGCCACCCAATGTGACCACTTAGTGTTGGCTTTGACCTTGCCCCCTACTCACCTTACGTCCAGGAGAAGGGTCCCGGAAGTCGATAATAAGTGCTCGAATGCAGTGTATGTTTTTCCCTCATAAGATAACATTACCGCTCCAGAAATCTACCAAGAGCGAACTTTTGACACCTGTAAAAATTAATAACTCTAAAAGTACTTACCTGATTCCAATGATCTTAGTATCTAAACTCTTATATAAAAATCTGTGCTATTTTCATAAAATGGTGTTGGATTTCTTTATTGAGTATGCATCTCATTTACTGCTTTGTGTTTGCAATAAATGCTTAGCACTATCCTCTGATGAGCCTAACTGCTCGCCCACACTACCACAAAATATAGCATTTTGGTCATAATTTGTGCCTCTGTCAACCAATTGGGGTTTGCCTGGACTCTGTACACAGTGTACCTTATTTTGTACCACTATATAAAGAGCCGACTTCCTACAATGGGCGCTTGGGAAGTACTGTACAGTGTATGGATCACTTGGGAAAGAGAGGCTTTATGCAAGAGACTGGTGATAAAGTGTATTGGGCACTTTGGCTTGGCCACACTGTATGAGGGACAAGGGCTGCTCTTTGTGAAGGCGAGTTGAATAGGACATTATATGAGGGATATCACAGTAGCATTTTGCCATATAAAACACTTAGTATACCAAATCATTCAAGAATACCAGGTTGGAGCCACAAGCCATTGGGCAGCAATCGCGCTATATAAATAACAATACAATACAATACACGTTCACTGGCTTGGCCAGACTGGTAAGTATTAAGAACACTGGCTACACTGGGTAATGGACACTTGGGAAGGGCTTCTGTGCTTCAGCGACAAGAAGTGGTGGTGCTCTACCCGGGTTGTGTATAGATGATAGCACAAAGGGCATCATTTTGAGTTTGGAGCAAACAAAAAAATTCTACAGTGTCTGAAATACGCTTGACTGTCTGGATTTCCTCAACTTTAAGGAACTATATTGTGGTTGCTTTTCACAAGGTGAAAACGAAATAGGAGGATTTTGAGTTCCTTCCAAACTCTACATGAGGCCCCTAATATTGAACAGTGCAGTGTGCTGGGTGTGGGATCCTCATCTAGTGACGTGTGAAGAGAAGAGAGCGAGACGGTTTTACTCAGTACAATGGACAGAAGGATGCTGGCGTTGTTCTTACCTGGGGCTGCGTACAGCTCTTCCAAAGCTCGGCTGCTGAACTGCGGTTCCACCTCGGGCCACTGACCAAAGTAAGTGAGACAAATGTGACCTAATATGAAGAAAGAAGGAGGGACCGAGAAAGACATGAAGAGTCAAGGAAAGAAAGATGAAAAGACCAATGGGGGAGAGTTTATGGATAGAAAGGGAGGGAGACAGAGTTGGATGGGAGATGATAGGGACGTTAAAAAGGGAGAGAAGATAGACAGATGTAAGTTAAAGTCAACTTACAGAAAACAACGTTCAACAAGGGCAGAAAATTCTAGGTGGGAACAAATGCTGCATCCCAGAAAATGCAGTGTGCCAGGAACTCCATCCCTCAATACAACATAGTAAACCTCCACGTGCAGTTATAACACAAGTTACATTATACAGAATGTGCCCATTGCCATATAAATACACAATTACATGGCACATCCCCAAACAGAACTTATCTGACACAAAGCATGAATAAGTACTTTTCAGAGGCCCCTTCAACATTATGCCACTCCTTGTATTCTGCTCCTGGAAAGTCTTGGTTCACCTCATCCTTAGGAGGCTCTAGAAATATGGATATTGTGACAGGAGAGCTATGTTCTATGTTAGATCACTTGAGTTGCATTGTTATGAGGCTTGGATGTCCTTCTAATGGATCGCATACTATATTAGTAAGTGATTGGGGATTTTCTAACACTTGGAGATCATTTACTCAGACGTACAGCATGCTTTACAAGTGCAGTTACTCATCCATTCAATCACTTATACCCACTATTAGAAAACTAATAATATAGTATGAGAAGACACAACCTTTTGGCACAGTGAGAAGCCAAGGCATTATCCTCGACTCAAACATAACTTGCCACATATGTATTGCATCTGTGGACAGCGCATCTCACAACTACTTCCTCAACTACTTCCTCCAACTCTCGACATGTTCTCCCATTCAGAACCTTCACAGGCCATCAGTAGAGGTGGGAACTCCCAGTTACACCACACAGACACCTCGTCCTGCCTAAACGTAAAATCTCCCAGCTGTAGCAGAAATCCACCGCAGTTAGAGAGTAGGAAATCCATCTTCCCTACACAGAGCTCAATCCACAATGAAGTGATGCATCACCAGAGACAGCTCTACAGTAGGATTACTATGGTGCACACATCCAGCGTGTCCACTCATGTTACTCTTTATGGCATATAAAAAAAGAAAATCAGCCCCAGCGGTGGCACTCCTTGACCCATCTCCAAGGGCCTTCCAGCATGGTCAATATAATGTAGTTGCAGAGAGTACACTCCGGCAATGACACTACTGGATGCCCAATTGTATATCCCCAGTTGCACCAAGGAGGGCCCATTAAGAAATGAGGAATTACTAGGGTAATCAACTATTCTGGGACAGATACCCACAGCGATTCCTCATTGTGGGACACATTTTCAACCAGTGTTTTCAGCTGCTCTGAGGAGCCAAAAACTCCAGCTGAAAGTTGAAAATTCATAAATATGCTGGGGATGTAAACTGTTGTCACCAGTCCCATTAAAATTCAGAGGACACTCGCAATAAGACCCTAAATATTACATAATTATATTAATCTCCCTAAAATTGACACGTGCGATACATCCCCCAAGTCTTTATTGACAACACCGCTATGCAGAGGCAGTGACACTATGTGGCACATATCGAGGACTACCTAGAGACCATGCAGGATATGCCCCTGATTCTGTCCCAGATGAGATCGTACAGGGATCATCTCCAAAGCCTGCACCATAAGTGTTACTGGATGTACCTCTGCTTCTCCACTGCTCAACTCTGTTACTGCCCCATGCATCCAGAGAGTCTGCTCCCAACAAAGAAATCACACTGTACATCCTCCAAGGCTGTCCCAGAAGTGACAATATGGCCACCCAAATGTTACTGATGCCATACATGTAAAATACAGAATGTTGGTCTCCCGCAGTCACACTAAGTACTGATCTGTGAACTTGCACCCAACAGCGACACATTATGGGACTCCCACAGATCCTGCCTTAAGCAGAATGAGTAAATGTTACATCCCTAGAGAATCCTCCAGGGAGCGACACCATACAGAAATTCTCCAAAGCCACTGGGGAATTAAATAGATTGGGACATGCCCAGATTCTGCCTCAGAACCTTCCTAAGGAGTTTCAGAGGTTCTTTCTCCATCCAAATGCCATATGTTCTGGCTATAATTTTAAGATGTTTCTAACTCATCCAATCCCCTACTGCAGAATGCAGTCTCTAGGTCATAAACAATGAAACTCAGACCTCAGTCCAACTAAAGCAGGTTCAGTGTCATCAGCAATGACTGGATGGGCTGAGCCGGGAGTAGTAGGCATTAAACATGATCGATGAAAGAGGAGCAATCGTCTGCCCCATAAGTGATGAGACAACATGAAATCTTAAAAGGTGGAAGTAAAAGAAGTAGATGTACTCAACTAGAAATTAATAAAACCAAGCTAGGAATGAGCCAAGAGAATGTGCTAAGATAATCTTTTCAATCAAGACACTCAGACTGATGGTGCCAAGTGCCCCCAAAAGGGTCTCACAATTCAAGGCTAACAACACAGCCTCCATTGACTGCTCAACAGAGATCATCTAAACAATAAAATAATAATGCCTCGGGATAGATAACCACGCTAAACTGTAAAATGAAGCGATACCTAAATTATCTCTTCCTTAACAACAGAGATCATATAGCACACTGTCACTGACTGTCTACCAAGTCGCCCTAAGGACTGCGCGCAGACGATACCTGTGACCCTGATAGAAGAAGCAAAAGTGTAGGAGAGGGGGATATCAGTCCTCTCTGCACAGTTGGTGATAAAGAAGCCTCCGGGTGATGGCTGTAGGTTGTCATAATCGGTTTTCCAATCTTTGCTGTTACTTTGTCAGTCAAACACTTGTCTACATCAGTGCAGATTCTAAACAGGCAAAACTTCACAGGACGTACAGATAGGACAGGACAACTCATATACGCATCTCTATGAAGAGCTATTGTCTGTGTGAGGAGGGATGTCTATAGACGCAGGGCTGTCTGTATGAAGGTCTCAGAAGAGGCTACTATGTTTGGCAGGAATTCTGGGTAATCTAGCCGTGTGACAAGGAATGGTCAGTGTCTGCAAACATGCCATTGAACTCTGGAACCTGGTCGACACATCCTCCCTAGACGTCGCCTTCCTGACAGAGACCTGGATGAACGCCTCCTCGGCACCCGACATCACCATAGCCATCCCGGACGGCTACAAGATCACCCGCAGGGACCGCACCAACGGAATAGGAGGTGGAATCGCCATCATCCACAAGAACACCCTCAGGGTCTCGACCAGCACAGACGACACCCTCAACACCGCCGAACACCTGCACTTCCAGATCCACACTGACCCCAACACCACCCTCAGAGGAACTCTGGTCTACAGAACCCCCGGACTCCGGCCTCAGTTCAGCAACTCCATCGCTGACTTCGTCAGCACGCACGCCCATGCCTCCACAGATTACATCCTCCTCGGAGACCTGAACTTCCACCTCGAGAACAACACCAACTCTACCACCCTGATTACCAACCTCTGACTCAGACAGCTCGTCACAATGCCCACCCACTGCGCCTGCAACACGCTTGACCCCATCTTCTCCGCAAACTCCCATGTCACCTTCAACCACACCACCGAACTCCACTGGACCAACCACGCTGCATCCACTTCACCTTCTGGAAACCCACCAAGCACCACCACACTCAACAGATCCCCGCCGCAGCTGGAGCAAAGTCACAGAAGACCAGCTAAACACCACCCTAGCCTGAAGCCCACCTGCCGACCCCACTGACTCTGACACCGCCACCCGCAACGTCAGATGATGGATCGACGACTGCGCCAACACTGTAACCCCGATCAGGAAACCCTCCAACAGACACACTAACAAGAAAGCCAGATTGTTCCCCACGGCCCTCCAGGCCTCCAAGCAAACCTGCCGAAAACTAGAGAAGGAATGGCACCACAAACAGACACCGGACAGCTACGCAGTCCACAAGAACGCCATCCGCAGACACCATCACCTCATCAGATCCACCAAAAGGGTCTCCTTCAAGGACCGGCTCGACAACAACACGCACAACAGCAAAGAGCTCTTCAACATCGTGAAGGAACTCTTCAACCCCAACTCCAACACCAACGACATCCCACCATCGCAAGACCTGTGCGACTCCCTTGCCACCTTCTTCCGTCGCAAGATCGCAGACATTCACGACAGCTTCAACAACCCGGCCGCACAGAACAGCCACTGACACCTCAACTCTGTTACTGCCCCATGCATCCAGAGAGTCTGCTCCCAACAAAGAAATCACACTGTACATCCTCCAAGGCTGTCCCCAGAAGTGACAATATGGCCACCCAAATGTTACTGATGCCATACATGTAAAATACAGAATGTTGGTCTCCCGCAGACACACTAAGTACTGATCTGTGAACTTGCACCCAACAGCGACACATTATGGGACTCCCACAGATCCTGCCTTAAGCAGAATGAGTAAATGTTACATCCCTAGAGAATCCTCCAGGGAGCGACACCATACAGAAATTCTCCAAAGCCACTGGGGAATTAAATAGATTGGGACATGCCCAGATTCTGCCTACAGTATGGACATGGTACATACCCACCAGTGTCTGCCCTGCGGCACTAATGTATGTATGTGTTTGCTTTTATTATGCACAGTTTACTCACAATGGCTACTTATTGCTCAGGCAAGGAGCCAAAAAGATGTCCTCTGAAATGCGGAAAAATATGACTTTGCTTAGTCAGAGAGGGCTGGAATGCGAATTCCACAAGGAAGGGCTAGGAACCAAGAAGATACAATCCCTAGGACATGGTTTATGAAACTGAAGAAAAGTTAGAAACACATTATTGCTAAAATCGAGTAGATGACCTGAAATATATGGTTTCCCATTTCTATTCGGAATTGAGTTTCAGCCTCGCATAAGGCCCTGCCTCTCTGCAATCCACAGCATTGGAATATGAGGCTGCACCATTTGCCTGCAGACTCCCCCAGGGGCATGAGTTCACAAATCAACATTTTGTAGAAAAGTGATAGGTGTGCAGAATTATGGCAGGTATACAGAACTCAATTTTCAAAACAACAAACAAGGGCTTTGACTCACCACCAGTAAAGCAGAGTCTATTACTAGAATCAACAAAGAGAATGCCAATACTGAGACCAGTTTCAAAAACAAACCAAATTATATTCAAAGCTAACAAACAATCAATTATTAGCCAAATATTGGAATTTATCCATCATTATTTATTTCTTTTGTGCGAAATCTTTTTTGAAAAAACACAACCAAAATGAAGAACTTTTCATATATATATGTGTAAAGAAACAATTAGAAATAGAGAGTTTTTAAGGGTAAGACAGACACTCCGTACAATAGACAATTGGGACATATATTCAACCTCACTCATACAACACCCATTTTCTAGACATACTTACACTCCTATCAACTCACAATATACCAAACATATAACACAATAGACAACATGAAAAGCAGAAAGGTCAATGACTTAATCCATAAACTAATCGCAAAAATATAGAGGAAAAACTGTTTTTCAAAATGCTTAATATCAAACAGTATTAAAAAGATCCAAATATATACAATTTTTTGACAACAAGCTAGAACAAACAAGGTCGACGCGTTTCGAACCGGACCCTTTGTTCGATTCTCATCAGGACCAGACAGAAAATCTGAAAAAAGGAACACAAATTTCCTTTAGTATTCATGAAACTATTTCAGTGGTGGAGAGAACAGCGACCAAACAAACAAGCAGGGCTCCCTACCTGAGTGTTTCAAAGCTTCAAGGTGTTAGCTCTAAAAGAAGAGGAAAAGGTGTCTGTGGACAAAAGTTAGACAAAAGTTGACCCAGGGTTAGTTAACTGGGTTCACATTTAGTCGTCTTTAAGAGATCAAAAAAACGAGCAAAAGGTACCTACAGGTTTGTTTTTGAAACTGGTATCAGGTATACAGAACTGCCAGGCGACTGTAAATAAAGTCACTAACCAGGATACTATGATGGATTAGGGCATAATAGTCTGAAAAGCTCATAAATTGCAGCATTTATCTACAGAACTAAAGAAAGAGACCAGTCCAACGCGAAGCATAGCGCATAACTCAGACAACTGGAGTGGGAGGATCACCCACACATGCCTCAGAACCTTCCTACGGAGTTTCAGAGGTTCTTTCTCCATCCAAATGCCATATGTTCTGGCTATAATTTTAAGATGTTTCTAACTCATCCAATCCCCTACTGCAGAATGCAGTCTCTAGGTCATAAACAATGAAACTCAGACCTCAGTCCAACTAAAGCAGGTTCAGTGTCATCAGCAATGACTGGATGGGCTGAGCCGGGAGTAGTAGGCATTAAACATGATCGATGAAAGAGGAGCAATCGTCTGCCCCATAAGTGATGAGACAACATGAAATCTTAAAAGGTGGAAGTAAAAGAAGTAGATGTACTCAACTAGAAATTAATAAAACCAAGCTAGGAATGAGCCAAGAGAATGTGCTAAGATAATCTTTTCAATCAAGACACTCAGACTGATGGTGCCAAGTGCCCCCAAAAGGGTCTCACAATTCAAGGCTAACAACACAGCCTCCATTGACTGCTCAACAGAGATCATCTAAACAATAAAATAATAATGCCTCGGGATAGATAACCACGCTAAACTGTAAAATGAAGCGATACCTAAATTATCTCTTCCTTAACAACAGAGATCATCTAGCACACTGTCACTGACTGTCTACCAAGTCGCCCTAAGGACTGCGCGCAGACGATACCTGTGACCCTGATAGAAGAAGCAAAAGTGTAGGAGAGGGGGATATCAGTCCTCTCTGCACAGTTGGTGATAAAGAAGCCTCCGGGTGATGGCTGTAGGTTGTCATAATCGGTTTTCCAATCTTTGCTGTTACTTTGTCAGTCAAACACTTGTCTACATCAGTGCAGATTCTAAACAGGCAAAACTTCACAGGACGTACAGATAGGACAGGACAACTCATATACGCATCTCTATGAAGAGCTATTGTCTGTGTGAGGAGGGATGTCTATAGACGCAGGGCTGTCTGTATGAAGGTCTCAGAAGAGGCTACTATGTTTGGCAGGAATTCTGGGTAATCTAGCCGTGTGACAAGGAATGGTCAGTGTCTGCAAACATGCCATTGAACTCTGGAACCTGGTCGACACATCCTCCCTAGACGTCGCCTTCCTGACAGAGACCTGGATGAACGCCTCCTCGGCACCCGACATCACCATAGCCATCCCGGACGGCTACAAGATCACCCGCAGGGACCGCACCAACGGAATAGGAGGTGGAATCGCCATCATCCACAAGAACACCCTCAGGGTCTCGACCAGCACAGACGACACCCTCAACACCGCCGAACACCTGCACTTCCAGATCCACACTGACCCCAACACCACCCTCAGAGGAACTCTGGTCTACAGAACCCCCGGACTCCGGCCTCAGTTCAGCAACTCCATCGCTGACTTCGTCAGCACGCACGCCCATGCCTCCACAGATTACATCCTCCTCGGAGACCTGAACTTCCACCTCGAGAACAACACCAACTCTACCACCCTGATTACCAACCTCTGACTCAGACAGCTCGTCACAATGCCCACCCACTGCGCCTGCAACACGCTTGACCCCATCTTCTCCGCAAACTCCCATGTCACCTTCAACCACACCACCGAACTCCACTGGACCAACCACGCTGCATCCACTTCACCTTCTGGAAACCCACCAAGCACCACCACACTCAACAGATCCCCGCCGCAGCTGGAGCAAAGTCACAGAAGACCAGCTAAACACCACCCTAGCCTGAAGCCCACCTGCCGACCCCACTGACTCTGACACCGCCACCCGCAACGTCAGATGATGGATCGACGACTGCGCCAACACTGTAACCCCGATCAGGAAACCCTCCAACAGACACACTAACAAGAAAGCCAGCTTGTTCCCCACGGCCCTCCAGGCCTCCAAGCAAACCTGCCGAAAACTAGAGAAGGAATGGCACCACAAACAGACACCGGACAGCTACGCAGTCCACAAGAACGCCATCCGCAGACACCATCACCTCATCAGATCCACCAAAAGGGTCTCCTTCAAGGACCGGCTCGACAACAACACGCACAACAGCAAAGAGCTCTTCAACATCGTGAAGGAACTCTTCAACCCCAACTCCAACACCAACGACATCCCACCATCGCAAGACCTGTGCGACTCCCTTGCCACCTTCTTCCATCGCAAGATCGCAGACATTCACGACAGCTTCAACAACCCGGCCGCACAGAACAGCCACTGACACCTCAGACCCCACGGACACCACCCACATCCCTCAGCCCGACATTGTTCAATGTCTACAAGGCACCCCTCGCCCAAGTCGCCCGACCTCAACATCATCTCTTACGCCAACGACACCGAGCTGACCCTCTCCCTCACCAAGGACCCCCTCACAGCCAAAACCAAACTCCCCGAAGGAATAAAGACCGTCGTCAAGTGGATGAAGAACAGCCGTCTGAAGCTGAACAAGGACAAGACGGAGGTCCTCATCATCGGCCCCACCCCCTCAGCCTGGGACGGACAGTAAAAAGCTTGATGCATGTGCCCCTATCTCCAGTAAACTACACGGGCCTTCTGAAAATGTTAAGAAATTGTCCAATCCCTAGTTGTATACAGACTGGACAATTGCAACTCCTTGCTTGCAAGCATCCCGAAACTCTACTTCACACCACTGAAAGCGGTTCTCGACACAGCTATAAGACTGGTCTAAGGTACCAGGAAATCTGACCACATCACACCTCTTCTGATATTCTAAAATGGCTCCCTGTCAAAGCTGAAAGTGCAGTAAAAGTGCAATTCATGATCCTCTTTCGGCTCCAAGCTCTTGCTCAGGAAAAAAAACGTTTAATGCGGGCTAAGGCAATTATGCATTACCAATTGCTTACAACTAGAACTCGCGGTCTGCAAAAAGAGGAGAACCTCAAATGATCGACTGTTTAATTGAGCTGCTCCTAAGCTACAGAATTCCATACATAGTCAGGACAAACCCATCCTTTATTATCTTTAAAAGAAAGACTAAAAATACTTTTCCAGTGTTTCCTCACAACTTAACTGACAACCTGCCTCTCAGAAGCTACTTCCAAAATAAGCGCTGGGATGGCCTGTATCCAGCACACTGCATTCAACTTCACTGTTTTTATAAATAAGAACCTTATAATATGTAAAATGTTTAATTTGAATGCCTAATTTTTCTCTAAATGGACGTAAACATTATATAATGCCCACTATATCTATCAATCTCCTCACTGTATGTTGTTATTACACTGAACTGTTGACCCTTTGCATCCAGGGCAATCTTATTTTGCCCCTTAATTATATATATATGAACATTGCAGCACTAAGTTTCCCAGCATGCAATTAAAAAACAAACTTACCTGAAATGTCCACTGGAGGACAATAAAGTTTTATAAGCATGAGAAAAAGTGCTACAGCTGTTAGGTGTAAAGCCATGAGACTGCCAGTGAACAAGGATCGGGAGGATCCGAAACGCGTAAGGCTGGAAAGAATTCTCGGCGTAAGCGCCAGACCTCCTGCCTGAAAATAAATCATTTTGCCTACATGGAAGTGTGGCTTCATGTCTAAGGGCAAATTTGGCAATTTATATATCTATATCTATAACACAAAGCGGGCACAATGAACATCTGGACACAATAATCCCCATTATTTTGCAAACTAGTACAATTTAGGTGTAAAAACATGCTACTTGAAGGGAGATGTCCTTTGTGCCAAGCATTTTGAAATTCATAGTAATTCCTCATTGGTCTGCATAACCCTGTACAAGGTACATTTTCAGAATCTGTCCTCGGTATAGGACACTACAAGGAATATCCACAGAAACATCTGTAAAACTTAACTTGAGGACTGCATTTTCTCTGCTTTTTTGTGATTTGTCTGCAAGCCAGAGGCTTTTATGTGCAGCTTCAGCAGTTTCCTTCAATGCCCCAACTCTTGCATTTCTAGAAAGTAAGCCATTGCAGCTTGACAACTTGTATGTTTGGCCGATAGCAGCCCTGGTTGGTGTTTGTGATTTTAAAGTTACATGTTGTGTACTCTAACTAATCTGATGTTGCTTGTGTTCTTTTTGGAGGCGGGGTGGTCCGGCAGATCAGGCTAGACTACGCTTATTGGAGCAGGACTAATACTGATTAGCCAATAGCTATGTCCTGTCTGAAGAGGTATGATGGGCAAAAAGACTATGGGCTGTGATATGGAGCAAATCATTACCCATACATGGGATTAGCAAATAATTACCCATGGATGAGATTAGCAAATCATTACTCACGTATTAGATTAGTGCAACCACTAAACCCCTCACTTTCTTGTATTCCTCAGTGTGACATCATAAATATCACAGGTAAACCCAGATACGGGTCCCTGCCAGTGGAACCAAACTGCACCTTACTGATGAGGCCCAAATAGGCAAACACATTTCAGGGGCACTTGTGTACCGGTTCAGAGGGGAACTGACCTGGGAGTTTAGGGTGAACTGTTACTATTGGAGCAGAACCAAGATGGATTTGCATATGGCTGAGTCCAGTCAGAGGTGGAATAGTGGGCAAAAAACTATGGACTAGGATGCTGTCCCAGTAAATCCCGGTGGCTAGGATTAATGTAGGCATTTCACTAATGACTTTTCTGTATTCCTCTGTGCATTGTAACCCGTTGGAAGCATTTTGTGCAGTCTTATTTAAAAACCTGGGATGAAGGGATAAATTAATTGTGCATGAGTTGACCTCGCTGTGTGGAGTTCCTTTTCAGAAATGGATCACTGCCATATCACCGAAAAAAACTTTGTGCATCAGGTTACCAGTCTACAGTTGCCTGCAAAGTCCCCATGATAGTCTGCTCCAGCCCGACATCACTGTTGGGTGAATACATGCTACATATTGTGTGTCAGAAAGGCTTTCAAATCCCTTTATGTATTGTCTCGCTGGCTACGTCTGAATGAAAGACCCAGCCCACCTGATTGGTGCATTTTAAAGTATGACACTGTACCCTACCCACAGGCTGCACTGGTTGCATCAGATCTATGAACTCATCTGGAGAGATAGCTCTAACCGTAGCCTCAAAAGAGGTTACGCAGAAGATTCCTGCAGTAGTGTCCCGTTTACTCAGACGCTGGCTGCAGCACATCTGTCCCTGACTGCTTGGAAAGGCCTTTTTCATCTAGTCTATCAAGGACCCTTCTGCCCGAGTCTTCTGCCTTCATGGGGAACTACCTGCTAGTGAGAAACCTGTCAGAAGGAGAGAAAGCTAATAAGCTTGCCACCCATAAAGAAAAGCAGTGGCTTAACCCATGTCAACTTTGTGATCAGAATCTTACGTCAGTGCCTTAGACTGAAATGTGCATTAAAGCTAGTGAAAGAATAGACTTTTGCACTAGTTTCTGTGGATTGTGTCCACCATATAATACAAATTTGATTTCAGAACTTTATAGAGTTATTTCTTTTGAATGGTTATTGATGGTAAGGGACCGCTCACCAAACTCAAGCAAACTGCAATTGCAGGTTGCGTGTCTTGGTGCAGACAAAAGGGAAAACATGACATGGCACACAGCCTGTGTGCCATGCCACCGGACACTGCATGCATTAAAGGTAAGTCACCCGTACAGCAGGCCTTACAGCACTAAGGCAGGGTGCAGTATACTACTTGTGTGGACACATCTGCATCAGCAGATATGTCCCTGTGCTGGTCAGTTCAATTACTGCGAGTACAAGTGATCAGGAAAGCCATTTTACGTACATGTGCTGGACACTGGTCAAAAACAAATTCCACAGCTACATGATGGCTTCACTGATGGCATCACAAGGATGTTAGGTATCAAACACCTTGTATTAATAAACCCACACTGATTTCAGTGGTGGGTGTATTAATACATGCACCTAGAGGGCATCCTAGAGGTGCTCCCTGAAAACCTCCTACTAGTGTCCTGGCTGGCTAGTCATGACTGGCCTGCCCCCCCCCCCAGACAAGTTTCTGACCCCCAGGGCTGAGGGCCTACGCTCTCAGGAGGTCAGAAACAAAGCCTGTCTCGCAGAGGGTGTTTACACTCCCTCCAACAGGATGATCTGTAAATTAGCATTTCAATGCAGGGGGCTTCAAAGAGCCCCTCACCATTGCTATGTGAATCTAGCTTCTCTCAGAGGGATGCCACCCCACTGACCAGGGCCCATTTGGCAACTGGAC
Organism: Lissotriton vulgaris; assembly: GCF_964263255.1. Classification (NCBI taxonomy): domain Eukaryota; kingdom Metazoa; phylum Chordata; class Amphibia; order Caudata; family Salamandridae; genus Lissotriton; species Lissotriton vulgaris. The sequence goes on from NC_141697.1 coordinate 259,742,428, forward strand.
AGGTGGGAAAATTAGTAGTCAGAGAGGTGTGTTTACCTTCCTGCTAGTTCCACCCCTAAGGTGAGCTACCTGATTTGGATAAGAAATGTAAAAGTCTGCCAGATGGCAGAATTTGGAACTCTGGGAAAGGGTTATGCCCACTTCCCACAGGTAGTGGTCATATAGGGGGCCTAGGGACCCGCAAGACAAATAGCCAATTGCCTAATACCCTCCATTCCCCTAAATCTAGCATTTAGGGGCGCCCTGGCACCAGAAATCAGTTCCTGCCAACTTGAAAGGAGAAGACGGACCTTGAAGAGTTGCAATAGCAAGAACAGAGGAACAGCTACTGACTTGGCGCCAACCCAGCTGGCCTGCCTGCTGTCCTTGACCACTGTGCCAAACTCGACTCGTCCGTAAGCTGTGTACCTCCAAAAACCTGGGAGGAATGCCAGCCTTTCACCAAAGGCCAAGGAACTCCTGTGGGGTAGCGGAGCTGCTTCCTTACATCCTTGCAGGCACCCAAAGAGACCTGTGAGGACTTCAGACTGCCAAAACCCTACACTGGAGAGCACCACAGCACCTGAGCCGCTTAGTTTGAGTTCAAGTGGGCCAACAGTGCCAGCGTGGTCCCCAGACCCTCAAGAGACAAAGCCCACCTTGGGTATGCCAACTGTGGACTTATCGACACTGCCTGCAGCCCCCCCCTCCAACTACAAGTCTCCAGTGACAAAAACCTGACGCCTCAGAACACCTCTGCACCCGGTCAACCTGGCCAGTGGAGAAGAGGAGCACAGGTGTCCCTACATCACCGAGCACTGTGAGACCTGAGCCCTCTTGTTGTGACCGTCCCTATCCCTATTGACTTACATGGGGCACCCAACGCTGTATTGCACCCCTACACCCTGGACGGCCCAGTGCTGCCCGAGGTGGCCAGTTGGTGGTGCCTTGGACCTGGCCCTGGACTCATCCTTAAGTCCTGAAGATTGGTCCTGTAAGTCACTGTGAACTAACTGTTTGCAGTATATGTCTTTCCTCTATGGGATAACATTACTGCTTCTGAAAATTGCACTCTGTTGCATTTTGAAACTTACAAACATTTCTATTTCAAAACGTACTTACCTGATCTCAGTGCCAAATATTTTATAAAGACAAGTGTTAGTTTTATAAATTAAGGTGGATCTCCTATTGAGTAGTGTGTACCATTTACTGACTGTGTGTATCGTAGCCTAAGGCTGCTCAACCACACTACACCCTTAAGAGAGCGCCTTGGGATTGCTAGAGAAAGCCCCTGTCCACGTATAAGGGATACCTGGACTCTTTACACAGTATAACTCGTTTTCGTATACTATATAAGGAGCCAGCTTCCTACAGTTATAGTATCAGTGTGAACTCTTAGTATTGTTGATGATGTTATCATTTTAAGGCAACTAAAGAACTGCTTAATTCTCTGTCAATACACACCTCCCCAACTCTGAGAAACCTTTGCCTTGTGTTTCCACCCCACAAACAAATATAACCAAGCTTGGAGTGCCTCTTCAGACAGAGCAACTGGACCGCTAAGTTGCAAATGAGCAGTGGTACTACACTGAATTCTCTAGGCAGTCTGCTGACTACATAGCTGTACCTTGTTACCAGAGCCCAGAAAAAGCCCGACATACACAAACTCCCCAATAGTGACTCTATATGATACACTCTAGTATCAGCCCCTATTAACATAGTTATACAACACATCCTGAGGGGTCGTCCCTGGAAGTGAATCTAAGTGGGTCATTCCAAGAGTATACCCTCAGTGCTATTATATGCAACATCCATAATTTATTTCCCTGGAACTGAGACTACATGATACATCCCCAGTTTTACCTGGTACGTATTGGTGTACATTTCCCCAATCTGCCTACAACTGATATATAAATTGCGAGGTCCCAGCTACTCCACACCTGTGTCATCCAGTAGTACATTCCTGGGGTTCAGATCCTGGCATATTACCCCCTGCTGGTGCAAACCTTCCAAGGCCAGAAGGATTTCAGATGCCCATAGCTGAATCTGCTGCTCGGAGAGACCCCATGGCCCCTGTGCTCCTCTCCTCGACTCTGCTGCAGATGGTGGAGGGGCTGACACAAAACACCAGCCATCCACTTCAATGTCAGGACTGGCATCAGGTGAAACCAATCGTGTCCCAGTATGCCTCTCTTGCCCTAGGGAGGCAGGCACCTTCATGTCAGGTGCCTCTAAGGCACACATAGTTCTATGCTCAATCTTTGCTGGAAGCATCCCAGCTGTTGACCCTGAGATAACCTTGTTGGCTTCTATCCCACTTAAGTCCCTTGAGTGCCGGTCTGTCAACAACGCACAGTGAGTTTCAGTGCAATCCAATGGTTTCTCCCCCAAGGGTTTGCCATTGGTAGTGTTGTCCTCATCTTGGTCTTTGGCTCCAAGGCACAGTGTATTCTGGTTTCCCACCATGTTAGGGTTTGATTGATGCATTTCTGTTATTTTTTCCACAGCAAGTATCCTGGGTCCACAATCTGGCCTGGGAATTGTGTCCTGTGCTATTCTCCCATTGGGACAATGGTGATCCAAGAGAGGAACCTTGTCCTGTAGACTTCTAAAGCTATCCACAAGAGCCTGCGACTCTGGTGACCAGAGATCCTGGCCAGTGTGGGTTATGGAACCGTTCTCCTTAGTCGGCTCTCTTTGGCTTAAATGGGAATCATTGGCTGCAATGGAAGTGGGATGCACAGTAATCAACCTTGATCCTTGACGTTGGGCTACCGCTCTAATGTTATTTATCGGGCCAATGCAAACTGTGCCAGATGGAATACTGCTATATGACCCACGGCCAACAAGATATGGGTCAGCTGATCCTTCCTGAGAAGAGGATTGACTAGAACGCTCATCCCAGCAGAAAGACTGGTTAGAATCAGGACTCTGGCTGGTTCCTGGGCTTAGATGAACGCTTGTAGGAGACGACATATTGCCGTCTGCAGTAGCTTCACTGCATGCATCCCAAGTACCCTTCGACTCCCAGTGCCACCAACTTCCTCCCTCTTCCAGTCGGGAGCTCATGCTAGGTGTGGTGTAACTGTTCTTAAGTTTGATGGTCTTTCGGAAAGGACTGGAGCATTCTGGGTATTCCTTCCCCCGTTCCATGTCTGGATGAAGCTGTCGGCGGAGGTGTGACCAGAGCTTGCCTCCTGGATAAGAGAGGAAAAGAAGAGATGAGGTGGATTAGAACATGGTAAAGCCAAAACTCAAATTTGAGAAGGTGAAGGGAAAAATATAAATAAAAGCATAGTGAGGACTGATTTAGGGAGTGTGGGAGTCAGAGAATGGCCTAGTGGTACAGTGTGAAAGAGCAGATGATGAGTGAAAGGTGGAATAAATGAGTCGACGCGTCAGAGGATGAGTGAATGAATGAGCACATGAGCATTTGACAACTGAGACAATAAATAAGACTGAGAAACAGAATTTAGATGATGTAGCAGGTCACTGAATGAGTGAATGACTGTGTGAGCCATTGAACATTTGGGGTTCAGAAGTTTTCACAATATGTAGCTGGGAGGGGGCTCAGGACAAAATAATTCACAATATAATCTTGTGACAGTAGGGGTCAGGTGCAACAATGATTGAAGGTATTTTTTCACATGAAAGCCAACAAATGCGTTGACATAGGTAGTGATGATAGAACTGTACGACCTTGGAAAAGACTCAGGAGATAGAAATGGAGCAACAGTACTGAGTGAGAAGTTAGTAACCTGATGTGATGTGCAAATAAGGAGTCAGTAGGCCATGAGCAGAGTAGATTGAAAGGAGGTGCTTATCTGACGTCACTTATTAGTTACACACACCCTGCACATGCTGAAGCCTCAGGAAGATGGAGTCCTCGCTGACATAATACCGCAAGAGCTTCACCATGTATGGAACTCCCTGTGGAATGATTGTCTGCTGTTCTCGTCGTTCCACAAGTGATTTGGGGAGACTCTGCAAGACACAAGAAAATTCCATCACTGAACAAAGCAAGCACATAATGAGGAGGTACTGTTGTTAGCCTAACCCTTTCCCTATTACACTCCTGGCCTTCCCACACATGCAGCTCCAACACTGCAGCTTCATCCTGGTCTGCAGCACCCTTTTCTGTCGAGGATTGGCGACAACAAGCGCTACCATCTATGCACCTCGATCATTACCTGCAGCCTTCTTGCCAACTATCACACAGTCTGTATGAGATTGACTCATAGAAAAATCTCAGCATCCCACAGGGTCTCAATACCTCATGCAAATTAGCTACACTCAAGTGATAACCTTAATTTTTTTCAGTCTCTTCTTGTCTGCGACTATCCATTTCCCACAGACTAACACGCATACATGCAGCAAGACTTAAGCCTCCCCCCGAATACCTGGTCGACATTACCAGAGGTTCACAGTGCGTTTGTTTTATTCCTCTTCCTCTGGCACTAGATTGGTGGATTATACTTTGCAACCAATCCTCATCTGGTGCATCCAGCCGGTGTGCCAGCCAACCAGTGTGTCTTGCGGAGAGAGGTCAAGAAACATGAGCCTATCCGTTCTTGTAGCAGCCTTTGCTAATGCACTTCAGAAATTGAAATGAAATTAAATGAAATTGGGTTTTGTAAAGCGCGTTACTACCCGGAGGCCTCGTAGCGCTGTGGGACGGTAGGGTTAGGAGGCTGCTATCTGACTTTAATGGAAAAGAAGTGTTTTCAGGCTTTTCCTAAACTTTTGTAGATCAGGTTCGATGCGCAGTGTGGGTGGCAGGGAATTCCAGACTGAGGCCGCGTTCCATGAGAAGAAGCGTCCACCCCATCTAGCCCGTTTGATTTTCTTAGTTGAGGCCAAAAAAGCTGTGCTTGAGCATAGTAATCTTAGCGGATGGTAGGGAGTAGCTAGGGAGCAGATCATTGCGGGGGCTTTATTCCACATGGCCTTGTGCATTATGCACATCGCCTTAAATTTTAATCTGGCCTGGATAGGCAGCCAGTGTAGTTTCCTAAAGGCGGTGGCTCCTGAGTGTCTTCGGGGCAGTCCAAGAAGAAGGCGGGCTGCCGCATTCTGGGTTACTTGGAATCTTTTTATTGTGCTGGATGGTGCGCCCAAGTAGAGGGCATTCCCATAATCAAGACGGGGCAGAACAACGGCCTGGACCATTATTCTTCGGGCTTGAAAAGGGAGGAGAGGCAAGACTTTCCTCAGCATCCTCAACAGGCGGAAGCATGTGGCGGAGAGTATTGTGGCTTGTTGATTGAAACTTAAGGTGTCATCTAGCCATACACCTAGGCTTTTAATCCGATCTTTTGGTTCTGGTGGAGTACCCATGCAGATCGGCCAGTCGATGGTAGGTCTTGGTACTGTTGTATTCCCCAGAAACTTATCTCTGTTTTGTCCCCATTTAGCTTCAGGTGGGACAAGGCCATCCATTTTGTTATCGCTTCTAGACAGCAACTCAGATTGTGGGGAGTGCTTCAGGGCTACCACTAATTGGGTGTCATCGGCATAAGTTATGATTTCAAACCCAAACGGGTGCACAATTCCTGCTAGGGGTTCCATGTACACATTAAATAATGTGGGGCTCAAGGAGGAGCCCTGGGGCACGCCCTGATTGAGGGGCCAGATTTTAGAGTGTTTGGCCCCCTCCACTACCTGAAATGTGCGATCCTTCAGAAAGGATCTTAGCCAAGTGATAGCATTTCCTGTCACTCCCAGATTTATTAAGCGGGAGATTAGGATGTTATTGTTCATGGTATCAAAGGCGGCACTCAAGTCCAGCAGCATGATTGCTGTGGTGCCGCCTTGATCCATGTGCTTCCGGGCTAGTTCTGTTACGGTTAGCAGGGCAGCCTCTGTCCCCAGTTTTGGGCGGAAGCCAGCTTGAGAATCATGGAGTAGGTGGTTGGTTTCCAAGTATTGCATCAGGATGGTATTGATGTGCTTCTCAAGCAGCTTACTTATCCAGGGGAGGAGCGAAATCGGGCGATAGTATGCCATTTTTCCAGGGTCGAGATTGGGGTTCTTCAAGAGGCCTCTGACTTGTGCACATTTCCAGGCTTTAGGTACATTTCCTGTGATTATAGACCTGTTCATGATATTTAGGATGGTTGGTCTAATGGTATCCGCAACCTTCAGCAGGTGACGTGGAGGGGCAGGATCAGTGGGGGATCCGGATATGACTATTTGCATTAGTGCTTTGAGCGAGTCTTCCTCAAGCAGTGGGAATTCCGCTAGCTGGCAGACGGAGGTAGTGGGGGTGGTATCTGTTTCCGAGGAATGCAGTTCGGTGGAGTTAAAGGATAGGGAGATGGAATAGATCTTTTGATAAAAATACTCTGCCTGTCTATCGCAGCGGTTCTGAGCTTTGCTGGGATCATGCATAATGGGAGGGGTGCTAATCAGGGATTTGGCAATCCGGAATATTTCCCTCGGGCTGTTGGACACGGTCCTAATTTGTTCCTCATAGAATGCCGACTGAGCCGAGTTAATTTCGGCTTTGTATCCCTTGATTGCTTCCCGATGACTGTTCTTGTCCTGTGCCCTAAGTGTACGTCTCCATGTCCTCTCAAGTCTCCTGCAGTTTTGTTTTAGCTCTATTAGTTTAGGGTTGAACCAAGGTGACTCTTTGCACTTGGTTTTCTCCTTGAGGGGTTTCAGAGGAGCTATCACTTCTAGTGAGGACTGTACCCATTCATTGTAGTGTTTGTAAAGTATGTCTGGATTATCTCCTGTTTGAAGTGGGATGGTGGAGAGGGAATTAGCCCATTGGTCGGCTGATATCTTTGCCCAATTCCTACCCCTTAGTATGGCACGAGGGGGGACTGATGGGGGTTCAGGATTTCCCAAATTAATGGCACCAAGAAGTGGTCGGACCATGGGAGGGAGACTGGGGTCCCTACATCAAGCCTGTGATCGTTGCTTAGGACTGCATCCAGCAGGTGGCCTTTATTATGCGTGGGTTCGAATCCCTTTTAGGTAAATTGGAGGGCTGCAAGGTTATTTAGAAAGGACTTAGCTAGGGGGTCTGAGAGGTCATCCAAGTGGATGTTTATGTCTCCCAATAATGTGAAGTGAGGTGAAGAAATGGCTAGCTCGGCAATGTAAGAGGGAAGGGATTCTATTAATTCCCCTATTTGTCCCGGAGGGCGGTAGAGAAGTAGTCCCGAAAATGTTGAGGTGGCAGATAGGTCTAAGGCAAAGCTCATGCTTTCACAGTCCGGGATTCCGACTGGACAGGCTCTACATTGGTAGCAGTTTTTAAATAATATCCCTAGTCCTCCTCCTCTTCCCCCCTTTCAGTCGACTCTCTGTAGTCCATAACCACGTTGTAGTATGAAGCTAATGTCTAGGTCAATCTCGTCTTTTAGCCAGGTTTCCGTCAGGAATATGGCATCCGGATCGAGATTGTCGACGAGAAGTGACAATTCCACGGAGTGTTTTGTCAAGGACCGGCAATTTAGGAGAAACATTTTAGGCGGGGGGTTGGAGTTCTCCGTTAGTTTGCGCGGGGGTCTAGGGTCGAAGCGGCAATGTGAGCACTTCCTTATGGCATTGTTTGGACACATGGAATGGCGGCAGGATGGCTCTGTTTTGGGCTCTAATTTCCTGAGGGAGTCAGAGTCATACCTTAATTGAATAGTGGGTTTCTCCGGGCATGAAGCAGGGAAGCTGGCCCCTGGTCGCTGCAGGGCGCGGACGGGCGCAGCCGTCTTGCCTTTGGCGCGCCGCCGGCGCGTCCGCTGCGCATGCGCTTGGCTTGCCGTTTTTGTAGGGTGGTGTGCTCCAGGACTAGAGCGCAACCCTCCCGGAAGTGGGGCGGAGCGCCGCAGGTGGAAGCTGGTCCAGATCTGGATGACGATCTGCAAGCCCTCCTTGAGAAAACAAGGGCTTTGGTGGCCATGAAAGGAAAAGTGTGGATGGATAGGTAAATCAATGGCGACCTGGAGGAGAGGCCAGCAACCCGAGCCAAGCAAGCATGAAGAAGAAAGCAGGGCTGGATGCAGACCGCCCTCCACACCCTCCCCAGGCCTGGTGGAAAGGAGCATGGACCAGAACGATGGCCCCCATCAAACTGGACGAAGGGGGGTGGGGGGGTGGGGGGGGTGTCAGGGGCGAAGGGGCAGCAGCCTCCTGCATCGCAAAAGATGGTTAAAGAAGGCCCACCCACAGGAGGACGGGACGGTGCGGCAGAAGCACAGCACCTGCACCGATGGTCGAGGAAGAGCGCAGCAAACCAGAAGGGTACTGCAGCGAAAGCTCCAGAACACGGCCTGTGGCTACAACGGTGACCCCTGGGGGAAAGGGATCTCGACCAACTACCGCGCAGGGCTGATCAATGGTGAGCAACAGGCACAAAGTGAAGGGGCAACAGGGAACATTGCGAACTACAGGACACAATTGGGGGTTACCAACTACAAGACGCAGGGGCTGTGGCACCCGCAATACCCCTGGCCAGCAAATCAGAGGGGGTGGTTGACCAAGGAAACCCAGGCAGGCTTATTGGAGGTGTGCCAAGCAGGGTTGGATCTGATGGCGCATGACAAAAAGGAGGAGGACAGGAGAGATAAGCACAAACCCAGGATAGAGAGGTCAATTGAAAATTGGCTGCAGGCCTTTAGGACCTTGGCGTGAGTCTTTCATAGAAAAGTTTCTGCAAAGCGCAATTGCCTTGTTCTTACACAAACAGAAAGTGCATGAGGCACAACAGAAATATCAGGGGGAAGCTTGGTTGCGTTAGGATGAGGGCTTCAGGGTAAAGATGCAGACATAGTCGTTCATAGAATGGGGTCACCAAGAGATAGAAGGTTTTACGTGTCACATGGTGGTGGCCACGGACAGGGTAGGCGTGCAAACACATTTTTTGTCCCCCTGGCCTAAAGAGAAAATTTGAAGGCCAGGGGCAGGGTAACAAATCGAGGGCCCCTCACCCCCAGAGGGAAAGGGTGCATGGCTACATACTGGTAATATGACAAAGACAAGCGTAGGTAGGGACACGCCTGCAGGTTTAAACACAGTTGTAGCAACTGCGGCGGCAAACACCCAGCAGCCCACTGCAAACAGGCGAAAGGAGCAGGGGACAGCAGAGAGCATGGCAATAGAAAATAGCATGGGCCAATATCACCTCCTGTCTGACAGAGCCCAGCCTGCTGTACTAGGAAATCCAAGCCAGCCTGGGATCATTTTAGAAAAAAATTATCCACGGATGGGCCTTGAGCTCTTTTACCAAACATGTAAAGGTAGGAAATAACCCTGGTTTATTACTGAAACAAAATAAATCAATTGCCCTCACTCAAAGGAACTTTTCTCCCTCTGCGAGGAAGCTCTGTGATTTTTAATGCCCAAGGCCGTCATGCGTTGCCAGCGTTGGAATGCCCACCTCTAAAATGTCACATCTGATGCCCTGGCTGCAGCGAACCTCTGGCAGATGTGTGGCCAAGAGGAGGTTTCTGACAGCTGAGACTCTTTCATCGGAACCTTGGCAGCACTCAGCCCTCTCAATGGAGTGGGGGTACAGTGAACTTGGTGGGCTTGGTGCACCGTCAACTAATTCTGGTTTTCTCATCCTGCCAAATTCTAAATTGCCCCCTTTCTTACCCTTTGATCCTTTTGAGACCAATAAAATGAGTAGCAGTAAGGGGCTTTACAGGAGCATCTTTTATCAGTGCTTTAGGAGTTTAATAATATTGTGTTATGCACCACAATTCGTTGTTTGTAACAGCAACACAGCGATTTCGACAAAAGCAATTCATAGATTTGGCAAATGCTAAAATATTATTAGTGATAATAGACAGAGAAAACCCGAAAAATAACAAGTCTGAAACTATCCACCTCCATTCTCAAAAGGATTGTTTTACACCAAGCAGAGATTAAGCTACCCAACTAATAATGCCCATTTCTACAATGCCTCAGAAATATTCCCAGGACTTTTCAGAGAATGCCCCAAACAGGTTTTAAAGCAGTTACACACTGGCTTCTGGCTGCTGACGGGGACAGGGTATCACATGGATGGGAGAATAAGTTGGTAGGTGGACAAGATGCATGACTGATTGAAAGGATGGACAGATGGATAGCAGGGTTGGAGGATTGAAGTAAAGTATGGTGGACGGACATAGAAGTGGAATAGATTGAAGGTATATTGAAAGGATGAATGAATGCAAGATTGGGCGGCTAGAGGATAAATAGTTGGGAACAAGGATGGTATTAACAAGGGTGGGTGAGAGGAGGATGTTTAAATGGTATCTAGATGGTGTGAGGATTAATTAATGTGTGGTAGGTGAATGGTAAATTGACAATTAGGTGGGTGAGGTTAGGGGTGACTAGAGAAAAGTCTCTGGTACCTTTAGGACGAAGGTCTCTCCTGTGCAAGGGTCCTGGACCAACTGTACCTAGAGAATGAGGAATAAAATGCATCAGAGAGAGAAATACATCTATACTATATTGTGTATAATTTAAATAACAGTGATACTATAAGTATTGCCCGGGGGCCGCATACGGCTCTCCTAACCTTTAGATGAGGCCCCTTGTTAAACAGCATCATTGATTACTATTTACTCGAATCAGCCCTATCATTAAAAAGATGTTAAATAAACGGGCAAGCTATTGTTCTCAGATTAGCTGAAGTTATAGAAAGGAAGTAACTAAGGTTTCCTGCACAAATTAACTTTAGGAACACATTCATTTTTAAAGACATCTGGTCTTTAAAACCTATGAAAATGTAATAAAGCTTTAAAATTCAAAAAGTGCATTTCTTTAACATGCAGCTCACCTTACAACATCAGATTATATCAGTGTATTGAGAAGTTTGTTTTTTACAGTGATATTTTTCAAATATGAATTTAAGAAACATTCATTACGCCCTTCCACCCATACTGACAACAATCGCAATAGTGAACTGAGAGGCACGTTACTTGTTATGTGCAACCTTTGGGTGGCCTGGGTTGCTATTATACACGGACAACATTAAAGTTTATTGAGTCATAAACAGGAGAAGGTTTCGTACAGCGCACATCCTGAAGTCACGAAGTCATGTATTTCAAGGTCCTCTTATATGTGATAATGAAGAAATACATGACTTTGTGACTTCAGGATGTGCGCTGTACGAAACCTTCTCCAGAAAAAAGGAGGGAAAAGGAAATAAAACAATTGCCTAGAATCACACAAAGTGGGGAAGCCAAGATTGATCCCAGGTATTCTAGTTTACAAATTATACAGTTCAGCCACTAGATGTGCATGCTTCACTCCCCCCTACACCCACCTTACAGTAGACAACACTGCTACCTCCCCCCCCATACTGCCACCCTGCTGGCAGCAATGCGGCCCTCTGCCACACCACAGACAAAACGTTTTGGCCCTCGGGAACATTTTTGCGAGTACCCATGCATTAATACAACCCTTGCCCTGCCTTCTACCTCATGTGTTTGACCATCTAATCCTCTATTCCTATATATCTCCTATTTGCTATCACATATAATGCCACTTGCCACTGCTACACCTTACTCCAGTGTCACTCTTCCAATACTCCCATCCCCCTCTGTACCATACTTCTGTGCAGAGCCCATCTACCCCTCCTTGCCAAACCCTCAGGACTCAGGCTTTCCTCGTAGCACTCCTGATCATAGTTTGAAAACTAAGTCCTCCTAAGGCATTCCATCTATTGCCAACTATATATGCCAAGTAAACACATTACTTTGTTTATTTATGCAGAGTCTGCCGCTCTTCAGATTCAGAGTCATTGTGACTGTGATGCACTTGTGCCCCTCAGATGCCGCAAGAGACTGCAATTTAAAAAGGCTTGGAAAGCAGAAGTAAGGGTAAAGCGAATGAAAGGGTGACACTGATGACAGAGGAAGAAAAAGAGGCAGGGACCTAGAGACGGACAAACACAGAATGAGAGGTATGCATAGATAAGTTTAAAGACAAACAGGCAGGCAGTGAGATAGACAGATGGACAGAGGCAGCTAGAGAAACTGGTAAATTTATAGGCGAAGATATACAGACAGACAATTGGATAGACAACAGACAGACCGAGCGCCACAGTCTTACACAAAGATATATATACATATATAGCACAGAGTCAAATAAAGTGACAGCCACACATTAAGAGGGGGAGAGACATAATGGTGAGGGGGTGAAATATAAATATGTAGACAGAGCAGACAGACTGAGATGGATTTCGGTAGATAAGAGATTGCTAACTAGATATATTAATATATAGATAGGTAAGCGACAGACAGATAAATGGCCACAGGTAGAAAGAAGTGGGCTGATCCACAGTTTGGTGAATGGTACCCCATCAGTCAGAGGGTCAGAGGACAGTACATCCGCATGCCTGAATGACTAGCGTCTGGCACATTCAGAGATCACCACTGGCCCATCAGAAATAAATCTCAGTACCTTGACAGGAACCCCCATCAGGCGATTCCTGCCAAGGTACAACATGTTTGGGGGACGGCTGCCATCAGTTTTGACAGCTGCCACCAAACTTTAACACAGTTTTTGTTTTTTATATACAAACTAGGAGTTTCTTATTGACAAACAGAAATTGTCAGAAAAAAATATCACACTGTCCACTGTAACTAGGGGAGGCAATGTAATGCCCTTTTTTCGAAAAAAATGCATATGCCGTCAGAGGAGGCTTTCCATCGATAGAGTCAAAAGGGGCTCTGTCGACCGAAAGCTGGTGGCCCTCCCTATCCTACATACGGCAGGAAGACCATTGGTTTGGCGAACAGGGTACTCTGACATATATGCTAGGAAGTACCTTGTCAGTCAAATCATAAATCAGCCCCATAGATATGACAGATAGACAAATGGACAGGTATAGAGATAAAGGGATAGAAAGATGGAGACAAAGAGGAATTCAAAGACAGATGGACCTCTCAAATTCCCCATCCCTCCCTGTCCTTCTTTCTTTTTCCTTCTTTCTCGGTTTCCACCTTTTTCTTGTTGCTTCTACTTTCTCACTGTTTTTCTGTCTTTTATTTTCTATATCCCTCACCCACCGTCTCTCCCTGCCTCCTTCTACTCTCTCTCTACATCTCTCTATCGTGCCTCCCTGTTTCTCGGTCTTTCCCTAACCTCTCTTCTCATGTTCACCCCTGAATTTAGTCTACCTTTCCGGGAATTCTACTGCTGGCTACCTTCAACATTATGGCCCTGAAAAAAAGGAGAATGGCTAAATATTTTGATCCCTCCTGCTCTACCCATACCAGGTCAAAGAAAAACAATAAAAGGCCTAACTGTGGTTACCCGGGTATGGGCCTCTAACCCGGAGTAAGCTTATTGATAAAAGCAAGAATGCAGAGTTTCCACCACCATCTCCCCTGAGATGTTAACATGCCTCTTAGAAGAATCCTTGGCAAGAACACTACGCCCATTAATCTTGAGACTGGAAAAATTAGAGGCCGACATTGAACTGTTGTTAAATGCTGTAACAGGGATTAGGGTGGGAATGGATGGGGAGCGGAAAGCTGGGTACAATAGGAGGGTGGGTGCAGAAGATGCTTTGTTAACACACCATGACCATCGCAAACGGGGGACGGAAGCTAGGGACCAAACCAACAGTCAATTGGAGCTGTACACTGGTGATACGACTAGAACGGAAATAGAACCCGTATTAAAGAAAATCCTACAAACGGGCAACAGATTAGATTGCTCAGCAGGGGAAAGGGGAAAGAACTTACCACCTGCTGCCCTAGGAGAGACGGAAGAAAGCATTGCACCAGCAGGAAAATCCCCATTAGCCAATCCGAAATTTGGTCCAGCTACAGGCGACGATAAAATTACACTGTACCTCCCACCTGAATGCTCCCCGTATGTAGTAGTGTTAACTAATACCCCACCTGTCACAGAAAATCAGAAGGAATCCCATGTGGGGCTTAAGAACAAGGTGTGCCACTGGTTGGCTCAAAACGTGGATCTATCTAATGCTTACTTTGGAGACATTCTGTTTGTAAGAAGGGTTGGGTGGGTTGGCCCTATGCCTAAGAAATATAAGGGGGATTGCATTGTAATTAGCTGTAGATCCCGCTCGCTAGCAAAGTGGCTGGCTGACCGGGGTTTGGTACTAGAAAATCAAAGCTCAGGACAAGGCCCCAAACTACTGCCACTGGCCTGTTTTGATAAGAACTTAGCACCTAATGAGGGGGTACTGATGACGAGTAGGCATGGCACCTTGTATGAAGCCATTAACAGAGGGCCCAGGGCTTTAGAACTTAGAAATAGATACCAGCCACTTTCAAATCTAGACGATCTAGATTGACTCAATGGAGTCCCTAGACAGATGTTAGGTGAAGGTAAGGGCCTTATTGTAATAAATGGGGCACACCAAATGAACAGGTAAAGGATAATTTAAATCGCTCTAGTACGATCGTCCAGTCGAATATGTATCCTGAGGAGGGGGAAAACAACTGAACAACAGAGACCCCCAGATAAATATTGCAAATGCCAGCGATCTAACAATTCCGTCTTGGAACGTGGCGGGTATCAACTCCAAGCTTAATGATCCTGAATGGTGCTCTTTTATTGATAAATAACATATATGCTTATGTCAGGAGACCTGGGCGGTAGAGAAAGTGTACAAACTGGATTTCACCACCTTCAGTATTGAGGCAAAGAAGGGACCAATGGGCCGGGCCGCCCTGTAGGGGGCATACTGATATGGGTGAAAAACTCCCTTATAGGGAAAATCAAAAGCCTCAACCTTGGATGCGATGACATACTTGGGTTGGAAATACTTTTCCCCATGGGGGGCGCCCCCCTAAAGATCTTGAATGTATATAACCAGCTGAGCAGTCCACGTAGGCCCTCTGAAACACTAACACTCTTGGGGAACCATCTTGACTTAGCAAGAGGGAGGCACTGGCTAATAATTGCTGGTGATTTAAATATTACCTTTGAGCCTGTTAAATATATCCAGGAACTTACTGAAGAGGAGGATGAAGCTAGAGGAATCCCGAAACTGGAAATTCCACCAATAAAAAAGTGTACTTGGCCAGTTCAACAAGTACATTCTCTGACCATTGATCATGGGTTACGAGCATGCAATGGTAGGACTGACTCCAATAGGAGAGACGGGTTTACTTTTAAGAAAGGGGCATGTAAATCCAGAATCAACTATTTTTAGTCGCTATTGAACTTTGGGGAAATATAAAAGATATGGTGGTTGTAGACAGAGATGACAGTGACCATAACACACTATTTTTAACAATGGTTAATATGCTGTATTTCCATGGTCCTACATCAAAAAAGAATGCTCCAGTGACTACAAGTAATAACAGGAGAAGTGTTAAATGGCCGATGATCTTTTAGATCAAACAGCCCTCCCAAAAATCTACAAAAGGGTAGAGTTAGCCCTAGTGTAACTAGCCCCAACAAATGAGAATAGGGCCAATACTCTGCACGTATTTAGAGAACTAAATGATGCCACAAAATCCTTTTTTTGCAAAATAAATGATAATATTTTCCCATGTAAGCATACCAAGCCATGCTATAATCAATCATGTAGACAGGCTAAGGAAACCCTAATGAAGGCGGTAAAGACCAAACCCCTAGATAACATAAGAGCATGCAGGAAAAATTACCTTTGCAATCAGAAAAACGCGAGAAAAGATTGGGAGGTTGACAAATGGAGAGTTCTTGTGGAAGCTTCAAAGATGAGGAATAGTCAAACATTCTGGCACTTAATGGCCAAAGGCTCTAGTAGCCTGAAAATAGAAAATAGTTTCCACTTGCAGCCCCAAATCTGGGAGGAGTACTTTGGGAGCCTGTATGCTGCCCCGAGGGGGAGGAAAAAACAGATACCCTGGAAGCCCTGCTCTCTTTGCCCTTAAGGGAAGATACACCCATTACGGTTGAAGAGACTATTCTGGCCATAAACTCAATTCAGAAAGGTAAGGCCCCTGACTTGGACAAACTGCCAGGAGATATGTATAGGGCAGAGCCTGAAATATGGGGGGTATTATTAACTAGAGTCTTCAACGCCATCCTGGAAGGGAGAGAGGTCCCACTGTCCTGGGGGGGCGCTGAAATTATCCCCATATTCAAGAAAGGAGAAAAGGGCTTCCCTAAAAATAACAGACCCATCAGCCTCATTGATGTCTCCCAACAAATCTTTGGGAAGGTTATATTGGCCAGAATCCAACAGTGGATGGAGAAAAATCAGGTACTCTCCAACCTCCAGGCGGGCTTCAGGGAGTCCATGGGCACAACGGATCAGGTCCTCAGATTCCTCACGTTAATCTGGAAGGAAGTGGTCATCAATAGAGGTCACCTGTATGTTGTGTTCGTGGACTTAAAAACGGCTTTTGATTCTATTAATAGAACCCAACTGTGGTCCGTCCTGAGAGATATGGGTCTACCACCATACCTGCCAGGGCCGGACTGACTACTGGGCAGTTTGGAATGCTGCAGAGTTGGGGGCCGATTTAATTGCAGTGGGGGCTGATTTCGTTCATGGAGACCTGCGTGTGCTTTGAAATAATGAAAGCAAAACGAATTTCGTTTAATACACGCAGGTCCCCATCAACAAAATAAGCCCTCAGCTCAGCAGCATTCCAAACTGCCCAGTAGCCAGTCCGGCCCGATACCTGCCTAACATCTTGGTTCGCTTGCATATAAACAACTTCGCAAAGGTTAGATGGAATTTGAATGGTGGACTCACGGGCAGCATAAATATTCAAAAAGGTGTCCGCCAGGGGTGCGTCCTGGCCCCTACTTTATTTACACTCTTGGTAAATGGAGTTATAGATGAGCTTTTCAATTGTGATGGAGATCCTCTTAAAATGGCGCGTAGAACTGTCCCTGCTTGCTATTTGCGGACAACACCCTTTTGATTGCAAAAACACCAAAGGGAATCCAGAACCTCCTTAAAAGATTTGAAGGGACCTGTAATTCTAGGGGGCTTGTAATCAATTGTAGCAAGACCAAATATATGGTGTTCAACCCCTATAAGCACCAAAAGAGAAAGTTGCTCCTCAATTCTCAAAGTTTGGAACGGGTAAAATCTTTTGATTATCTTGGGATTGGAATGAATGAAAATCTTGTTTGGTCTGACCAATTAGAAAAGAGCACATTAACACTCCAACATGTAGATAGTGCAATAAACAAGAGGGTCAAAGTTTCTTCATATAGGCCAATATCCCCACTGATAGAACTGCACAGAGCAAAAGGGCTAGGTGCAGTGCTCTATGGAGCGGAACTTTGGGGTTTGGAAAACCTAAAAAGCCTAGTTTTAGTGGAACACAGGTTCATTAGGACAATTTCAAATCTTCCTATGAACACGCCGCTTTTAACCTTAAGATGATCCATTGGCCATTTTGCAATCTTGAGGGTACTAATTTTCTGGATCAGGATTTGGGTTAACAATTCTCAAGTCCCTCTCAGAAGCTGTTTAACTGAGCTAATCAATATACATAAAATGAATGGGTGTGTTAAATGGCTTGGAGAGATCAGAGACTGGTTTTATAAACTTAATATGGGTTTTGTTTGGGATTTCTCTGAAGGCATTAAGAAAGAGATGGGGTTTACACTGAAAAAGAGGTTCTGGGATTTCCAAGACCAGTGTAATATAAATCTGAGTGCTCATGGTACATTGATCTCTGCCTTTCTCGAAATAAAATCCAGTTATAGCTTTGAACTGTACCTGGATGAGGTCGAACCACCCCAGGCAAGATTTCCTATGTGTCATTCTTCCAGAGAGACTAGTTATCATTTTGTTCTTTATAGTTCAGCGTATGCAGACTTTCGTAGGAACTGGATTGCACCAATTTGTCGCTTGTTATGTTGAAGCCCAGTAGATGCAATGAGAATTTTCAAATCAGAGACGACTAGATAGATGGTCTTTGCGCTCTCGAGATTTTGCTATATGCTTGGTGGAGGAGAGCGATGACCATTAAAAACTGCCTAGCTGGTAAATTGCGATTATGAATTGTGATAACAAAAGCATGTGGAAAAAGGCAAACGAACTGTGATTAATACTATACTAAGTAATGCATTTTTGCTTGTGAATATATTATAGGGATCGTGTTTTAATGGTTTTTAAATTTATATGGTGGTATTTCTTCTTCTTAAACATTTTTTTGAACTAATCGGTTTTAACAATGAACTGTGATGTTTCTATTTTGCTATGGTCATAAAAATGATCGAATAAAATGTTACTTTACTTACTAGTCTACCTTTTCCAGTCTTTTTCTTTATTCTCTTGCTGTTGCTCTCCCCTCATGTCTCTCTCTGTGACTCGCTCTCTCTCCCCATTTCTCCCTTTTCTGTGCTCTGGGCCGTTCCTAACATCTTAAACAACTACAAAGGCTCAGGTGCTCAGCTGCCTAACAATTGACAGGCTTCTGACCGGACATGCTGTCAATTGGCTGGGCGGTTACTACTGATGTCTGCAGTATCAAGTGTTCGTCCGGATCTGATGGAGCGTTTCTTTAGGATACCTGATTTACAGAGGACACTTCGGTTTTAGGAAGCTGTATGCACGACCTATTGTAACCAAGGTTTAACAATACACAAAGTGGGCTTTCGCTCCACTCAAAACAGTAACTCTCTCACTTAATGCTATAGGCTGTTTAGTGTATGATTCCAACTTCTGAGAAGAGCTTCCGGCGGAATGCATGGAGAATATTTGACATCTGAAAAATACATTTGGGAATTTCTGTGTTCACAGGCATTGGCACATCAAAGCTACTGGCTTTGCCAATGCTTGCCTCTTATTCTTCTATAGCATGACTCTTTCTGTAGGTTAACAGAGCACTGAATAATTAAAATAATCACAGTTAAATAAAAAGAGCAATCATAATACACGAGAAATAAGTTTCACATTAGACAATATTCCAAACAATATTAAATTATATTCAAGAGAACATGGCCACAAACAAATGAGATTTATTTAATTGGGCAACAACACCTGGTGCTTGGATCTATAAAAAAAAAAGATGTTGGAATAAGTAACATAACTTACATATCTGGGTTTGTGAGTCAGAGACATTAACACCGTTTTAGTATACTCTCTCAAAAGGTTTCCGCAGCCACCAATTGATATAGTGGATCAATGGAATCTATTAAAGCTGTAATAGTTGACGTTTAACCAAGACATACAAAGTCACAATTATGCCTACATCTATGTATGCGTTTGGTGTCTGGGTGAGTTATCTCTGGGAAAGTACAATACAATATGAGGTATGGTTAAGCCATGGCAATGTTTACTCTCTTTCCCTATTGCAAAGCACGTTGAGGCCTTACAGATGCTTTGTATTTGTCCAGGAAACATATGTAGGATATATGTTCCTCCTGGCCTATTATCCTTCAGATCAGATGTACACAAGATCATGCAAAGTTTCAACATTCTGTCTCTAGCCAATGAGGGTTGATTGATTTGATTTAAGAGAGCGCCCAACTTTTCCTGTAAACCACCTTTGCCTCGGATACTTCACTGATAAGCCCCCAGTTTCCCTTATGCCCTTCAGACTTGTCCTGCAATCTCATATGTCCTTTTTAGACCCTTTGCTTCATGTAAATCTAAAATTACATTTGTGTAGCACCACACATACATTCTCTGGCACCCAAAATCTTTATACGACAAGTCATGCTGGTCATAAACCCTAGATGTCTCCAGTGACTCTCATTCCTTCACTTGTAACACTTATTCTCCCTTGAAACACTGAAGAGTTCCTCTTTGTGACCCGTCGCACGAGACTACATCCCACCTTGCTGTACCTTATCTAGGATTCCCACGACCTTGCACATCCTCAGGTGCTCGATGGGCGAGCTCAGGTTTCTGATGGGTCGAAACCGTAGGCTGCTGTAACCCTGTAAGGAAGTAAAAGTTAGAGTCACTAATTGTGAGAAAGAAGTGATGCCTTCTCACCCTGGGGAGGAAGGTACCAATGGTTGGGAGGGGGGAGGGGGGAATGTATGTCAGCAAGCAAGCAGGACACAGTGCATACCTCAACCCCCCCACCACATGGAGCAAAAGGATCATGTCACACACTTCCTTAGTCTAAGCCTAAAAAGCCAGCCAAACTGACATGCGCACTTACAGTATGCACTACTCCTCCCCTGCTGTCATCATGGTTCCACCCTCTCCGGACTTGGCTGGCTCTAGCAGGGAAAGAAAAATAAAATGATAATAAATTGGTTTTATTATCACTTTATTTTTCCTGTTTTCCTCAGCAGGGGGCAACACTCCTTTGCCATAGCAGAGAAGCCATCGCTGCAAGCACTGTAATCTCCTACACCACTCCAGGCGCCCTCGACTGGTGCAGCAAATAGAGAGACATATTGGCTTGTGTGCGGTAAGACAGGGAGAAGACCATGCCCAGGAGGGCGAGGGTCTTTCCAGTTCATGACACACAAAGTCTTGTCGTTCTCGACCTGGCGCCCCTCCCCGATATACTCGGTTCCACGGGATCCCACAAGGCTGTCAACCACCACCTAGTTGAATCCAGCAGCACAGCTCTCAATAGTGCGACCCCAGTTGTGTCTCTTGATATTGTACTTGCAGTAGTGCCCTTGCTTTGCCAGGGGGTTACTCTATACCATGTCACTCAGAGCATCCCGTTTTGTCTACCTGCAGACAACAACCAGCTTTGCTTGCCCTTGATTGACGTCTATGACATCGGGGGTTAGGAGTGCATGTCACTGATCCATTATCAATAATCTAATGCTGACGAAAAGACAGCAAGTCCAAGGAACAAGAAAAGTCAACAACTTTTACTTTTTTGGGTTAACTGCTCAAAGGAGCCCGCGTCAGTCTTTAGAAAAGCAGAACCTCCGCACAGGCAGACAGGTCTAAAGATGGGTGCAGGCCAAGGATGGCTTAAGCCATTTCTTCATGTCTTTAAAGCTTTGGCGCTATAGGAGCTGGGTGTAGAATCTAGTGTTGAAGACTGTGATTGCCATTTGGCAGAGAAGGGAACGGTCATGCTCGAATTGTGATGTTAAGCTGTTTAACTTTTAAACGTATGTAACATTTCATACTCGGCCAAAGCCGTTGCTAGACAACAGGTAGCCCACGGATCTGAGACAACCTACGAGTAAGCACAAAAAACAAACATTGGTAAAGTCAATATGGCTCGCCTATGCACGGTAGTAGATTTGCAAAGCAGCATAGCTGAAAGAAAAAAACAAGCATTGGCAAAGCCAACAGGTCTCAGCAATGTCCGAGCTATTGGTCTTGTAATGTGAATGTCTTTTAGACATGTTGTCTAGCAGCACATCTGCTGCTCAGCATGACAAAGTCACTGGAAGCTCAGAATCACAGGCTGCTGAGCCGATGCAGAGTATTTTAGCCCCCCATGTTGAGTTTATTGTCCTGTCTTACCCAACACAAAAAAGAGCTATAACGTGGCCTGCGATGGCTGCATCATAGCACTTTTTTTCAGTGACATTTGCTCGCTCCATCGCCTGTCTCATATTTTTTGTCACTATTTTTACCAACTTTGGTCACACCACTTTGGTCACACCATTCAGGAGTTAGCACAGCTGAGGGGTCAGGATGTAACCCTGTACTCGCCAATAGGGCAACCAAGTGCTTCCACAGTAAAAACTACAGTTTCATGTTTTTACTGCTAAACCATGTCTGCCTGCACCCTGCCTTAGGGATTGGTAGGCCTGCCATGGAGGTGACTTACACATTTTGCAGACAGGGGGAGGATTGGCTTGGTCATTGCTTCAATGGCAGACGGGCTAGAGTTTAAAACTGTTCTTCAAGTCTCCAATGTCAGGCTGGGAGACTCTTTTTACATGTTTCACACCCAGGGAGGCACAACCAGTGCTGCAAATCCCCAGGGTGGCTCTACAACTTAACATGCCATGAATATCCAGGGCACCATACACCAGGGCCTTAGAGTTAAGTTAACCTAGGCCAATTGCGTACAGCCAATGTAATATACACATTTTGGGGTCAGGGCACTGGCACCAAGTTCTGGTTAGCAGGCCTCAATGCACTTGGAGTTGAAAAGCCAGCAGTATTAGTCCAAAACCTTCGAGGCAACCATTCAGAAAGAGCCATTTCCTTACACTAACCACTAGGATTACAATGGAGAACAATTCCAAGATTACAAAACAGACTGTGCCATGCATTCTAACTGTGGCATCAAGGCAGAGATGGGGAAATCTCCCTGAGGCATCAAATAGAAACATTATGCAAGAAATCAACACTGAAGTCATTTCTTCTAAAGAATTGTCCGCCCACAAGTATATGGATATATGTCCACATTGAATGCGAATTTCCAATGGACCCTTCTCAACTCTGGGCAACAAATGTACAAAGACTCCAGAAAGAATTTAGCTACTCCAGTGTCAATTTCAATTTCTATTTTATATTCAAAGAGCACTATGACCTCCAACGTAAATATGTGGAGAAGGGACACAATGGAGTTGGCATTAGCACAGGAAAATCACATTAAAAGACCCAGGAGGCATGAAAAGGTGGTGGAAGACTTGATATGGGCAGATGTGATCCCAGAATTATCTGCAACAATACCACAAAAGACAAGAAAGTGGGACTCTATTAAGACCGAGGAAGTGTACTAAGGTACCCAAATTCTATGGCAGATGTGTGCGCAGCAGAGATTACTCATGATGAATGGAAGGGCAGTATGTTATGCACTCTTTCACAATTAATTTAAAAAATGAGTGTCTCTCGTATCTTTTGCAGTGTTGCTTTGAGCAGGCTAGGATGGTGCAACATACTAAACACTTGCATACACGCAAAATGTGCATGCAAGCATATACTGCTCTGTTCTTTGGAATTAAGACAATTGTACACTTGCATCAGTGTGCAAGGAGAAAAACTATTCGATTGATTTCTTGAACACATCAGGAAACAAATCTTAACCCCCGCCATCACCAAGAGGGATTCAACCGGTGCTATATTCTTCAAAATGCAACTCCGCCCCTGAAAGAGTGACTTGGAGTAATCCATTGCCTTTATAGAAGGCATTGAGTTCCATAGAGTCATTTTCCGTTTTGCTCTACCCCAGTTAAAGCGCGCTTGTTTCACCCAATGTGCAATGCATCTTTCCCTCAGAGAGTCTCCGACTCCTTTCAGAGAGTACTCTAGTATACTTTATTTCAGCTGATTTTCATTTGTAGTCATTAGTTTTGTTCCCCAAGTCCTCGAGACTGTGCTTGTTCTCATTGATGTATTCCTAGGCATCTTTTGGAGCCCTGCTAGTTTATTTCCCAGAATCCTTTGCAGTGACCCCTACCTCTGGATCAAGAGATGTTTGAAAGAGCCCTTCTCAAGTTACCTTTCCTCCCAGAGTCCTTGACAACTCCATGGTTTTCACTGATTTACCCCCACCCTTCCATCACCCCATTCTTTCAAGAGGCCTCTCCAGCCCTCTGACAGTGCCGATTTACCCAGGTGGCCTTACCTCTGTAATCGAGAGTCCATTCCCCAAAGCCCGTTGCAGGTGAGAATTGAAGATTTCTTCCGCTCTTTTTAAGTACTGCGCTACCTTCCTTTTCACCGCCTCACGGCGCTCCTTGTTCGATTCAACTGTCAAATGAAGAGTCACAGAATAGTGTATGGAGAGTCAAACAGTCTGCATCCCCATACCCCCTTAGACAGTGCTTAGTAACATGAAATAAATAAATAAACCACAGATCTGGGTGCTCCCACCCATCAATAAAGATAGACCCTTTCAAGAGAGTCAGACTGAAAACAGTGCAGCATGAAGATATGAGGGCCACCAACCTCTACATGCCTCCAACTCTATCACTACAAGGATGTAGGACAGGCAGGGGAGATAGGCGGGTCCCGCCACACTCTCAATAGGAACCAAAAACCCAGAATGAAAGCACATTAGTCGGGAGAGTAGAGGACTTTACCATTCAACACCTCCACACCACCCTATGTAAAACTTCATGAATAAATAGTGGACAGACACACAAGGGTACGGTGCCATATTTCATAAAACCGGAGCAAATCGGTGTTGCAATGCTGCAAACTTACGACCCGCACTTCACCAAGAAAAAAAGAGGGGGTTCTACTGACACTATGGGCAGAAAGGATCACGTCGAACCTTTCTTTAGAACCTGTCTCTATCACAATGCCCTTTCTTTTACATAACTTTAAAAAGGGCTTTGTGATAATGAAGAGGTCCACCACCCTTCTCCACTATCCAGGATGTACAGAAAGCAGTGATATATAAGGGTATAAGGAGATGTAACTTCTGTTTATGTTTTGGGGATCTGTATAGTGCATGGCTGCCCGAGGGCTTTCCAGCATCTTGCAGCACATACCCCTTTCCCAGACCCCAAAGCAAACAGGCGCACCAGAGGAAGATGGGAATGACATTCCATCAACTACCACTTCACACACATCACCACAAGCCCAGAATACAGTGGAACCAGAGAGAGAAGTCTATGTGTTCCGGGCCGGCAGGGGTACCACTCTCCAGTATCCAAGAATAGGCGCCTGGTGAAAGATGAGGCATGGAGTTATATGCGGTGGCCGACACACAACTCTTCCCAGAACCCTATAATAAATTGAAGCACTGCAAATCATGGGAAGGGTTTTTGCATTCCATCATCCCAGTAACACCCTCACCAGAACCCCAGAATAAACAAGGGCACCAGAGAGCAATGGGTGGGGCGGGACTATCCTTTTTACCCTTCATACAATCCTTTCCTGAATGGCAGAATTTAGGTGCCCAAGTAGATATATGCGTGTGTGTGGGGGGGAACCATTTGTAATCTCTCCACCACCATTGACAAAACACTATTAGAAATAAGGGCGTTGCATAAAGATGGGGGACAAGTCTGTACCATCATTTACACTCCCCTGAATCCCAGAATTCAGGGGCAGCAGCAAGAGAAGAGAATATGCGTCAGGCATTCATAATTCTGTACCACTATTTACAAATGCCTCAAATAAACAAGGGCACAATAGAGAGTGCGGGATGTACGATCCTCAAATAAACAAGGGCACAATAAAGATGTGAGTGCGGGATGTACGATCCTTTGACCCTTCATACCATCCTTACTAGAATCGCAAACAATCATCTGTTCCATCAAAACTTTGTGGTTTTATCCTTCTTTTTGTTGAATACACTGATTTGCTTCCTGTTATCAAGTCTGTCAAGGAAAAGAAAAAAGTTGTCTTGGCCTTGCCACAATATGTATATTTCTCAAGATTTGTCTACTGCAACCAATGGCAAAAAGAAATAATTTTTGGCTCTTCGTCCTATGTTCAGACATAATAAAATATGATATCACAATGGCATTACTAGATCTTAGGAGGATCCACTTACATTGAAAGAGTATTAAACTGGTACGTCTCCAACTTCGATGGATATTCTCCATTCCAAATTCATAAATATATAGTCTTTCAATAGTTTGTGGCTCTGGGGATTATGTTGAGTTGTTGCTATTGAATGCATTTCTTTGTTGTCTATTGTCAGCTCAGGGATCTAGCCCTTAATCTGATCTTCTGCTCCCATATTTCTGGAAATAAATGCAATTCTAAGGAAATCAAATGATCTGCTTATGCCAATGATCTAGGTATGTCCAACCCCTCTTCCTCACGGTCCCACTTTTTAGAGGGGGTTAATATATACTCAAGGTTTCAGGTTACAAATCTAACTTAAATAAAACCAAAGTAGTACCATTAAATGTTTTTGTACTAGTAACATGTTTTCAAGATACTAACTATGCATGGACTCTCAAATAAAAAATGTTGGTACATGGTTTGCTACAAATCCCAAGAAGACTAAAGAGTTGAATGTTTTCTCCTTGAAAGATAGAGTCTTCTATCGGTCAGCTATTTGGTCCACTTTACATCTGACATGGTGTGGTAGTCTGGATACTTTAAAATATGGTTGTTACTTAAAAATAAAACTTATTAGCTGTGTTACCCAATGAGATTCCTTTATAGGCATCTAGATGCCATTAGCTTAAATGTTGTTGTGGAACAATAAAACTCCACGTATAGCTTTCTCTAAACTTAAACAACGAAAATCAGAAGGTGGAGTCAGTCCCGATTTCAAATTGCATCATACCTCTTTCATTATTGAAGAACGATATATAAAATATTTTTAAACTTCCAAGTGTTTACTCTATTATGGGTTTGTATGGAAAAGCTTTCGCTGTACAGTTTTTCTTTTCATGATACTCCCCATATGTCCAATGTTAACTATTTGAATAATTGTTTAGTTCTGAATTTCACACACAAAACTGTTTCAAACTTACTCTTTTCTGACTACACTAAACCTCAATGCACCCTTTAGTCCTTGCTATGGAACAACAAATGTTAAAAAAAAACAATACTACATCTTTCTCGTGGGAATATTGCAAAAATAAAAGGAATATTCTGGAATAATCAGCTTTGAGGTGGTGTTTCTGTTTTACCTTATATGACACTCTAGTTGAAATATAATTTACATTACCACAGTCACATACCTATCTATTCCATCAAATAACTTCTATTAGCTTATTTGTAATCATACTATTCCCCAGGCTGTCGCTATTTATACACTTTTTACATGACCCAAATAGAACTAAATCTGCTGTGGAACTCACTTAGGAAAGTGATCTGCAGCCATGTTTTTAAATATCTGAATGGATAATAATTTGGAAGAAACTGTTCCACCCTTCCATGTCTGCAGTCTTTGCACAATCTTTCATTTCTACCTATAATAAATGGATTACTCCTATGCGAATTGTAAGGTTTCACCCTAATGATTCCAATTTATGTTGGCCCTGTACTAAAGAAACTGGTACATTACTACATATGTTAATCCAGAGCACTAATGTTTAAGAATATTGGAAACAGCTTTGAGTTAAATGTTCAACAATATTTAAGTTGTTGTCACTGTTAATATTTAGTTTCTCACTGACTCTACATCCTAGAGTTAACGTTACATTATTGAATCGTCTTCTTGCTATTGCTTTTAGACATATTACTGCCACATGGAAAGATTCTTTAACTCTGTGGATTTATTCTTGGTGGAACATTATATGTGCCAATCATAGAATACATACAACGCCTACTCAAACTGTTCAAGCTAAAATTAAGTCCGATTTATTATGGCTACCTTTTACTACATTATCAAATACGGTTTCTTAATTAATTTCTTATTTCTCTTCTCTATTATCACCTCTTTCATTTCATAGTAAGATTTTATATCATTACCATAGAATTTGATTCATCAATGTTTTTAGTTATGTAAAACTTTTTCTATTGCTTCATGATGATAATTCTTTATGTATATTTCATATACTTTATGCTTGTATTTCCTTCTCTGTTTACCTCAATAACATCGTATTAAAGAAACTAAAAATACATTTTTGATCTAGGCTTGACATTCCATTCAAATGAATACTGTAAACTAAGTAAGATTACAACTAAGCAAACTTTATAATGCATTATCCATGATTTTGAATTAGGTTTTTCACTCCAAAACCTTGGTAAATAATTCCTCTGTTAATATGGTTTATGGTATGCAGTGGATGATATGCGTGTGTACCGTTTTTGTGATCTCAGAGAGCCTTTTTTAACTTGGAGATTCTAGTGCTTCTAGAATGTCTTCCCAAGAACTCAATCTTCCTAAGGACCTCCACCTTTGACTAAATACACCCAGCAGGGTCCTATCTCCCCACACATTAATTTTGGTACTATGGATACCATCATGGTATCTCTCCCCCTACAGTGTAAGACCCATGTCACCCCATACCCACCATGCCTCATACCTTGAATGCCCCCTAAGAGCAGGTCCACTCCGTTCTTATAGTGGTTAAAGGCGGCCTCGTAGTCCTCGCCGACATCCCTTTCCAGTGCCAGGCGGATCTGCTTGGCAGCGTCCACCAGGTAGTCCCGCTTGGCACCCAGAGCGGAGCCTTTTGGCATGCTCTGCATGTCAGAAGAGCCACCAGTTGACACGCGGCTACGGATCTGCTCGATGTACACACGGGCCTGGGACAGTGCTTTGGAGCAGGTCTCAGCCTCTGGGCCAGGATGGCCCTCCATACAGCTCCGGTTCATCTCCGCTTCTGGCTTTTCTGGACTGCCTCCTGCCCGTCCATCACGGTGCAGCCCACCCAACGGGTCTTTTCACCTATTAAGGTAAGAGAAATTCTTGGATATAAATGTGCATTCATATATTTTGTCACTCCATACGTACAGGCTGTTACTACATTAATTGACACTCTGGAGTGTTTATTTACACAGTACATCCACCCATTCGGGAAACACACACATGCCTAGTGTGCCTCACTCTCCAGCCACAGTTGTTCACTCATACCAGGTAAGGTCCTACTCTTGAATTAGCAGCTTAGGAAACCATAAGTGGGTAACTACATTATGCTAACAGGTGTGGGCACAATCCCCACCACCCTCAAGGTGCTTTCAAGTCTATGTACCCTATTAGCTGTGGCTGATGTTTCCAACTGATAAATGTAGGTCTAAGCAGAGCTTCAGTGTGTCAAAGTCTTTGGGTGAACTAACTCTTCCCTTTTATCCTGACACTTTCCTGTGGGGTTGGTAACCCTTAGTGTCACACTGTGCATTTACAATTAACTGGTTAAAGGAGTCAGCGGTCCGGGGCCAGGAGCTCCTCTCAATCCTCTGTGCCTCACATGTGGGCCACCTAAAACAGAGAAAAGGGAATCTGCCAACCTGCTCCTCAAAAAGGCCTAGACTAGAGCCTGCCCATTTTGTTTAGAGGTGTAGGAAGTTATTTAAAAAGAATATCTCTCCAACGGGTATGGAGATCCTCTGAATCAGTTGATGTTCGGACATTTTATTTATTTTATTTACAGTTTTCCCCATTTTCTACTTGCATGGACGTGCACTGGCCTACAATAATTGCATACTGAGGGAGATGTAAGGAAATTATAGAACATGTTCAAAGATATACATTTATTGTCTACAAAAATGTAGGTATGTTTTGCATGTAAACAACTGCATTCAAGGTTAATTAAAACACTTAAAAATTGGTTACACTGTAAATGAGACAAAGTGGAGGCTCCTTCATTAACACACAGTGAGAACTGTCTTGGACTAAAACCAATTCACAGACTCAGAACAATATAAATATGTAATACAAGCAAATGGAAAAGAATTTTCTAGGGACTGGTTGATTACAAGAACTTGCAGCCGATGAGACAAGAAACATTTAGTGTACATCTTCAGCCTTCCAGAACTTCTGCTGGCATGCTGCATCATCGAGCAACCTCTCCCCTCCCCAAAATACTGTAAAGATGGGCACAATGGTGCATTTTGGGGCAAAGCTTTCACACACAATGGCTAATGATCTGTTGCTTTCGACATGGAAGTCATGTAATATTACAAAACTTTCATGGTGTGCCAAGTTAACTTAATAATCCTCCCAGAGATGTGGAGGTTCATTCTTTTAGAGAAAATGTTATAACAACATTGCATTTTTAGCGAAAGTTTCAAAAAATGGGCAAAAAGACTTCAAAAAGATAATAAAACACTGGAGGCTACTAAACACAGGAAAACTCTCCCTAGAGAAACCTATGTTTTCATACAAGAGGGGAAGGAGTCGCAAGACATGTTAATACACACTAGACCAAAGAAAGAACCTACTAACATTCATTTAACAAGCAAGTGGGGCTTATCAAAGATAGTAGGGCACTACTCCTTTGGCAGCTGTAGATTGTGCCATCTGGCAAAACCAACGAAGACACTGGAACTGTATTTTGGAAAGGGGCGACCACTCGGTCCCCCCGAACGTATGGCAGAGTGCCTCGATCCCCCCGGGAAGACATTTTTTGGGTGGGAGGCGCGTCTCGGCTGGTATGCCCGAAGCGGCGTAGCCGGGGCGCGCTTTTTCCCGCCCTTGAGTGGGCTGGCCTAGACACGGACGCCGCCGGCCACGCCCTCGGGGCAGGCAGGGGCGGGTTTACGCCCGCCCTGAAGATGGATAAAAAGAGACGCAAGACCAGAAGACATCCTCTTGTTCCTGTGCTCTGAAGCTGCACCTCCCCGCTGCACGTGAGCTCGAGACGGAACGAAGAGCCAATTTTGAGCGTTTTAATCGTTCTTGTTTGTTTTTCAGTTACTTTGTTGGAGAATGCCGAAGAAGGTTGAAAAGCGCATGAATACCGACCAGATGCTGCGTGTTCTCATGAAGGAGATGTCCGAGCTAAGGAAGCGGGTGGACAAGAATGAGGAAAGGGGCCCAAAACGTCCTTTGGCGGGAGCAGCCCCGGGAGGGAAAAACAAGAGGCCCAGGAGGGGGGCAGCGGGAGAGGAGATCCCCGGTCCCAGTGCTCCGCTCGAGGCTCCAACTCCCGTGCCAGAGGAGGGGAATCCGATCACCCCCGTGTCCGAGGATGATATGCCGCCCGAGTTGGCAGCACAATTGGCAGCGTGGTTGGGGAAAGGTAACGAGGGCGCCACGGCTGTCGAAGCGCAGGAGCTGATTAAGCAATTGCGTGAGAAACGGGAAGCAGCCAAGGTGCCCGTGCCGGCTGCAGTGGGGGACAAGGCACCAGGGATGGTTGCGACCACAGAGGCAGCGTCAGGTGCAGGTAAGCGGCCATTGCCGATCGCGAGGGATGAGTCAACACCCTCTCGGAGGGAAAAGTTGGGGCAACATGTTCCTTTGGCAATTAAGGAAAAGATTTGGGCGGGGGAATATGTGAACATTTTTTCGTTACTGGTTGATCATTATGAGGTGGAGCATGTAAAGAGTCAGAAGGACCTAATGCATCCGAGTGTTTGGCGCGCAAAAATGGCCGCCTTTAAAGTGAATGAGAATATCGCCAATTGGGGCAATGCCTGGGGAATCTTTACATCAATCCTGGGGGAACGTAGGCCTGAGTTGCTTTCCGAGTTCCCAATCTACCAATCACGAATCATGGGGTACTCGACATCGCACCAGGGGAATCATTGGTTTTGTTACGACAATATGTTCAGAAAGGAAAAGGAGCATAATAAAAGTTTAACCTGGGATTGTTATGATGCCTTGACCTGGGATAAAATGAAGGAGTCAGGGATGTTAAAAATGCCGTTGGTGGGAAGTAATGTGGGTGAATCCTCCCGACAATATGCGGGGACGCCCTTTCGATCAGGTTCGGGGGCCGACGATCACTCGAAACCTACCGGCAATACCGGAAGAAAGGGTTTCTGTTTTAATTACAACAGAGGAAAATGTACGAGACCACAGGGATCGTGTAAATTCAAACATGAATGTAGTGGTTGTGGGTCGTCTCATCCTGAGGCCTCGTGCAGAGCCAGAACGGGTGATAACGGGGGGAGAGGAGGCGCCAAACAGGTCTAATATAGTCCGAGGGGCGCCTTTACCCACTCCCGTTGATACCCTGGCAATGATCCCTTGGCTCAGTGATTACCCGGATCGTACTTCTGCTGGGGTGCTGCGAAACGGTTTTTCGTATGGTTTCCGCATCCCGGTAGGGGACTTTCAGGGTGTGGATAAGTGTAAAAATCAACTTTCCGTCCTGCAGCATACAGCCGTAGTACAGGATAAGATCCGAAAAGAGGTGACTCGAGGTCGGGTCGCTGGCCCGTTTAGTGTACCCCCAGTTCAGAATTTTGTTTGTTCTCCCTTAGGGTTAGTCCCCAAGAAAGACCCTGGAGAGTTCCGACTAATTCATAACTTATCAGCTCCACGAGGTCTTTCCGTAAATGAGGCAATCGATCCAGAAGTGTGTTCGGTGCGGTACGCATCCTTCGATGAGGCCGTAGCCATTTTGAATCGCCTAGGGCCCGGGGCGCTGATGGCGAAGTCAGATATCGAGTCAGCTTTCCGATTGCTCCCGGTACACCCAGACGACCAGCGTCTCCTAGGTTTCATGTTTCAGGGTTGTTATTACATGGATAGGTGTATGCCAATGGGGTGTTCTATATCCTGTGCTTATTTCGAGAAATTCAGTTGTTTTTTACAATGGGTCTTCACAAAGAGAACGGGTTTCCAAGATGTAATGCACTACCTTGATGATTTCTTATTTCTGGGGGCAGCCGGGGGTCTTGAATGTGGCCGGGCCTTGGCCGAATTTTGTGCGTTGATGAAACAGTTAGGCGTGCCATTGGCGCCGGGTAAAACAGTGGGTCCCACGACTTGCCTCGAGTTTCTGGGGATCGAGTTGGACTCCATTGAGGGGTGTTTCCGTTTGCCAGCCGAGAAAGTGTTGAAGTTCAGGGCTGCGCTGCAACTGTGTATAAATACATCAAAAGTTACGCTGCAACAATTACAGCAGGTGGTGGGACAGTTGAATTTTGCCCTGAGGGTAATACCAATGGCCCGCCCCTTTTCCCGTTCAATTGCCCAAGCGATGGTCGGCCTTAAAAAAGGCCATCATCGCACGAGACTATCGGCCGAGATCCGCCAGGACATGCGTATTTGGTTAGCATTCTTGGCGGATTTCAATGGTAGAATCGTCTGGAATAAACCAGCCGTGTCTTCTGAGGAGCTGGGGCTATGGACAGATTCGGCGGGAAGCATAGGTTTTGGCGCCATCTTCGGCACAAAATGGTCGGCACAAAGATGGCCGACTTGGTGGCATGAGAAGGGTCTGACGAGTAATATTGCTTTCCTCGAACTGTTTCCCATCTTGGTGGCCTTGAGAACATGGCCCGATGGGTTCAAAAATCACTCGGTCATATTTTGGTCGGACAATATGACTGTGGTCGAGTGCATCAATAGTCAGGCAGCACGTTGTAAACTGATCTTAAGACTGCTTAAAGAAATTGTTTTACTGTGTATGCAATTGAACGTGCTATTCAGAGCAAAACACGTGCCAGGGGTGATGAATCAGGCAGCTGACGCACTGTCTCGTTTTCAAATGCAGGCTTTTTCGGGTTTCCTTCCCTCAGCGGACCCGGAGCCGGCACCCTTTACCGAAGCTCTCTGGTCTCTCGGTGCCCCGAACTTCGTCACCTCGTGGGAGAGAGTCTAGCACCAAGGACGAGGAAGGCATATGAAGGGGCGTTTCGGGCCTATTTAGCCTTTTTGGGGAGTGATAGAGAGCGGTTTTGGGGTCATGAGGAATGGGTGGTGAATTTCCTGATGTCTTTACGTAGGGCTGGGAAATCGGTGGCTACGGCCCAGAGGCATCGTGCTGCCATTTCCTTTGTTGCCAGAGCACACGCTATCCAGGACCCAACAGCGTCTTTCGTTGTACAGAAAGCGCTGCGTGGGTGGCAACGCCTTGAGGGTCGCAGAGTAGATGAAAGGCGCCCGATAGGTTTGGATAGATTGTCCCAGTTGTTGGCTACACTTCCGGCCACATGTTCATCTCAGTTCGAGGCAGTGCTGTTCCGAGCCGCGTTTACGCTAGCATTTCACGGAGCAATGCGGGTAAGCGAGCTAGTTGCAAGGAACAAACTGGATGTGGCGGGGGGTTTGTGCCAGGAACACGTCCAGATCAGGGGAGAAACAATGACTGTTTCCTTTGTAAGGTCTAAGACTGATCAAGATGGGATGGGTGACTGCGTCATCATACGCAGGATTCCTGGGTCCTCCATATGTCCGGTAAAGTGTTTAGAGGAGTACCTAGCACGAAGGATGGCATCATGGGGGGGGACTTTGTTAAGACACGCGGACGCCACCCCACTGACGAAATTTCAGTTTCAGCGGGTGCTTGCGATGTCAGTTGCCGCTGCGGGCTTGAACCCGGGCGAATTTGGGACCCATTCCTTTCGGATAGGGGCTGCTACGGAAGCTACAGCCAGGGGTCTTAATGTTGAGCAAGTGAAACGAATGGGGCGTTGGTCCTCCAATTGTTATAAAAGATATGTGCGGTTGCACATGTTGTGAAGCTGTAACTATGTACTCTGTACTCACGCTTCTTGTTTTTGTTTGGTTTCAGTTACGCAAGCCTACGAGGCGGGGCGGACTATGCAGTCGACCTTACACCGGGTCAGCGGTCAGACATCACCGGCTGTGGAAAAGGAGGTGTGGGTCGTGGGCCACTCATACGTGAGGCGTGCCGCGGACGTATTCAAAGCAGGTGACATGATGCACGTTGCTGGGGAATACGGGTACAGGATGTCCTTCTACGGAAGGGGCGGTCTCTGTATTGACCAGTTTCAAACATTTTTTGAGGGTTTGTTAGGGCGGACAAGGTCACCGCCGTCTATAGTTATAGTGCATGTTGGGGGCAATGATTTGGTCACCATCGGTAGACGACTACTCCTGGAGGCAATGCTTTCCACTGTAAGTTGGTTGGCGAGGAGAGTTCCGGGGTGCACGATTGCATGGTCCCATTTGATTCCACGAAAAGTGTGGCGGGGGGCTATCTCTATACCTGCTTTGACTCACTCTGTTAGAAAGCTTAACAATAAAGTGAGTAGGTTGTTCCGTTCCAGGACATTGCATTCTATTTCTCATAACTGTATTAATGATGACAGGATGTATTCGGGGGATGGTGTGCATTTATCTTGGGTGGGGAATGAGTTGTTCTTAGGAGATTTCTTAGCATGGTTGAAATCTTTGAAACATGACCTTTAGGTAGGAGTTTTGTGGGGGGTCCGGATAGCCGGTCAACTATCCGGCCTGTGGCTGTAAGGTCATGATCGGTGAGCACTAATTGGAAGATCCCTATGAGTGGGCGTCACCCAACACGGATGGGAGCGCTCGGGGGAGGTGGCCTTTGGCCCCTCAACGGGGAGGCGGTCCCTTCTAAGGATGGGTCGCCGGAAGAAGAGGAAAGGCGGTCAAGGCCCCTTCCTGTGTAGGAGGGGTTACAGCCCCCTCCTGGGGAATTTCCCGGGGCCAGTGACATCTGCGACGGCAGATGCGGTAAGTTGTGTGGGGTTGGGGGGAGGTCTACGATACCTTCTAGATACCTCACACGAGTCTTCGAACGACCTTTAACTGGCGTCGAGTTGATAAGTGCCCCCGTCAAGACAAGGGAAATTGTAGTAGTTGCACGTGAGTACGCCTCAGTGCTGTCGCCCCTCCCAAGTGGGGGGGGTATGTCTGGTTAGGGATCTTGACACCGGTTACGACCTTGCCGTTGGCCCTTAAACGTTAGGATGTACAATTTCAATGTTTCAAGTAAATGTTTTGTAGGATGTTAGATCGGCTAGGAGAACCTCTGTATTAGAGAATCTGTTAAGGTTAGCCAAACATCGCAGTGTGGTATGAAATTGTACATTAATGTTTAATTGTTTTTTAATTTTGTTTTTAATAAATACGGCCGGGAGGGTCACTCCCTCCCACTTCCAAAAACTTCAAGAACTGTTTCCGGTTTCCCTCATTTGGGGATTGTGTTGAGAGGGGGTGGCGGGTATCTCAGCCATAACAAAAACTGTTGGTTTTACACAAATGCACGAATTGTAACAACACTAGTAGAATACATGATTGCATTATCATACATACTTATGTATGTATGAATGACATGCAGGAAGGTCAAAACACATACATGCAAACATCGTAATAACTTATGACGTAAGCACAATACCACAAAAATGACCAACCACTATCTAAGCATGGATTGTCAATTACCTGAATTGGGTCATTATTGAACAACTGACGAAATGGTTAAAAAAAAGAACACAACTATTATTAAAAGGAACAACTGTGGATATATGGGCTATCCACCCACATCACAGGCATGTGTAATGATTTAGCGTGGGTACATCTGAATAGGCCATGGATATGAGAGGCTTGTAGCACCACTGAGACCATAAGACTATACAGTTTTGAGATGATAACATAGTAGTACACGCTCCCTAAGCCATACCTATGATGGACTCTTAAAATGAAAACAAGATTTACATTACTACTAAATGCAATACCGTGGAAAATGTTGGTGATTTTTTAAAAATCAGTTTCGTACTACTTTTATTATTTTGCCTAAAGGCAAGACAAAGACCACATTTCTGTTTAGCGTGTTGAGTATTTGAAACATAGGATGAATTAAAATGTCAAATTGCCCGCAGGATTTGAACCAGCACTCTTGGGTACACCCTATACATAACGACAGCAAATGGGTTACGGAGTAGTGTTAGGAAAGGTTTAGTCACTTTTTAGCCGTCTCTTGTTACTTTCTCGTAATAAGCAGAACATCTACCAAATTTATGTTTTATGAACAAAATTAAATATTTAAAACCACAAGATAAACGTAAACATTTATAAACGCTTTTACTTGCAGTGAACCAACAATCTTAAGTTATCACTATACATAACAGTGAACAAGGACAGTAGTGATTCTTATTAAGCTATTTCAACGTATGACATCATGATGCAGACATGGTCGGTTCATGTAACATGGAACGGGACTGAAACAGGTTCAATGGTGTCGGCCTTAAACCCCGATTAACAATCAGGAGCTTGGGTCCACAAATATTTTGGGGGTAATTTCACTAGTAGAAAGCTTTGCTGCTCAATACAAATCCAACACAGGCTCGGTCTTTTGATCCCTATAGGGTTTAACTACAAGGTCCGCCCTACTCTAGCGCACCAGTGGGCACAGTAAGTATACCGGTCATATAGGTCAACAGAATATAGGACACTAAATGACTTGCACTAAAGAGTTCTCGTTGAAATATCACGATAATGAACAAGCAAATCTGAATGCGCATTCCCTAACTAATCTGCGAGTTGGTCCCATCGTGTGGCACATTTTAAATCAATTTGTTCGTTAGTTTTAAGTTAACACATACAGTTCTCGCAGTGAAAAATGCACCATTAATCCTCCCTTTTATCCACAGAAAAGAAAGAAACACACCAGGACTGGTCTGTGTGTATGGCATGAGGATGAATGGGCCAAATTCATGAGAAAAACAGGTTCTCTGATACGTTCAACTAGAGTTGGAAAACAGGGATCTACGGCTGGTCCTGAAGAAAGACACACAACCATATGGGCAACTACTGTGGCTGAAACATGTAGTCCTATCGGTGCTGGCGTAACTAATTCTCTCCATAAACATGACATTTGTTTTTAATGTTGCCAGCAAGCTTCTCAAAAAGGAAAATATTAATGGTACCCTCTAAGCATTGGATCTGGTCTCCTTTTAAAGTGCTCCATTGAGATTTAAGTTAGAGCTTGTCCAGCCATGAAGGGTATCTGGGTGGGAAGTAGATGATAAAGCATGACACTAGAAGTTCTGGGGGTTAACAGTCGATTTTAAAAACAAGCATTTGCAATTGCGATATTTTGAGCTATTGCATTGTAAATAACAATGCCTTTTATTTATGTGTTTGTAAAAACCTGCAATAATAAAAGGCATTGCCATTTGCAATAGGGCAAAGTTTCTGAAATGCAAGACTTATTGTATTGCAAATGCTTGTCAGAAGTGGTCAAAATGACGAGACGCGCTATTCAAAACTCCAAAATAAAACAATCTAAATAAATGAATGAATAATATGCCGGGTTCTCAGCATAAACCCATACACATTTCATGATGAAGCAGTTATGTTTGGGAAATAACATGCGTAACTGAAGAAGGCGAAACATGTTTTGTCTCATATCAAAGTAGGTGTCAAGGAGGGGGGGAGGGGTCCAAATAATCGTTAACTCTCCAACCCCTCGAGGAGAGACCTAAAAATGAATGTGTCCTTATGTAACGTAACTGGTGCACATAAAAAGATCTATATAACTCCGCAAAAAAGGTCCCTCTCCTTTATTTATCTTTGCAGTCACTTATCCCTGCCCTATGCATGACATCGGTCGGGATAACAGTCTCAATCTCCTTGGCTCCTTTGGCCAGGATGAGCAGTGCCCTCTTGGTCACCATGATGGCTCTTGTAAAAGCCCAGGATAACTTTTAACCACTGACAGAAGGAGCGCGCCGACAGCCTCCACAGACCCCGACTCAGAGAGCGGCCATCTTGGAATGGTGCCATCCTTACTGGCCCCCCTCATGTCCTGCTTTCAAATCACATATTTAGCAAAATATAATCATCAATGCGTGCCTTCTACTAATTCAAAAATGATAAGACGAATATAACACACATTGACTTTCATATATAAAAATATAATTAAAATCAAAAGTTCACTTCGGGCCTCACAAGTCAGGTAATGCTATAAAGGGGGAGTTTTAAAACAAATTATTAGACCAAGTTAGAATTCTATATTAACAGAATGTTATACCAAACGGGGGTAAACAGCATTTTAACGTGGCTACATATTCTACTGGAAATGGCGGCAGGTGCTATGGCCGACACCAAAGGAGGACTCTGGTAGGAGAAACTGTAGGAAGTATTAGTCCTCAAAGGCGTGGGGGTTGGAAGCAATCACGGACTGGTTGAGATTGGTTGTATTGGTGCGAGAGCCCAAAAAACTCCAGCACCAAAAAAAACAGTAACAGCAACAAATTGAAAATATTCTTCAGAGTTGTCATTGTTCGATATACGTTTTACGTAGTTAGGCAAAGATGTGAAATTAGAAATTCTACAATGTCTTATGTTTTAATCAGACTTTAAATAAAGAACATAAGGATTTTTCAAATGCTCATTTTTATATTTTAAAAAGAGATGCCGTGGACAATCTCCTGTCCGGGCAGGCACAGCAAACAGGGAGGTAACAAACATGCCTCCCTTGCAATCAATAGCAAGCATTTTTGACGCGTGCCAATGGAAAGCATGGGTGGAGCTTCCACCCCGCTTCGGAAGCAAAATCAACTACAATACAACTCGCAAGCGAAGAGTGCCTGCGCTGCATCGCTAGGCGAAACCTAACAACTAGAATGACCACCTGGGTAAGTCTAGGGAGACAATACAACAACGAGAGTGGGTTGTCTTTCTTTTTGATATTTGTCTGTACATTGGAAGTGGAGCCAACCATCAACAACACTTTTGTCCACCTCTTCTGGAGTATATATATAACATGTGACAGTGAACATCCATAGAAACAAAATAATGGAACATTAAGGAAGTACAATGTAGATCTGAAGAAACACAAAATGCACAGTAAATTTTGAAAAACAAAAGACCATGTGAAACTACATACCTAACTTACATAAACTGCCTTTTTGAAAATTGGTATAACATTTGCTAAAAATGCAGTTATTTCAGTTTGAATCTCCACACCTCTGTGAGGATGGCCAGGCCTGTTCCACACACCATGAACATATTGTAATATTGCAATATAGAATGTATGTATTATTAGCAATAGTATGTGAAAAGTTTGCAGTAAAATGCACCATTGTGCCCATAGTTTAAGCATTTTTGGGAGGGATGGGGCTGCACCATGCTCCTCCCAAACAATTCAATGGAGGAACTGGACTTGCTTATTTTGCTTTCTCAGTGCAATGTATTTAACCCCTTCGCTGCTGGCCCGTTTCCGCCGCTGTACGGTAAACAAAAGAACAGGGGCGGGCCATGACGATACCAGGCCGTCATCAGCACACGAGCACTGTAGTGCATGACGGCTTGGTATCGTCATCAGCATACAAGGGGTTAATACTAAATTACAAGTTTTATTAAGCTCCGCACATATAGCCCAGCAGCTACTGCAGACCACTGAAATAAAAGGAATCTGAAAATAAGGGGGGATAGTCTCATTGAATTTAAGACGAAGCATCCCAAATAGGTATTTCTCTATTTCTCTAACTCGGCTACTCTCAACGTAGGAAATCAGCTGATTTCCTGTTCAGTCTTTAGGCATCTTCTAAGAAGATGTTGTTAGGAGGCTGCTCTTAGGTAATGCCCTGAGACTTTCCAGAGTGTGGGGCCCTGGACAAGAACGGATATGCTTTCATGTGTTTTTGTTTTAAGATGTTTGCTAGATATGATGCAGATGTCTTCCTCAAAAGGTTCTAGCTGCAATGTAAGTGGGATTAGGTTGCAAGGTAGTTTGTTCCTTTTTTCCAGTAGGCCTTGTGGTAATACACAGAATGTTGAATTTAATTCTGGATTTCATTGGGAATCTGTGAAGGGTGTTAAAGGCCGGTTTCGCATACCCATGTTTCTAGAGGTTGAGGCAGAGTTAGGCAGCAATATTCTGCAGTTCAACGTGTCAGTAGGGGTTTTGGGGAGTCTTGTATGGACCATGCTGAATCTTTACTAATACTCTCTCAGTCCCATTTGATGACCGCTTTGCAAAAGTGGCAGGATCGTATTAAGCAACTACAATTGTAGGTTAAGGACATTAAGCACAGCATTAACTTGTGAAAAAAATTAAAAAATCTGTACTGAAGATTTCCCAAATATATTTTACTTTCTGAGAAGC
The DNA here is from genome assembly GCF_964263255.1 of Lissotriton vulgaris. NCBI lineage: Eukaryota > Metazoa > Chordata > Amphibia > Caudata > Salamandridae > Lissotriton > Lissotriton vulgaris. Next base: position 259,782,529 of record NC_141697.1, read on the forward strand.
AGAAAGGAGGGGGGAGGCATATGGACCAATTAAAAGAAAACGTATCACTGAGAGGACCACCAAATTTCATGTGTTTTTTTCTTCCAGTCAAAGACAATTTTCTTTGGTCTCCTAGGAAGTTTGGTCGAGGCATTCTATTATGTTTTTCTGTTTCAGAGTTGTTGTCCAGTCGGAAGTGAATTTGGGTATCATCACCGTACATTTAGAAAGTATTTGTTAACTGTAAATCCGGTTTTTGACTGGTTTCCGTAATTTATCTCCACTAGACACAGACTGATTTCTCAGGGCATGTTTTTCATTTATGGTGTAAAAGTTCACTGTATGCAGTTTCCCAGCCACAGATGCACAACCTGCCTGATCTATGCAGGATGGCGCTGCAGAAGGGCTGATTCCCAATCCATGGCCTCACAGGGGCCTGCTGTCCAAAGAGAGAGGGGATGCTAACTTCTATCCTTTATCAACTAGGAAGCCCAAAAATCTATACTACTATTATAAAGAGAGAACTATGACCTTTGAGCCAGGTAAACTCGAAAACTACACCACCAATCCACACACCCAATACATGTTTGAAAACGTCAGGACAAGCAGAAGGACATAGGCTATATAAAAAAAAAATATATACCTTATTTAAAAAATTTACGATTGAAAAAAAAAGTAGTCCCTTGGAAGTAGCGCCGGCCGGCCGCGACGTGCGTGCTGACATCAGCAGCGCAGGGAGGAGCGGCGTACAGGAGCCCGAGGAACAGCGGTGGACATGAGCACGGAGAGGAGCTGCGGAGCGGCGAGAAGCGGAGAAGCGGAGGCGCAGTGGAGCGGTAAAATCAGCAGCGCGGAGAGGAGTGGAGGAAGAGGTAAGAGAAGCATCCGTGGGTGCACACCGAGGGACGGGCGGGGGCCATGAACACTGAGTGCTCAAAAAGCCTTTTCCTCTAAGTCGGGACGTAGGGGTAAACAAAGAGTGGGCAGAAGCGGCCAGGACCAAAGACGGGCGGGGGCCATAAACACGAAGTGCTCAAAAAGCATTTTCTTCAAAGTCGGGACTGCGGGGAAAACAAAGCGTGGGCAGAAGCAGCCAGGACCAACGAAACGGCCGCTCTGCTGCGCCACTCCTGCTGCGATGCTGCCCCCAGCCCCCTTCTGCCCCGGGAAACGCCGGGGCGGGCTGATAGTAGATAATAAAAGGAATGTGAATGGGCAGGCCTAGTCCACTGCTAAAAGAAATTTGCAAAAGAATAGCAGAGATGGTATTCTAGAATGGGGCGGGACAAATGAATGAATACGGGAAATGCACTCAAGATCACTCTTGTTTTGTATGTTTATCCGATAAGTGTGCTGTACTAGATTAGTGTCTGCTCACTGATAATCAAATGTGGTTATGGCCTGGGACCTAAGGTAACCAGGACTCTAGTACGCACTACTACAAATTCAAATTATCCAATAGTACTTTCAAATCAATTTATATTGAATTATTCATGAAAGAATCAATTGTTTTCAATACTTTTTTATGATTTAGTTCATAAGTAACAATCCGCTTTCAATATTATGCTCAATCACATAAAAAAATGATAAACAATTAAATCATAATTACAAGGATCAACACAAAAACCCAATGCATTTCGGGGCTTGAGCCCCTTCGTCAGGGGTCTGGAGAGGGAGAAAAGAAAAGAAAAGAAGAAAGTAAGAACAGGAAACTCAGTTTCTTTGAATGTCTAGGAGGACACTGCTTTTATTCATATATACACTCTTCTACATATCTTACCACTGAATGCTGAGTTGCACGACTCCTTATTTATGCAGAATTGTTTGTGCTTAAAGAGCACAGTCTACAAAAGAAATCTCTTTTTAATGAACTGTTCTATAAGAATGAGAATAAACATAAGTCTCTACCAGATAAACTGGCCTAGAAGTTAATTTACCTCTATATTCATTGCCGACCTGGGAACTGTAAGAAAAAAAAAAAAAAATATGTATATATATATATATATATATATATATATATATATATATATATATGTACTGCCGACCAGGGGACTGTACAAAAAATATATGTATATAAATGCACTCGTTACGTGCTATGCAAATTAAGGAAACTCAACCATCAAAACAACGAATTACGTTGCTCACCTGGATCGAGCATGCCCAATGTTTCAAGTGGGAAACCTACACGAAATGAAAGAATGCAAATACTGAATAAGCTAGGCTCGACTAATTATGAGGTGAAATCGTCATAACATATCGGTGAATCAAGGGTACCTGAACGGTTCTTCAGTCGATTATCAGGTTTCAAGATTTCACGTTCCGCTGTGGGTACAAGGAACGCTTTTTAGAAAAGATCGTATGCGGGGTTTATTTAGCTACACGGTTTGTAACATGCTCGGAACAAACAGAGCTTACCGAAGTAAAGGCTGTGTTGCGTCGCGTACAAGATCCCGTTTGAATACGCGAGTCACCGTGAACCTAGTTATAAGTCCTTCTTTGGTTGCCAGTGTGCTAGACGACGGACTGTGCCTATTGGGAGTTTAGACGGGCGCCATTACTAAACGGTGGATTTCGGCTCATTAGCCATGGGAATGGCTTCGTACTCGATACAGTTTGTGTGGAACATACATTCTACTGATGGTTTTGAAAGTAGGTTCTTAAAGAATAAGAAAAAGAATAAGAAAAAGAGAGAAACAAAAGACTAATGCGTTTAAAAAATTATGCATCGAACCTGATGTCAACATACATTACTATGAGACCATCCTACCTATTTACAATCTTACAGAAACCTCGACAAGTGTAATATCACATTAGTGTAACCTGTCTAGATTATATATATGCATGTACTCTGGTTGTGTTTGGAATGTGTTGTTGTGTATACATATGTATCACGCTGGGTTAGAATCCTCGGGGGCTCATATATATCAAGGCTGATCATAAAAAGCAGATCATATCCATTTTATCATTAAGCCCAGAAGGGGTCAAGGTTTGTAATTTCCGTATCCAGAAGGCTTCTCTTTGGAGAAGGATCTTTGCATTGTCCTGGCTTAGTCCTTGGGGTACTAGCTCGATGATTTGAAATCTCAGCTGGGCTATGGTGTGTCCTGCGTCCATCCAATGTTTCGCCAAAGGTGACATGCTGTTTTTATTGCGTATCCGGCTTTTATGCTCTGACAGTCGTATTTTGAGTTTCCTGTCTGTTTTTCCAACATGACAGCAGACTTGACAAATATGGCAAGGAGCTCCAGGAAACCAAATTGCGTAAATTTAAGCGCGACACCATTGATTATAAGTTAAACGAAACTTATACTTGGGCGGAAATTTATGCAAAAAGGAGATACACCAAAAAACAACAGGCAGCTTCCTCTGAAGAAAGTATAGTTTCAGACAGCGAAGCAAGTACATCCAGGCCACCAATCACCTCACAAACGCGTCAAAAATCATCTTCACAGGCACCAACGACAATCGACACTGCTACTACATCTACGGCTGATGCTTTTTTAGAGAAAGGCCAGACACTAGGCAAACCGCCGGACCAGTCATCCACTCAGCGGAGCGAAAAACAACGAAGAGGAAAAGGAAAAAGACAAGGACAAAGAGAAGGAGCTATCGAAAAAAAAACGGCTTACGGAGTCAAACGAGAACTTAGTCATTAACATTTCCAAATATCCTCTGTCCCAATTCGAAGAAAACTTGTTGAACAAGGGGCCAACTTTCGTTAGCACGTATCATACTAATGAACTAGAAACTGAAGTAGCGTTCTATAAATTTATGAGAGTGTTACATTTAAAGCATTTCTTCACGATTTTGAATCCCATTGACACAGCAGATAACACTGCAATACAATTCAAGCCTAAAAGCAATTTCTTAGCTCCAATTTCACACAAAAGCCTGGACACGTTTGAGATCTTGGTCAAAGCAGACATGAGTAAAATCCAGTATAAAAGAAAGTTAAACAACTTGACAAGAGCAGAGCGCAGTGCTCTTCAAGACCTAGCGAAGAATGACACAATAGTCATCCAGAAGGCCGACAAAGGCGGAGGGCTAGTCATAATGGACTCAGACTTCTATATACAACGAGATAACGAACATGTACAAGATACCACCACCTATGCTAAACTTGACAAAGATCCTACCATGGAAATTTCTCAAAATTTGGATCATATACTGGATAAGGCAGAAGAACTGGGATGGTTAAACAACACAACCAGACGTTACTTGAGGCAAATTTACCCTAGAAGACCTTGGATATACTTTCTCCCGAAAGTACATAGGAACTTGAAAGAACCCCCGATTAGACCCATAGTATCTGGGTGTTCATCCATATTCGAGAATATAGGGATTTATATGGATTCACAGATGCAACCGTTCATTAAAAATTGGCCGACCTACTTGGAAGATTCATCTGACTTCCTAAGAAGCATTGCAACCATCACAAGTGAAGAAGATGTGAGTTTGACACTGTGTACTATAGATGTAACGTCTTTATATACATCAATCCCCCACAAACAGGGACTGGAAGCCATGGAATGGGCCCTATTGAGAACAGACAAACCAGTAGAACAAAAATATTTGATCCTGCAATTGTTAGAATTCTGCTTGGAAAACAGTTATTTTATGTGGCTCAATGAATTCTTCACCCAACTAACTGGAACAGCAATGGGTTTTCCAGGCGCCTGTATTTACGCTAATATTTTTATGGCGAAGTTTGAATTGGATTATATCCTCAACGATTGTACTTGGCAAGATGGAATAGTGTACTATAAACGGTACATTGACGACATCTTCATTATTTGGAAAAGGCCTACTTCGGAACTATTGCAAAACATTAAGAGTTTAAACTTAGCTAATTCAAGAATTCAATTCACCCATAATATCAGTTCAACATCATTTCCATTTCTGGATGTCATGGTAGAGTTAGTGGATAACACAATACAAACTAGACTCTATAAAAAACCCACTGACAAAAACACAGCTTTGCTATACGGCAGTTTTCACCCAGCAAGTCTGATCAATAATTTACCAGTATCGCAATTTATGAGAATTAAGCGAATATCATCAGACAGCACCAAATGTGAAAAAAGTTTAAATGAACAAAAACAAAAATATTTGGACAGGGGATACCCCAGGAAGTTGTTGGAGGCACAGATCGAAAAAATCAAAACAATTCCAAGAGCTGAACTTCTGCAAAAAAAAAAAAAAAAGTTGATAACAAAAGAATGGTTTTTGTATCCAAGTACTCCACAGCATCTAGAGACATTAGGAGAATAATTCAAAAAAGATGGGAGATTCTTCAAGTTGAAAAAGACTTCTGATTGTTGTTCAGAGATCAGCCATTATTTGCTTACAAACGAGCTCAAAATTTGAAAGAAATGATCAGCAAACCGCAAATGGGAGGAGTTAAATACTCAACAACAGGAAATACATAAAGGCACAACACGGTGCTTTAACTGTAAAAATTGCAATAACGTCATACTTGGCAGTACACTACTGCAACCACGGACAGGTGAAAAAATTCCACTAAGACACACAACCAGTTGTAATTCCGAGCATGTGGTTTATGCTGTATGTTGGAAAAACAGACAGGAAACTCAAAATACGACTGTCAGAGCATAAAAGCCGGATACGCAATAAAAACAGCACGTCACCTTTGGCGAAACATTGGATGGACGCAGGACACACCATAGCCCAGCTGAGATTTCAAATCATCGAGCTAGTACCCCAACGACTAGGCCAGGACAATGCAAAGATCCTTCTACAAAGAGAAGCCTTCTGGATACGGAAATTACAAACCTTGACCCCTTCTGGGCTTAATGATAAAATGGATATGATCTGCTTTTTATGATCAGCCTTGATATATATGAGCCCCCGAGGATTCTAACCCAGCGTGATACATATGTATACACAACAACACATTCCAAACACAACCAGAGTACATGCATATAAATAATCTAGACAGGTTACACTAATGTGATATTACACTTGTCGAGGTTTCTGTAAGATTGTAAATAGGTAGGATGGTCTCATAGTAATGTATGTTGACATCAGGTTCGATGCATTATTTTTTTTAACGCATTAGTCTTTTGTTTCTCTCTTTTTCTTATTCTTTAAGAACCTACTTTCAAAACCATCAGTAGAATGTATGTTCCACACAAACTGTATCGAGTACGAAGCCATTCCCATGGCTAATGAGCCGAAATCCACCGTTTAGTAATGGCGCCCGTCTAAACTCCCAATAGGCACAGTCCGTCGTCTAGCACACTGGCAACCAAAGAAGGACTTATAACTAGGTTCACGGTGACTCGCGTATTCAAACCGGGATCTTGTACGCGACGCAACACAGCCTTTACTTCGGTAAGCTCTGTTTGTTCCGAGCATGTTACAACCCGTGTAGCTAAATAAACCCCGCATACGATCTTTTCTAAAAAGCGTTCCTTGTACCCACAGCGGACGTGAAATCTTGAAACCTGATAATCGACTGAAGAACCGTTCAGGTACCCTTGATTCACCGATATGTTATGACGATTTCACCTCATAATAAGTCGAGCCTAGCTTATTCAGTATTTGCATTCTTTCATTTCGTGTAGGTTTCCCACTTGAAACATTGGGCATGCTCGATCCAGGTGAGCAACGTAATTCGTTGTTTTGATGGTTGAGTTTCCTTAATTTGCATAGCACGTAACGAGTGCATTTATATACATATATTTTTTGTACAGTCCCCTGGTCGGCAATACATATATATATATATATATATATATTTTTTTTTTTTCTTACAGTTCCCAGGTCGGCAATGAATATAGAGGTAAATTTACTTCTAGGCCAGTTTATCTGGTAGAGACTTATGTTTATTCTCATTCTTATAGAACAGTTCATTAAAAAGAGTTTTCTTGTGTAGACGGTGCTCTTAAGCACAAACAATTCTGCATAAATTAGGAGTTGTGCAACTCAGCATTCAGTGGTAAGATATGTAGAAGAGTGTATATATGAATAAAAGCAGTGTCCTCCTAGACATTCAAAGTAACTGAGTTTCCTGTTCTTACTTTCTTCTTTTCTTTTCTTTTCTCCCTCTCCGGACCCCTGACGAAGGGGCTCAAGCCCCGAAATGCATTGGGTTTTTGTGTTGATCCTTGTAATTATGATTTAATTGTTTATCATTTTTTTATGTGATTGAGCATAATATTGAAAGCGGATTGTAACTTATGGACTAAATCATAAAAAAGTATTGAAAACAATTGATTCTTTCATGAATAATTCAATATAAATTGATTTGAAAGTACTATTGGATAATTTGAATTTGTAGTAGTGCGTACTAGAGTCCTGGTTACCTTAGGTCCCAGGCCATAACCACATTCTAGAATGGGGAACTATTTTATCTGACTGTTATGCCTTTCGGCATAAGATGAGAGGTCAACAAGCCAATTTGGGTGAGACCGCCTCGGTCTTCCATCGAAGAGAATAAATGTAAATGGCATACTCGAGGGCAGCCCAATTTTCCAATCTTACTAGTGTAATAGTTTGAAAGCTTTGAGCAGTATCAATGGTCTAATGGATGACACCCATTTTGGCTTCAGAAGTCAACACAGCACCAAATCAGCCCTCATCACTGCTTCTGAAGAAATCAGACAAACCTTGAATGCAGGTGGGAATGCTGCCCTAATATTATTAGACCTCTCTGCAGCATTCGACACAGTAAACCATAGCATTCTTATAGACCGTTTATCCTCTTTAGGTATTAGGGGCAAGGCCCTTCAGCTCCTGAAGTCTTTTCTTTTGGACCGAGAGCAATTAGTCAAACTGGATGAGTTCAACTCCCTTTCTTTCCCTCTACCATGTGGGGTGCCACAGGGCTCAGCACTTAGCCCACACTCTTCAATCTTTATGTGACCCCCTTGGCTGATCTCATTTAGTCATTTGGTTTTACAGTAGTGTCCTACGTTGATGACACCCAGATCTTGCTGTCTGTGGCCAGTAACCCAAACGACATCTCCTCCAGATTCCATGAATGCATGCTGCAGGCTGGGAAAAGGATGTCTCAAAATTATCTTAAACTAAGCACAGGAAAAACCGAGGAATTTCTGTTTGGTAGGAACATATCTTTTTGGTCTCCCCGTTGGTGGGCACAGGATTTTGGAACAGCTCCCATTCCCGTCTCCTAGGCTAAACACTTAGGTGTTGTCTTTGACAGTAATCTTTCTATTGAGGAGCACATTAACACTATTACTTCCAAATAAGCATAGCCTTCACTCTCATTATCTCAAGAATAGATGACTGCAACACATTGCTCATCAATAACAATAAAATGGGTTTACAAAAAAATGCAAATTCTTCAGAACGCTGCCGCAGGATTTCTACTGTGAATTCCAAAATTTCAATCTGTTTCCCAGGGTCTTGCACAGTTACAGTGGCTAGAAAGTGGAGACAGACTGCTAAACTGTGGATGAGAATGTAACCCGCCCTAAACAAGTATTGTATGTTTTGTCCTACAGAAGGGTCAGTGTCAGCTGATGTCCAGTTAGCTCTACGGGTCATAATAGAGCACCCAGAAGAATCTTCTGGTTAAGCAGACCAGTTGCAACTGGTCTGGAAATAGACTTGAAGATGTTTTATTGGAACTGGGAAGTGAGTGGCAAAGCTAACTTACACTCTCTCTGAACCGGTATATGGTAAGAGGACTCTTCGGAGGAAGACCAGGGGTCTCAACACCAAGGACTAAACTGGTACTTGAGAAGGAGCAGGGACTGTCTACTTTCTTACATGAAACTCATTCTGAAGAAATGCACTAATATCACAGAACTTTCTGTGTGGAATCAATCCTAAAAGGCACCTAGGCAGTTTTAATTTGTAAATAGCAAAGCCAGTATTTTGTCAGAAACTAAGGTTCAACCGAATAGAATTTTTATTAAATTAAAATTATTTAGATAAACATTATTGAGTGTTTTTTTAAAGGACACACGGAAAGAGTAAACAGAAAATAGGTAGATCCCTGTGTATCAAACTAAAACAGAAATCACAAAGGAAAAGGTGAAGCAAGAACTAAACTTTTAAAGTGTACAGGTTGCTTCATTAAAGAGACAGCAATTTATATTCAGTACAATGAGGATACAGAGAATTAATAATTGTATCAATTTGAAGAACGCTGTCTGTCTCTGTAAGTGTGTCAACGACATTTCAAACCTTAATAGGATAGGAGGGTCTCATCAGGACTGAAATTGTCTGGGATTGGCTGAGAGTGTGGAGGCGTTGCTCAACGTAAACATAATGAAATCATTGACGGTATCGGAATATTTGCTGCTCAAAGAGTTAACATCTGCACTGAGTAGGGAGTGAATCGAAGGAACAATTCCTTTCTGTTATGGGAGCCGCTACAAGGGAAATAGAGTATTGTAGAAACATAAACCATGTAGTGGACTATCTTCAATGTGATAGTCCCTCATGAGCCAATGAGGGCTCCTATTATGGCTTGCTTGCAGCGATATTCACAGAGGCGGCTCAGTGAATCACTGCAAGGCAGCCATAATAGGAGCACTTATTGTTTATGTTAAGCAGCGCCTCAACACTCTCAGCCAACCCAGACAATTTCAGTCCTGATGAGATCCTCCTATCTTTTTAAGGGTCGAAAAGTCGTCAACACACTAACAGAGACAGACAACGTTCTTTAACCCGTTTATCGCGGCGAACATTTTGCTGCGGTGCGGGTGTTCTAAAGGGTGGGCGGGGCTGCGTCAGCCAACGTTTGTGCGCAGCACCAGGGAGGGAGTCCGACGCGAGTACAGAAGGGGTTAAACTGTGATACAATGATTCATTCTCTGTATCCTCATTGTACTGAATAAAAATTGCTGTCTCTTTAATGAATCAACCAATACACTTTAAATGTTGATTTCCTACTTTTTTTTTTTAACTCTTTATTTGCGGCTGCATATTATAATTTACATCTGATCACTGCCGTTGACTACAACATACAGTCCATTTTCATTTTTTGCCCCCAACATATCCCAACAGGCTGAATGCTGGTAACTGAACAAGTACCGTTTCTTAAGAGGTAGAAACATAGAAACTTTAGTGCATACGTATACTATGTGCAGGAAAGCATCAATTTGTTTAACAGCATTATGCAGCACATCATAGTATGCTCAAGTCATTCAGGACTGACCATAATTACTCAAGCCCTTAACCCGTCCATCCCCCCTCAACCTTCCCACCCCCCTCTCACTCCCCCCCACGTCTCCTGGTGCATCCAATCTAGAAGGTAACATCTCATTACTTAATTCTCAAGTGACTTAGCAAAGAACATGCAGAGTCTATGTGGTTCCACCCTGCGTGGCTCTGGGATCCTATGCTCCCGCATCTCATTCGCCGCACTCGTAACCAAGCCAGCCATTTACGACCCATCTACTTGCGATGGTCCTAGTTCCATCTCTTCTAGTTCTAATAGCATACGTTCCCAATCTTGTGCAATTGGGTATTTTCGCTGCCCTCTTTGCTCCTCTCTGCGCAAGGTTGCTCCTTCTGTCCTACCCCATTTCAGCAAATCAGAGTGCCACACTGTTAGTCCAGGGGGTCTGGGAGATTTCCATCTCATTGTTAAAGCTCTGATTGCTATCAGTAGAGCCAGATCTAAGAATCTCAGTTGGGCCTTATGGTGTTTGGGATGTTTACAATGCCCCACTAAACAATATAGTGCATTCTCTAGCACTGGCAAGGCAGTGACTGTACGCAGTGTGTTGCAGACTCCCCCCCCCCAATATCCATGCAATCGTGGACATGTCCAGAGCATATGAAGAAAGTCAGCCTCATCCATCTTACAGCGAGGGCAGTAATGAGGAGAGTCCGGGAACATTCTGTGTAATCTGTGGGCGGTAAGGTACGCCCTATTCAACACCATGACCTGGATAAATTTAAATTTAACATTCCTGGATACTTTCCTGGGGTGTTCAAGGAGAACTTTCCAGGCCCTATCCGATAAAACCTCCCTCGTGTCCAGTGACCAGGCCTCTTTAAGTGTGTTGAGTGAGGTGGCTACATGTTCCCTGATCCCGGTGTAAAGCCATCTGACCAGGTGGCCTCCTGTCCCCATATAATAAAGTAGGTGAACCAGTTCATGTTGTATAGGTTTATCCCGCTGTGGGGCCCATGTGTGTCTTATGTAGTGTGATACAGCGGCATGTAGAAGAAATAAACCTCGTGGGGCCCCAGTGGTTTGCAGGAAGGAGTCCTGATCTAGCAATGTGTCGCCCCCAAAGAAGGCCCCTATGTCTCCCACCCCAGCTTCCGTCCAGGGCAACAGCCTATGTTGGTTAAGCCGTCCGTGCGTTGTTGGAATGCCTAACAGGGGAACATTCGTTGCGAAGGGCGTGGCCATGGAAGTGTATGCCAAAGCCTTCCTCCAGCACAACAGGACCGTGCGCAGGAGAGGGTGGCAATCCGGAGGAATCCTGGTCTTAGGCAGTAACAGATAGTGTAACTCCCCGCTCGCCATTCTGTCTGTTGTAAAGTTAATCTCGTGTAGATTTCTACCCGCCACCAATCGCGCCAGCCATTGGAGCTGACTGGCATAATAGTATCCACGCAGGTCCGGCACTCCCAGACCACCCAATCCAGTGCTTAGTTGGAGTTTTCGGAGGCTGATACGTCTCCGTCCGGACCCCCAAACAAGTTACCAAAATCGTATTCAACGTGTTAAATATCTGTTGCGGTAAGATGACCGGCAGGTTAACAAAATAATAGAGCATGCGGGGAAGCATGATCATCTTTGAGACGGTGATCCTACCCATGACGGACAGGGGTAGAGACGTCCAAAACCCCACACTACTGCGGAGGCTATTAATAGCCCTTCTACTATTGCCCTCAATTTGGTCTTCAGGCGTTCTATAGACTTGAATGCCCAAATATTTGAACGTGGTCTGGGCTATTGGGAACTGGTATCGTCCAAATTGAATGAAAGGGGGTGTTGCGATTCTCTGAAATAAAAGCCGGTAGACTTTTCGGGGTGAATAGCTAAGCCAGATATGGCCTCAAATCGTGTAAAGGTGTCGGCTATGGCCGAATGATCCTCTTCCAAATCACGGAAGTACAGTAGGATGTTGTCTGCATATATTGATATTAGATTGTGTGTTCCACCAATGGTAATACCCATTCTGTCTTCACGAGCCAGAAGGGCTATTGCCAGGGGTTCCAGCATTAGCACAAATAGGATGGGCGATAGGGGGCAACCCTGCCGGGTTCCTCTATATACCAGGTAGCTGTCTGAAATGTACCGACCAATGCGCGCCCGGGCAGAAGGGTCCGTGTATAACAGACGCACCCATTTCAATAGGGACTCCGGGAAGCCGAAGCGCCGCAATACCTCAAACATGAATGGCCATGACAGAATGCCTGCCTGAGGTCCAGCGCAATACAGCCAGCCTGGGGAAGATCTTGCGGTGTGGCAGCCATGAGGGCGGGGAGTCTGCGTATTCTGGGACGTATTCCTGCCCGGGAGGAAGCCACATTGGTCTGGGTGTATCAGGGCGGCGAGATGGGGCTGTATCCTCAGAGCAATGACCTTACTGAGTATCTGGTACTCTGTAGATAACATCAAGAGAGGCCAATAGTTAGTCAGTTCGAGCGTATTTTTGCCAGGTTTGGGTATGGATGTGACCAGAGCTTGCAGCGTCGAGACGGGTAGATGACCTTCCGCAACTGACGTCCTATATACCTTTTCGAGAATGGGCACCAGTGTGTCCGAGTATGTCTGGTAAAACTCTACTGGGATACCATCCATGCCAGGCGTTTTATTACGGTTGAGGGATCGGATAGCCAGTCTAATTTCCTGTTGCGTGATGGGGCCGTCAACTTCCTTCTGCAAGTCCCGAGACAGGGCTGAGAAGGGCAATTCCCACAGGAATTCCATGATTGCACCCGGATCCTCTGCGGGGAAGGGAGCGTATTTTGCCTGCAAATGGTCATGGAATGCCTTATTAATCTCACACTGCGTGGACACTATGTCACCCGACCTGGTACGGATCTGTGTGATTACTGGGGGGTCAGGACTATCTCGGACCAGGCGGGCCAGCAGGGCGCCCGACCTGTCCGCATCGGCTTGTTGACGGCGTAAGTATTCTTTATAATCCATGGTCCTCAACGTATCTAACAATTCCGCGAGTTCTATATTCCCCGCTTGCAGTTCCCCTTTCCGTCCCAGGTCTAAGCTCGCCTCCCTCTCTAATGTTTTCAGGCGGCTTTCTACCTCACAGAGACTCTTATGGATTTCCTGTTGTGCTCCCACCAACTGTCCAATAGCAGAACCTCGTATGACGACCTTCATGGCATCCCGCACTATCAAATTGGACGTCGCGGTGTCTCAATTCTCCCTAAAGTAATTATCCAAAGTACCAGGGGGGGGCTTCACATCACCATGGCAACGCAGTAGGACGTCATCTCCGCCTTCGCGAATGCGAGCGCGCAGGGTGACGCGCTCAGTTTCCCTGACAACGAGCATACTCGATCCGAGCATGTGACCACCTCGTCACGGTCCTGAAGGCTCTCGGATTGGTCCAAACCAGGGCGTCGATGGCATTCTGTCTTCGGCCACGCCCCACCCGGAAATCAATCACCGCCTCGCTGTCTAACCAGTATATTCAGAGCTCCCGGCCCCGCGTCCACATCTTCGGGGTCCAGTTGAGGGTGATGCAGGTACACTGAGGGTGCCGAGCGTCGAGGGCGTGAGTAGAAGCTGCAATTCAACTGCCATTTCATCTCAAAGCTAAGTACCGACGCTGTGTTACAGACTTATTGTATGTCTTTCTTTACCCCTTTTTGACAAACGCGCAGAGTGTGCCAATTACGTTCCCACCCCCCTCCATGGTGTACTTCCCTGACACCACAAAAGTGAGACATTTTAATGTTATTGTTTGAAGTGATCATACCATAACCTTGATCGCAACCAGGAAGTTTACTTCCTTTTTACTTTCACCATCACGATTATCTCGTATCACGTATAGTACACAGCACCTCCTTCCTGCTAGTGAGTAAGAACCCAGGGGCTAAGGTGGTGATAACTATATCGTTATTTTGCCACGAATGTCTCTATACCACGAACTGGAGCACCATAGACTTACAACTGCGATCAGTACTATTACTAAACGTTTGTTCTGTCCTACATGTGCGTCTATGTCCTTTTGTTATTTCCAGGTGCAGATACCATAAAGCTGGAAGCCTCCTAAACCAGGAGTAATTAGGAAGAAAATCTTACTTCCAAATTTTTTTTGCACTTTTTCACCTTTTTTTGTTATTTTCACTTTCACGTCCCTAGGTAAGGGTGGGCCTTAGCGCGTCCATACCGCCAGGGATTAATACACCAAAAAGTCCTGAAGAATGCCTGGTAACATTACACCGTTTCATGGCTGAAACATGTCGACTGATTTGTAAGGAAACTACCACTCAATTAATTGTGGACTCTTATCCAAACACATAAAATTTTAATAATCTGTTCTTAGTGATCAAAGAATAAAATTATTTCTGATACACTACTGACTTTTTAAACCCTCACCACTCATTAGTTTAATTTACTTTGCACAACACTTCTGAATCTCACTATCCTGCTCCGCAGTAGATCTGGCGTTGTAGCACACCAAAGAGGCACTCGGTCTCTTTGGTGGGGCCCGATGATGAAACATGTCATCACCAGGTGGTGAGTGAGGGCTTTCCTTAACGTCCCGAGTGAGGCCGTCAACCCCTTTCTTAGCTGCTCCTGACTGTGGTCTGGTATAACCATTTGACACTCTTTTCTTATTTACTGCCTTTCTGTTAGCGACAGACTTTGAGAAACAGTGAGAAGTCTAAGAGAAGACTAGAAAGATGCACCGCGTGGGCAGTAAGGGACCTTTTTCTTGAAGGAAGATGGGGCCCCGACGTGTGGAGCTCAGGGCAATATATAGCATGGATTTGAACAGTACTTGAAGGGATGGGTAGCTAGGGTAAATTGGACAGTTGTTGAGAGATGTTCGTGCATTTAGGGGGCTTAAAATGAGTCTGGCAGACGCGTGTTCAATGAGAGGAGATGACGTGTGGAATATTCATGGATACAAAGATGCAGGGCATTGCAGTACTTCAAACTGGAGTTTGTGGGAGGCCACTGGAAGTAAGGGAAGTTTGTTCTTTTCAGAAGACGCAAGTGAAAAAAGGACAAGGATGAGATTTTATTAATTTGAGAGTTTAGCGAGAGGAAGGTATCACACGAAAATGCTAAGGTTGAGAATTTATTTTGATGAAAATTTAGGTGAGTGGTAGTCGGGGGGAGTTCGAATGTTCTCCATGCAGAGGGGTCCAGTCCAACCACAGACTTTCCTAGAATCAAGTTCCTGTTTTGTACGTCTTGATCTTGAGAACATTTACAGTCATCTAAGATAAGAATGCAATACGGCAGAAGCTGATAATGCATGAAGAGATTGATGACAACAACAGAAGATGATAATGCCTGAAGAGAGTGTGACAACAAGGTGGACGAGGATTTGAGTCACCGGTGCATGATGTGAATATGTATGTCAACCCAAAAAGATCAAAAGAGCCATGCTAGAGGGGCTACACAAATGTAAAAAGGGTATGACTTAAAGAGGCCAGAGGTACACCTGATTAAACTTCTTGAAAAGGCAAAAGTAAAGGAAGGGATTAGGCCTGAGGGGAGTTCAGCTTCCAGGAAATCAGCTTTCCAATCTAACCCCAGCCGTATTTAGGCAGATCAACAATGTGGAATCAGAAACCGTGTGAAGGGTTGCAGACAGATGAGGATTAGGTCAACAGAGCAACCTTGATCTGTGAGCAACATGAGATCGTCAAGGATGGAAACGAGGACGGACTCAGTGCTATTCATGAGGAAAGCCAGTCTGGCAAGGATCCAGAAGACTGTGAGTCAAGAAAAGAAGAGACCTGATGATTTACTTTCTTTAACAAAATCTTGACGGCAAGGGCCAGACACAATTAATATCGATATTTAGCAAGAGTTGGGTGTCAAGTCACTGGTCATGTTTGCACTAAAAAGCCATTTTAGTGTCACACTAAGAACAGCACTAAAGTCACTAGAGGAAATTAGGCTCATCCAGCAAGAGTCGGCATCTGAGATCCGGCAGCTCTTATTGAGTGGGAACTGGGGGGCAGGCTGGACCTACTGAAATATGCTGAGTTTAGCAACATCCATGTAGTGAGGGGCTTTCTTATTTTGACTTTCAGCGGGCCCAAAACATGGGTCGAATTCAAGGGGACATCAGCTCTTCTTTTGTTTGAGTATGATCCTGCCTGAGAGCTATCTCAAGACTATCACCTGGATGTATGACGTTACAACGCATGCTTTTACCACGCATGCCTTTACATCGCGGTTTTTACAACGCATGCCTTTACAACGCATAGTGCTATGGGGCGCTGGATAGTGAATAGTTTAATGTACTATTCCAACTCCAGTCCCCGTGGATAGTAGGGAAGGTGTTGGATAGTACATTAAACCTATTCCCTATCCTGGAGCGCCCCCCAGCGCAATGCGTTGTAATGGTTTGCGTTGTAAAAGTTGCATCGTAAAGGCACTGCGTGGTAAAAGTTGCGTTATAAAGGATGTTCCCCCTATCACCTACATGTCAATGCAATGGGTATAACCAAAGGCACGAAGCTGGTTACCTCTTCCCACCTACTTCAGGGCCAGACTGGCCGTAAAGAGCACCGGTCGTTTCCCCGGTGAGCCGCCAGGGTAGGGCCTGTTTTAGACACCTGGTGGGCCGTTTTTACAACATTAACTGTTGCATGGCTAAACACTTATAAGGTCCCAAAGGCGAGACCTATTGCCTATGCCAATGCTTGTTGTTACCGGGGGTCAGCTTTGCAGTGTAGCTGCAATATCAGCCCCCTGCAACAAAAGCAGCACAAAGCTTTTGGCGATAACACCCCTGCCCCCAGGGAACACCAAGTTCTTTGCCAGGGCATTTCAGTTCCCAGTCCGGCCCTGTTAAGAAAAACATTGGAGGCAAGTCTTTGACTTTGTTCAGTCCCTGTATATATGTGATATGCATGTAAGACTATCAGATGTATAGGTCTGTGTGAGTAGTTACACAAATAATTTGAATAGCACTAATTTTATTATTTTTAATTCTTCAAAAGTGTAACTCAGCTCAACGTATGGTACGAAAGCACTTTACACAACACACACACTTTATATATTGACAATTCTAATAATGAATTTGATCTCTAAGGGTTATCCTGTGCCAGATTCATGGAAGGGAGCAGAGGTGGTAACAGTGTACAAAAAGGGCGCAAGAGAAGACCCTGCCAATTACAGACCGATCAGTCTGATTGACGTGATCCAGAAGGTGGTTGGCAGGGTCATCATTTTTAGGGTGGGTGTCTGGATGGAAGAGCATGTTTTCTCTCACTTCCAAGCAGGGTTTCGCCAGAAGGTGGGCACGATGGACCAGGTCTTCCGCTTTTTTTCGATCTATTGGAAAGCTGTGACCATCAACAAGGGTAGCCTCTATCTGGCATTCATAGATCTTAAAACATCGTTCGACCTGGTCCCTCGTGCAAGGCTGTGGGATATTTTGGGGAAGATGGGCTTCCCAGGGTCATTTTTGGGTCTTATTGTGAAGCTACACGAGGGGAATTATGAGAGGATCAGATGGGGCACGCAGGGACAACTGACAGAAAGGGTGCCCGTGAGGAGTGGAGTCCGCCAGGGATGTGTTACGGCACCGACCCTATTCTCCCTCTTTGTGAATGGAGTGGTGGATCATCTGAGGGAGGAAGCGGCAGATGCGCCATCCCTGGCGGGGGAAAAAACACCCACTCTACTCTTCGCGGATGACACCATCTTGATCTCTAAAACACCCACAGGTCTTCAAAAACTCCTGGACCGCTGTAGTGTGTTTTGCATTGATAGAGGCCTCACCATAAATACCTCTAAAACAAAACTTATGGCCATTTCACCTTCCAAGAGATTCAGGAATAATGTTTCGCCTAAAAGCGTCCCCTTGGAGTGGGTCGATTCCTTTGACTATCTGCGTGTCAGGGTAAACAGCCGGATGAAATGGAAAGACCACTTGGCCAAAATGTTATTAAACCACAAAAGAGTCTCAGGGGTGGTTCTAAGGGAACAGCGGGAGTCGTTTAGCAAACCTGTGGCACCGACTCTTGCAATTTATGATGGTCAAGTATTGCCGGCAGCATTATATGGTTCCGAGATGTGGGGGTTTGAGAATATAAGAGTTAGCCACGTCTGAAAATAAGTTCATGAGAGACCTGGTGGCCCTCCTAGTCTCCACCCCATTAATTCCATTACGGTTAGACCTAGGCAGGCGCCCCATAAAAGATATAGTGAGTCTGCGCCCACTACTCTTTTGGGCGCGTCTGAGAAGGACCCAGGAGCTCCATAATTATGCTGCAGTTCTAGATGAACTTATTCTCCTCCACACAGGCAATACGATCAAGTGGTTGTGCAACCTGAGACAGCTGGTTGTGCAACTGGGCTTAAGTGAAGCATGGTTGAGCCAAACACGGCCTCCCAAGGTAGTGATCAAGAAGCTCTATTGGGACTGGGTACAGGAGATGGCCATACGCAGAAGTGAAGGGGGCCCTCTCTCCCAGCGTTTCCTTGAGATCAAATGGACAAGAAAACTTGAACCCTTCCTTGATTATATAGAGAAACCAGTGGACAGATCACTTTACCTAAAACTGAGGCTCGGGACCTTACCGGTGAATGACTTTTCTTCTGGGTGGAAAGATCCAGGTGTTCTACCAAAAGCCTGTCCCGGTTGTGCAGCCCCCAACGAGTCTGTGGCTCATTTTTTCTTTGCCTGCCCGGCATATAGGGTTGCCAGGAAGATATGGTTAAAACCACTATGCAAGGGGTTGGGCCTTAGATGTCACAAAATGGCCCTACGGGTCCTCTGCACTGATACGTCCTCCATTGCTATGGTGTGTGGGGTAGATAAATATTTGGGTAGTGCGTGGCAAACACGTACAAGGAGGTCCAAGCCCACCCCCCACCCAACCTAACCGCCAGTTGGCCCCAATGGCAGGATGTGTCTTTTAATGGTTCTCATGACAACGGTTTTTATTGTATATTTTAGTAATGGTATAAATTGAGTAGTATGTGATGTTGTATGTTTACATAGGATTGGTGGGTCCTTGCATTTTTATCTTTTTAATGTACTGTACATTTATATCTTAGTCATTTTAAAGAAAATTGATTAGTATGGGATGATGTATGTTTATATAGGATTGGTGGGCCCCTGCTCTTTTTTTTTTTTTTATGTACTCTATAAATTGTACACTTTTATGATGACATTTTTTATCGAATAAAGTAAACTACTAGTACTATATTGACAATAATGCAAACATGAAAATCTATATGCAGCATGTATTGCATAAAACAATGGGGATTATAAAGTCTAGGAGTCACATATCTTTACTGGTAGGTATATGTTAAGAGTGCATGGTCGGAAAAACACAAACTCAGGATTTAAAACGTAATGCTGTGCTTGGGGTTGTGTGTAATAAAGAAAGGATATCAGAGTCAAAATCAGTAACCCACTTAACTATCTACATAAAACAAAAATCTATAATCTGCATGTACAGAATGTGCTTTGCAGGAGACAAATTTAAGCCACTATGCTAACTTAGGAGTCAAAACGGACAATAAACACATTTATTTCCAGCTACTGTATTAACCACCAGTTATATTACCGTCATTGTTATCTCCTGAGATTTGCTGGCCACACAAAACGTGTCTTAACTCCATAACTTGTTTTAAAATGTAGCGTTTGTAACCAATTAAGCCAGAGCAGGTTTACTGTCACGTTTGTCCTTGTTGGCAATGTATTTTCGGCAAAGTTAAAAAAAACATTTACATGCTCTGTCAGACTCTACATTGCATGACTCCGCCCCTCGTGATTCCACCCCCTTTCTGCCACATCCTGACCCCCAATGTATAGGTTCGGGAAATACATTTCTTAGTTGCACCACCGACTACTGAGTAAAAGAAACCAAACATTGGCGCAAACACCACATTAATACAAAGGTATACATTGATTCACAAGCAAACAGCTGTCAGACACACTTTAACCAACTGCTGTACACACAGCACGGAAATCAATATACTGACTGATACACTAAAATGCGCTTATGTGGCTGCATTTAGAACACGCTGAAGAGCACAATCCTGCAAAAACGTGTGCTGGGTGTGGATATAAAACAGAACCCGAGCCTTCTTCCTGGGTGCGTCCTTGGACTTTGCTCACTGGGCACCGAACGCCTGAATCGTTGTGTGCTCTGAGGGTATACCAGGAGTTGCGGTTTATTTTATTTATTTTTTTATATTGCGCGGACTTTGCCCGAAGGTGTCAGAGCACTTCACAATAGGTTTGTGTACTATGCCTGTGTCTGCGACATATGCGTTACGACCGAGGCGTACTCTGGGTCAAATCAGTGATTCATACTTGACCTGCCAAGAATCAAGCGCTGTTAGATCATCCATACCTGCAGAAGGCGAGAGCAGCATCTCTTCCGGGCAGCCACTACTTCCGTTTCAGGGGTCACCACCTCCGCGCGAGACGAGCTGACACTGTCTTCACTTTCCTAGAGGCGCGCTCGCTGTCAGTGTCCCACCCGCCTCTCTACGGCGCGTCCCTTCCCTTTAGTCCCCTCCCACGTGCAGCTCAGTGCCCTTACCCTGACTCACTCTCTTGCTCCCCTTAACCCTTACAGTCCTGAATACTCCTACCCCCTGTACAGTCCTTATTTTCACCTGTTTTCTGGCCCCTCCTTGTCCTCTCCCATCTGTAGTATCCCCCCACCTCCTGCCTAAAGTGCGGTCTTCCTACCCTCGAGGCTTCCTTCCTACCGTAACACTGCCGTCACAGCTCCAGGCTGCAGCACACGCTTGGGAAGGACCTGATTGGCTGCCGATGAGCTCATCTCTTTGTGCTTACAATAAAGCACCAATGTGCTCCCAGCACTGGCTCCATCAATGGGAGCTGATCTTTGCCAATGAAGGGGCGTGGGCGGGGAGGGGGGCTGAGCATCATCATCAATGAGACTCATCCTCGGGGGAGGATGAAGGTCAGTGGTAGCTGAACCATCTATAGGAGGTGGAAGGGAAAGTGGGGGAGGAAGGCGTCTGAGATTTATCACTTGGGGCTCTGCCCCATCAATGAGAGCTGAAGGTCAAGGAAGGCTGAACATACCATTATTAATTAGAATTGAGCATACATATGAGTAATAGCATAATCAATAGATGCTGAGCTTAATTGAGGACGAACTTCTCACAGGTCTGGATAAAATACAATAGTGTCTACGAAATCAGAATTTTTTTTGTTGTTGCAATTTTGCATTACACAATTTCATATACTTTTTGTTCATAGGAGACTGGTATATAGACAATGTCTCGCCGAGACATATTATCTGATCGAACAAGTCTTCTGCAGTCATCTATTTAGACTTTATACTACGAGTAGGGAGGATATGGAATTTAATGAAATTTCACAAAAAAATACCACAACTTTTCACATCCCTCCTGCAAATCACCCACAGAAATGACAGTCATCATTGGCAGCTGTAAGTCATCAATGAAGACTAAGCATTATTGTTTAGCTGCATTTTCTCAACACTTAATACCCTTGAAGAGGTGCCAAAGCACATTTCCGGATGGGTATCTGGCTACTCCGTGTAAGTGCTTTGATGGAACATTGTGTGTCTATCTTGTGGTCTTTGTCAGTAGTGTTTTGATGTTGTGCTTGTAAGACATTGAGCTAATATTAGGGGTGGTGACTACCCACCTCAAGAAATAATCCGAACTCTTGTCCCTAAAAATCACTAAACTAACCTGAGCACAAACCCCTGGTAGCCAGGGGTGGCTCCTCCGTAATGGCAGAGGAGCGTTGCCCCACTGAGTCAGTCAGCGAAAAATAAAACGATAATAAAACAACATTATAATTATTTTTTCTGCTGACTAACTGAGCCAGGGAGTCTTGGGCGGGGCAGGGGGAGGAGTAGTAGGTGCACTGTAAAGTAGTCAGGTTGGCCAGTCGTCTTAGGCCGGCCAAATAAACATGCACACTTAGGTTTCTCCAACCCAGTTGTGTTGCATAGCCGCGTTGGAGAAACACCACAGACTCACAGGCACTGTCTGAGTGGCAAACCAGGCCACTCAGACCAATCTTGGCGCTGCTCTCATGTTATTGAGAGCAGCCCCGGGATGGGGTCGGGAGTCTGTGCCGGTGTCCCAGGGACTGCTGGAACACTATTGGGAGCAAGAGAGAAGAGGATCCCCAAGGCAGCCAGCAGCATTGGCAGCAGGAATGGCAGGTTTAAAAAAAAGATTTTCCTAATCTCAGGTCCCACTTGAGTTTTGCAATGGCTGCCACTGCTGGTAGCTATGGCATAAAGCAGAAAGGCTTAACCAAGGGAAAAGTTTAAATTATTTATGCAGTGCCATAATCAGTAATAAAGTCGAAATGCAACACAGTAAACATTCCAACCGAATTATAAAAATTGAGTAAAATTTAATAAACACAATGGAAAAATATCCCAAAACGGTAACCGGAGATATGATGTTGTTTTTTATTTTTTTTTGATAATCAATTTTATTGAGTTTAAATCACACCAAAACATTACATTGGTAGCAGAATCAAACACATTATGATGATTGTTTACAGCCACACAACTGGAGACAGAGGAGCATAAGGCATACTGCAGGGTAAAATAATGCCCGTAAGGTACATTGAACCTACACATCCGCAATGCCTTTACAAGATTAGGTTGAACCATTTGCCCCACATCTTCTGAAAAAGTTCAGGACAACCACAGGCTTCAAAGAGGGATTCCTCTTGGGTCCCACACCAGTGAACCCCCCTGTTTCCATCGCCGGACGGTGGGAGGCTTGGCCTGGGCCAGAGTGCCGCAATGTCTGGCTTAGCCGCCGCCGCCGCTGTTCCGAGGAATCGCTTATCTGCTCAGGAACCGTCTAAGCCGTCAAACATACCCCAGAAGCAAACGCAACAGGTCATGTGGGACCTCCCACCCCTTGGTCAATGTAAGTGCCAGCTCCACCCCTGCCCAGAACGCCACCAGGGCCGGACATAGCCAGACCATGTGGTAGAAGTCTGCAGGCACGTGGTCGCAGTGCGCGTACCTGGGGGGAGACCGCAGTCGGGCACTGTAAGACGCGCAGGGGTGAGGTATGCCACGTGCAAGTAGTAGAGTTGAACTAACCTCAGCTTGGAGGAGGTCGTCAGCGTTTTAGGGGCCATAAGGGCGTCCCTCCAGGCTGCATCCTCCAATGGGCCCAGCGGGCACGCAGCAAGTCTAAAGATGCGGGACCATTGTTCACCAGGGAGCGGTAGATCCGAGACACCCCTCCTCTACCCAAATTCCGCGTCATCACCTGGGAGTCTAGAGGACTGAAATCCGGAAGGGAGGTGGGAGATGGAATGTGTATGCTGAGCGCATGTCTGAGTTGCAAGTATTTGTAGAATTGAGAGGGGTGGAGGGAGAAGCACTGCTGCAAGTACGCAAAGGATCTGATGTGGTCCCCCACCCAGAGATCGCAGAGAAGCGAGATTCCAATGCTGTCCCATCGGTTAAAGTCTGAAAGAGATGAGGCCTCCCTCAGCCACGTACCGCACCACAAAGGCGTCTGCCTAGTGAGTTTCCGGTCCCACTTCGTGTGGCGCAAAGCCACATGCCAAGCCAAGAAAACTGTCCTGGTGACTGAGGGGAGGTCTTGGGATATGGGGGCTCCATATAAGTAAGCCTGGAGTTGAGGGAACTCTATTGAGCGAAGTTCCACCTGGTACGCCGGGTCGGACCAGCCGCCCGCGAACCAATCATGGATCACGATGAGCCTCGTGGCCAAATAGTATAGGTGGAGATTGGTGACTCCCATGCCCCCATCATAGGGAGGTATACGGCAATGCGCCAGGGACATTCGCGGTCTCCCACCCCCGAAGAAACCGGGCGAGGATGCTGTCAATTTCACTGAACCAGCTCCCCGGAAGATGAAGGGAGACGTTTTGTAAAATATACAAGAACCGGGGGTGTTCAATCATTTTGAAGAGGGCACTCCTGCCCATGGGGTTGAGCGGGAGGGACTGCCAATTCTGAAGGTCCGCTTTTGTCTTGTTGACCAGGGGCGTAATGTTCAAGGCCCATTCGAGTTCCGGGAGTAGGGCGATCCACACACCCAAATATTTGAAGGACAGCCTGCGCAAAGGAATGTTCATCTGCCAGTCAAAGCAGGCCTGCGATGGGTGGAGAGGCACCAGGGTGGACTTCGCCGGATTGAGCCGCAGGCCCGAGACCCGCTCAAATGCGGAGAGGACCGCCAGACAACGCGGGTCGGAGCTCTCCGGATCCGCCAGAAAAAGGAGAACATCGTCTGCATAGAAAGCAATCTTGTCGACCCAATAACGGTCCCAAGCCCACCCACGGATGCCTGAGTCTTGGCGTACAAGAGATGCCAAGGGCTCCATCGCCAGCGCGAACAAGAGCGGCGAGAGTGGGCATCCCTGGCGAGTGCTCCTCTGGATGGGAACTTTCTCCTAGGGCACCCCGTTGATTAGGACCCTCGCCGAGGGACTGGAAAAAAGGACGCGGACGAGGCGCCGGAACGGAAGGCCGAACCCCATCAATTCCAGCACGTCCTCAAAATATCCCCAAGCAACCGTTTCAAACGCTTTCTCAAAATCGATGAGAAGCAAGGCCAGGTATATAGGGAGGAGGTGGCGGTGCGCAAGGGCGAGATGGAGGCGACGTATGCAGTGCCGAGTGCCTCGGGCGGGCATAAAACCACTCTGATCCGGGTGGACCAGTAGGTGTAAGTGGGAGCGGATCCGCTGGGCCAGAACAGTAGCAAAGAGTTTCACCTCAGTATTGATGAGGGAAATGGGGCGGTAGTCCGCGCAGGCAAGGGGGAGCGGTAGTCCGCGCAGGCAAGGGGGAGCGGTAGTCCGCGCAGGCAAGGGAGGGCGGTCGTGTCTTTGGGAGAACCACTATGGTGGCCACATCCGTTTCTGGGGGAAAGGACCCCGTGTCCACCACGTGCCTGAGCAGCGCCATTAGTGTGGGACCAGTAGGTCTCGATAGGTTGTGTAGTATTCCTACGTGTATCCATCAGCCCAGGCATCCTGCCCGAGTGTAGGAGTGAGATGGCCTCTTGGATTTCCTCCGGGGAAAGGG
Source organism: Lissotriton vulgaris (assembly GCF_964263255.1). NCBI lineage: Eukaryota > Metazoa > Chordata > Amphibia > Caudata > Salamandridae > Lissotriton > Lissotriton vulgaris. Next base: position 259,807,696 of record NC_141697.1, read on the forward strand.
GAAGATCTAGGGTCTCGGAGACGTCCTGGGGGAGCGGGGCAGCTGGGTCCCGGTCTCCGACAGCACTGCAGCTGTGGGCCCGGCAGCATACAGCTTGGCATAGTACCCTTCAAAAGCCTGAGCAATTGCCCTTTAGGTGGAATAGTGACGACCTGCTGCATCGCAGACCTCCGGGATGACGCGGTTCGCCCTGGGGTACGAGAATAAGTTATGGAGCAATTTGCCATTTTTATCACCCCAGTCATACACAAACGCAAGCGTAATAAAGCAAGTTGCCGGGAAGAGTCCGGAGTATCGGCAGTGGCCTGGTCCGCCTCCATCAGTGCAGGCGGGCCTCCAGTTGTTCAAGGCGGGTGGCCTGAGCCGCGCGTCATGCATGAACCAAGCCTCTAGCCACTCCCCGCATCGTTGCCTTGCCTGCCTCCCACAAGGTTGCTTGGTTAGGCAACCGATCCCATGTTAATCAGGAAGTATTGCCACAGCTCCTGCTCAATGGATTAGAGAAAGTCCTCGTCCTGCAAGAACCAAGTGTTCATACGCCAGGTCGTACGGACACCCCCAGGTTGAATCCCGAGTCTAAGGGAGACTGGGGAATGATCTGAGATGCCCCGTGGTAGAATAACCACCCCGGACACCAATTGGCAGTCGGTGGCCAGCACCAAGAACAGATCAATACGGGAGTGGGTGTGATGAGCTGCCGCGGTGTGGGTATATTGGACCCGATGCGGATTCCACATCCTACAAGTGTCGAAGAGACCCAGGGCAGAGGACCAACCAGAGAGTCGCTTAGCGGAGGATAGACGGGACACAGAGGGAACACCGGATGTGTTGCACCGTGGATGCACGACACCGTTAAAAACTCCCCCAACAACCGCCAATCCAGGCGGGAAGGAGGAAAAAACGCTCATGAGGTGTCGGAGGGTGGATGGCAGCGTGGCGGCAGGAACATATACACTCAGTAGATTAATAAGGTGCCACTCAAAGTACAAAGTACAAAGTAATTTATTGTGATGATTATTTAAAATCTTAAAACATTACACATCTAAAAGGAACAAAATTTAAACATATATTCCAAGATAAAATCACATAAAAAGTCATTTTGTGACCTTACAAACAGTTAAGAATTTGCACTAATTACGTCTCCGAGTTTCCTTTTAACTAACAATAGGAACTTTACAAAGGAAGCGTTTAAAACAATATCATTTGAGGCCATACACTTAATCACGGCCTGTCTGCATGTTCGTATGTCTCGTAATTTGAGCGGAACCTTAAGCAATGTTTTCTGTCTTGGAGGAGTTCGGGGCAAGTACACAGAAGATGTTGGATGTTTTCCTCGCCCATATTACATAGTCTACATTTCGTTTGGGTTTCTTGAAATTGCCATGGGGGGAGATGACATAGCCCTGGCATGGATCCAAATCTCGTTTAAGGAGCACCTGCTTGTTTTTTTCCGTCCACGGTGTTTTCAGATACTGTTGTATCTCCTTCTTTTCATAGCCATTTAGCACCGTCCAGGCATGTTTTCTCTTGATAAGGGTAGCCTTGTCCTTTAGAATGGATAGATGGTCTGCGGTTTTGTTAATGATTTTCTTAAAAGATGACTTAGTTATATTCGTTTCCCATATAGACATGACCCCAAACTCATTAATTGCATCTCTAAGGTAGAGAGCAGCACTAGAGTTAGTGTCCTTCTTTAATTCTCTCCATAGGAGGAACGATATCTCATTTTGGTGGTCAATTTTTATCTGGTTCCAGACTTTAATAAAATGGCCTTGCCTTGCGAACTGTTGATTTGTTAGGTCAAACTCCAACCTTAGTTGCGCCGGGGAAGCGTTCACTGGGAGATGGAAAAGCACTCGGTATACTCTGGTTATGATTTTGTTCAAAGTATCACTGTCTTTACCCATTAGTGCTTCACTGCCATATGTAATAGTTGGTAAGAGATTTGCACCAACAATGCTCAGGAGAGGACCATAGGTCAGGCTGGGAAGAGACTTTTACACAGTTCTAAATGCAGCAGCTAGTGCGTTCCCTTTTCTTTGAGCATCAGTTTTTTGTAGATGGTAATTGCCCTTTGCATCGAATAATACGCCTAGGTATTTATAGACCTCAAATTGTTCAAGTTCAATTTTATCCATTAACCATTTGCTTTTGTGTTTCATCTTAGCGTTTTTGGCAACTACCATAATCTTAGTTTTGGTCTCATTTATTACCATTCCATTCTCTTTCGAATAGGTATAGGTCCTTCTCATTAAGCGCTGGAGGCCCACTTTTGTGTGGCTCATAAGTATGACGTTGTCCGCATACATCAAGCTTGTGAGCCGCTTGTCAGCTAATTTCGGCGGGTATGCGTTTTCTTTGTCCAATATTCCTGGTAGATCAGCAAGAAACAAATTAAAAAGAAGAGGGGCTAAAACGCAGCCCTGCTTCAAGCCTTCGTTTGCGGGAATCTCCCTGGATAGTGTGTGCCCATCACCCATCCTCACCCTCACCCATGTCTCTGAGTATAGAAGGCGAATTAGCTTAAGTAGGGGAACTGGAATTCTCATTTTTTCTAGCTTTTTCCAGAGTAGTTTTCGGTTGACGCAATCGAAAGCAGATTTAAAATCTATAAAACAAAGATACAAAGATTGCTTTAATATAAGCGATTTGTTCATAAGTAGTGCAAGAACCAATGTATTAGTGGTAGTTCCTAATCCTGTTATAAATCCTGTTTGATTCAAGGGACTTCTTTTTTCTTCCGTCACCCAGTCAGTTAGTTTAGTTAGTATTAATCTGGCAAATAACTTGGCATCCGAGTCTTGCAGTGTGATCAGTCTGTAGTTTTCTGGCAGTGCCCAGTTTCCTATTTTAAATATTGGGGTTATTAGGGATCCACGCCATGACTTGGGTACCTTTCCTGTCAGCACGACTTCTAAATACAGTTTCTGTAGGATTGTTGCCCATAATTCTGGATTTTCTTTCAAGAGGGCAAACGGAATCCCATTTGGTCCCGGGGCACCGTTCTTCTGGTGTTTTATAAGTTTAATTATCTCTTCTTTTTTAATAGGAAATTGCATATCCGTATCACTATCTTGATAAGTAATGTAATTCTCAGTGTCGGGTTTACGCCCCTGTTGCATTTCCAGTGATGTTGTGTGAATAGAGTCTTGGTTTAAATGTCTCCTCAGGAACTTGTCCCAATCCTGCTCAGTTAAAGGTGATGAGACTACTTGCTTGTTGGGTCTAGCAAGGCCATTGATAATATACCAGAAGTCTTTTGAATTTTTCTGTTTACTGGCGTGGAATATTTTTGCCCAAATAGCTTGTTTCGCTTTGTTTTTCTCACCCCATAGTAATTTTTTCAAATTCTGATTTAATAACTTTAGGTTTCCAAGGTTTTCTGCTTTTACATCCGGTTTCTTCTTTAGTCTGATAATCCTATTTCGTTCTTTCTTCAGTGTCCTTATTGTATGCGGAAGGTTTATATTGGCTTCATTTTTCTTTTGAGGTTCATTTCCGTATTTAAGCTTTATTGTTTTAGTTTGCCCTTGTGTTTTAGTTAGCATCTCAATCAGATTTTCCCATTATTCAATTGCTGTTTTTGATGCAGTATCTTGTAGACATTCTTCCAAGATATTCTCCACTTGATCATTCATTACATCTTTGTTACCAATGTTCCAGATCAGTTTTTTATAATTAATAGTACCAAAATGCCCTTGGACCATCTGGTAAGTCTTTTTTATAGTTATGCCAATATCCATTAGTATCGACTGCTGGACATGATCACTTTAGTTTACTTTCATTTGTTGGTATGAGGTGAAGTTATGGAACATATATATTGTTGTCATGGTGTAATCAATCCTAGATTTTGCATTATGCCCGAAGTAACTATATCTTGGTGGAACATCCGTTTTTACTCTACCATTTAGTATTCGAAGACCCATAGCTTCCATATCCTTTACGAATTTCTGTCCCGTTTTATTTTTGTTGCAGGTATTATCAGTCCCTAGATCTTGCTCAGGTATTAACCATTGGTGGTTTTGAAGTTGCGTAGTTTCATCTCTTAGTTGTGATGACATAAGATTGAGGTTGAAATCCCCGGTAATCAGAAAATCTGCTATCGGATCCCCGAGCATTCTATCAATTAGAACATTGTTCAGGGTTCCACATATTGTCTCCCTACACTTGTTAGTGGGCAGTATGTAAACAGTAGTCAAATATAGTGTTCTAGGGTTTTGATTGTTTATTTTGTAGCTAAGTTTAACCATAAGAATGTTCGAGTCATCTATCTCCACTTGCTCGTGGTCGATGTGCAACGCATTGGATATGAATATTGCCTGCCCCCCACTGGCTCGCCCGAACCTTTGTTCCTTTTTTGCATTTTCATAGTAGCCGGCATAACCGTGTAGCATAAATGGATTAAGTTTCCATGTCTCCTGCAACACTACGATGTCGGGATTCCCCACTATAGAGTCTATATGTGCATTGTGAATTTTCCCACTCATACCATTAATGTTCCATGAACATAGTCTTATTGTTTCTTTATTTTTGCCATTAGCTCCTGTTTGTAATGGACTACCATTTCATTGTGTCTGATTACTATGGAGTGCCGTGTTGATCCTTTTTTCGTTTATTTCTAGATTTCTTTCTACCGCGTTTTGCGAAGTGGGATATACATTTTTTACTGGTGATCTACCAAGAGCATTTTTTAAGACTGATACAATCTTTGACCCTACCATTTTTTGTTTCAGTGGTGTATCAGCTTCTATAAAAGGGGTAGGGTAAACCTCTGGGATTTTTTTGGTAAGAGTTATACCCCAGCTTTTGAATGTCTTTTGCTCCTTCATTATCTGTTCAGCTATGGATAATGATGTTAGTGAGATTAAGGTTGGAGTCTGGCTGCTCTGGTCGTCCTCCATAAATTGTACAGATATAATATTGTTACTTACAATGTTGTTCAATGAGGGTATGAATTTAAAAAGTCGAAGTAAATTCCCTCGATTAAGTACGTCGTGTCTACCTCTAGAGCGGAATTCTGGTGTGAATTTAAGTTTCTCAGTAATATTAGGGCTGTGTTGATTAGCCACCTTGTTTTTCTCAGTTTGTTTCGTAATGTAGCTGATTGTTTTATTCCCATCCCTACTTTTAATCTGCAAATGGTGTCGTTCAAGTGTTATTTCAGGGATGCTTTCTACTCTCCGCACTATAAGGACGCTGTCTTTTTTTGTATCTTCCTTCGTGCCAGCATTGAGGTGGGGAATCATAGTTTCTGTCGCTTTGCTAGAGATTGTTCCATTCGTTTTGTCGGAATTGTAAGTAATTAACTCTCTTTCTTCTTTATTTTGGTTTTCATCTCGGTTATGTACTATTTGCAGACTCTCTGCCGTACTATTTATTACTTGCACTTCCAGAACTCTGTTTTCTCCCCATACCGGAATTTGTGATTCATTTATTTTTTCAGGTTTTATTAGAATTTGATCATTTGTTGTTTTTTTTCCGGATATAGGGAAGAAGTTGTTTTTATCTTTCTTTTTAGGTCCTGAGGTCGATAGTGTGTGATCCTCGTCTACGTTACTTGTGATATTCAGCCTCGTTTTCTCATTTTTTCTTGCTTTACGAAGTTTTTTCTTTTGGCGTTTTGACATCGTAGAGAAACCATCTGACTCAGTGTTGCTATGATTTTGGTCATTTTTGGAGACTTTACATGTAGTTTCACACAATGTTTCATTTTCCTTTTTTTTTTGTTTTATTTTTTTTCCAAAGTTTTCCCACCATTTTACAATATTTTCCAGTTCAGCACAAAAAAGAGTTCAATACAAAAAATCATATTCACACTAGTATTTTCCACATACTAACAACAAATTTGATGAAAATCATATCATTAACATAGCTTTCTTTCTATCTGTTCCTTTCTTCTCCTACTCCGATCATGGGTATCCTTCCTTGTTTCTGGTTATTTTTCCACAGATCTAATGGTTGCCAAATTCTTTCGCCCAATGCTCTTGCCCTCCTACCCTTCCTTTCATAGATAGCTTTCTCCAGATTATACGTAGAGATCAACCTCGCTATCCACATTTGGAATGTGGGGGGAGCCCTGTCGAGCCATGCTCTTGCAATTCCAATTCGGTACACCGCTGCTACCATAAACAAAAATTCTATATGGTGGTCCTCTGTTCCTCCAGAGACTCCTGAGATTATTATATCAACCGTCAATTTACTTTTAGTTCCCAGTGAGATCTCCAAAAAATTCTCAATTGCCCCTTTTAGTGTATGTAATTGCGGACATTGGGCGAACATATGAACAATGTCCGCCTCTCTTGAGTCACAACGTGGGCAGGTGATTCCTGTGACCCCGCCCCACTGTGCAATTCTATCTGGCGTGTGATATAAGGAATATACAGCCTGATTCATCAACCATATTTGCGCTCCCAAAGGGCCAGATTCTGAGAATCTGGTCCTTGCTAGTGCAATTTTTGCATTTGGGATTCATCATCCCAAATGCAAAAATCGCTATTTAGAAACTCGCAAATTTGCGAGGAATAGCATTTAAGGAATCTCTATTAGAGATTCCTTAAATGCTATTCTTGAAACATTTTAAAATTGCGAATTCGCAAATTTCGGCCGCTATTTACCGCGAGGTCAAACCTCGTGGTAAATAGCGAAAACTTAGAAAAATGCTTTAAAAGCATTTTTCTAAGTTGCATGTTACACACACACATGTCTTTAGGACATATGTGTGCGCAACACCTGTTGAAATGTGCATTTAAGGGGTGCTACAGGGTGTCCTTTGGACACCCCTGGCACCCTTGAAATCGCATCCTTATTTGCGATTAGCAAATTGCTAATCGCAAATAAGGAATACTCCCCATTCATTCCTATGGGCCTTTTGGCCCATAGGACTGAATGGGGAGTTATTCCTTATTTGCGATTAGCAATTTGCTAATCGCAAATAAGGAATCTGTAGGAATCGCATTTAAATTTGCGATTCCTACATGAATCCCGTTTTGCGAGTCTGTAATAGCGATTCCTTATGAATCGCTATTTCAGACTCGCAAAACGGGTCTTTCATGAATCTGGCCGATAATGTTTTATAATGTTGCGATTGTAATGTCGCCGAGCATAGGACTGTATGCCCTAAATCCAAAGATTTCTGTAGATCCTCCAAGGATGCACACACCTTTTCAACCCATTTGGTAGCGAATTTATCTCTGTCATCAATTTTTAATACATACAATTCTGCATACAGCTGTCGAATTGTGCATCGACTCGTCCTCTCAAAATAATCCATAATTCTATTATGCTCAAACCCTATTAATCCACCTCTTTTATTTGCGAGATAGCTTCTTATCTGTAAATATTTAAAGAAATTGTTTCCCATTATCCCATATTTCATTTTTAAGTCCTGAAATTGTCTAATTGTCCCCTCCGTGTCCAATAGATCCCCTATCTTCTTAATCCCCTTATTATCCCAATCCTTCATAATTGCGTCCCTGAATATATCATCTGGCAGTGAATGATTATTATATAGACGCTTATAGTAGTTATATCTTCCAATGCCAAGCTTTTTCGCCACCACCTTCCAAACATTGTATGCTGCTCGTAAAGTCTTGAACTTAGTATGTTTAAAATAATTGTAATCGATTGTTTTCAGTAGGCCGTTTACGGCTTCCTCCCCAACCAGTGCTCTATATACATTCGTGTGGCCAAATCTGTCATCTTGATTCTCGCTTCCCCCGCCACCTAATAACCTCTGTGTGTGCTGCAAAACTGCTGCCCAATAATATAATCTAAAATCCGGGGCCCCCCAGCCTCCCTTCGCCCTTGGAAGTACCATGTGTCGATACGCTCTTCAAGTCTTCCCTTGAGCCCAGATTAGTCTATTAAGTATTAATCCAGTTTCCTGAACCATGATTGATCAAAGAACAATGGGATTGCTCTAAAAAGGTACAAGAATTTTGGAAAAGTGATCATCTTAATGACGTTTATCCTCCCCATTCATGTTAAATGTAAGTTGTGTATCCTTTCGGTATTTCTTTTTACTTTATGTAGTAGTGGGTTCATATTAAGTCCTACTAGATTATCTAAATCGGTGGTTACTTTTACCCCTAGATATGTGGCTTCGGAGACAATTCTACTATCTTGGTGTATTGTGTATTTATTCTGCCCAATCTGGGTTTTGCCTTTGTTAATCGAGTATCCTGCAATATTCCCAAAGTTCAAAGCCTCCTGCTCTATTTCAGCTCAGGGGTGTGGAATTTATTAAAATATCTACTTGTCCATGGGGCAGGTTGCTTCATAAATCTACTTGTCCTGTAACAAAATCCACTTGTCCCTTTGGTGCCATGTAGTGCGGCAACACATTATGGCAGCAATATCATTATATAAGAGCTCCTATATAGTCTCTCTGACTATGCCAGGGCTCATACCATAGTAGTGTTTGAATACTAGCAATCCCTTTATGTTGCCACGTTTCTGCAGATCTACATACTGGGACTGAAGGTAGTGGTAAGCAATAGTTCCAGGGTTTGAATGCTTTTTTGAGTCTGTGCAAACCTACTACCTTGCATGTTTTAAGGGTTTTCAACAACTCTTCTCTAATCTTTTCTAATTCTGAGAAATGTTGGAAATTTACTCCTGATAATGGCAGAACAAATCTTGCAAAAAAGAACTCAGGGGCCAGATGACAAAAGCTAGAAGAGTTGACTTGTTTGCCCCATATTTTCAAATGAAGGCTTGAGAGTACTCTAGCAAAATTGTGGGGGCATTTTGAAAGGGTCTTGGGTGCATACACAGAGGATTTTGCCCAGAAACAAACTTATGAATAGTTTTTACTTTGTGCTATCCAGATGTGCTCAACCATCATTTTGTCCCAGAAAGCCATCTCACAAGTCTGCAGATAGACCGAAAGGAAGGAGAGGTTTTGGAATAGGATAAAAAAAAATCAATGGCAACTTAAAGAAAGAGTGACATAGGTGGGTGTTAAAAACACAACATGCAAAGTCAGAGAGAGCTGGGAAAAGTGGAGATTTGAGGACATTTGCAAAAGAAGAAAGAGGAATGAAAAAATGATGAAAATAATGAACTTACAGTAGACGTGACAGTCACCTTGGTCAAGAGGTTAATGTGGAGGTGGCTGCACCAATATTCAGCCTCAGAAAATGGATAATGTCCCCAGAATTTGATTATTACTTCACAAATCTGTAGGTGTCTCCCTCAGGACGGCAGCCAGAGAAGAAGTCAATAGAGACTACAGAGGCAAGTGTTGCACCTGTGCACTGTCCACAAAGAGCGTAAAAGGAAGCACCTATCAGTATCCTCCGGGTGTAACAAGTTCTAGGCATGCACTGACACCTGAACATGGGAAACCCCTGCCATCACATGTATGACAGAGGTGACGACACTTAAACATTCACATCAACATTACTTGGGCTCTTGAGATGGAAAAGGTGTTACAATGGGAGTCAGTGATGACCAAGAGTTTACATGGAGAGCAAGTGATGTATCGGGGTGTGCAGGGTGAGCTACAGAGGGAAGCTGTGATGTCCTGAGGTAGGAGTGATGTAACAGGATGAGCAGGAGGCAGTGATGTAACTGGATGAGCAGGAGGAGTTGCATAGGAAGGCAATGACCCCCTTAGTCGGGGGTTACAGTGGAACCACTGATGGCCCATTAGTTCACAGCTAAAAATGGGAGAGGTGTTAAAGAAGGAACCACTTATGGCTTCAGGGGATGGAATACCACAAATCTAGGGTTATGCTGATTTTTAAAGAGATGGTTTGGGGTTTGACAGAAAAGGGAGATGAGAAACACAGCTAACTATATGGATGGTAGAGAGCAGAAAGAGATAGGAGAGCAGTAGAGTAGGGAAATGGAGGGATAGTGGTTTTACATTGGTAGTTTGAGAGCAAAGGAAGGGAGCAAAAGTTAGCTAGAGATGTATAAGGATTTAGATTAAAAAAAACAAGAAAAGAAAGGGGACATTGATGGGGTAAGAAATACAGCATGGGGCAAGTCTGGGTTTCAATGGGAAACTGGAACAGGGGCAGAGACTTTAGACACAGCAAGGGAAATGAGATGGGTTGTACTGGGAATTAGAAAAATGACAGAGCTGCAAACAGGAGAAGGAAAGGGTGGTAGACATAGCTTGTGGTGGTTGGGGTGTTACGTAGCGAGTAGAGGAGGTTCGATAGTTGGTACTTTTGTCATTTATGCTGGATGACAAACGGCATAAGTACACATTCAATTGCTTCTACTGCCTCTTCTGAGAGTTTTGCAAAGTTAGCTGTTTCTGCTTTAAGCAGCTTCTAACTGGTACTTTTCCATGTAGTGTATTTACTTGTTTTGCATGTGATTACTTTCCAGCAGAATAAAACGTCCTTCCTGACTGCCTAGGATTAAGAGCCTTGGATTTGTGGTGGCATTTCGTGTCCAGCTCCATTGCAAGATGTAGCTGAGAAAGAGAATCTGGGGCGCTAGAGGCAGATTTCTTTGGACACAGTTACATTACCTTCTCAACAGAGTTTACTTTCAATCTATTTTTAAGAAGCGCTTTTCTGTGCACTGCAAAAACACATTGTCCTGCCATACATGCTGCTTTAACTATTTACCCATCCCAGTACATTTGAAGTACATTTCTGGCTAATGTAGGCACACAATGCACCAGCTCTTATTGAAATGTGGCTTAATTATCGGCTGCCATACGAGGGTGCGGAGCGTCTAACCTTTAATCCCAACCACTTAACCACATTGTGTGATGCTGGGCAAGTGTTGCGTTTTCATGGTCCTCATGTCCTAATCTTCCAGGATTGGATTGGTTGTGCTTAGATAAAGGTTAACCCCTTGTACTAAGCTCTCCCTAAAACAACTATATTTTTCTAAACAGCATAGGAGCAAGGGGTTATATTCTCTCCCGTGCAGAATAACCGGGCAGATGTTAATATTGCTTGTTAGTTTTCTTAATAATGGATCCATATATAAAGCAAACAGCAAGGGTGAGGCTGGGCAGCCCTGTCTGGTTCCACGTCTGATCTGGACTGCCTTTGTGTAGTTTCTATTTATTCTCACCCTTGCTCTTGGTTGTTCGTAAAGAGCCTGAATTGCCTTGATGTAGCCCTCACCTATCCCAAACCACTTCATAGCCCTCCACAGGTAGTCCCACGAGACCCTGTCGAAGGCCTTCTCAGCATCGAGAAATATGGCTGCGACAGGGTCTCGTGAGACCTCTGCGGCATCCAAGATAGTAATCATTTGCCTAGTGTGCTGAGTCGTGCCTTTCCCAGGGATAAAGCCATGTTGTGAAGTGACAACTAACCCCTCAATAACCTTACTTAATCTTTGAGCTAGTGATTTTGAAAAGATTTTTGTATCTGCATTTAAAAGAGTAATTGGTCCATAGGACCCGGGCTCTAATGCTGGCTTATCTTTCTTTAGAATCACTATAATGTCTGCACCTGCCCATGAATGTGGTATCGATATGCCTAGCTGTGCCTGTCTGAAAATCTCTAGCATGTCTCCCCCCAGTAAGTCCCAAAAAGTTTTGTAAAATTCAGCCGGTATTTGATCTGGTCCTGTGGCTTTTCCCGCTGGTAATTTATTTACAGCCTCCCTTACTTCTTGTAGTGTTAATGGAAGGTCTAATTCCTCTCTAGCCTCTATGTCTAATGTGTCATGCTGTATCCCTACCAGGTACTCTGTGATCTTCTCATCCATATTGCTTATGTTTTATCCATATAGTTTATCATAAAAAGCACTAAAAACCTCCTGTATCTCTTCTGGTGTATTAACCACATTTCCTAGGCTATCTTTAATTCCCTTTATATCCCCTGCTGATAGGTTTTGTCGAGTGCGTATTGCAAGGAGGTGTCCGACTCTTTCGTTAAATTCGTAGCACAATGTTTCATTTTCCAATGGATCCTTTTCCTGGGAGATTGGTAGACTAACTATATCTCCAGGTTGTCTTATTAGCTGTTGTGGTTCTTTAAGTTTACGGTTGTTCATACCAACCCCAGGTGTAATTGTTTCCATTCCCTTCATGCTAGCGATGTTCGTTTTAGAATTATCTTTACTGTGTTCGATGTTCCTTTTAGCGTCTTCTATTATGGTTGTTAGTACTGCAGGTAGGGCTGATAGCTTATCCATGATAGGTACATAAATGCAGTCAGAGGTTGTTTTTTCATTTTCTCTTTGTGCTCTGATTATCAGATCTTTTAATTGGGCCAAATTGTTGTCAATTCCCGCCACATTGTTTGCCATCATTTTTAAAAGGTCAATTTGTATGTCCATTTTATTTGATTGATAATGAAGAGCTTCTACGGTAAGGGTTGATGTTTGGTAGAAGATATCCCAGGGTTTCACTGCATTCTGTTGCTTATCTCCTATTTCTATTGTTGGGCAGTTTCACACTTAGGTTGCTCAGCTACCCCGGAGTCTATAGGTTCCTCCCTGGTATTGGCAATAATGCCAGCTTTGTCGATCGTGTTTGAGGCTGGGTTATTAGTTCCTTGAGGTCCTTCCGACTTTTCCCTTATGGTCCTAGTATCATTTGTTCTTTCCTTGAGTGTGTTGTTAGTCTGAGGGCTCTTTTGGAGCTCCCGATGATGGTTAGTGTATATTTCAGTTCCCTCAGTGGTTGTGCCCACCTTTTTATTTATCTCAACTTTCACTTCAAGGGGGATCCTTTGGACTGCTTGCTCAGTCCTATCTTGGCAGTCTTGTTGAGTAGTTTCCACAGATTGCGACAATAACTTGTTTGTGGTAGTGACATCCAAGTTAGACGTTACAAACGTGTTACTATCTTTCATCGTTGTTATATAGCAATTTTGCATCTCTTTTGAGGGTTCTTCCTGAGTTATCAGTAGCTGTTGGTCTCCAGTTGGTATGTATAAATCATCTGGATCTTTTTCATTCCAGATTTGCTCTATTTGATCCAAATCTATCACTTGTTTGTTGTTTTGAGACAGATTTAGGGTTTCAGTTTTAGTATTAATAGGTTTCATGGGAATTTGTAGTTTATCCTTATTTGTCTCCATTCTCATTGACATCATACCTCCTACAGGATCCCTCAAAAATTGGAATTTGTCTGGTATTTTACCAGATTTCTCGAACATGCGCACGATCGGGGATAAGAGAGACTGGGTCTGACCTGGTGCGTTTGTTTTTACTTTTTTTGCTACAGAAGATTGCTGCAATTTTTTTGTGCGTTTAGTTGCTGTTCCCACAGTCCTTGCTTTTCCTGATCTCATGTCGCTGACTGTGCTTTAGTTGTAGCTTTAATTTGCTCCTTGTGTCTGCTAGTTGGTTAACTGGTTAATTGAGGCACCCCAGCACCCCAGCACAGTCCTACAGCTCCCCTCTATCACACACGTGTCTCAAGTCTGAAGAGGACTGAAAATGTAAAAAAATGGTAGTTCTCCGCCTTGTCCCACAAGTCCAGTAACTAACCCAATAACCACCCCAATAACTACGAACACACGAGACCCTAACAATGCACCCCCTACCTATTCAGGTGTGGTTTGGTCGTGATGCGTGGTCCGCAATCTGATCCGCCGTCTGATCCTGGAGCCGGCCCCTTGGAGCAGCCTCCTGGTGCAGCCGAAAACCCCCTGCCCTCAGCAGCTCGGTTTTACTTGGGTTAATGGCGGTGTTGTTATAACAGCGCTTAGTGCAGCGCTCACACCTGCCAGCAGCCAGTAACACTTTATAGCACTCTGTATCACCGTGGTCTTTGAAACTTGCCCCTTTCTTCTTCTTTTCCAATCTCGTGAATTGCACAGAGGCACACGCTCGCAATGGCGTAGGCAGAGGGGTGCTGTTATCACAGCGCTCAGTCAACTCAGTCAGCGCTCGCACCTACTCACACCTGCACGCTGCAGATCTCAGGCACCACCGCGCCCTGCTCCTCCACCGCTCACAGCTCACTACCGGAGCGGCACATCGGGCAGGCGCGGTCCGTCAGTCAATCAAGGAAACAGCAGGCCAACAGAGCAGGTTTGGGAACCGTAAACTTAGGAAACGCGGGACGACCAGAGTCGGCACTCAGCCCTTGAATATCGTGCTCCGGTGAAACTTGGCTCTAAATGCTCCCCTAATCCTCCTCTGCAGACCCCCTTATCCGGGGAGGTGGATGGGAGTGGCAATCTCTGCGTCCTTCTTCGGTTATCGAAGACGGCGTTCTGGCGTTCTGTCACGACTCGCAGGCTCCCTCCAGTGGCCACAACAGTTAAGGTGCCACTCGATCTTGCCAGACAGGGCCACATAGCGGCCTTGCATGTCTGTCTCTGCCTGTGTCAAAGAAAAGGGAAGGCCTTTACGGATCAGTATGGCCACCCCCCTGGAACCCTGCGAGAAGCCTGAGTGCCAGACCCTGTCGAACCCATAGCGGGCGAGGAAGTTACAATGGTTACCCAGCAGGCGCATCTCTTTGAGGAAGAGGATATCGTGGGCTTGACGGTGGGCCCTATGGAGGACAGCAGTGCGCTTAATGCAGTCTAAGAGGCCATTGATGTTCCAGGACAGGATGTGGAGTGGTCTCCCAGGACGGACAGCATTGGGATGGACAGTGAGATTAGAGGGCCACGCAGGGGAAGACCAGGCTCCACTGGAGTGAGCGGTCCCAGGTTGAAGCGCAGGGGGGAGAACCACCCGGCCGGGCAAGGCCCATGCTCCCACCGGACTCCCGGGTCCTCGGGAAGGCGCCAAGAAGAACCAGTGATGGCGGCCGAAAACAATAAACATGCAAAAAACAAAATGGTGTCCTTCCACCCACAACCCCTCCCCCCCTTTTTAGGCGGGGCCTGAGAGTGAGGTCCACGTGGCCTGCCAAAGCTCGTGTCAGTGGCATGTGTGCATAATAAGCTACCAAGGAAAACAGACAACAGCGGCTCATGAGCAGCCAAAAACAATAAACCAGCGGGAGACAATGGTCTCCCCACCCTCCCTCGCCCCCAACTCCCCCTACCCTACACTTACAAACATGAAGCATCTGTCGCCCTGAATCAATGATGTTTGTTTTTAATGTAGAAGTAGCACCAAGAAGCATAAAGTGCCAATGACAGTTAATGGGTGGGGTATACCGAGACCTAGGTGCAAATTGATGCTGACTGCGGTAGAGTGCAGGTTGGATTCACCAATCGGGTTTATTCTGGTGAAAGATTTTATCTTCTGACTTTAGTCCTTTAAGCCCAAATACATCACATGAGTACAATTCCAAAGCTGCTAAGGACCTTGGGGAGGCACTTGGAAACTCACAGGGTGGTAGACATAGGCCAGCAGGAGGGTTCAGTCCAGGTCCAGTTGCCACTGATCAGCTAGGCAGTTGCAAAAGGCCTCTTGTAGTTTGCTATGTCCGTGTAGCTTTAACAAGAGGTCATCCTTTTTTCCTCTTGGAAATACTGTTTTGTCCTAGGTACAAGAGAAAGCAGGTTCAGTCCTTTAGAGCTCTTCTAGGGTCACCAACTGCAGGTTCAGTGCTCTTCAGATCTTCCTCAGGTCAAGGACTGTCCTGAAATGGGTGCTTGGTGATGCCACATTTATGCCTGGCACAAGCCAGTGAGTCAGAATGACTCCTGGGCATTCCCTAACCCAGTGTTTCCCAAACTTTTGACTCCTGAGGACCCCCATTGACTCACCACTGGAAGGCGGGGACCCCCCAGCAATTTGTATAATTTAAATTTCAAACATTAAAAGAGTAATTCGAAAAAAATGTGCACACAAAACAAATACTCGAATTACTAAGGATTTTACTATTTTATATTGAAAGAGTTTGCAAAAAACTGAAAATTTTAATGGGAAGGTTGGTGCTGCATCTCTTTGATTACTTTTTAAATGGTTACTTTTATTTCGCAGTACAAGGCTCCAGCTCCTGCCAGGGCCAGAGTGGAAACCCAAAGCAGCCATGACAAATGTTTTCAGACCAGCCCCCATACAGTGCACACCAAGGGCAGTGAGTGAGCCTGATCCCTATAAATGGGGCTTTGGGAGGCTCTCCCCCCAAGAAAATTTAGGATACAATGGTGCATTCTACAACACATTTATCATTATATATTGAATTGTATTAGCTTTTAAAGAAGAGTAAATGATGACCTTACTATGCACCAGGATACAACAATCTTTGTTGGGGTTCTTCCAGGATTCCCTTATTATCACCCTTCAACAGTGCCTCTCATTTCTCCACAGCACATCTGTCACATGCATTTCATTTGTTTTATAGCATCTCTCATACCATTGTAGGATGTCAGAGAACTTTACATCACACACATATAGAGGCAATGAATCAAACTTGTAAATCAGTGTAAAGAAAATGTTACATAAGGCAAAGGGAACTACAATGTGCAGGAGTCGAGGGGCGTGGCCAGCAGCATGGCCGACTAGACGTGCCTTGCCGGAGCTCCGGCCGAGCTGCCCTGTGATCCGCCTGATATCCTTGTAATCGAGCTGGAAATACTGCCCGATTGAAGATAACCTACTGTGCGATCGGGAGAGAGCTGCCTGGGAGGTGTCAGCCCGCTTTCGCTGGTGTTTCGGGTCCGACGAAGAAGACGGCGAGGGGACGGCGGCCATGATGGCGACCGCGGTATGCAAAGGACCGCAGGGTGCCTAAAGCCACGGCCGGCGGGTCGGCAGCCGGCGCCCTCCGCCCTGAACTCTGGTGACCTACTCACAGCCGGGGGGAACAAGGAGCCTGCGGTGGGCAGACGGTGGTTGGACGAGGGGACCGGAGGTCCGCGATAGCCTGCACCAAGATCCGGGGGTCCTGAGCACTGGGAGCAGAAGCGGAGCGGCAGAGAAGGCACGCGGGGGTCGGCGGGAGTCTGGCCTGCAGGAGAGAGGGCTATACAAGCACCCGGCTGGCTACGGGCGAAACGTGCGGAGCTGCGGACTGCCCCAGTGCCTATCTGGCGAGCGGAGATACAGCGGTAGTGACCCACGCTCCCGCCGAAACCATCCGGCGGCCCTCACACTGGCCTTCGCCCCACTACTGTAGCAGAGATCCCTGCATACTCTCCTGGGCTCCACAAAGGTGCGGAGATGGGGAAGAAAGACCCGGTGCCCAAAACCACGCGACAGGGCCCTATGGACAATTTCGCGGCACCACGGGCCATGGCAGACCAACCGGGCCCCCGCACCGACATGGCCATGTTACTGGAGGCCATTCAAGCGTCCAGAACGGACATCCAGGCATCGTGCTCTGCCCTAGAGACTAAGATTGGAGAGGTTGGGGCCGAGGTGACGCTGCTGCGGCAGGACTTTCGGAACCTGACCGAAAGAGTAACGGCAGCGGAAGAAAGATTGAAGGAGGACGGGGAGGCGATCACTACACTCAAGAAAGACATGGCGGAGCTACAGGTTGCGCACCGTCACCTCCAATGGAAGGTGGACGATGCGGAAAACAGGTCCAGGCGCAACAACCTCCGCTTCGTAGGTTTTAGGGAGGGGATTGAGGAAAAGGACATGGCCGCCTTCCTCCTAACCTGGCTGAAATCTACTTTCCCAGCGGCGCCATTTTCCACATGCTTCATAATTGAGAGGGCGCATAGGGCGCTTCTGGCCAAGCCACCTGAGGGCGCGAGACCAAGGCCAGTTATAGCGTGCTTCTTAAACTTCTTAAACTTTGCTGACCGGGACCTGATCCTGAGGGAGGCCAGGGCCCTGGGAGAGATCCGCCTTGAGAACACTACAATAATGATCTTCCCGGACTATAGCCAGGAGGTCTCGAAACAACGCCGCTCCTTTGACACTGTGAAGGCGAAATTGC
Organism: Lissotriton vulgaris; assembly: GCF_964263255.1. Lineage (NCBI taxonomy): Eukaryota > Metazoa > Chordata > Amphibia > Caudata > Salamandridae > Lissotriton > Lissotriton vulgaris. The sequence continues at coordinate 259,825,430 of NC_141697.1, forward strand.
GGTCCCTAAATATTAAGTACATGCTCCTCTTCCCTGCCAAGCTGAAGGTGATATATAAAGACAAGTCTATCTTTTTCGCCCACCCGGACGACGCGTGGCAGTGGTTGGAGGAGCGCCCTATCTTGAACAGCAGGGAAGCGGCCAGTCGGGACGCAATGGCCAGGACAGTGAGGGAAAGATCGAGTTGGGAGCGGCCAAAGCCGCAGCGACGGAGGATACGGAGGACCCAGCACACGACCGCGGCAACGCCATACAGAACCCGGGGATCGGCGAATGGCAGGGAGGGCAGATCGGAATCCCCAGGCAAGGACTCAGTGGTGGGTTCGAGGTTCAGCAGTCTGAGGAAAGGGATACGCTCCGAGGGCGACGACGCGGAGGGTTCGGAAGGCCCCTCATCTGGTGAGGAAGATATGGACCTCTTGAGCGAATCGCTACACCCGTTGGTTAAGGAGATCCGTCAGCTGGAACAAGATTCCTCGGGTCAAGGCCCCTCCATAGACACTCAAGACTCACACTCCTAATGGCTGGTCCATGCAGCTCGAATGAGATAGCAGCTCGGCGTACCGGAGCACGCAAGTTGGCACACCCCCTACAGTTTTCTCTCTTTTGGGTTTGAACTGAAAACTGTTTAGTCTGGGGAGGGATGTGTGGGAGGGCGACTGACCTACTCCCATGGATGGTTTGGTCCCATGTTGGGGCGCAGCTGGAAGGGGAGGGAGGTGGGGAGGGGGATGGAGGGGAATGTTGGTACTGTTTTTTCCTCACGTTGGGGAGTTGGGGAGTTGGGGGGTTGGGGGCGAGAGGGGGGAGGTACTTGTGAAGCAGCAAAGTTTACCCTTGCTACTACCCTGGCCCGGGGGTCCGGTATTCGATGGTCCGTGTGAAGTGCAATGGCAAGTACACTAGCTGAACCAAGCCGAGAGGGCGCTGGGGTTAAGGCGCTAACCTGGAATGTGAATGGCCTGGGTTCCAAAATTAAGAGGAGCTTGGTTACTGCCTATATTAAGCGCGTAGCACCAGACATCATTTTCCTTCAGGAAACACATTTGAGGGGGAACCGATGTGCTTTTATAGCACGTGGGCATTACATAGTCTTAGCGCACGCTGGATACACCATGGACTCACGGGGCACAGCAATACTCATTAGGAAAACGACACCTTTCACAGTGACATGCACATGGTTGGACCCACAGGGCACATTTGCCGGGGTACAGGGGACTTGGAGGAGGCGCAGGTACACTTTGCTGTCAGTCTATGCTCCACCCAAATTACAAACACGGACGATGCAGGAGATCACGAACATACTACTAGACACGGCTGACACGGTACAGATTATGGGTGGGGATTTCAATGACGTGATGTGCACGACTCGCGATAGATCTGGGAACTCTCACACAGTGGCTGCAGAGACTAATTTGGCGCGTAGAATGGACACGATCGGACTCACAGATGTATGGAGGTGGCTGCATCCTGGGCAGGAAGCCTATTCCTTTTACTCTGGGGCCCACAAAGTCTTTTCTAGATTAGATTATATATTCACTTCGAGGCAGGAACTATCGACGGGGATCTCGGCAGAATACAGGGCGAGGGGGGTCTCGGACCATTCCCCGCTGTTGGTGCACATAGGGCGGGGAAGGGGGAGAGGACAGGCACAGTGGCATATGTCGCCGTGGGATATACAAGCTCCTGAGATTCTAGGGGGCATTAGAGCGGATATCAGAGTCTTTGTGGCGGAAAACGAGGGATCGGTGCAGTCCGGCGTTACACTATGGGAAGCCATGAAAACCGTGTTGAGGGACCGCTTCCAATCCAGGGTAGGGGAGGCCAGAAGGAAACGCACTGAGGCAATAGCTAAGGAGGAGGCAAACATCTTGACCCAAGAAGCCGAATACCAAAGAACGAAGGGGGAGGTGCATCTCAGAATTCTGCTAGACACTCAACGGCTGTACAGGGAACTAATCACGGACGAAGCGCGTACACAGGCGCTGGCTACCTTACATCGCCTGTATGATGTCGGCGACAAATCCGGGAAACTCATGGCATGGCTGAGCAGGCGGGAGCAAGCGGCCAGATGGGTTGATTGGATTGAGCTACCGGGCTCGGCGCGGGCGTCCACGGATGTCACGATAGCAGAGGCCTTTGCGACCTATTTCGAAGATTTCTACAGGGCTAGGGACCTAGGGGACCGCGAGGTGGTGCAGTCGTTCCTGGGTAACATGGAAGTTCCACAGTTGACCCCCGAAGATAGCGAGGCCCTGGAAGCCGACCTGTCCTTGGATGAAATCACGGAGGCGATGGCTGCCCTGAAACCGGGGAAATCCCCGGGACCTAATGGTTTCCCGGCGGAGTTCTTCAAGCGGACGGGGGACCTCCTTACACGTCACTTGAAATCGCTATATGCGGATGCGTTTGACTCCGGAAGTCTCCCGCCAGACCTGGCCCTAGCTACCATAATCCCGATACACAAGGAGGGCAAGCCCAGGGGGGATTGTTCTTCCTACCGCCCAATCTCCCTTCTGAACATTGAGACTAAAATCCTGGCCACTATTTTGGCAAGGCGCCTAGTGCACCCAGACCAGTCCGGGTTCCTGCCAGACAGGGCCACTAAACTCAACCTGCGGCGCACCCACAACTGGCTCCAGGAAGTCTGTGACAAAAGTGAGCCACACTGGTTCCTCTCCTTGGATGCAGAGAAGGCATTCGATGCGGTCCACTGGCCCTTCCTAATGGGAACCCTTGGACGTTTTGGGTTTGGGCCCAAGTTCCAACATTGGGTGCGACTTCTATACTCGAACCCTAGGGCTAGAGTACGAATTAATGGGCAAATGTCGAGAGAGTTCGCGATAGAGCGGGGGACACGCCAGGGGTGCCCGCTATCCCCACTCCTCTTTACCCTCACGATCGAGATCCTTGCGATCCGTATCCGGCTTAATCAAGAGGTGACTGGCTTTCACTGGGGGGAGTCGGCCACTGACCAGGAGAAGATCTCCCTGTACGCCGATGATGTGCTGTTGTACGTGACAGACCCGGCTAGGACAATACCGGCCTTATTCAAGGAACTAGGCGACTTTGGGGCTGTGGCCGGGCACACTATTAACTGGCATAAGTCGATCCTCTACGACCCACAAGGTGCGCCGCGGGGGGAGTGCCTGCCTGAGCTGCTCATCCACACCACGGAAGGCTTCCGGTATTTGGGGGTCTTTATCACCCGGGACAGGCGGCGCTCCTACGCAGACAACGTCGACAGGGTGTTGGTGGCAGCGAAGGCGGAGATGGATAGATGGAGACCGCTCCCGCTCACCATTTTAGGCAGAGCTGCCCTATATAAAATGATCCTGCTACCAAAGTTTTTATACGCCCTTCAAAATGAGTACTATCCCTTACCGGCTGTGACAGTGCGGAAAATCCATGCTGATCTCCGCTCTTTCTTGTGGCTGGGGAAGCAGTCCCGGGTGGCACTCACGACTCTGCAGCGTCACCAATATAGTGGGGGGATCTCGCTACCTAATCTGGAGGCCTACTACTGGGCAGAACACCTTGCCCCGATCAATGATTGGATACACGCCCCGGCTGATCATCCCACTTATGCACTAGAGAGATCCAAATGGGGCAATAAGACGGTGCTACACTTCTTATATGGAGGGAGAGGGGGCCGCCAGCTCCCACCTGCGACTAAGATTACCTTGTCGGCGTGGCGCAGAGCGACAGTTAGAATGGGCTGGCATGAGAGGCTCACCCGCCAGACACCCCTATGGTCGTGTGAGTGGCTGGCGGAGCTGAACAAACTACGGGGATTTCAAAGGTGGGACGACATCGGCATCTCCACAGTGGGGGATGTTATAGCAAGGGGGGAACTTAAAACCTTCCAGGCGCTGCAGCAGGACTTTGGCCTCCAGAAAACCCAATACTATAAATACTTGCAGTTGCGACATGCGTGGGGGGCACAGCACATATCACTCACCGACATACCCCAGTTTGCACCACTCGAGGGCCGACTACTGCAGGAACGGATACAGAGGGGGGCGGTATCTATGACATACAAAACACTGACAAATAACATGTTGGGTGATTTACAGGCTCTCAGGGAGAGGTGGGAGGCAGATCTGGGCACGATGGAGAACCTGGATTGGGAGCTCGTACTCATGCACCCACGAGAAGTGGCCATAAAATCGAGGCTTTGCCTCATACAGTTTAAGGTCCTTCACCGGGCCTACTTTGACAGAGTGAGGCTCTTCCGGATGGGGAGGGTTGCCGACACCTCTTGCCTACGATGCCAGCACCAAACAGGTGATTCTTCCACATCATTTGGGGGTGCACTGTGATACAGGAATATTGGGGCGAGGTCTTCAGGGAATTGAGTGTGATACTAGAGGTGGAGATTCCTAAGGACCCCAAACTGGCGCTTTTGGGCATGTCAATGGAGGTGGACATCACACGATACCTACTCATTTTTCTGCTGTTGGCTTTGGTGGTAGCAAAAAGAGACATAGCACGACTGTGGGGGGCGCCTGGGAAACCCAGCCTGGAGGATTGGAGGAGGGGTTTAGATATGTATATGGCAGCTGAAAGAGTTACCTATAAAGCTAGAGGGTGCCCACGAAAATTTCAAAAAATATGGACTAAGTGGAGGCACTACCACGGATTGGAGTAGGACTGTCCGGGGAGGAGGGTGGGTGGTAGGGTGGATCACCGGGGTGGTACGTTTGACGCTGATTCCAGCATAGTTGTTTCTGGAGGGTTCGGGCCACGGGATTGCCTATATTCAATGTCGCACAACTTAAAAGGCGAGGGAGACTCCGGGGTCGGGGGGTGGTGGAGAAGGGTGTCACGCTGCTGGGGGGGGGGAAGTGGAGGGCGGGAAGGGGGGCTTCGGAAAGAGGTCTCTCAGTTGATGACTTTACCAGGAGTTGAAGGGGACGGGGGGAGTTTGGGGTGAAAATGAAAAATAAGTTCGCCATGCTGAATGTTATGTAACTGACTATTAAAAAGTTGCAGAATGACGGGAAGAGCGGAATGTTGACGCTCCCCCGCGATGTCTCGTTTCTTGTACTTATGATTCGCCTGATGCAACAATAAAAAGAGTTTATTAAAAAAAAAAAAAAAATACAATGTGCAGGAGTCACATGTCATTCATACCGGTAGGCATTTTTAAAGAGTGCTTGGTCTGAAAAAGCACAAACTCAGGATTCAGAACCTAAAACAGTGGTTAGCATTGGCTTTAACAATAAAAATGTATTTCCACCCAAATAAACCCCGTCGGCAGCATCAGGATAAAGAAAGACTGGGAAAAAACATAAGTTACTAACTTATACCATGCAGTGTGTAAGCAGCTCTTTGGTGACAGTTTATAGGTCACTGTGCTAGATTATGATTGTCTCTTATGAGCTGAAGAGTAACAAAAGAATCTCTGTGACAAAAGAAGTAATGCACTGACCTATGCACACAAAGTACAGTTTTTTAAAATGCATGGTACGCGTTATTTGGAATACTAACCCTCTGTGCTACATTAGATAAGTCAAACTTGCCACTGAACAAAACGCTCATCTCTTTCCAGTAGGTACACTAATCACTGGTGTTATCTTGACGCTTTTATTGTTGCTCGAAAACTGCTAGTCCTTCAAGGATTTTTGGAGTGCTTTTAAAACTGCTGCCTGAGGACCCCCTGGGAATGTGTCACGGACCCCTGGGGGTCCACGGACCACAGTTTGGGAAACACTGCCCTAACCCATGGGGTAAAAGTTTCTGGGACCAATCCTACCCACTTAAGGCATTTCCAATATGGCAAAAGTCTTCAGTCACACTAAACTGGGTTTTGATGGCTGGAGTACGTGTGGGCAGGGACAGCTTAAGGATTTTGGAGGCCTGAGGCCAAACGTAATTTGGGGGCCCCTATTTGGAACAGCTTTGAATTTATGAACTAATGTCAGCTCTTTCTATGTCCTCTTTGGCCAGGTCATTGACAGTGCACTGACACACACATTCAAATTCTAAATGTGTTTACATCTAATATATTCACAGATAGTGATGAGTGTTTTCAAAATTATATATACAGCTGCAGCTCACTAATAATATTGCAAATAATCTTTGGGACCCCCTCCCATTTCTCATATGAGAGGTCCTGTTTTGGTCTTAAAAAATCATCAATGGGTGTTGTGAAAAAACAAACATTGCCCTGCAAAATGTCTGTAATATACTACTGTACATGATTCACATTAACATCTTCCATGCTATGGCTTTTCCCGTCCTGTGCTGGAAAAGCTTGAAAGGCATTATTTCAGGACGAGCTCACCTTGTCATAAGCACAGCTCCAGTGTGCTTCATGACGAGCTGAGCTCGTCATGAGCATGGAAGGGGTTAAAATAAATAAAAGGAAACAGTATTTAAAACAATCTGTTTAAGAAGTATTCAAGGTCATCAGGGCAAGACTCTGCAGAACAGAGCTGGCTCTATCAAGGGCCCCCCTGAAAGGCTGGGGCTCTGGGCCAGGGTGACTTTGGCCATGCCTGAAAACATCTCTGTAAGTGGGAAGTGTATTATGGTAATCCTAGTGACATTTCAAAATCCATTTTTAAGAGCCATGATACCTCTTTAAACTGAGAGGCAGAAGTTTGGTAGAACAAAGCAGGGTTTTCAAGGCAACCAGGTAGTGGATCCACAATAATTGGATTGGAATCTTCTTTCATTTCCTTTCAAGTGTGCCCCAGTGTTATATGTAAAACCAACAGACCAGTAAAGCAGGAGTTGACACTGCAATGTCAAAGAGAGGCCCACTGTTATTGGAGTTTCCCTGGCTGGGGGACTTCCCCGGTGTCAGCTAACATTTGTCTGTGAGAGGGTAGGCGTCTTTGAAGTTAATCCTGTTACTTAGCGCAAAGCCCGGTCATCATGTCAAGGGAAAAACAACACCTCCCTACATGCCATAGTTCTCAGCTCTGCGAGAAGTTTCACACTTCTTCAAATGCTAATTACTGGCTGTCAGAAATGGGAGAACAAATGCAAATGGGCCTCCAAAGGCTTCAGGTTGAGAAAGGGTAACTTTCTAAAAGTACCCTTACCTTAATATTTTTCAAAAATCTCACTTCACCATTAAATTGGATTTTTAATAACCATTAAAAATAGTTGCTTAGTTAGTTTGTAGCTGTTACCTATCCGAAATTAGTATTACTAAATAACGAAACCCAGTGTTTTCTTATGGCTCATCCAGCCATGCTACAGTGAAAATAGCTTTTGTGTCTTTTACACTGTAAGGACATGTTTAGCATTAAATTCCAACATGTCTTACTTTTAAATATCATGCACCTTGCCTTATGGGCAATAAGGCCAACATAGGGGTGACTTATAAATATTTAAAAGGGAGGTTTTGACCTGTCAAAAGCTGTCATTTTGACAGGTCAGATTTGCAGTTAAAAAGTACAACAACCACTTTATAAATGGTAGACCTGCAATCATGTTTGTACTATAAGTTTAAGTTTAAAATATTTGTTAAGCGCAACGTACACCTGAGCGGTTTCTTGGCGCTGAAGTAGCAGGCAGCCAACTGGGCAAGAGCAGTAGCTAAGGCGTCGACTGGAAAGGCAAGCAGGGCTTACGATAGAAAGGCCTGAGAAAATAAAAAGGTCTTCAGAGCTTTGCGGAAACTAGAATACTGGGTAAGGGACCTAAGATGAAAAGGGAGAGAGTTCCAAAACAAGGGGGCAAGAGTGGAAAATTTCGAGCCACCCTGTTTTTTTTTCCGGTAGCGAGGGACTGATAAAAGAAGATGTGCCGAGGAGCGGAGGTCTCTGCCAGGGACATAGGCCTTGATGGCAGAGGATATAAAGAGGGGGGCCAGGCCAGTCCTGGCCTGAAACGCCATGCAGCCTAATTTGAACAGGGCGCGTTCCCGCACAGGGAGCCAGTGGAGGGTTTTCAAGAGGGGGGAGGTATGATGGAATTTGGGAAGACCGAAGGCAAGGCGAGCAGCCTGGTTCTGCACTAGTTGCAGTTTACGCAGGCTGTACTGAGGGATGCCATTGAACAAGATGTTCCCGTAGTCCAGGCGAGACAGGACCAGTGCGGACATGATTAGTTTAAGTGCAGAGAAAGAAAAAAAACGTGAAATAGAGCGGATAGTGCGGAGAGTGAGAAAGCAAGAAGAAACCACCGAACCAATCTGGGAGTGCATAGTGAGTTTATCATTCAGCTTGATGCCAAGGGTCTTAACAGAGGGAACAGGGGTAGGAGGAGAACCAAAGGAGGGGGGCCAGAAGAGAGAATTCCAGGGACTGGAGCAACCACCCGTCACCACAAGTTCCGTTTTATCGGGATTGAGTTTAAGGTGGTTGAAATTCATCCAGTCCCTGATGAAAGATAGAATAGATTGGAAATTAGAGATAGAGTCAGAGGTAGAAGACAGATTGAAGATGAGCTGGAGGTCATCGGCATAATTATATACCGTGACCTCCAGCTGCTGTAAGGCAAAGATAAGAGGGGCGATGTAGAGATTAAATAGTAAAGGAGAGAGAGAAGAGCCCTGAGGAACACCGCACTGGACCTGGCAGGGGGTAGCAAAAAACTCCCCAAGGTGAACCGCCTGGGTCCGGTCCCTCAAAAAGGATGAGAGCCAGATGAGGGCTGAGCCTCCTATGCCCGCCGCCTTGACACGGGAAAGCAAGATGGAGTGATCCACCGTGTCAAAAGCGGCGGACAAGTCAAGGAGGACCAGCGCCTGAGATCTGCCCATGTCCAAGCCATCTCTGAGGGTGTCTGATACTGACACCACCACTGACTCTGTCGAGTGCTTTGGCCGAAACGGAGCCAGTCTCCCATTCTCCTCGGCAAAGGAGCTGAGCGCAGATGTAACATGTCGCTCAAGCACCTTCGCCAGAAACGGGAGAAGGGAGATGGGGCGATAGTTGGCCATCACAGAAGGGTCAGCTCCTGGCTTTTTCAAAATAGGGACGATGGAAGCGGCTTTTAGCGATGGAGTGACAACCCCTCGAGCCAATGAGTCATTAAGAAGACCCAGAGGAGGCATAGGGCAGACAGTATAAATCTGCCGTAAGATGTGTGCCGGGCATATATCAGCAGGGGAACCGGATTTAATTTTAGGGAGAAGGGACAAAAAAAGTTCTTCAGGGAGGGGGGGAAAGGAATTGAAATAGGCTAGGGCGGGGGGAGGCAGGGGGTCAACAAAAGAAGAGGACGGGAGGGGGATGTTGGATTTGATTGTCGAAATTTTTTCGACAAAGTAGAGATTCAGCAAGTCACAGAGTTTCTGTGAGGGAGGGGGTTTAAGTGAGGTCCGATCGGAGAAAGCCAGATCGTGAGTGATGGCAAAGATCTCCTTGGGTTGGTTCTCGGCCGCCAGAATTTTGGCCGAGAAGTAAGTTTTCTTGGCCTCAGTGATGTTTTGCTTATAGGTCCCACTATCACTGTAGTGGGTGGCACAATGGGTGCTGTAGTCCACCAGTGACATTTAAATTGCAGGCCCTGGGTACCCTTGGTATCATATGCTAGAGACTTACAGGTAAGTTAGACATGCCAACCTGGGTAATGCAAATTTCATCATGTTGAAAGGGGAAGCGCAGAGACTTTATCACTGATTAGCAGGGGTAAGATGCAAATAGTTCTACAGCTAGCACAGAGTTCTACATCATGCAAAGGACAAACAATCAAGGGTGACCCTGTAGAAAGGGCACATTTCCTACGTGCTTTATAACCAGAATTGCTATGTTATGTTGTGCTTTTGTTGTGATTTTGTCACTGTGTCTTCTTGTGTAATGAAGTGGTAGAAGTGAAAAAGAATAGATAGGCATATAACATGCTAGAGAATGAATGGAGGGAAAGTGTCTGAATATAGTGTGGCCTAAGCGGAAAGTGTTTTAGTGTTGGACATCTATGGCAGAGCCTCCTTATATGATGACAATAAAAATGTTTAGCTTCAGGGAGGAGCTACGACACCAACCAAGATGGCCGCATAGTCTCCCGGCTCCGCTGACCTCCGTCCTATACTCCACTATCCTGTTGATAATCCTGTTCACCTGAACCGGATCCGTGTGGGTGATCCGACCCACACTCCAGTGGTGTAATCCCGGAGTTTCTCCGCGGTCGTGGTGCGAAGATACGTCGAAGACCGTACTGAGGCCTAACCCAACTGGGAAGCCGGGGTCTCTAGTGCTGGCCCTGCCGGGTCCGAGTTGAACAGCAACCGGCTGCTGAATGCGGTTGGGTCCGGTCTCTGGATCACTCGGACTTTTTTCGATTGTTTTGCTACCATCAGCTGCCTGGTGCCCTATAGCAGGTGAGGTGACGAGTGACGCATGGTACTGTGTTGTGGGGGTCCCTGACCGGGGGTCCGGCATTCACATCGCCGATCCCCCCGGGTCGGTGCCTCGCTGCGTACCACTGCTCGCCGACCGCCGTTCCCTCCTAGCTTATTCCTGCTCCGCCTAATCTTGCCCCGGAGAAGGCGCCTCTCCGTGGGGACCACCATGCCTGAGGACAAAAGGAGTTTAGCGGAGCAGGCTCGACCTGGCCCGTCTTTGCTGACGGTGCTGGAGGCACTTATGGCGCTTCAGGGCACTATAAAAGCCCGGACTCGCATTTTGTTGTCTGCGATGGATGAAATCACAGGCTTGAGACCGGACCCTGACTCGACGCTTGTGACCCGGCAACCAGCCCACTTTGCAATGGATGCTTCGGAGGTGTCTTTAGACCCGGCGGTGGAAACAGTGTTTGCCCCTATTGTGGTGGATCTACCGGACTGGAATGTGCCTGGACACCCAATTGAACCGTTGGAACCTTCGATCTTGTACCCCTCGGAACGTTTACATGCCGTCCCCATAACGGAATCATCTACTTTGTACCGTATGCTGTCTTGGACTGTGTCGATTTCCCTCCTCCACCGGCCTTTCAAGATGGCGGATGGGATGAAGCTCGGCCTCGGAGACGGGGAGGGGCGACAGTGGTACCAGCCACCTACATCTGTGCGCTCCTGTTCTGCCAACTTTTGTGACATTTTGTGTAAAGGTCTTCCCTTAATTAACGACCCCAGTACATTTGATCGAAGGGGCCAGGGTTGAGATTCTTGTCTGGGTTTCTCGTTGTGGGATTGTGGTTGACGGGATTGATTTATTGACCTAACGGAATCCGGGGCAGAGTTGGCTATGGGGGGGGAAGGAGACCGGGAGTCCGTAGTATTATGCCCTACTCCGATTTCCCCTCTCGAGTGGGGTTTCTTTTCCTTTCTTTTCTTCCCTTTCTTCTATATTTCGGGCTCTGGTTGCTGGGCGACAGGCACACTGCGTGGGGGGTGGCCGTAGTCATTTGCAGGGGTGCAGGGTGGGGGGGTGTGGGGGTGGGTATTTCGTTTTTTATCTTTGTTCTATGGCCTCTTTTTCTTCTTCTCTTCTCTAGCCTTTTCTTTCCTTTTCCTTTTCCGGGTTAGTGTAGTGGGTTCGGCTTTCCTTACATCCTTATCTCTACATCTGTGCCTTGACCTCTTCGGGGCTTTGGTGCTGTGGGGCGGACAATAACGATGGTGTAGATATTAATAATGTGCTGTTTTATCCTGATGTCGCATGTCTTGATTTCCATGGTTGCGAACTTGGTATGGACACATCGTTTTTCTGTTCGCCCCCCTTTTTGTGATCCGCGACACTGTACGACACCTGATCCTTTCTATTTTATATTGTAAAATGAAAACCTCCTATCCTGTTTACGCATCGAACTGCATTTACAACCGCTGCGCTTAGTAATTTGAGTTACTATGCTCCCCAGGGACAATTACTCTGAAGTTGATTGTGTTACTGTACTGAACTGCTTAGCGGCCAGCCCTGGGGGTTGTAGGCCCGGGTCTGTATTTGAGTGCAAATGTTAAATAAAGGTTTTAAAAAAAAAAAAATGTTTAGCTTCACCTATGTGTGGAGTGGAGCAAAGGAGGATTGGAAGTACCTGTGCGTGGGGTTTTGCCTCTCTTCCCTGAATTTATTTTTTCAATTTCGGGTAGGCATGATCCTAAGTTCTGTGCCGTACAAATCTCCTTGTATTTGCAAGTGGTTCTGTCAGCTTGTGTGGAATCACCTAGGAAAGAGCCACTTCTTTACTGTCTTTCAGAATTTCTGGTCATCTTGGATGTTACTGGTCTTTCCTGGGAAAGAATTCTAAAACGTTGCCACTTTTAAGGAGAATGAGGTTCCACGGACGTGTTTCTTTATATATAGAGGAATAGACAGTTGGAGTGCCAGTCTATTTATTTATTTATTTATTTTATTTTGAAAGTTTTATACAGTGCGAACAAGACCCTTGCGGATATCAGAGCGCTTTACAAGGTGAGTGTCCAGGTTACAAAGTACAGTTAATTACACATCCGGTTAAATGCAAGTCAAAGCGCATATACATATCATCTCTTAAATGCATAGTAATAAGGTACATGACAAGACTTTCCCAGTATATCAGACAAAATGTAGATCTACTATCTAGGAGGGTTTATTTTGGCAAATATCATTGCAGTTTTACTTTGATGAAGGATGGGACCTTGCTGAAGATAGTTCTCTCATTCATGTGGAAAGTTTTGAAGGTTGAGCGTTTGGCACTGGGAAGCGAGAGGAGCAGTTGAGGCTCAGGTGAGACGCTGGCAGATAGATGAATGTGTAGATGTTGCCTTGATGCTGCATTCTGGATTCCTTGCAGACTTCAGATGAGAAAGAGTGGTGTTCCATGGTAGAGTCCATTTGCATAATCCAGATGAAAGAGATGGTATCCTTGATCTACCATAGGAAATCTACATGCATGTTAATTTTACACTGATATCTCAGCATTTACTGGTCATTGGATCACAGGCATAGGTCTATTCCTCAAGTGTCTCGGTCCCTTACATTTTAAAGGTTTTAGATGATGTGACGACCGGTTTCCTGGGGCACCAAGGCAGTCGGGGGTTTCTGGGCATCAACTAGATTTGTTCACCACTGATGTTCTGGGGCCACTGTACTACTGGATCCCAAACTGGATAACCAATTACTCCTCCACAGCACTCCACTCTCTCAGGGTAGCAAGAGAAAGCAGTCCAAGACTTACTCAAGGAGGTAAGGAGGGTTAGTCAATCAGTTTACACTTTACACCGTAATACCAGCTAATAGGATCAATGTCAAGCCAGTGTTTTACTTTATAAAATAAAGGGCCATATTCACAAGGAAAGTGGCGAAGCGTGTCGTTAACCAAGAAGGCTAACAATGAGGGGCGTGGCCAACTGCCGACGGGAATGGCCGCATGGTCGGCAAGCTCCGCTGCGCCACTCCTGAAACATCCGTTGAATTCCGTTTGCCCCAGCCTGTTATTTGCACCGAGGGACTCCCTGACCGCCTTTGCTGCCGCCCAAGTTGCGGACGAAAATTGGGGTCAATCGCACGGGTCCAGTAGAGGGACGCTCCGGACACCGGCTCCACGAGACATTGCCAAGCCAGCAGGAAGTGTTGCTGCGCGGCGTAGGAGTGTGACGTGACACCTCAGCTGAGGCTTAGTCTGCAAGAGTGTCGGATTGGACGATCGAGCGGCTCCCGCATCCTGAACGGAGTACGAAAAGCCTGTGCCTACTAGCGGAGCACTATGGCAGGTTTGTGAATACTGCGGTGGAAGAAATAATCTAACCCAGGCTCCTGCTGCCCCTCTTGTGCCTCCGCTGTTTCAGAGGGCTGCGAGGCTTCAGACCCATATAGGACCTTCCCCGCAGCCCTCCAGCACATGAAAAGACTCTCTACAGGCAATTCAAGGCACCTTTAGGGGCGATCTGGTGGGCGGCCGACGGCTGCTGCGAGGAGGCCTGTCCCAACTCTGACGAGGCCCCAGAGACTTGCTGGGCCGCACTGACTCACACCATACCCTGCGTGCAGCACTGGACTCCAAGTGGGGACTCGCTGATCTGCTAGCTGCTTGTTGACTATTGTTGTGTGCTGTGCCCAATAGTGAATCACCACTGTGGCCCACGGGAGCCTGTGATTTAGCAAGGAATTGGAGGAGCCACGAGTGCGGTCATTGCATAACGCAGAGGGGAAGGTGTGTAGTACTATTCTGGCTAGTGCATTGCCCTGAGACTGGAACTCTTGCGGATTCCCTTGGGCCGGAGGGTCATCGGCCCAGTCGGACGCGTATCGCAACAGAGCTCCCCCGAACAGAGCCTCATGGTGAGTGACCTGTGCTCCCATTTGCGACTGAGGGGTGCTTACCAGTGCTGCATCAGCACAGGGCTGGGGAGCTACCTGCCAATACCTACAGGCTGCATGGGGTGCACCATGGCAGGCGGTGGTGAGTAGCTGCTGCTTCCTAGCCCTACATGGTCCCCCTCCCACGGAGCTGACATGGTGACAGGCTGCAGTGGGCGAACGGCTACGCAGACAAAACTGGAAAAGTTTGCATGGCAAACGACTCAAAAGGAAAAACCAGGCAATGTCGCAGCCCATGGTGATGACTCAACCTTCGAACAAAGATCTTCTAGCTGCGATTACCTCTGTGCATACCTCTCTTCAGAACCGAATTGACAGTGTTGCAACGGAAGTGGCCCTCATGAGGGAAGATATGAGAAAAATTGCAGATTATGTAAATACTGTTGAGAGCACAACTACAGAACTGGTAACTGATACAACCCTCCTCAAATAAAAGGTGGCCGATCTGCGCACTTCTCACGAGATGATAACACTTAATTTGTCCACGTGGAATGTTAATGGCCTTGGGGACAAGATTAAGAGGGGTATTGTGTTGCAATATATTAAGCAGAATGAGCTCGATATGGTGTTGCTTCAGGAGACACACTTGGTTGGGAACTCCTGTAGGGCCCTGAATAGGTAAGGCTATTGAATGGTGGTTCACTCCAGATTTACCTTGGGCTCCAGGGGGGTGGGGATTCTCCTACGGAAGGGTGGCCCCTATATCATCCATAAAATCTGGACTGACGCTCAGCATAGGTACTCCGCAGTCACAGACTCCTTGGAGGGACGAGTCATTAATGTTGTCTCTGTGTATGCCCCCCCTGGGTTACAGCGACTGACGTTACGCGACGTAGGTACCCTACTGTTGGAATTGCCATTGGGGGTGTTATTGTTGGGAGGAGATTTTAACCTCACAATGGATGGTTCTCAGCACCGTCTCCCGCCACGGGAAGATCCACAGAAAGGCTTGCATCTATCTGAGTTCGCTAACGCCCTGGTTTCGTGGACATTTGGAGGTGGTTTAATCCGCTGCACACACGTTTCACATTTCAATCAGGGGCACATGGTAGCCAATCTCGGATAGACTACATATTCATACACACCCAGGATGTCTATGCCTTCACAGGTTCCAGTTGCCTGGCTCGTGGGATCTCTGACCACTCCCCCGTCCTTACGACTTTTGGCATACAACGGGCAAGGTTCCCTGGCTCAATTACTATACAGATGTGGGCGTTAAATATACCGCATATTAAAGAGGCTCTCCGTAAGGAAACTGAATATTATTTTGCTGAAAATGTGGACTCCGTTTACTCGGCAGTGACACTGTGGGGACCTTTTGGAGCAGTCATAAAGGGCAGGGCACTGTCATTAATGGTGGGACACAGGGCTGAACGATCTAAGAGGGTGATTGAGCTGGAAGCGGATATATATCGGCTTTGGAGGAGTCAGTCGCGCGGGACCCTAACCACACAACTCAACATAGCCTTACGATCAAGAGACAGGATTATAGGCAGCTTCTTTTGGAGGAGGCCACAACGCGCTCTCTGTCTTCCCGACATAGGATCTATGAGCAGGGTGAGCGAACGGGCAAGCTCCTGGCGTGGCTGGAACGCAGGGAGCAAGCTGCTAGATGCGTGCACGCAATAGCCACCCCAGAAAGTACGCTTCTCACAGACCCTCAACTAATAGCTGACACCTTTGCGGCCCATTATGAGGAGGTTTACACAAGTTCGCAGACATCTCAAGCCCTGATGTAGGCCGCTCTCCTAGCCACTATTGCTGTGAATAGCATCTCCCCACAAGACAGAGAAGCCCTAGAGGTGGACATCACGGGGACTGAGATTCAAAAGGCAATACAAGATGTCCGATCTGCAAAGCGATGGGTCCCAACGGGCTTCCCGTCGAGCCTTTTAAACCCATGACGACATTACTAGCATCGCATTTGTTGAATTTATATAATGAATGTTTTGTGTCAGGTCTCCTCCCAGCAGATATCCATACGGCAGCTATTGTGGTCATTCATAAACCGAATAAACTGGTCGAAGATTGTAAATAGTACCGCCCCATTTGCCTCCTGACGGTCGAGGCCAAGATCCTGGCCAAACGCCTGGCCAATTGGCTCCTCCTTTACATTACTGACTTGATTCATCCGGATCAGTCCGGATTCACGCCGGGGGAAACACGGCCCGGAATCTGCGACGGGTGCACGGGGTCCTTGGTAGGATTAATACCATTGAGGAAGAAGCAATCCTACTATCTTTAGATGCCTCCATGGCATTTGATACCATAGACTGGGACTTTCTCTTCGCTGTGTTGGCTCGCATGGGGTTCGGACCCAAATTGATACGCTGAATTAGACTACTGTATACACAACCCACTGCACATGTCTTTGTTAATAATCATCACTCTGCCACTTTCACTCTCCGCCGGGTCACAAGATAGGGTTGTCCTTCGTCTTCATTACTCTTCGCCCTAGTCTTGGAGCCACTGGCTGTCTGGGTATGGGGAGATCCGGGGATACGGGGGCTTAAATGGACAGCGGACCACGGGGACGGCACCTCTTTATACACTGATGATATCCTCCTATATCTGGCCTCTCCAGCGCAATCTCTGCAATGGGTGTTCCATATGTTCCATATTTTTGGTGACCACTACGGATACAGTTTAAACTTGTCCAAGTCTCAGATGTATGCGCCCCCCACTAATCCTCAGGGCTATGAGATACCGGTGCCTCCCCGTTGTTTTCGTTACTAAAAGCATTTTTGTCACCCCGGATGTTGATCTTTTTTTCTAGCAAAACTTGCTTGGGCCTCTTCAACTCTTCAAATCTGACACCCTACATTGGCGATCTCTCCATCTCACTCTCCTGGGACGTGCGTCCCTGTTCAAGATGCTCGCACTTCCGAGTTTTCTTTATGCGTTGCAAAACACCCCCACTCCTGTCCGAGATTCTTATTTTTCTCAAATCGATGGTGTATTAAGGGATTTATTGTGGGAAGACCGTACGCAGCGGATAGCAATGAACAAACTCACTATGGGATGGTATGACGGGGACATAGGATCACCAGATTTACAACTTTATTATCAAGCGTCCCAGCTGACCGCAGTCAATAGATGGGTGTTCGCCCCCCACAATGAGCCCAATTTCAGAACAGACCATTGGCAAAGGGGACAGGGTGGCTATAACAGGGCGCTTTACTCCAATCCCCGTAAACTTAATTTAACTGGCCCCACGGCGCGTATGGTCGAGTCTTGGCACGGTGTCACCAAAAAATTGTGTTGACATAAACGTCTGACAAAGGCGGCTCCACTCTGGGAGCCTGATATCCTGGGCCAACTCAGTAAATGCCCAGGGTTTGACAAATGGGACACGATCGGGATATCCACGGTTGGGGATATGTGGGTGAAAGGGAAATTGGCCACATTATCTGAACTCCAGACAAAATACTAACTGGCACAATCCAAGACTTTTAGGGATTTGCAGATTAGTCATGCTGTTTTGTCTGCCCTGCCAAGGGGTGCCCCTCTCCCTGACTCTTCCCCCTTGGAGGACCGGTTGTTATTGGACCCCATGGACCACAAGGCCATCTCACCTACTTATAAGAAACTGGCTAATAACCGTGCAGATCCGATGCAGAAGTTGAGGGTGGGCTGGAAGAAAGACCTGGGAATGATAGAGAACGGTGACTGGCGAGATGCACTGGCCTCCCCTCGGGAGGTGGCCATCCACATGCGCATGCGGCTCCTCCAACTAAAAACCCTCCACCAAGTCAACTTTGACGCTAAGCTCCTGTTTAAATTAGGTAGACGCACTGACCGGCTCTGTCTCCGGTGCTGCAATCAAGTGGGTACCTTTATTCACATACTATAGGAATGCCTACAAATCCAGTGTTATTGGGAAAGGATGGCCCGACAACTCCAGAGGACATGTTACAGGTCCCTAAAGCTATCTACTCACTTCTGACTGCTTACTATTTGGGGGGCGACTTACCTTTCTCAGGCTGAATAGGCTTGGGCCTCAATGGGCTTTACCATTGCGAAGTGAAACATTGCACAGAAATGGGGGGTGGACGCCGTCGCGCTCTTGGGTGATTGGGCAAAGGATATGGACACCGCAATGATTGCGCAAAAGACGGTATTCAAGGAACGAGGATGCCCCAGGAAATGGGACCATAAATGTGGAAAATGGAATAAGTACAGAGGGGACATTTGCATCTCCCCGATGGTGGAGCTGCAGAGAGGAAGGGGAACACTGATGGCCCAGTTGACAGCAGAAGTTGTGTCTTCTCCTCCTCCTGACTACAGCTATGCAGCTTCCAGACCTCCGTCATTTGTTGTACCATGATCTGTGGCTTTTCAGATAGCAAGGTATCTTGTGGTTGGTCAGACATTGTACGGATGTAGTGCTTTGTAACGATCCCCACTTAATCTTTATGTGGATGTAAAAGTGAAAACATTAAGTACCAAAATTGCAAAAAACACAGTTGATGGACAGAATGCAGAACAATGTCTTACATTCACCCCAGTACAAAGATCTGGGCCTAAATCCATCGTTTTTTTGCACTCCACACCACCCTAGGTCAGACAATGTGCCTCATGGGAACAGTCCAGCCCGAACTACCAAGCCATGTCTTTCCTATACCGGAATCAAGCATCCAAGGACCGGTATCTGGCTATCAGCCTTCTTCAGCCTGGATAGCTTGACTGTGATGTGGAGAGCCTGGGACTCACGTCTGAGCATACCCAGCCCACTCGGGTGAAAATTGCAAAAAACACAGTTGATGGACAGAATGCAGAACAATGTCTTACATTCACCCCAGTACAAAGATCTGGGCCTAAATCCATCGTTTTTTTGCACTCCACACCACCCTAGGTCAGACAATGGCTATATGCAAATCAGCCTTGACCCTGTGCCTCATGGGAACAGTCCAGCCCAAACTATCAAGCCATGTCTTTCCTAGACCAGAATCAAGCATCCAAGGGTCGGTTTCTGGCTATCAGCCTTCTTCAGCCTGGATAGCTTGACTCCAGTGATGTGGAGAGCCTGGGACTCACGTCTGAGCATACCCAGCCCACTCGGGGTGAAAATTGTAACAAACACAGTTGATGGACAGAATGCAGAACAATGTCTTACATTCATCCCAGTACAAAGATCTGGGCCTAAACCCATTGTTTTTTTGCACTTCACGCCACCCTAGGTCAGACAATGGTTATATGCAAATCAGCCTTGACCCTGTGCCTCATGGGAACAGTCCAGCCCGAACTACCAAGCCATGTCTTTCCTAGACCGGAATCAAGCATCCAAGGACCGGTTTCTGGCTATCAGCCTTCTTCAGCCTGGATAGCTTGACTCCAGTGATGTGGAGAGCCTGGGACTCACGTCTGAGCATACCCAGCCCACTCGGGGTGAAAATTGCAAAAAACACAGTTGATGGACAGAATGCAGAACAATGTCTTACATTCACCCCAGTACAAAGATCTGGGCCTAAATCCATCGTTTTTTTGCACTCCACACCACCCTAGGTCAGACAATGGCTATATGCAAATCAGCCTTGACGCTGTGCCTCATGGGAACAGTCCAGCCCGAACTACCAAGCCATGTCTTTCCTATACCGGAATCAAGCATCCAAGGACCGGTTTCTGGCTATAAGCCTTCTTCAGCCTGGATAGCTTGACTCCAGTGATGTGGAGAGCCTGGGACTCACGTCTGAGCATACCCAGCCCATTTGGGGTGAAAATTGCAAAAAACACAGTTGATGGACAGAATGCAGAAAAATGTCTTACATTCACCCCAGTACAAAGATCTGGGCCTAAATCCATCGTTTGTTTGCACTCCACACCACCCTAGGTCAGACAACGGCTATATGCAAACCAGCCTTGACCCTGTGCCTCATGGGAACAGTCCAGCCCGAACTACCAAGCCATGTCTTTCCTAGACCGGAATCAAGCATCCAAGGACCGGTTTCTGGCTATCAGCCTTCTTCTGCCTGGATAGCTTGACTCCAGTGATGTGGAGTGTTAGGCTCCTGCCCAACCCACACACTGCAGGAACGAGGCGTGTCCCAACCACTTCCCCGACTCACCGGTCACTCACTAGATGGTACAGATGAGTAAACCGATGAACCAGAAAAAGGGGTGGAAATAAAGGCACCAAACCTTCCACCCCTGTAGAGCGTAGAGTCAAATAACACCCTCCTCCTCGCTTCCGCACCTGCATAGACAGGGAAACAAAAAGATACACCACACAATAACTTTCAGTCCCCAATCCTACCTTTGCAACAAAAGACCATATCCAGCAGTTCACCACACTTACACTTACCAGTAACAAATGCAGGTTTTGCTTCGAGGGGGTTTATCTTGCAAAAACAAGACTAGTTCTTCGGGTGTTGAGGTTTGGGCGTGAAGGGATTTCACAGGGTAAAAAACATGCCAAAATAACTTGCATGAACAAAAAATCCCTGTGTCTCAAAAAAGGGGAGTGAGGGGGATAACCCAAAACACTGAGAAACGATAACACTCGTCTCTCGGGTGAATGAGTGAAAAGTAATCCCAGCCGGGATACCGCTCAAACGTCAGGTCCGCCCTTAACGAGGCGGACGGTTCCCACAAGACTTGTATACGATGCGAACGCCTAGCGTCCGTATGAGTTGATCTTACAACGTCTCGGGTACAAAAGAAAAAACGACACTAAAATAGTGTCTGACAAACAGGAGCCCCTGGATGTCGTTGGCTAATCTCTAACAAGAGACGGGGGAAAAATGAAACAAGTAAGCTAACTAACTAACTACAGGGACACGGGACGGGAAAACAAGGGGGCAGAAGGGAGGGAACAGGTAGTTCACAACAGCGGGAATCAAGGCAAGGGATCCGGGAAAAGGGTAAAACTGCAACGATTCTCACGGGCTCGTGAGAAACAGCAACAACCAACAGCTTCACAGGAACCAAAATAGCAGGAACCCACAGGTTTGCAATAACAAGCAACAACACTATGGTAGGACTCCCTTTTATACAGCTGGCGTGTCATGTGATGGTGAAAACTATGGTCATCAAAAGAGGACTGGGGACCGAATCCTTACAGTACCCCACCCCCCCCAATGATCCTCCCCACAGGTCTTGGCTTCCGGGGATGTTGTCTATGGAACAACCTCACCTCCAGCTGGTTCCCATGTCCTATCCTCCGGGGCATAACCCTTACAATCTACTAGGTAATACAACCTACCCCTCCGTCGCCTAGAATCAAGAATGGCCTGTACTTCGAACTCCTCCTGACCATCCACCAATACTGGGGCAGGAGCGGGCAAGACCTGAGCTGACTGGACAAAGGGCTTCAGCAATGAGGTGTGGAATACTGGATGGATCTTATAGTCCGATGGCAATAACAGCTTCATCGCCACAGGGTTGACTACCTGTACAACCGGAAAAGGGCCTACATACCGGGGCTGTAGTTTGCGTGACCCCTGTAGTCTCAGATTACGTGAAACCAACCATACTTGATCGCCCACCTTATAACCAGGGGCCGAGACCCTATGGCGATCTGCCTGTAACTTCATAGCTGCCTTGGCTTCCTGTAACCTGCCCCTAGCCACCTCCCAGATATCACCCAATCGTTTACACACTTCGTCAATGGCTGGCATGTGCCCAGTGGGTTGGATGGCTAGGGCTCTAGGATGGTATCCCATAGAACAAAAGAATGGTGTCATTCCCAGGGCCGTGTGTACTGTTATTATAAGCGAATTCAGCTATGGGTAATGCCATCACCCAATCACACGACGGGGACGTAATCAAGCACCTCAGGTATTGTTCCATTGTCTGGTTGGTGCGCTCTGTCTGCCCGTCTGACTGGGGATGATACGCAGATGACAATCGTATATCCATCTTGAGCACCAGACAGAGCTCCGTCCAGAAATGGGACACAAATTGCGCCCCCCTATCTGAGATGACCGCTGTAGGTAACCCATGTAACCTTACGATCGAAGTCATAAACTCCAAGGCCATTTCCTTAGCTGTGGGAATCTTCTTAAGTGGTATGAAGTGGGCCATTTTGGTGAACAAGTCCACTACCACAAGAATGGCTGTGAATCCGGAAACCAAAGGAAGGTCCGTGACAAAATCCATGCTGATGGTATGCCAAGGGGAAGGGGGTACCGCCAATGGCTGCAAAAGACCAGAGGGCTTACTATGTGAGGGCTTATTGATGGCACAAACAGGACAAGCTGTCACATATTTCTGAATATCCTGTGCCACAGTCTCCCACCAAAACCACCTCAAGCACAACTCCTTCGTCTTACCTATTCCGGGATGTGCGACCAAGGAGGAGGAGTGACACCACTCCACCACCCTTGGTCTCAACTCGGGTGGAACAAACTACCTATCACCCTGATATAACAACCCCTCCCGGACCACCACCTGAGACAGCTGTAACCATGGGGCCAAATCCATCCGGCGCAACAGACCTTTCACCTTGGAAGCAAACTCTTCCACCGAAGCCACTCCCACAATCCTCCTGCTATCAAGCATTGGTCTACTTTCTTTCCCTGATTTCACTTCCTCAGGATCGATATGTATCCTAGACAGTGCGTCTGATTTGATCTGCTGAGCAGCGGGTCTGTAGGTTATGATGAAATCATATTCGTTAAAAAACAAGACCCACCGCATCTGTCTTGGTGTCAACGCCCGGGCCGATCTAAAAAACTCCAGGTTCTTGTGGTCCGTATAAATCGTGATTGTATGGCGGGCCCCCCACAGATAGTGACGCCATTCTTCAAAAGACAGTTTCACTGCCAACAACTCACGTTCCGCCACCGTGTAATTGCGTTCGGCAGGTAACAATGTCTTCGAAAAATAGGCAATAGGATGCATATGGCCTGTGCCCTTCTCCTTCTGGGACAGTACCACGCCCACTGCACCCGCGGACGCATCCGTCTCCACAAAGAAGGGAAAAGTAGGATCAGGATGGGCCAACACCGGAGCAGTTGTAAAGGTCTTCAACAACAGCCGAAAAGCACCTTGAGCTTCTTGGGACCACACAAAAGGGACCCCCTTTCGCAACAACCGTGTCATTGGCGCCACGATATCTGAAAAGCGAGCGATAAAGCGCCGGTAAAAATTGGCGAACCCTAGGAGTACCTGTATGTGCTTCACCGTAGTTGGTACCGGCCAGGTCAAAATCGCCTGTATCTTTTTTGGGTCGATCCGTATTCCTTCAGCTGATATTAGGAATCCCAAAAATTCTACCTCCACCGCATCAAACTGGCACTTTTCAAGTTTGGCATAGAGCCGATGTTCCCTCAATTTCTGCAACACTTGTTGCACATGTGTATGATGTTCTACACTGGTCTCGGAGAAGATAAGGATGTCATCCAGGTACACGATTACAGTCCTATCCAAGTACTCACTCAGAACCTCGTTGATGAAGTACTGGAATGCCGCTGGCGCATTGCACAGGCCAAACGGCATCACACAGTATTCAAACAGCCCATGTTTAGTTTTAAAAGCCGTCTTCCACTCATCCCCGGGCCGCATACGGATCAGATGGTAAGCTCCATGCAAGTCCAGTTTTGTAAACACCGTGGCCTTGCGGAGTTGATCCAGCAACACGGGGATGAGAGGAAGAGGGTACCTATTCTTAACGGTGGCCTTATTCAATGTCCGGTAGTCCACACACACCCTCAGGGTGCCTTCCTTCTTTGGTATAAAGAAGATCGCTGAAGACACGGGCGAAGAAGAAGGACGGATGAACCCTAGTTCTAACATCTCATCCAGATAGTCTTTGAGATGTTTCTCCTCCGGTTCAAACAGTGCATAGACACGGCTACAGGGCAAAGGAACCCCCTCCACTAGATCGATTCTACAGTCAAAAGACCGATGTTGTGGTAAACTCTGAGCGCAGCCTTTATTAAAGACATTGGTGTAATCCACATACTGCCTTGGAAACCCACTTTCTTCCATGGCTGCACAGTACAACGGAGGAACCTTCTCACTGGCCTCGCTATAGCAATTCTTCAGACAATAATGCGAATCCAGAGTGACTAGACGCTGCACCCAATCAATCCTGGGATTATGCTCCTGGAGCCAAGGCACCCCTAACACCAAACCGAAGGAAGGCGCATCAATCAGATCAAACACCACGCACTCCGAGTGTCCGTTGTCACATACCAACCGTAGAGGCACCGTCTGTCTGGTGATGCACCCAGATGACAACTCTGTTCCGTCAATCGCTCATACGGGCTCCGGTTGTTTCTTATACTGGCAAGGCACACCTAGTTTCTCAGCTAGGGAGATGTCAATGAAATTGCCAGTGGCACCCGAATCTAACAGCACCGATACAGGCACCCGTTCATGCGCTGCCAATAAAAGTTGGGCCGAGATGACAAAATGTCTGGGCGCCAAATCCACTGCCCCCAACACCTCATACTGACCCCTTTTATGCTCAGGAAGAGGCAACCTTTCCACCTGTACGTATGCCACCTTTTTACCATAACCTGCCCCTGATGGTTTGACGGGACACTCCCTTGCAAAATGACCACCCTGTCCACAATAGAGACATAGATTCTTGTCTCTTCTTCTTTTCCTTTCTTCAGAAGTCAAAGGCCCCCTTACTCCCTCTATTTCCATTGGTTCAGGCTTCGGTTCCCCAAGGGGTTGTTTAACTTCCGGTTTTATGAAGTTACCGCGGGACACCTGAAAACGTACACGATCCCCACGTCGCTCTGATAGCCGATGGTTCAGTTTAACCACCAGGTCAATGAATGCGGCACACTCCTCCGGTGGATCCACTACCTGTGACACCACATCCTTCAGATCATCATTAAGACCCTGGTAAAACAATGAAGTCCGCTTATCGGCTGGCCAATGTGTCTCTGAGATCAACCGGTTAAAGGTCGCTATATATGTCAGGAGATCCTGTCTGCCCTGTCGCAATTTCAGCAGTTCTGAGTCGCTGGCTTGCATGAATGCATGTTTGGCAAATAACCCCCGCATCAACTCCTTGAAAGCATCATAATCCCGCAACACCTGATCTTTGCCTTCAACTAAGGGGATAGCCCACTGGGCAGCAGTACCAGCCAAATATGAAAGCGTAAAGGCTACTTTTTCCGCATCGTCAGGAAAGGCCCCCGGCCTACACATAAAGTGTAACTGGCACTGATTCATGAACATTCCAAATTTCCCACTGTCTCCATAGAATCGTTCGGGTTGAGCCAGGGGAACAGGAACAGGGGATGTCACAGTGATAGCAACAGGGGTACCGCCTCCAGGATTACTCTGTCCCGCCCCTCCATACTGGAACGTAGCCGGCTGTATAATGGGTGTCGGTCCTCGGGGTTGGACGGGTTCACGCGCCCTTACTGCCCCCAGTTCTTGTCTCAACCCTACGTTCTCCTGTCTTAAATCCTGCACCTGGGCCTGTAAGGCGGCTAGGGCACCCATTATGTCAAGCATGGTAGGGACTTCAGCCCCTGCCATAGCTCCTCCCTCCACGTCCATCCAAGTTCGGGCAGTGTATTAAAACGTGGGCTTGTTATTCTGTTAGGCTCCTGCCCAACCCACACACTGCAGGAACGAGGCGTGTCCCAACCACTTCCCCGACTCACCGGTCACTCACTAGATGGTACAGATGAGTAAACCGATGAACCAGAAAAGGGGGTGGAAATAAAGGCACCAAACCTTCCACCCCTGTAGAGCGTAGAGTCAAATAACACCCTCCTCCTCGCTTCCGCACCTGCATAGACAGGGAAACAAAAAGATACACCACACAATAACTTTCAGTCCCCAATCCTACCTTTGCAACAAAAGACCATATCCAGCAGTTCACCACACTTACACTTACCAGTAACAAATGCAGGTTTTGCTTCGAGGGGGTTTATCTTGCAAAAACAAGACTAGTTCTTCGGGTGTTGAGGTTTGGGCTTGAAGGGATTTCACAGGGTAAAAAACATGCCAAAATAACTTGCATGAACAAAAAATCCCTGTGTCTCAAAAAAGGGGAGTGAGGGGGATAACCCAAAACACTGAGAAACGATAACACTCGTCTCTCGGGTGAATGAGTGAAAAGTAATCCCAGCAGGGATACCGCTCAAACGTCAGGTCCGCCCTTAACGAGGCGGGCGGTTCCCACAAGACTTGTATACGATGCGAATGCCTAGCGTCCGTATGAGTTGATCTTACAACGTCTCGGGTACAAAAGAAAAAAAGACACTAAAATAGTGTCTGACAAACAGGAGCCCCTGGATGTCGTTGGCTAATCTCTAACAAGAGACGGGGGAAAAAATGAAACAAGTAAGCTAACTAACTAACTACAGGGACACGGGACGGGAAAACAAGGGGGCAGAAGGGAGGGAACAGGTAGTTCACAACAGCGGGAATCAAGGCAAGGGATCCGGGAAAAGGGTAAAACTCCAACGATTCTCACGGGCTCGTGAGAAACAGCAACAACCAACAGCTTCACAGGAACCAAAATAGCAGGAACCCACAGGTTTGCAATAACAAGCAACGACACTATGGTAGGACTCCCTTTTATACAGCTGGCGTGTCATGTGATGGTGAAAACTATGGTCATCAAAAGAGGACTGGGGACCGAATCCTAACATGGAGAGCATGGGGGGGGCGGAGCCAACCGGCGTCTATGGCGGACGCGTAAGAGCAGAGCTCCGCGTCGGCGCCAACTATTATCCGACAAAGATCCTTGCTCAGCAAAGAAATCCCAGCGAAAACGGCAGGAATTGTCGACCCTACTCCTTCCGCAACTCCACCCGAAGTTTGGGGCCGACCCGCGCTCGGACACACCATTTTTCAGCGGCTGCGAGGTGGCGAGAGACCAGGCCGCGATCCCCGACCTCGCTTGAGAGCCGAGACCGAGTTACGTGACCCGACGTGCGGCCGCGCGGACAAGCTGACCTAGACCCCTCCGGGTCCCGGCGAAGGCGGACCCCCAGACTCCACGCCACCTCATCGACACACAGAGTCACCAGCTGGCGGGGGTTCCCGGAGCCGTGAGACCCCGAAAAAACCCCATGGCTAACTGCGGAGGAGGCGGCGAGCCACGTGGCGCAGGTCGGGGCCTGACGAGGCGCCATCACCCAGGCCCAGTCGACGTACGAACCCCACAAGCCCTGGACAGGAGAGCGGCTAGGTACCAACTCAGCCGGCACCCCGGGCGGTGCCCGCCACGCTTCCCCGACCCAGCGGCATACCCACGCCCATTGCCGCAACGAACCGCACTCAACGAGGGCTACGTACTGCTCACCCGCTGCACCCCCCACCGTGGTGCGGACTTTAGGCTGTCTGGGAAACGCGACAATGGTGAAGGGGGACAGGACCCAGTCGAAACTGTTGTTCGACCAGCGCCGCCAGAAGGAACCAGGCCCTCCGGCCTCCCAGTCGCCAGGAGCGACCAACGACCCGGGCTCCTCGCTCTGCGCGGAAATAAAAGGCATGCTCACGACCATGGAGAAGGGCCTGCAGGAAGGTATGTCGGCCATTGGTAACAAGATCGACGCCCTGGCGTATCGCATGGACCGCATGACGGAGAGGGTGGATAAACATGCGGAACGACTCGACATGGCCGAACGCAGACTGACTGAGGCTGAAGAGGCGCAAACGGAGTGGAACGCTGACCGAAAGCAGTTTGGCCGCCTGCTTCAGGTGATACAGGAAAAGTCGGAGGACTTGGAGGCGCGCTCAAGGCGATCCAACATACGAATAACGGGTGTGGCCGAGACGACCCAAACGGGTAAGATGGAACTTTTTGTCGAAAAACTACTTAAGACACTCTTGGGAGACGACACCTTTTCCCCAATGTTCATTGTTGAGCGCGCCCATCGCACCCTTGGACCTAGGCCACCCCCGGGCGCAAACCCCAGGCCGATAATTGCGAAATTATTGAACTACAGAGACAGGGACGAGGCGCTCCGTGCGGCCCGCGAGAAGGGGTCACTGCAACACGAGGGGATGAACATATCTTTATACCCTGATTTCACCACCAAAGTGCAGGAAGAACGACGGCGATTTGTCCCGTACAAGCAACAATTGAGGGACCTTGGCCTGGACTACGCCATGTTATACCCGGCGCGGCTGCGCATTAACCGTCAGGGGCACTCTCACTTCTTCACGGATCCCAAAGAACTACAAAAATCCTTGAAGGTGTGGATGAGGGAGAACAGAGGGAGCTCAGACACGCATGCAGCGGAACAATCAGGAGCGGAGGACCTGGAGGAACAGGACTGAGGAGCGAAAGCGCTCTTATGGACACACCGGCAGGCCGCAGCTTCAGGGGCACACATGGCGCCACTCCACTTTGACACGATACGCTCTCCCCACTCAGTCTGAACTGTGGAATATCTGGACTCCCTGAGCGCCCTAGAGCGGGGGAGACCTGAGTGATTCGGCTGGGTGCCCCTGAGCCCTCGCACTTGCGGCACACTGCAACCCTGGATGGGCTCAACTGCCCTGGAACCGGACACGATACAGGTCAGAGGCGGCTGGAGGGACGAGAGGGGGGGGCTCGGACAGAGAGCCGGACCTTGTTATGCACTCCTTGCTTGCTGAGCTTTGCCTCTAAGGCGCTGGCGTGAGGGCTATGTATGAACATTGTACGGAGGTCCAGGTGGGACAGTGGACGACGGACAGAACGAGTAGGCTACCTCTGCCCCAGCGCTGCCAGCAGTGACGGCTCAGATTGAGCCAGTTTGAGGTGTTATTGAATGGGATTGCCAGAGGGTGGGGGGGGGGACACAGGGGATTCGGTCACACCAGGTTGGGGTCGGTTGACTGTGGGAGGTGGGTGGGGGTTCTTGTTCTGGAGTTCGGAATGTTCGGGGGGGGTCACAACTGTGTTCTGCAATGTTCCATGCCCTGGAGGGGACCGGTGGTGGGGGCGCACGTGGGAGGGAGGGTTGTTTACTGCTGGTGCTCATTATATGTTGCCACTTTTCTAATGGCTGAATCGATACTAGGGGACCCACTGCTTAACACTGAAACCTTAACTGCGTTGACATGGAATGTAAGGGGTTTGAACGACTCCGCAAGGTGCTGCACTACCTCCAAAGACACCATGTGGACCTGGCTCTGATACAGGAGACGCACCTACCCAACACCAGTAGAATGCTCACACATAGAGGTCTTCAGGGTAACTCCACTTATGCGGGCTTCACCTCACACGCTAGGGGAGTTCTCACGTGGGTAAATCCTAAATCTAAACTTTCACTCACGCTACTCAGAGCGGACCCGGAGGGCCGATTTGTGTTAAGCAAATGCACGGGTAAGGGACATAATCTCCTGATCATGAATGTGTATGGCCCGAATTATGACTCCCCAGAATTTTATGCGGCGCTGGCAGGGCACTGTGCTGAATGGCCCACAGATAAACTGCTTTGGGGGGGGACTTTAATTTCACCTTTAGCCCTGAACTTGATAGATCGGGGGGGCCCCCCAGGCGTCCGGCAGCAGCTGCGCAACAAATGCAAGCCGAAATGGTGAGACTGGGGCTGGCGGATGTCTGGAGGGAGCGGCATAGCGCGAGGGGGGGTTACACACACTACTCAGCGTACCACAACCTCCACACTAGGATTGACTACTGGCTCTCCCCTATTACTCTACTGACGATGGTGAGGGACTGCAGAGTCCTTCCGCGGACGCTGTCTGACCACTCCCCCATACTACTGGTTCTGAACACACCACAACCTAGAATCCCCCCGTTCACGTGGCGCTTCCCACCGTACTCTCTGTTAGATGAGGCATTCCGGGCAGAACTAGGGGAGGACATAGACACGTTCTTTTCCAATAACGTAGGCACGGTGGATAGCTTCGGAACGGTTTGGGAAACCTTTAAAGTCTATGTTAGGGGTGTCGTCATGGCCAAGCATTCCAGTGTCCTCAGGGCTATCAGGAGTAGACTGTCACTGCTCGAGGGGCGAATTGCGGATTGCGAACGCCAACGACTGACGGACCCGTCCCCGGAGGGGGATGAGACATTGCGGGGGCTCCTGACAGAGTTCCACGAGGAGGCGGACAGAGAGGTCAGGCACCTAGGGAAATACGCAACGGCCCGCGCATACGGTGAGGGCGACCGGCCGGGTTCTCTGCTAGCCAGGATTATGAAGGGCGCCAGGCGACGCCAGGGTGTCACTGAATTGCGCTCCGCGGACGGGGAGACACTGACATCGCAGGGAGATATTCTGGCGGAATTTAAAGGATTCTACCAAGACCTGTACACCAGCAAGATCTCGGGTGTGGAGAGCCACATAGACAATTACTTAGACTACATCAAAATGCCGTTCTTAGAGAACTGGCAGAGGGAATTCCTGATGTCCCCTCTACTCCGAGAGGAGATTGCGGACGCCCTAGACAGCATGAGGTCAGGCAGTGCGCCCGGAATCGATGGATTGACCGTCGCCTTTTATAAGGCGTACAAGGACAAGCTGCTCCCCTATCTCTCCGCCCTCTTTGATGAGATCTGCGAGTATGATGCGATGCCCCCTTCTATGAGAGAAGCACTCATAGTGACGATTTTGAAACCTGGCAAGCCGCCTGACCTCCCGGGGTCCTACCGCCCCTTGTCCCTTATCAACGTCGATGCGAAGCTGTACGCTAAGGTACTGGCAAACAGACTAGCGCTCGTCGCCCCAGAATTAGTTGCCCCAGAACAGGCGGGTTTCATCCCGGCCAGAAACCTCACGTACAACATCAGAACGGTTATGGGAGCCATCCAACACACCAAACATGACACCAAGGCAGTCGCTGTCTTCTTAGATATGGAGAAGGCGTTCGACTCCGTGGAGTGGACGTTCATGCGCAAAGTCCTCAGGAAACTGGGACTGGGGGACCTTTTCCTCCAACTCCTCGGCGCACTTTATCACCAACCCACTGCGAGAGTTCGGCTGGGTGACGCCGTTTCGGAGGCGTTCACTGTGAGCCGAGGCACGAGACAGGGCTGCCCCCTCTCGCCGCTACTGTACGCGCTGGTCGCGGAACCGCTGGCTTGCGCGATGCGGGAATACCACTCCTACGAAGCCATCAGCTACCCTACCTACAAGATCGGTATCTCCACATATGCGGACGACACGTTGTTGTACGTCAGGGACCCGGTGAACAACCTCTCATCGGTCCTGCGGGAGGTGGTACGGTTTGGGGCCCTTTCGGGACTGAAGGTGAACTGGCCAAAGTCAGTGGCTTTCCCTCTGACCCCTGTTACCGAACCCTTCGAGATGGACTACCCGCTACAATGGTCCACGGACCCGGTCAGATACCTGGGTATAAAGATACACACGGACCCAGACATAGTGCTACGCGAAAACTACGGTGTTGCCTATAGTAAACTAGTTGACGATGTAGAGCTCTGGATTAAGCTTCCGCTATCTTTAATGGGCCGCATTGCCTTGATGAAGATGGTGGTCCTCTCGAGATTTTTGTTCCTCTTTAATAACCTCCCGATTGTCCTCTCCAGGGCTTTCTTCACGACCTTAAACAAACTCCTTATCAGGCTCGCCTGGGCCGGGAAACAACCTAGAATCCAATGGAAGGTGCTTCAGCTCCCATACGAGCAAGGGGGGCTGGCTGCCCCAGATCTGGAACGTTACTATAGGATAGCGCAGGCCTCCCACCTCCATACCTGGATACACGGCGACCCGGATATCCCGCATGTGATTCTGGAGCGCCTTTTCGCGGCCCCTACTCCACTCCCGGCGACTATCTGTAGCCCTGGCGACCGCAGAGTGGGCACACTGGATTCCATCCGTTCCACTAACCACGCTTGGAACTCCATAATACAGAGGCAAGATAAGATACTACTGTACGCTCCTAATATGCCGATACATTGGGCCCTTTGGCTTCCTACTTTGGCGGAACCTGGTGTACACAAAGCCCTAGCTGATCTAGGGGCGAACACGCTGGGGGACCTTTTCCAGCAAGGCAAAGTTAAGACGTGGGACCAGCTGGTGCGGGGGCTTGACCGCCCCTCCCTGCTCCATCGCTTCCAGTATCACAGGGTGCGCAGCGCCCTGCTGGACTTTCTAGGCCCCGATATGGAGGAACCCCCTGCGATACCAGAGCTAGAGTATGTCATTCACACAGAGTCCCCGAAGAAGCTTACTTCTAAGCTTTACAATATGGGACACGCCCACACAGCACTGCAGTACACAAGGGCGCGCCTGGCCTGGCAGACCGATTTAGACATGCACATTGACGATGGAATGTGGACATACTGCTGCGCGGCCACCAAGCGGATCTCGCTGAATGGGAGACACCGCCTTCTTCACTTTAAATTCCTGCAACGAGTATATTATACACCTGAAAGATTGCATCGCTATGGGCTTCGCGACTCTCCCCGTTGCGAGAGATGCCGCGCCCCAGTAGCGGACTTCATGCACGTGGCCTGGCTATGTCCGGGAATCAGTAAGTTCTGGACGACTATTTTTACGGAAATAAGCAAAATAACGGGACAGGAACTGGACGCTGACCCGGCACTCGCTCTGCTGGGCTATACGAGGAATGTGCCGGCGCCGGTGCGTAAACTGGTCAGCATAGGCATACTACTTGCCAAACGGGTCGTGGCCTCCTGTTGGATGAAGGGTCCGCTCCCGACTCTCAAGCGGTGGGCTAACGACATGCTGTACTGTAACACGCAGGCGGAGACATATAGCGAATTGCTCCCTCCCCGTAGCCGCCCCAAAAACTTCTGGGAGCTCTATCGCACCTATCTCTACTCCAGGATGGACGACGACGACTTGGCCTCGGGAGGGGATGAGGGCCAGGAGGGCGCAGCGAACATAGATCCCCCCTGATTCCAGCGGCAGTACCGCTTGCTAGACAGCGCTACCAAGTTAGGTAGACGTTCAGCCATTCCCAGCCTTACGGGATCATACATACACCTGGGCACTCAGCAGGAAATGCACACCACCACACCACACACCTCTCCAACGGATTGCACCTTACACCACAGGGAACATGCAGACTAGGGACCGGTTACGAGAGGGCGGGGTTGGGGGTTGGGTTGTTAGTTGGGAGAAAATATAAAATTTTACAGATATGTCTGACTATGCACAGCGCACGATGCAATACTACTGGCATACCATCCTGGGACCTTCACCGACCGGCCTGTACACTGGACAATTCCAAGCTGGGAGCTTCTTCTTGGTACCCTTGTTGTAAACACTACTGTCTCATTGGTAAGAAGACCTGGCCTACCGCCGGCCCGAGAAGGGATGTAGGTGAAGGGCCCTGTACGCAATGTAATGTGCTATTGTTTGATAAATAAATAAATAAAAAAAAAATAACATGGAGAGCATGGGACTCACGTCTGAGCATACCCAGCCCACTCGCCCAATAGACATTAAGGGGCCGATTATGTTGGCGGACGGACCTGAGTCCGTCCGCCACCATAGAGTAGGAGGGAACCTCCGCATGGGCTTCGGAGTTCCCTCCTGTGCAATTAGGATGTGACCGCCACCCTGGCGGTCACATCCTCTATTTTTAACATTGCGGCGGGTGCAGCTTTAAGCTGCACCCGCAGTAATGTTAAAAATGCACGCATTGCATTTGTATGTAGAAAGTGGCAGGCACCGCGTGGTGCCTGCCGCTTTCTGCATACAAATGCAGGGGGGTACCATAGGTACCCCCCATGTGCACCCCCCCCACCCCTTCACCTAGGGGGCCCGCAACGGGCCTCCGCAGTGAAGTTACACATGCTTTTCCACGTGGAAAAGCATGTTTCACAGCCCATCCTAATCTGGCTGATGGTGTCTGAGAGACACGTCACCATATTAGAGCTTTTCCGCCGTGGTTGTAAGCCAACCGCGGCGGAAAAGCTGCGGACGGAAACCAGGACCCACCAGCCATCCTAATGTGGCGGTGGGTCTTTGGTGGGTCCGCAGAGGATTTTCCGCATCCTCCGGGCCGGCGGTGGCTTCCGCCGGCCCGGAGGATGCGGAAAATCCTCCATCGTAATAGGCCCCCAAGTACCATCAAACAGTTAACATTGCATTTTACAGACCATGTGTAAAGGATTACTATTTAAAGCTAGAACAATGGTACCAATACAAGTAATGCAGTGATTTGATTTTAGCAGTTAATATGAAGTCAAATATTCATTGTCCACCCACTAATCCACCACCCAAAGCAACATAAATTCCCTTCCTTCCCTGGTGAGGAGACCACTCTGATGATTTCAGGCGTCTGGTTAGTGGTACCTGGTGTATTGGCACAGTTACTGGAGTCCTGCTCGTCCAGTAGCCACTGGGCTAGCTGTAGGAGGGTAATGACTGGTCAGGGTGCCAGTCCACCCTAATATCCTCAGGTGACACAAAAGCGGTGGGGACCTGTACCACAGAGCCCACCAGTCCTGGTTTCGATTTTATAATAGACGAGCACTCACGGATATGGTGCTAATTGTTACTAGTGCCGGACAAGCAAGGACAATGCTGGAGACTATACAAGTATTGGGGCCGAGACCAAGGGTTCAAATGGTAAATTCTTCAAGAGGACACTCTTCCCCAAGCTACACATAGTAACTGGGAGCACCCACAGCACAGGAGATGGGCCAGGGGTGAAGCAGTCTCACCTTCAATGGAAATATGTCGCTTCCAACGTCTCCTTCGATATTGATGTGCAGTAAATTTCCTTATCTTGAGCAGCTGTCTGCACTCTCCTTGTGTCCCAAAGCAAAAATAGCCTCTGCAATACTCACAGACAGCTGGTTGTCTGCTAGGATGCTGTCTGATGAACTGAAGCCCCGTTCCTTCAAACTGGCAAATCCCTTCCACCGTTAATCTGTCACAGAGACACCTGTCAAGTTCAAACCTTATCTCCGAGTCTGAAAGGGGACTCCTGGATCTTGGCTTCCTCGACGGCTCCTTTTGGGTGTCTTGTCAGAAAAAGAGAAAGACCTTTAATGGGCAACTGGGTGATAAAGCCAGACTTTTATCAATACCTGATTGACAGGCTAATCATACTAGGGGTCTGCTACATTTGCATGTTGGGTTTTCCTCCAGTCCTGGAGCATGTTTCCTGCATGTTCACTGCAGGGTTAGTGCGTGTGAGGAGGGATTCTTTACCCGTCTCTTAATACCAGTCGGCCTATTCTCCAGAGAGTAATTGTTATGGCTGGATTTTCTGAGTAGGTGGGATCAGCCCCCAGGGGCCCCTCCAACCCAGCCAGAACGTACTCACCTTCCCTCCTCAGGACCACCTATCCAGGCACCTGGTACCTACCTGAAGATGGGGAACTCGCAATATACAAGCTCATATTATTAAAAACACCACTAAATCTATAGGGATACTAAGAATACTCACTGATTACTAGGGATATCCATACCCTACACCACACTTATTCACATCAGTTGGTCTCGCGGCCACCCTGACCCAGACCGTTCTACCATAGGGCAGATATGACACACAATCCGGTGCGTCTACACATGGGCCTGCAGAACCCAATGCTCCCTTTTCCAAACTGTTCACAATCCTGCGAAACTACACGCCAGTATCCTCCCTGGCGTTCTCACTTATTCAAGCCACAATCCAGTGGGTATAAGCGTTGGTCTCCCACCCAACGTTCTCACTAACGCCGCATATCAACGACGACCACATTCCTATGAACACCTATACATATATATATATATATTGGGAAGTCTCTTCACTAAGGGTCTGCTACTACAATAATATTATGGGATGGTGTACTAACTTAGTCCCTTGGTTGCAAGTCTCCTCTCTCCCTCACTATTACTTACCTGATCAGGGGTAGCATCTGTTCAAACAGCAATACTTACCAGGAAAGATTATCCTTACTGTATGAGGACAAAGATATACACACTATGTGATTGAGTTATTTCTTGATTTAAGCGCTCCTACACCCCTTTTTGATCCATCAGTGGCTCAACAGCAACTGGCTTGAAGCCAGGATAACTTTATCATAAAAGAACTCATGCACACTAATTCACTAATTAATGGGGTCATTTATTATTAGTACAATATAAACCTTTACACAGATTTGACAAAGACTATAGGTAGAACACACCGCTTGAAAGAGAAGGATTAAACATAACAGGAACACTCCGCTGAAAGGGAAAAGATTAGACATAAAGTGTAAGTGTAACTAATTCAGACTACCTCACCTATTAGAAGGAAGATTTCTCTCTCTGCCTCTGGTGGGATTAGGGCTCTCTCTCTGCCTCTGGTGGGATTAGGGCTCTCTCTGTCTCTCCCTCCTTCACCACATCACCACGCCTCTGGTTCAGTTGCTCCAGCTGACAGCCTTCTTTGATGCTCTCTGCACTGCTTTCTCTCTCCTCATCTTCAGCAATCGTCTGCCTTCTTTCTCCATTCAAGAACTGCACTCTATTCTGCAGCTTCAGCAGACATCCTCTCTCTCTCTGCAAGCTGTTCTGAGCTCCAAGCTGTTCTGAGCTCCCAGCAGTTCTGTGCTCCAAGCTGTTCTGAGCACCACGCTGAACTGCACACCACGCTGGACTGACCTCCAAAACTGAACTGAACTGAGCTGAACTGAACACTCCTCCTTTCCTGTAGCTCGCTAATATGGAAGCTTGTCCTTTCATGGAAAGCTACGGCCAGTAACCTGCCGCCCACCAAATTCTTGTACCTCCCCGTACCAAGGACACGTTCCCAGCTGGCCAGCCTGAAGTTGTGTCTTCGGAGTGGAGAAAAATACATTCCTTCGATAAGGGCCAGCCTGAACCGGTTCTCTCCAAGCGAACAACAGCCTTAACTATAAACTTTGCCTTTGCCCTGAAAAGCCTCTCAGCTTCATCAAGATGGAGTCCCTCTAGCTCTAGGCCTGTAGGCCTGAAAAGGGGTGAAATGCTCCTTAGCTCTGTCAGAATACCTACATAAACCATACCCATGTGTCTAATATGTCAAAGCCAATAGGCAATAGACAGGTGAAAGTCAAGAATAAAGGCATATTAAGCAGCTATCCTCTTCTAGATCTGGGAAAAAGGGCTTAAAAGGGCCAACACAGGCTAAGAATACCTATACTAGATGCGAGCAAGATTAATGATCTATATCACTGCTAAATAAAGCCAAAAACTCTGCCATAACATTCCACCCTTAGATCCTTATCTTGCGAGCATCAATAAACAACAACAACCATCTAAACAAACATCAACATAATCTATCCAACATAGGCTAAGAATACCTATCCTAGATGTGAGCAAGATTAAGATCTATATCACTGCTAAATATCTCTGCCATCCACCCTTAGATCCTTATCTTGCGAACATCTTATAAACAATAACATCTAGATAAACAAACATCAACACAATCTATCAACAAATCAAAACCTAAAAAACTCCCTAAAAACAATGACAACTCAAGGAAATTCCACCTGAAACTCAATTGTAGGGAATAGAAACCTAAAAACAAATCAAAGCACCCTTGACTTGAATGCTGAAACATATCTGATAACAACAGAAACTAACCAAAGCATCCTCAAACTAAATGTGCCTCAACTTCTAATGATAACTGGTGAAATCTAGTGATGTAGGGACTTATGTGTTGAATGAAAACAGCAAGGGGCCTAAATGGGCCTACTTCGGACAACTTAAGGCTAAATGAGGCCTACCTACTATTGTCAACTTAAGAACTAAATGTGTTTCAACTCCTAATGAGAAAACAAGAAAGGGCCTAAATGAGCCCTACGTACTATAGGCAACTTAAGCTAATGATGACTCATGAAACTATTGGTGTAGGGGCTTGTTTGTGGGATGAAAATAACAATAGGCCTAAATGAGGCCTACCTGCTGACATTTGTTAATTTAAAGTGAAATCAGAGAAGTACTGTTTCAAGGTCTGGGCAAACATTAATACATAATCATACTAAAAGACACACCACCCAGAACAATCCAAATTTTAAGGTAACCACCCTTTGATCAATCAAGGTGAAAATGTAAGAACAGTAAGACAACCCCATTTCTACAAAATAACTGGTGTAACATCAAGCTTAGAACAACAAAACAACCATTTTAAATCACACGGTGGAACACATGTGCGCACCACCATTCAAAAAAGTCCTTCATTGGCAAAAACTGTTTTGAAGAAAACAGAAAAACTATAATAGGTGACATGTTTTTTGCTTTAAAAGTGGGGCCTGCTTGTCCAAGGGATCATTCATCAAATCCTTTTATAATACTGTTACAAATAAAACATGTTTTAGTTTTTTGTTTTTTAAAAGTGGGGCCTGCTCGTAGTGATGTCAAGAAAAAATTGCAGGCCAAGGAATTAAATAACTTAGTCCAAAAGTCTTCAGTGTAGGCCACCACCCTGCATCCTTGGTATCCGGACACTTCCTCCAATGCGGCCATCCATCACCCTTCCGGTCTGGTCTGGTCTGGTTCCATCATCCAAAAACAATAAACTAAAATAAAAACATGAAAGTAAAAAGCTAAAACAAAAAAAAAGAAGTGGAAGGGGGAGGGACCCACACACAACCACAACTTCAGCAATCCTAGGAACAAGAGAACAAGTATCATTATTCTTGCAAAATAAAAATTTTCCATTTAAAAAGCACCCCGGGTGCCTTTCATTATTGAAAAGAAAATATCCTAATTAATTAAAAACATTCAAAATGTAACTTTTAATAATATTGCGCAGGGCCTAACATACCCTAATCCTTGCCAAGCCAGCCCCTCCCTTCAGAGCAGGAGCCACGCTACAGTGGGAAGCTACTTTAAACACTGCAATATGATGAGCCTCTCTAAACCAGCCCCTCCCTTACATAAACAAGCCATCCGCAGAAGAAAATTGGATTGTAGCCAATCATAACGAACAGGGACGTGATCGAAACTTGCAGAATGAAGGGAAAAAAAAACTCGTCTGCACAAACCAGCTGGTCTGCCAAGGTCGAAAAACAAATTTCTCATGCCTTATTTGTGCTAACCCACGAAAGCTAGCATTTTAAAAAAAAACAATTCTGTTACAGTGTACTGCCAATTAAAAAAGCTCCAGTTTTTAAAAAGACTTTTGTCCAACTAATTCAGCTAAAGGCAAGACACCCAAAATATGGGCACTTATTTAGAAAGGGGCAACTACCTTTTGCACACAAGATTATACATTCTGCATTTGGGAAAAAAACGAATGAACATGGTCCATTGTAAAAGAGAAATAATTTGTAAAACAACATAAAATGCAGATACATTTCAACATTGGATTTAATTTAATGTTTTGCTGACACATTTATAAAAGCATACATTTTAATTTACATTTGGGAAAATAATAATGTTACGTTTTAACACTTTTTCTTTCAAAGGCACATGGTTGCCTTCCACTAATTAAAAGCACATGTTATCATGCACTGTCGGGCAAGATTCATTATACTGAACCTATCATTATTGCAACCAGCACATTCCTGTCTAGATGGAAACCCCTCACAGAAATAATTAATGAAAACAGCTCCGTAGCGTGCACTCTAACGGGCCATCTTTTTAACATTTCACTTATTTATAAAAAAAAAAAAAAACACAGCTTTCTCCGTAATCCGACTGGTTGATTTATAACCACATCAGTTCCAAGGCAAACCCACACAAATTCGTAGACGCATTTCAAAAACAATGTGAAATGAACAGAACCCTTCGCAAAACACAAGATGGTACCTTTCCGTCAAGAAACTGACAAAGCACATAGGCAGACCAAGGAATCAAAAAAAGTCAAAATCAAACCATCAAATAATCCACTGACTTTTATAGTCAGGTCAGATAACCATGCATGTTGACAGCATGTAAAAAATAAAGACTGCCATCTCAACTCAAGATATTAACCCTTTGGCAGCTCAAGCAGAATCATTTCCCAACGTCCATTTATACAAGGGAAAATCATGATCACATTTCTTCACGTTTACAGATGACACGTACACATATTTTCAAAAACGTTATCCCCAAGCACCCGAGAGAGATCCAGCTCTCTCCTGCCAAACGTAATGATAACATGCCCTGTCCAAGCCATGACCACATGGCGCTATTCACAAGCCATATTTACAAGACAAACTTTTCACAAACAACATTTCCAAGGCGCAATGCACAAGGAACACAGCAAATCAACATGAGAACATGCACCTCACAAGCCACAATAATATGGCGCTATTCACAAGTCATATTTACAAGACAAGCTTTTCACAAACAATGTATCCAAGGCGCAATGCACAAGGAATACAATAGATCAACATGAGAACCTGCACCTCACAAGCCACATTAATATGGCGCTATTCACAAGTCATATTTACAAGGAGCTATATTCAAAGAACTCCACAAATCATAGAACAATGAACACATTTCACATTGCACAGCATAAGCAGATGCAGCAAGCAATTTAATGGGCAATTTAAAAGCATTTTTTACACACATTTATACAATTGGACCATCACATAGATGTAACTGGCTTCCTCATGTAATGCCATCCTTCAACTCTGACAGTTTAAACACCAAGATGAAAACCATTCCTTCCACCCTGAATAAACCAAATGCCATGATGTAATGCAATCTCCTCACGCTGCAACTGTTCAAGCCCATAGGTCTAACAGGCTACATAAACTGCAACATTACGCCAGATGGAACCAGCGTTCAGGGCACTCCCTCAGAACACATGGGAAACTCTCTAAGCACATGGCCAGATCACACAGGTTTCGTATCCTGTTCGTGACGCCAGATGTTATGGCTGGATTTTCTGAGTAGGTGGGATCAGCCCCCAGGGGCCCCTCCAACCCAGCCAGAACGTACTCACCTTCCCTCCTCAGGACCACCTATCCAGGCACCTGGTACCTACCTGAAGATGGGGAACTCGCAATATACAAGCTCATATTATTAAAAACACCACTAAATCTATAGGGATACTAAGAATACTCACTGATTACTAGGGATATCCATACCCTACACCACACTTATTCACATCAGTTGGTCTCGCGGCCACCCTGACCCAGACCGTTCTACCCTAGGGCAGATATGACACACAATCCGGTGCGTCTACACATGGGCCTGCAGAACCCAATGCTCCCTTTTCCAAACTGTTCACAATCCTGCGAAACTACACGCCAGTATCCTCCCTGGCGTTCTCACTTATTCAAGCCACAATCCAGTGGGTATAAGCGTTGGTCTCCCACCCAACGTTCTCACTAACGCCGCATATCAACGACGACCACATTCCTATGAACACCTATACATATATATATATATATTGGGAAGTCTCTTCACTAAGGGTCTGCTACTACAATAATATTATGGGATGGTGTACTAACTTAGTCCCTTGGTTGCAAGTCTCCTCTCTCCCTCACTATTACTTACCTGATCAGGGGTAGCATCTGTTCAAACAGCAATACTTACCAGGAAAGATTATCCTTACTGTATGAGGACAAAGATATACACACTATGTGATTGAGTTATTTCTTGATTTAAGCGCTCCTACCCCCCTTTTTGATTCATCAGTGGCTCAACAGCAACTGGCTTGAAGCCAGGATAACTTTATCATAAAAGAACTCATGCACACTAATTCACTAATTAATGGGGTCATTTATTATTAGTACAATATAAACCTTTACACAGATTTGACAAAGACTATAGGTAGAACACACCGCTTGAAAGAGAAGGATTAAACATAACAAGAACACTCCGCTGAAAGGGAAAAGATTAGACATAAGGTGTAAGTGTAACTAATTCAGACTACCTCACCTATTAGAAGGAAGATTTCTCTCTCTGCCTCTGGTGGGATTAGGGCTCTCTCTCTGCCTCTGGTGGGATTAGGGCTCTCTCTGTCTCTCCCTCCTTCACCACATCACCACGCCTCTGGTTCAGTTGCTCCAGCTGACAGCCTTCTTTGATGCTCTCTGCACTGCTTTCTCTCTCCTCATCTTCAGCAATTGTCTGCCTTCTTTCTCCATTCAAGAACTGCACTCTATTCTGCAGCTTCAGCAGACATCCTCTCTCTCTCTGCAAGCTGTTCTGAGCTCCAAGCTGTTCTGAGCTCCCAGCAGTTCTGTGCTCCAAGCTGTTCTGAGCACCACGCTGAACTGCACACCACGCTGGACTGACCTCCAAAACTGAACTGAACTGAGCTGAACTGAACACTCCTCCTTTCCTGTAGCTCGCTAATATGGAAGCTTGTCCTTTCATGGAAAGCTACGGCCAGTAACCTGCCGCCCACCAAATTCTTGTACCTCCCCGTACCAAGGACACGTTCCCAGCTGGCCAGCCTGAAGTTGTGTCTTCGGAGTGGAGAAAAATACATTCCTTCGATAAGGGCCAGCCTGAACCGGTTCTCTCCAAGCGAACAACAGCCTTAACTATAAACTTTGCCTTTGCCCTGAAAAGCCTCTCAGCTTCATCAAGATGGAGTCCCTCTAGCTCTAGGCCTGTAGGCCTGAAAAGGGGTGAAATGCTCCTTAGCTCTGTCAGAATACCTACATAAACCATACCCATGTGTCTAATATGTCAAAGCCAATAGGCAATAGACAGGTGAAAGTCAAGAATAAAGGCATATTAAGCAGCTATCCTCTTCTAGATCTGGGAAAAAGGGCTTAAAAGGGCCAACACAGGCTAAGAATACCTATACTAGATGCGAGCAAGATTAATGATCTATATCACTGCTAAATAAAGCCAAAAACTCTGCCATAACAGTAATTTTCATTTACTTCAGACAAGGAGGCACTAACCATCACCCAGCAGAAGAGGAGGGGCCATCCCAGCAGAGGGAGCCTTAGTTAAATACAAATAACAGCTAGTGCCTATCCTAGCCCACAAAGCTTCTACAATGAATAGGGAGGGGCACGAGAGCTGAAACGTCCAGCAGAACAGATACGATCCCAGCTCAGATTAAGCATAATGGCTCACCATCCTCACCCCATGAACCCACTGGCTCTCAATACACATATCCCACATACAACAGAGGCACAATCAACCCAAGTAAGGGCGATTGTACAGACTTTACTAGGAAGAAGCTGGTATGCCACTTCTCCTAAAGGGTACTGGGTTATGCCACCCTTCCTAAAGAATACAGGGGTACTGGTGCGCCTGAGTATAGATTAATGCTGCCACCACTGTCAGTCTACTACAGCTTGTGTAGAGAGGGCAGCATCACTCTCTGGATAAGAGGAATGCAGCATGAATGCCCCCTCAACTTCAGAGCCAGGCTCTAATGTGACAACCTATGTAAATAGGAAACTCTCAATGGACACGTGTGATTGGCATGTTGACTGAAGTAGAAATAAAAAAAAAAACACAACAACTTTCAAATGACTAGCCGGATCAATATAAGGCAAGGATGGATGCTCTCCAGAGCCATTCAGAAGACTTCCCATCCCATCAAATGATCTGAGTGTCCTTGGTGTTGTAGTAATATGATAGTTGAAAAACTTAATGGGATTCAGCAGTTGCCAAAAATAGACATTAATAAGGAGTGATTGGATGATTGAGCCTGAAGGGGATAGCAGCATCGATACTGAAAGGTGGTGATAAGAATGGGCACAAGATGATTCAGCGAGTAAAAAGGAGATCTTCCCCGGATGCCCAGTTCCTCTAATCTCAAGAGAGCAGAAAGGTGATGGACAATGTCAAAAGCGTTGGACAAGTGCAGTAGCAGACGTTCCACATCTCCATTCTTGCCCACTGGGGTCTCCCAGTTGTTGCAGATGAAAAATAAGAGCGGGTTGGATACCTCTCAAGTTATTTGGTCTGAAATATTGTTTTATTACAGAAAGTTGCAGATCCACTTGAATGCAGATCTTTTAGTCATGTTTCCTAACAAGAGGCCATTCAAGATTGATATGTAGGTCTGCTGGATCTAGATTGTGCTTTGAAGGACTCTAAACACTTTACCACGGCTAACAAGTAGTAAAGTGACAGAACCACCCCTTAAACAACATGGTTGAATTGGCATATTCCTAATTAGTATATTTAACTTACCTATAAGTCTCTAGTATATGCTATAAAATATACCCAGGACCTGTAAGTTAAATGTCACTAGTGGACTGCAGCACCTATTATGCCATTCACTACAGTGACAGTGTTAAATATGGCTTCAAACCTAGCTCTGTAGCATAACTGCAGCAGTGTAACATTTTATGACCTGTCAAAATAAACCCTTTTGACAGGTCAAACTCTCCGCTTTAAATATTAATCAGTAACTTCTACGTACGTAGGCCTTGGAGCCCATAAGTCAAGGTGAATGGTATTTAAAAGTAGGACACGTAGAAATGTAATGTTAACATGTCCTACAGTGACTAGTATTTTTATTTTTTTATTTTTTGGAAACCTTTATTGTGCAATATAAAAAGAACAAATACGGGCCTACAACCATCAGGCCGGCCACGATACCATTTGAAGCACGAATGCAAACAATACGGCGACACAGTAGCTCATTAATACACCTTAGCAAGCAATTAAAGTTACAACGGATAGCGCTGTGTTACCGTGTCCCAGGAGCAGTGAAGGTTAATTTTAAGATTTTGTCCCAAAAATGAACATCTTTTTATGCAAA
The DNA here is from genome assembly GCF_964263255.1 of Lissotriton vulgaris. Lineage (NCBI taxonomy): Eukaryota > Metazoa > Chordata > Amphibia > Caudata > Salamandridae > Lissotriton > Lissotriton vulgaris. The sequence goes on from NC_141697.1 coordinate 259,870,069, forward strand.
TAGTAAGCCAAGGAGAGCAGAGTCCGTGCAATCACTTCAGAACACAATCAGGCAACTTCATCACGCGAAAATCAACAACAACAGAAGCCGAAACCCCCCAGGCAGTTTGGCGGCACAAGAATATACGTATCAGGATAATGAAGCCAATCAAGAAGCACCGCGTCCCCTGTCGCCCACCCATCACCAATCCCAGTCACGGACTCAAGATAGAAACAGGAAAAGGAAAGAACACAAGAATGAGAAGAAAAACCAGGCCCATAGAAACTAAATACGGTAACTAAAATCCCAACCCCCAACCCCCCCACCCTACACGCATGCAGAGGCTACGGCCTATCCCCCCCCAGCAGTGTGCCTGTCGCCCAATAAGGAACCCAAAATATAGTAACAAAGAAAAGGAAGAAAAGAAAAAAGGAAACCTGTTATTACCGGAGGAGGGCCAAATCCAAAGTCTTCCGAACTCCCCAGCCAGAATTGTACTCTTCCACCCCATACACGAAATTACTACAATAAACAATAACAGAATGAGATGTGAAGAGTTATCACTGCAATACGCGCTGAGGAAGCGCCCCAGTCCGAGACCCCACCAGACAGTCCAGCACAAGTTATAACTCGGAAACCCCTAGCCCTGGCAAGATCGTAAGCGTCCACCCAACCATGGCTCCCGGAAAGAGCTCGCCTCAGATAGAACAAAGAAACAAGATGGCCACCCTCAGCAGAATCGAGATGTCCAAGAGCAAAATGGACGCCGCCAAGCACAATCAGTTCCACTGTCCCAAGGGAATAGCGTTTTCAGAGCAGACAGGCATCGCAGAGTTTGGTTCAATAATAGCGGAGCTTGTAGATCACAAATCACCAGGAAAGCCAGTTGCAGCGCCGACTGCGCCGTAGACAAAGGTTGCAATGCCACGGATGAGGTCTTGGATGCAGGCAGGGAGGGAAACACTGTAGCGTCGCCAAAATAACTATCCTCCATGCGCTTAGCCGGCAACAATGTAACACAGTCGGAGCTCAGCGAAGGCGGATCAGCACAGCGAGGGGAACAAGTTGGTGGTATAAACGCCGCTGAAAGTCCCGCATCATCGAGCTTCCTGCCCAGCAATCGAGAGCTCTCACACCACGCAGTCCTCAGGTCGGCAAGCGCTACCAAAACAGAGCCGCAGGTCATTTCAGGTGAATGTTCCACCCTGTCCGCAGTTTGGGGTGCGGCTCGCCGTCCAGCATACTGATCCGGAGCACACCTGGCGTCACAACCCTGGGCCGTAGTGCAACCCACCCTCGCCTCAACGGCGCCAGCCATCATTGCCACCCCACCGGGAGAGCACGGGAATGCACAGGATGAGTCCCCTCCTAGCCAACTCAGGGCGGGGGCAAAACCAGAGGCAGGCTCCGCTAGCTGGCTGTACTCCAGTACGGGGAAGGCACGGCGCGTCTCACCTGAGCTCCCCCCAGAGCGAAGCGGCAGGGAAATTCCAAGCAGCCAGAAGAAGACCTCGCAAAAGGGGCCAGAAAGTATCGTCACGTCGTGCGCTGTGAGGTAGATCGCCAGCCTTGCCCCAGCTCGATCGGTTCACGGAGCTCCAGCAGGCGCCATCTTAGCGGAGCAGTCCGGGTCTCAGCTCCAGGTCTAGGGGCGGCCGCCAAAGTAGCTCGGCAATTTCTCCGGCTGGGAGGCTGGCAGGGTCCCCGGAGAAACGGCAACAGCCTCAGCGCACTTTCGCAGTCCTCCCGCAGCCGCGCAATATCAGGATAGAAGGCAGAATGTATCGACGGGAGACAAAGGCTCGCGGAGCCGGGAGACTACACGTCCGTCTCCGCCGCCATCTTGGCTCCTCCCCCAGTGACTAGTATTAAACACTATTTTACACTGTGGCAGGCCTTGCTGCTTATGCAGAATACCAGATAGAGATTAAAAATCCTAATACTGTATCTTGGGAAGTAAACTAGCTAGAACAATAAAAACTATTATTTTTAATAGGCATTAAAAATCCAATTCAATGGTGGAGTCAAATTTCTAATATATATTGGATGATGTCAACTCACTGATTGGGACGATTAAATCGGGCAGCCCGGCGGACCTTGTTTCCGCCCGAGTGATGCATCTTATAGGGAATGCTCTGAGTCCCACCATTCAGATGGTGATTAATCGCTCCCTCTCTGAAGGATTGGTCCCTCTGGAGTGGAAAAAGGCCCTGGTTAAGCCCATAAGAAAAAACACCTCTATTCCCTGGTCGGATATGACCAACCTGAGGCCTATCTCCCTTTTGCCGTTTGTCGGCAAAATAATGGAGAAACATGTTAATCTTAACCTCTCCAGTTATATAGAGCAGATCGGCTGTCTGACCACTCTCAGTCAGGGTTCAGACCTAGGTATAGTACCGAGACGGCCCTGCTTTCCGTCACGGATACCATACGTATGTCTCTGGACAAGGGTCTTTCTGTGGTGTTGGTGCTGTTGGACTTGTCCGCAGCATTCGACACCATATCCCATACCATTCTCCTAACAAGATTAAAGGAGATTGGCATAAAGAAATCTGCCCTGGCGTGGTTCACCAGCTTCCTTGCAGATCGCACCCAGCAGGTCAACATGGGATCCTTCTGTTCCATTTCCACCAAAATCACCAGAGGAGTCCCGCAGGGCTCCTGTCTCAGCCCCACGTTATTTAACGTTTATGTCTCCTCCTTAGCAGATACTATGAGGTCTTTTGGGTTTTCACCCATTTCATACGCTGATGATACACAGCTGTTGTTTACCTTTAAGACCTTTACCCCGGAGGTAAGGCAAGCTTTCTCGAATGGCATGACTGCGGTCGCCGGTTGGATGGCCAGGAACTTTCTCCAGTGCAATGTGGGGAAGTCGGAAGTCATGCTGTTCGGGGAAGCAAAAATTCTGTGGACCCCTGACTGGTGGCCTACGAGTTTGGGAGTGGCACCTTCCCCCAAACAGGTGGTGAAAAATCTGGGGGTCCGTCTGGACCATGACCTCAATCTTGTACATCATGCCAACACCACGGTGGGGTCTTGTTTTCATATCATCAGCCTCCTCCGGAAAGTGTTTCCTCTTCTCCCTGACTGCACAAGGAAGACCTTGGTCCAGGCCCTCGTATTGAGTCGCCTCGACTATTGCAATGGTCTTCTTTTAGCGGCCAACGAAGGAGTGCTCAACAAACTTCAAGTGGTTCAGAACACTGTGGCACGCCTGGTGACAAATGCCCCCCCCAGAACACCATCTCTGCCACTTCTCAAAAAGCTCCACTGGCTTCCTATCCGGAGACGGGTGGAATTTAAGACCTGCTGTGTGGTTCACAAAAGTCTCCATAATCTAGGACCGCTCTATCTGGCGGAAAAATTTGTTCATCATCATCCCCTTCGTAATTTACGGTCCAGTAATCAGCTGCTACTACAGATTCCACGACATAACAAGACCAGACAGGGAGGACGTGCTCTTTCTGTTATGGGTCCGCGCCTGTGGAACAACCTCCCCCTCTCCCTTAGACAGTGCTCTAGTCATCTAGCCTTCAGGAAAAGTCTTAAGACAACCCTATTTCAGCTTTAGTGCCTGCTAGACCTGTTCATTCAGCACTGCGCGGAGATACACCTCCGGGTGTGATTCCGGCGCGTTATAAACCTATAAATAAATAAATAAATAAATATTTTAAAAAAGTAACTTTTAGAAAGTTACCTTTACCCTGCCTGAAGTTCCTGGGGCCTGAATTTGCATTTGCTATCCCACTTCTGATAGCCAGTAATTAGCATTTCAATAAGTATGACAAAGGTGTGAAATGCTTTAAAGAAGCAAACAATATACTTACCTGAGAGAGGACTCTTCTGATTCTCCCAGAATATGCAGGATGGGGGCTGTGGGCATCCTTTTTTACTCACAATGTAAAATTCTACTTGATAGGCCTTCTGGGTTTACCCATAACACTTTGGGGTGCACTTGAAAGTCAGAACAGGCTCCCAAGACAATTCTTGTGTATCCATTGTCTGGCTGCTGATGAATCCTGCTTTGTCCTACCTGTTGGGGTTCAAGGGGGCCTGGTGCCTTCTGTCTAGTTCCCCGTTCAGCGGTTTTTCTTAAAGTGCCAAGTGCAAATGCGAATTTATGGACGCTCCCTAGGGCTCGCTTTAAAGGTGGCTGCCAACAGGAAACAGGTGCTTGGTTTCTTTATTGGTCCCTTGCCGTGTGATTCCTGTTCCTGTGGTTCTACCTTGTTCCCCTTCCTTCGAGCTCTGTTCCAGTGGTCTTTTCCAGTGCTGGGTTTTGATCCCCTTTTTTCCCTGTACCCTGTTTTCCTATTCCTTTGGGCATTACTGAACCCTTTGTGGGGACCTGTTTTTGATCTTCGGTGACGTTCTAGGATTCGCGGCTGCGTTTCCTATGAATTCTGGCGTCCCGTTATTATCCCTTTTTGTATCCAAACCATCTTGTTGTACGTTGTGTTTGGGTGGTTTCACGAAGGAGATGAATAACGGCCGTTTTTGGCGCTACCTTCATGTTCTTTTTTAGATTCCAGGGGTTTTTTGGGTGTCTTACGAATTCCCTTGATGCCTTTTTTCCCCTATCCCTTTTTTGTCTTATGAATTGTGAATTTCACCCCCTTTGACATTCCCGGTGTTTCCCGAGGGGGCGTGGTTGGTCTGGGGTTACGCAAGAAAAAACCAATACGATTGCAGTGGAAGAATTCCTGTTTCGTATCAAGCCACTCCCGTTTGGTAACTGGGGTAAGCAGGGAGGTCGGTGGTTCGTGTGTGTACTTGGCACTGGTAATAGTAGTAGGGGTGTGTTTAATCTTGTCCCCTTTTTAGGTCTCGGCTAAAGACGCGCGGAAGCGCGTCTCCGCCGAGATCTTATGTCAGCGACTATCATTCCCAGGAGACAGTCCTGGCCACGCGCATCCTTCCAGGCGATTTGTAACTGGAACGCGCGCTGTGGCCAGGCGCTGTCTCCTGGGAAGCGCAAGCACCACACACGCATGCGCATACACACACACATGCGCCCATGCACGCACGCACATACATACATACATACAGAGACACCACCCCTGACTCATACACACACGCGCGCACACACACAAGTGCACCGAGGCCCCCCTCCCCCTCCCCCGCCGTCACCGTCGCACACATACATACACACACACACACGAGCATACACACACACAAGTGCACCAATCGCGCTCCAGCCGTTTGGAACTTACCTTACCTCAGCACGCGGCGCCCAACCTCCTGCTGGCGCGGCCCCGGGGCTCTACACCGCTCACAGGAGCCCCGGGCCGCGAGACGCTACGACTCCGCCTGCCTCCTCTTCCGGTGTGAACGTGGCCCCGCCCCCGTCACAGGCGACCGTGCCTGACTTCCGGGGCCAAGTCCCACTTGAGTTTGTTCAGCGTCAACCGTGTCTAATATATTACATGTGCATGGCGAACGTCTGGTTAACGTTTACATTTACTTTTTTTGCCGTGACCTACGTGATTTAGTTAAGCAGAAAAAAAGACGTGTCATGATTGTAACTGGAAAAAAAATATTCCTTTGGCGGGTGAACGTTTTGTGGGCTGTGATGGAAAAGTGATCAGATAAACTCGGGGAAACCCAGCAATGCGCGAGAAGTACGATGACAGCTGCGCCGTTTGCACGAAGCTGAGATGAGTGGAATTGTTTAGCCTGTGTGTCACATCCGTTTTATATAGTGATTAGGCTAATCTCATTTATAGGTTTTTCATGTCAGTAATGTTGTACTTGTATTGTACTTCATATCAGCAGGCCATTTCCTTATCGATTAGTTCAACCTTAAAGCACTTGTGGATTTCCCATCGTTAGTTTAAGGCGTGTGATGTAAATGAATGCCAAATTCTAAATGACAGGACATTTTCCCCATTAGTCATCATGTGCAGCTCAATGTAGGCTTCGGTCTTAACTTCTTACATTTGTATACCCATCAGTTGTCTAAATTACTGATTTATGGCCAATTCCAATTAACCCTGCAAATTAGATCGGCCTGGGAGTACATCGAGTTAGTCTGTTGACAACATATTTATTAGTAGTGAGTAGTGAGTGCAGAGTAGTGAGTGCAGAGTGCAGAGTAGTGAGTGCAGAGTACAGAGTAGTGAGTGCAGAGTGCAGAGTAGTGAGTAGTGAGTGCTGAGTAGTGAGTACAGAGTAGTGAGTAGTGAGTGCAGAGTAGTGAGTGCAGAGCAGTGAGTGCAGAGTGCAGAGTAGTGAGTGCAGAGTGCAGAGTAGTGAGTGCAGAGTGCAGAGTAGTGAGTAGTGAGTGCAGAGTAGTGAGTGCAGAGTAGTGAGTAGTGAGTGCAGAGTAGTGAGTGCAGAGTAGTGAGTGCAGAGTGCAGAGTAGTGAGTGCAGAGTAGTGAGTAGTGAGTGCAGAGTAGTGAGTGCAGAGTAGTGAGTGCAGAGTAGTGAGTGCAGAGTGCAGAGTAGTGAGTGCAGAGTGCAGAGTAGTGAGTAGTGAGTGCAGAGTAGTGAGTAGTGAGTGCAGAGTAGTGAGTAGTGAGTGCAGAGTAGTGAGTGCAGAGTAGTGAGTGCAGAGTGCAGAGTAGTGAGTGCAGAGTAGTGAGTGCAGAGTGCAGAGTAGTGAGTGCAGAGTAGTGAGTGCAGAGTAGTGAGTGCAGAGTAGTGAGTGCAGAGTAGTGAGTGCAGAGTGCAGAGTAGTGAGTGCAGTGTAGTGAGTAGTGAGTGCAGAGTAGTGAGTGCAGAGTAGTGAGTGCAGAGTAGTGAGTAGTGAGTGCAGAGTAGTGAGTGCAGAGTAGTGAGTGCAGAGTAGTGAGTAGTGAGTGCAGAGTAGTGAGTAGTGAGTGCAGAGTAGTGAGTAGTGAGTGCAGAGTAGTGAGTGCAGAGTGCAGAGTAGTGAGTGCAGAGTGCAGAGTAGTGAGTAGTGAGTGCTGAGTAGTGAGTGCAGAGTGCAGAGTAGTGAGTGCAGAGTGCAGAGTAGTGAGTAGTGAGTGCTGAGTAGTGAGTGCAGAGTAGTGAGTAGTGAGTGCAGAGTAGTGAGTGCAGAGTAGTGAGTGCAGAGTGCAGAGTAGTGAGTAGTGAGTGCTGAGTAGTGAGTAGTGAGTGCAGAGTAGTGAGTGCAGAGTGCAGAGTAGTGAGTGCAGAGTAGTGAGTGCAGAGTAGTGAGTGCAGAGTGCAGAGTAGTGAGTGCAGAGTAGTGAGTGCAGAGTAGTGAGTGCAGAGTAGTGAGTGCAGAGTAGTGAGTGCAGAGTAGTGAGTGCAGAGTAGTGAGTAGTGCGTGCAGAGTAGTGAGTGCAGAGTAGTGAGTGCAGAGTAGTGAGTAGTGAGTGCAGAGTAGTGAGTGTAGAGTAGTGAGTGCAGAGTAGTGAGTAGTGAGTGCAGAGTAGTGAGTAGTGAGTGCAGAGTAGTGAGTAGTGAGTGCAGAGTAGTGAGTGCAGAGTGCAGAGTGCAGAGTAGTGAGTAGTGAGTGCTGAGTAGTGAGTGCAGAGTGCAGAGTAGTGAGTAGTGAGTGCTGAGTAGTGAGTGCAGAGTAGTGAGTAGTGAGTGCAGAGTAGTGAGTGCAGAGTAGTGAGTGCAGAGTGCAGAGTAGTGAGTAGTGAGTGCTGAGTAGTGAGTAGTGAGTGCAGAGTAGTGAGTGCAGAGTAGTGAGTGCAGAGTGCAGAGTAGTGAGTGCAGAGTAGTGAGTGCAGAGTAGTGAGTGCAGAGTAGTGAGTGCAGAGTGCAGAGTAGTGAGTAGTGAGTGCAGAGTAGTGAGTAGTGAGTGCAGAGTAGTGAGTGCAGAGTAGTGAGTGCAGAGTAGTGAGTGCAGAGTAGTGAGTGCAGAGTAGTGAGTGTGAGTAGTGAGTGTGAGTAGTGAGTGTAGAGTAGTGAGTGCAGAGTAGTGAGTGCAGAGTAGTGAGTGCAGAGTAGTGAGTGCAGAGTGCAGAGTAGTGAGTGCAGAGTAGTGAGTAGTGAGTGCAGAGTAGTGAGTAGTGAGTGCAGAGTAGTGAGTGCAGAGTAGTGAGTGCAGAGTAGTGAGTGCAGAGTAGTGAGTGCAGAGTAGTGAGTGCAGAGTGCAGAGTAGTGAGTGCAGAGTAGTGAGTGCAGAGTAGTGAGTGTGAGTAGTGAGTGCAGAGTAGTGAGTGCAGAGTAGTGAGTGCAGAGTAGTGAGTGCAGAGTAGTGAGTGCAGAGTAGTGAGTGCAGAGTAGTGAGTAGTGAGTGCAGAGTAGTGAGTGCAGAGTAGTGAGTGCAGAGTAGTGAGTGCAGAGTAGTGAGTGCAGAGTAGTGAGTGCAGAGTGCAGAGTAGTGAGTAGTGAGTGCAGAGTAGTGAGTAGTGAGTAGTGAGTGCAGAGTGCAGAGTAGTGAGTAGTGAGTGCAGAGTAGTGAGTGCAGAGTGCAGAGTAGTGAGTGCAGAGTAGTGAGTAGTGAGTGCAGAGTAGTGAGTGCAGAGTAGTGAGTGCAGAGTAGTGAGTGCAGAGTAGTGAGTGCAGAGTAGTGAGTGCAGAGTAGTGAGTGCAGAGTGCAGAGTAGTGAGTGCAGAATAGTGAGTGCAGAGTGCAGAGTGTGCAAAGTGCAGAGTGTGCAAAGTGCAGAGTAGTGAGTGCAGAGTAGTGAGTGCAGAGTGCAGAGTAGTGAGTGCAGAGTGCAGAGTAGTGAGTGCAGAGTGCAGAGTAGTGAGTGCAGAGTGCAGAGTAGTGAGTGCAGAGTGTGCAAAGTGCAGAATAGTGAGTGCAGAGTGCAGAGTAGTGAGTGCAGAGTGCAGAGTAGTGAGTGCATAGTGCAGAGTAGTGAGTGCAGAATGAGTGTGCAGAATGCAGAGTAGTGAGTGCAGAGTAGTGAGTGCAGAGTAGTGAGTGCAGAGCAGTGAGTGCAGAATGCAGAGTAGTGAGTGCAGGGTAGTGAGTGCAGAGTGAATGTGCAGAATGCAGAATAGTGAGTGCAGAGTAGTGAGTGCAGAGTAGTGAGTGCAGAGTGCAGAGTAGTGAGTGCAGAGTGCAGAGTAGTGAGTAGTGAGTGCAGAGTAGTGAGTAGTGAGTGCAGAGTAGTGAGTGCAGAGTAGTGAGTGCAGAGTAGTGAGTGCAGAGTGAGTGTGCAGAGCAGTGAGTGTGCAGAGCAGTGAGTGCAGGTGCAGAGTGGTGTGTGCTGTTGAGTGCAGAGTGCTGTGTATTGGCAATGTAAATGACAATGCCATTTATTTATGATTTAAAGAAAAAAAAAGAAATGTCATGAGCAATGCCAATTGCTCTACCTTTAATGATGCCGAGACCATTGCATTGCAAATGCTTGTTTCATTTTAGCGGTCTCCTCTGTGTCAAGCTGTCAGCTGCCAAGAAGCCAGAGGAGATGAGCTGTGTTCCCCAAGACCTTGGGTTCCCTTGTTTTGTTACCCTCCTTCTCCCGGTGTTGTTTTCTCCACCATCCGTTTTGGTTGCGGGTGTTGGGGGTCACGGTGAGGGTAGAGGATTGGTACGTTCTTCACTCCTGCGGTGTTGGGCCAGTCGGCATCGGAACATAAAACCAAGCCCACGAATTAATACACCGCCCAAGTGAAGAATGGTTGAGGAGGCAGCAGAGGGGGCTTCTTCGATGCAGGAAATTATGCAGGCTTTAGCGCACATGCAGGGTGAAGTCCAATCCCTGCGTCAGGAGAATCAGGAGTTACGGGGGACAATGAGTGAGGTGAAGGAAAGCCCTAAGAGAAGAGGGAGGGATCCCTCAGTTAAGGCTAGGCCCCCCTTGATTCAACCAGCCACATTTAAATATGAGAGGAATGGGGGGCAGAGTGGGTATCCTTCCCCTTTGTCTGTTACAGTGAACACTCCCGTGCCGGTGCCTCTAGCAGCTCCAGAGAGGTTTTCCGGGGATAGTAGCAGATATGCTATATTTATGAACCAGTGCCATTTGCACTTCATGTGTCGACCAACCGCTTTTCCTGACGATACTACTAAGGTAGCGTTTGTGATCTCATATCTCTCGGGTACTGCTGCTAGTTGGGCGGTCCCCTTAGTGGAAAACAATGACGCTGTGTTAAGTAGTTTCCCGGCCTTTAAGAACCAGATGCATAGTCTGTTTGCTAGGCATGCTTTTATGCAGGCAAGCGATGTTGAATTGTTAAAGCTACGGCAGGGTAAGCAGGATCTTCTGGGTTATGTGGCTACTTTCAATCGCCTAGTAGCAGAGACACAATGGCCCATGGCAAAAAGAACCTCTTTATTTTATCAGGGCTTGTGCGAGGACTTAAAAGATATAGTCTCTCAGGTTGTAGACCCCCCAAAGATTGTGTTGAGTTCGTCGATTTGGTTGTTAAACTCAACCATCGAATGAGTGAAAGAAAAGGGGAAAAGATCAGGTTTCAACCCCCAAGGACAACTGTAACTAAGAGAGAAACATCTGAGAAAGGGGGCGTAAAAACAGATCCCGAGCCTATGCCTTTGGGTGGGGTGCGGGGTCCCTTATCCAAGGAGGAAAAGGAATGGAGGCACTTGTTGCAGAGTTGTTTGTATTGCGGGAGGGTCGGACACTTTGCTCAAGAGTGTCCAGTGAAACCGTCCCGGATACCGGTGAATAAGGCTGTGGCTTTCGTGGGAAAGGATTGTGAGAGTCCTTCTGTCCTTGAAAGTGGTTTTTGTAATCCATATGACGTACAAGGGGCGGTTCAAAGAGTCCCGCATCATTTCACGGTATCGGCTTCCTTCGCTTATTCATCTAGTGGTAGACCTTCCTTGTCGGTGTTATTGGATTGTGGGGCCACAGGGAACTTTATGGACATCGGGTTGGCCGAGAAGTTGATGGTTCCCTGTGTGATGAAGAAACAACCTGAACCCGTGAGGGCTATTGACGGCACAGAGCTAACCTCTGGGTCGATTGTACGACAAACCGAACCTTTGTTGATGACATTCGATAATGGGCATTCTGAGACGGTCTGTTTCGATCTGATTGCCGCACCAGCATTTGGGGTGGTACTCGCGGTGCCCTGGTTACAGGCCCATAATCCCAGAATCGATTGGGCGCGGAGGTTGGTCACGCTTGATTCTGAGTATTGTCTAATTCACTGTTATTGTGAGGCGACTGATTGGGTGTCTCCGTTATCTTGTGCAGCAAGTGGTTGCGTTCAAACAGTTTGCCTCCTTCGTTTGTAGCATATGTAAATGTAAATGTAAATGTAAATGTAGGTATACTTATATAGCGCAACCTGTCACCACAAGGGCATCCTGGCGCTTGCCTTGGGAACCCGTCCTGATATTCCCCTGTGAGAAGCCCCAACAGGGTGTCCACAGGGTGAAAGTCAGGCATCCCGCCGCGAGGGGCCGTTGTGGAGATTAAGCAAGCTATTGCCCAGAGTCGCAGAGTGTGAACCCGAGAGTTGAGGAGGCACCGGGACGAGAATTATCGAGTCCGTGGAATTTTTGGCCCAAGACCCGCCGGGGCGGGGAATTGAACCCTGGTCCAGGACCGATCTCAGATTCCGGGTCTGCCGCCTCTAACCCCTGAGCCACACTTCTCCACTATAATATAATGAGGTGTTTGATAAGGATCAGGCGTGTGTATTGCCACCACACAGGGCTTTTGATTGCCGTATTGATTTGGTTCTGGGGGCCATTTTACCCTGTAGTAGGGTTTATGCGTTGTCGGAGCCGGAGGAGAAACATCTACGGCAGTATTCGGATGAGATGTTAAAGAATGGGTTTATTCGGCCTTCCTCTTTGCCTGTGTCATCCTCCATATTTTTTATACCGAAGAAGGAGGGTGATCTTCGCGCTTGCGTGGACTACAGAGCGTTGAATAAGGTCACAATAAAGAACAAGTACCTATTACCTCTCATACCGGTGTTGTTAGATCAGCTGCGACATGCCAAGGTATTCACAAAGCTTGATTTAAGAGGTGCTTACCATCTCGTTCGTGTCCGCGAGGGCGACGAATGGAAAACGGCGTTCCGTACTAAGTTCGGTTTGTTCGAATATTGTGTTATGCCTTTTGGTTTGTGTAACGCCCCTGCCGCTTTTCAGTTTTTTATAATTGAGGTTTTGCGTGAGTTTTTGGATGTCAGTGTGATTGTTTACATTGATGACATTTTGGTTTTTTCCCCGTCCTTTGAGGAACATGATGCTCATGTTTCGCAGGTTTTGTCTAAGTTATTGGAACACCGTTTATTTGTCAAGTTGGATAAATGCACATTTGGTGCGACACATGTTGAGTTTTTGGGATTCTTGATTTCTGCGGATGGTATTAAGATGGATCCCTGGAAGATCGAAGCTATTGTTAACTGGCCCATACCCACATGTGTTAAAGATATTCAGGTGCTACTTGGTTTCGCCAACTTCTACTGGCGTTTTATCAGTCATTTCTCTGATATTGTTTCGCCTATGACTTCATTGCTAAAGAAGGGAGGGGTGTTTGATTGGACGCCTGCAGCACAGTTGGCTTTGGAAATATTGATCAGGTTTTTTACATCTGCTCCTGTGTTGATGCATCCTGATCCTGCTCTTCTGTTTTATGTAGAGGCGGATGCGTCCCAGCTAGCCGTTGGGGGCGTGTTGTCTCAGCGTGACAGTGAATCTGGGTTGATGCATCCAATTGCGTTTTTTTCAAAGAAACTACTACCTGCTGAGCAGAATTATACGGTAGCCGAGAGGGAACTATTGGCCATGAAGCTGTCTTTTGAGGAATGGCGCCATTACCTTTGGGGGGCTCGTCACTCCATTACTATCTATACGGATCATAAGAACTTGGAGTTTTTCCGGTCCGATAGGGCTTTGACTCCCAGACAGCTGAGATGGGTGCTATTCTTTAATAAATACGATTTTACCATCACGTATAGGCCAGCCGCTCAACAGGGGAATTCTGATGCATTATCTAGGATTTATGGGGATCCGTCACAGGGAAGCAGGATGGAGGAGTCCTGTTTTATGATTCCCGTGATAAGATCGTTGGTTGTGCTTCCATAGACGATTTCATGGTTAAAGTGCAGGATGAAATGAAACAGTTGGATCTGGCTCCGTGGCTGTCGGAACCTGGAAACACGTTAAAAGGATGGGTTATTGTATCAGGCAAAGAAGTTGTTTGTGCCCCCTGAGTTGCGGACACTGGTTCTTACATATTGTCATTCATCGTCCTTGGTTGGTCATCCGGGGGTCAATAAGACCAAAGAGCTGTGTATGCGTTGGTTTTGGTGGAAGTCTCTGGCCCATGATGTACAGGTATTTGTGGCCTCATGCCCGGTGTGTGCTGTTAGTAAGTCCTCGCACATGTCTCCATCTGGGTTGTTGCACCCTTTGCCAGTGCCTCCCTCCCCCTGGCATACGGTCAGTATGGACTTTGTGACCGATTTGCTGCTTGATTCAGGGTTTACGGCCATTTTAGTTGTTGTGGATTTATTCACTAAAATGGCACACTTCGTTCCCTTGCCAGGGTTACCCACATCTAGAGAATTGGCTGATGTGTTTATGGCCCAAGTGATCCGACTGCATGGGGTTCCTACTGCCATCGTTTCAGATAGAGGGGCACAGTTTGTTTCACATTTTTGGACTGCCCTGTGTCGGTCATTAAAGATGGAAGTGTGTTTGTCATCAGCTTACCATCCACAAAGGGACGGGCAAACAGAACGTACCAATCAATCCATGGAGCAGTATTTACGCTGTTTGCTAACGTCACTGACGGGCAGTTGGGTACAAGCCCTTCCTGTGGCTGAGTTTGCATATAATAACAGCATGCACTCAGCTTTAGGCATGTCACCGTTTTATTGTTCGATGGGGTTCCATCCCAAGACAATTCCTATTAAGCCATCTGAGAGGGTACCAGCAGTGGATTCCCTGAGTAGGGGTTTGATTGAAATCTGGAAGAAAGCCCAACAGCAATTATTTGAGTCCAAGAAAGCCATGAAAGTACGGGCAGACAGGCATAGACGGCCAGCTCCTCTGTATGCAGTTGGGGATAGGGTTTGGCTAGCAACGAAGAATCTGAAGTTGCCGGGACCAAGAAAATTACAGCCTCGGTTTATAGGTCCCTTTCCTGTCCAGAAGGTGGTGAATCCAGTTGCGATCAGGTTGACTTTACCGGCTGAGTATGGTATTCATCCTGTATTTCACACCTCTTTGTTGAAGCCATACGTCACCGCTTCTCAAGAGTTGCCACCTCCTCCTCCCGTTTTGATAGATGATAACGTGGAGTATGAGGTTAAAACTGTTTTGAATTCCAAGCGGATGAAGGGACGGCTGTATTACCTTATTGACTGGAAGGGTTACCCCCCAGAGGACCGTTCTTGGGTTCCGGCGAGTAGGGTTCATGCTGCCCGGTTAGTTTGTCTGTTTCATCGCCTGCACCCTGGGAAACCTAGGCCTGTAGGAAGGCTTTCGGGAGGGGGTACTGTTGGGGTTCAAGGGGGCCTAGTGCCTTCTGTCTAGTTCCTCGTTCAGCGGTTTTTCTTAAAGTGCCAAGTGCAAATGCGAATTTATGGACGCTCCCTAGGGCTCGCTTTAAAGGGGGCTGCCAACAGGAAACAGGTGCTTGGTTTCTTTATTGGTCCCTTGCCGTGTGATTCCTGTTCCTGTGGTTCTACCTTGTTCCCCTTCCTTCGAGCTCTGTTCCAGTGGTCTTTTCCAGTGCTGGGTTTTGATCCCCTTTTTTTCCCTGTTACCCTGTTTTCCTATTCCTTTGGGCATTACTGAACCCTTTGTGGGGACCTGTTTTTGATCTTCGGTGACGTTCTGGGATTCGCGGCTGCGTTTCCTATGAATTCTGGCGTCCCGTTATTATCCCTTTTTGTAACCAAACCATCTTGTTGTACGTTGTGTTTGGGTGGTTTCACGAAGGAGCTGAATAACGGCCATTTTTTGAGCTACCTTCGTGTTCTTTTTTAGATTCCAGGTTTTTTTTGGGTGTCTTACGAATTCACTTGATGCCTTTTTTCCCCTGTCCCTTTTTTGTCTAATGAATTGTGAATTCCACCCCCTTTGACATTCTCGATGTTTCCAGAGAGGGCGTGGTTGGTCTGGGGTTACGCAAGAAACAACCAATATGATTGCAGTGGAAGAATTCCTGTTTCGCATCAAGCCACTCCCGTTTGTTTGTTTGGGGTAAGCAGGGAGGTCGGTGGTTCGTGTGTGTACTTGGCACTGGTAATAGTAGTAGGGGTGTGTTTAATCTTGTCCCCTTTTTTCATTTTAGCGGTCTCGTCTGTGTCAAGCTGTCAGCTGCCAAGAAGCCAGAGGAGACGAGCTGTGTTCCCCAAGACCTTGGGTTCCCTTGTTTTGTTACCCTCCTTCTCCCGGTGTCGTGTTCTCCACCATCCGTTTTGGTTGCGGGTGTTGGGGGTCACGGTGAGGGTAGAGGATTGGGACGTTCTTCACTCCTGCGGTGTTGGGCCGGTCGGCATCGGAACACTACCAGACTTCTGTCTCCGGGCTTTACATATTACATTGGTGGTACACTTGAAAAGAAGGGCAAGAGGATGCCAAAACATTTTCTGTGTAGCCACTATCTGATTGCCGGAGCCCTACTTTTGTTCTACCAGACTTCTATCTGGGGGTTTAATGGTAGTACACTGGCTTTCCCAAACTGGATTTTAGTGTCAGATCTAGGCGTACACAAGGATTACCACAGAACACTCCCTTCACACACACACACACACACACACACACACACACACACACACACACACACACACACACAAACGCTTATTTGTTACTGTTAAACAGTTATAAACAATGGAAAAGAATTGTGGAAGTTTCAGCATAATAACTTCTTTCTCATGGACATGCTTTCCAGACAGGTCAAGCACAGAGTCCTTGGTTGTTGCCAGGCAACACTATTTTAAAGCGGAGGAGCAACAGACAAGTCATGAGCATTCCTGTTGGATGCCCCCAAGTATTGCCAATATAAGATTGAGACCCGATCGAGGACGGTATCCTGAAGCAGCAACAAGATTGAATGAGCAAATTATTTTTGCTATATGCCCTGACACCACCCGCAGGACAAACAAGGGGGTTTTGGTGGTTTTACTTTTTTGAAGCACATTTGGCTAGTCCAGTTAACTAAGCTCTGGCTGCAGTATTAAATTAGATTTCGGAGACTATTCGTACTCCATCTCAGTTTATGTGCTCTTACTCATTGAACTAGGGTCTTCATTTTACATATGAATATTTCGTCCTGAAGATGGTCTTACTGATGAAAACATAAAATAAGACCGAAATGTCGACATTTTAACCCATATTCATGTTTTAAGAAAAGTTTGTTGGAAAGATTCATTGTATATTCAATATGGTCTCCTTGCTGTAAATAGTCCAAAATGGGTTGTATCAAAAATGTACATGAGAAATCGTTTGGTTTCTAAACAATCTATCTCAGCCGCTTTTTGTATTTATGTGATTTGTGCCCTTATTTATGAAATTGATTTTTCTACATAAATAGTATTCTGAAAGTATACACCCGGTTTGCTTTGTGTTACTGTTGATATATTCATCTTCAAAGAAAATCTGAGAATGTTTTTGCTAATTCATTTGCCGGAAGTCACTCTTTAGAGCTTCACTGATACAGTTTGTTGAATTTTCAAAAAATCCTATAAGTAAATCCCTTGTTGACATGTTTACTCTATCCTGATCTAGATTTACCCAGGCCTGCAAGGGTTTATTGGGTTCCCACCTGTCAGTTGCATTATCCGTTTGAACAAACATTGTTTATTGGAGCACAGTACATGCCTCCAAGAATGGGATTAATCATGGCAGGCTGAAGAGGTTCTAGCTACAGCAGTGCGACTTGTGGCAAATGGCAGGTGACAGGCATCAGAAGAGAGTCTCTTCACATTTCCAATAAAAGAGCGGTTTCGGGCCTTGAGTCTACCTTGAGGCCTCCTCCATCAAATCCGGGTAATGTATGACCTGAGGACAGGACTGGGGCTTATAGGCTGCAGGATGTGTTCCTTAGTCACGCTGCTATGCCTCTGCCTGCACCAGTACTGCACGTTAATTAATTAATGAAACAGCGATGTAGTGGGCCCTCAGATATCTGGATCCTGGAGCACCTGCACTAGCAGACCCAATGAAAAATACACGCCTGCATGCACGGCGAGAAAGAGAGAGATTAGAAGGGGTGCACGAAGTGGGGAGGTGCAAAATGGTCCAACTGTACCCTGGTATTGCACATCACCGTAGCTTGCATGCCACAATCAGTGAAATATGCCATTATTAACATGCTTAGAAAATTAATTAATATTAACAGATTAATAAAGAAGCAACATGTAAAATTTACCATTTAAAATTCTTCTGTAAATGCGAAGAAATTTGAAGTGGGACTCTAAAAATTAAGTTGGTATCCTCAGATTGATTTCTGGAACAGTGCAAGTGCATCAAAGAGAATATAGAATGGGCGATGAGTTGCCTTAATGGAATTTAGAAAAGCTCCATCTTTCCCACTAAAATGAATATTGCGATTTTTCAAAAATATTTGTTTGTGAATTAAATAAAATATTTAATCATAGTGCATTGTTTTGGGGTTCAAATCACCATAGTGTGTAGGCCAAGGTGCCCGGCTTCTAATAATTACTCAGTGGGGGTCCCTGGATTTAAATAATTATTCAGTTAGGGGTCGCTGGATTCCAGTAATGATTAAGCGGGGTCCATACAAGTCAAAAGTCTAAGAACCACTGCCTTAGCTTGCAAAAAAGAGTAGTGGTTGTTCCGCTGCTGCTGGAACCTGTACAGGTTTTTATCAACTCTGACTCTACGCCAAAGAAGGAAGGACGGAACCCACAGTCTTTTCTGTTACACTTGCATCACTTTAGTGCTCCTACCTACTTCCACAAGTCGTAGCACGCCTCAGCCCGTAGAGGACTGAGATGGTCCCTATGATGAAGCATATCACCGTGGGGAAACCCTGGTGAGTGAGGGGACTCAAGAAAGAAACATTTTTCTTTCTGACATTCATTTTTCCAACTCCAGTGAATTTTCTGAAAATCCGCCTTTCAAAGGCTAGGTTCTTGATCCCTAGATTTAGGGAATTTCAGGTCTACATTAACAATTGGAGGGTGAGCCTAGCCCTTTTTCCCTCTTTCTCCCCCTTCTCTTTGAGCACATCAAACAACAGTCATGACAGAAAGTACAAGATTTAGTAGCTGGTCGTCCCCTGTGGATGGTGGAGTTTCTTCTGTGGTACAACTGCCTTGAGAAAAACATCTGCATAGCATAAAGTAAAATACAACACATGCTGCAACACCGATAAATCACATCAAAATACCAAGCTCCAACCATTGCTATGCAGGGAGATGAGCAGATCCCTACAGCAGTGAATTTGAGCCACACAGTAAGCATGAGCACTAGAAAAGCAGCCAGGCTCAGCGACAATGGACTAGAGCAGTGTTTCCCAAAATGTGGGCCGCGAGACGATTTTTGATGGGTTGTGAAAATCCAAGCAATAAATAAAGATGCCTTTAAATTCTGTATTTATCTTCTCACATTTGCTATGCTTCAAAGACAGAGGTCACATTTCAGTCTATGTCTTCTGACAAATTGATGCATTGTTTAACATGTGGATCGGGGTTTACAAACTCCTCACTTTGCAGCAGGAGAACGAAAAGTAAATGTGTAATGTGTAACGTGTATGTGTGTAATGGTACTTGTATAGCGCACAAATCACCATTAGGCATCTCGGCGCTTGTATGAATACCGCTGAGGAACCCTTCATGGCCTTTCCCTGTGAAGTGCCCACTCCTGGGCACCCCCAACATGAAGCCAGGCATCCTAGCGTTGTTGGGGCCGTTATGGAGATTAAGCTAGCTATTGCCCAGAGTTGCAGAGTGGGACCTATGATTAGAATAGGCACCGAGGCGAGAATTATCAGGTCTGGGGAAATTGAGCCCAAGAGCCGCCGAGGCGGGAATTGAACCCTGGTCCCGGGCAAGGACCTATGCATCAGGGTCTGCCGCTCTAACCATTGAGCCACACTTCTCCACTTACGTGTCAATCTTGCTGGGGTAGGAGGGTGTGAGAGGAAAGCTTTAGGATGTCATTTTTGTAACACACAACAAAATATAAATACCTGTAAATGAACTATACACATTCAGCAGTTTGGAATGCAAAAAACGAAGCATTCTTTTTGTAATTACGAAGGATCAAAACAAATCATGCCACTTTACTTGGTGGTGCACAAATGATAAATATTCACTGAAACTCGATGTCCACACATTATCATTTGTGTGCAGTGTGGTTTTATTAGTACAACTGTATGTCTGTGCAAGTTTAGTGCCCATTTCAATGGAAAATATGCCGTCTGTAAATGATAGTGCGCTACCACACGATTTTATAGTTACATTCAAATATCTCCTGCCTCATGTCCATTAAAGCTAGGTGGGTCGCAACAGTTTGCCATTTTAAAAATTGGGTAGTAGTTCTGAAAACTTTGGGAACCACTGTACTAGACGTTATTTTGGATGAGAGTCTGAGGGTTGAGCCTCCGTTTAGCATTGATTTGCACAATAACAGCCTCAAAGAACAGAGGACAGTGGCCAGTTTGTGTAGGTCGATTATGAGTCTGGTGGCTGTGGACAGGGTGAATGCTGTCTACACAGGGCAACATACACAGGATGGCACTAGAAGAGACAAAATGACATGCAGCGGAGAGGCCTTTCCTTGCATGCTAAGTGAAGAGAACTTACCAAGCGAGTTCGGATGGGTCTACCAGACCCCTCACCTTCCATTCCTTAGAAGAAAATATATTGTTGATGTTTGATACTGAAGGCATTGTTGATATCAAAGAAGGAGTTGATAGTCCTAGGTACATTGCCCAATAAGCTCATAAGTGCCAGACCCAAAACATTGTTTCATTTGTATACTGGGCGTTCAGTCCCGTTATTCTGTCCTTTTCCACTGCACAGTTCCCATGGCAGCCACATTTCACCGTACATCCCACAATACTGCATCACAGAGCATCAGCAGCCCCAAAAAATTAACATTGCATGTAGCTATCATTTACAAAATATAATTCGACAATCACATAGGTGGCATATGTACCTTGACTGGAGTGACATTGTTTATTAACATTCACTTTTCACTCCGGAACCTGCATTGCAATTGTCATCATGCCACACACAAAATCTTAAAACCACAATTCTGTGACAGATAGCACGCCCTCACCTGTGATGTACCAGACATAGGTCTTTGTACACCTCAAAATACATAGAATGTGGAGAGCAAAACACCTAATATAATACACTAATGCCAAGTGCCAAATATGACTGAATGGTACAGACAGGGCATGCTTAAGATCACAGGGTTACCACATTGACTACCTAAAACCGGCATCACCACCAGCTACAGAAACATTTCAAATGACCAGCGTGTAAACACAGTAGCATTAAATGAAGTGATTATAAACTACAACTGCCACCGTGCATTACACTACTGTACAAACACCGCCTCACCCGTCAACATCGGCACTACAATCCGCGACTGCAGCATGGTCCAGAGGAAAGACCGCCCCCACCGCCCAGGAGGAGGACTCCCCATCGCACACAAGAGCTCCCTCCAACTCTCCAGAATGAGCTACACCCTCTCCAACATCGAACACCTCCATTTCCAGATCCGGACCTGTTCCAGAACCACGTTCTGAGGCACCCTTGCCTACAGACTCCCCCGGACCCTGCGCTCTTTTCACCACCACCATTGCCGACCTCATCGCACCCCACGCCATCGCCTCCATGGACTACATACTCATCAGAGACCTCAACTTCCACCTCGACAACTGCAGCGACCCCGACTCCACCGCCCTCCTGAACAACCTCTCACTGAAGAAGCTCATCACCACCCCCACCCACAAGGCGAGACACATCCTCAACCCCATCTTCGCAGGAGGGACCAACATCCACTTCAGCCACAACTCACAGCCCCTCTGGACAGACCACCACTGCGTACACTTCTCTGTCAGCACCACCGCAACGCGCAAGCCCGCCCCACGCCCACCACAAAGGAACTGGAGCAAGGTCACAGAAGAGGACTTCAACTCTACCCTCGTCCTCAACACCCCATCCGCCACAACCGACGCCAACTCCGCAGCCACAGAACTACACCACTGAATCTTAAGCTGCGCAGACAAGCTCGCTCTGCTCCACTGCCCGACAGATAATACCCTCCGAAGGCCACCTGGTTCTCCACTGACGTCCAAGAAGCTAGAAGCTCATGCCTACGGCTCGGGAAACTATGGAGAAACAGCAAAACCACTGAGGACCAGTCCACCTACAAGCATGCCGTGACAGAATACCACCAACTTATAGGAACCACCAAGAGGACCCTCACAGGAACAAAATCCTCACCAAAAGCAGCAACTAAAAGGAACTCTTCAACATCATCCAGCAGTTCACCAAACCTCCCAGTAAAGCCATGGACATTACATTGTCCCAGGACCTCTGCAACAAACTCGGCTCCTACTTCCACCTAAAGATCAAAGCCCTCTACGACAACTTCAATGAACAGACTCCAGAAACCACCCTCCCCTCCAGCAATGACAGCCAGCCCACCATCACCACCTGGACACTGGTCACCACCGAAGAGACCACAATGACCATGAAAAACACCCACTCAGGAGCCCCCATGTACCCCTGCCCGCCTCACATTTTTCACAGAGCCGTCATCGCGCCCGAACTCCGCCCCATCATCAACGCCACCTTCGAAGCCAGCATCTTCCCCGACGACTTGAAGCAGGCTGAGGTCAAGCCTCTCCTCAAGAAACCCTTGGCCGACCCGACAGACCTGAAAAACTACCAGTCCATTTCTCTCCTTCCCTTCACAGCAAAAGTCTCAGAATATTCGTCAGCACACAACTAGCCACCATCATTGAAGATAACGCCATACTCGACTATTCCCAATCTAGATTCCGCAGCAACCACAGCACCAAGACCGTCCTCGCCGCCACCGACGAAATCCGCATGCTATTCGACCAGTGACATACCGCGCCCTCATCCTGCTATACCTCTCTGTGGCCTTTGACACCATATCCCACTGCACTCGTGCAACCAGACTCCACCAAGCAAGCATACAAGAACTCGCTCTTGACTGGATCCGCTCTTTCCTCACCGGCAGAACCCAATGGATCAGACTCCCACCCTTGCTCTCCGAGCCCACAGAGATCAGCTGCGGTGTACCCCAGGGATCTTCACTCAGCCCCAGGCTCTTCAACATCTACATGGCCCACCTCGCTGCCATAGTCAGACAGCATGGGCTCAGCATTGTATCCTACGCCGATGACACCCAGCCCATCCTCTCTCTCACGAAGAACCCCGAAGACACCAGACTCAGCTTCCATGAAGGAATGACAGACGTTGCAGCCTGGATGAGCGACAGCTGCCTAAAACTAAACTCGGAGAAGACAGAGGCCCTCGTCCTTGGACCCTCCCCCTCCGTCACCCACGCCCTCATCACCAGCAGACTGGACTACGGAAATGCCCTCTATGCAGGAATCAACAAATCCCTGCTACAGAAACTCCAGACCATCCAAAACACCGCTGCCAGACTCGTCCTCTGCACCCCTCAAAAAGAGCACATGACTCCAACACCTGTGAGACCTCCACTGGCCACTGTCGGAAAGAGAGTAACGTTCAAGCTACTCACCCACGCCTACAAATCCCGCCACAACATTGGATCCAAATACCTCAACGAAAAAATCTTCCATGCACTGAAAAGAAACCTCCACTCCTCCGACCTCGCCTTAGCAAAGACCCCACGCATCCCCAGAACCAGAGCCAGGGGAAGGGCCTTCCTTCACGTCGCAGCCAAAGCCTGGAACGAACTCCCAGTCAACATGAGATGCTCCCCCACCCTGCACACCTTCAGGAAGAGCCTCAAAATCTGGCTTTTCAGTGAAACCCTGAGCTGCGCCCCACTCCTCCAGCGCCTTGAGATGGGTGAGTAGTGCGCTTTATAATCCCTGATTGATTGATTGATCCAAGAACTTTGCAAGCACGCACAACAAATGGAATGACAACTTTCTACATTAAACAAACAGCACATTCTTACATCTTTAGGGTTAAGAAACCAGTATAAGCATGCTTCGCTCACAGGTATTTGTACGTGATTAAGAAAACAATGTGGACTGGCCCACTATGTGGAAGTAGTGGAATATTAGTTGATATTCCAGGTCACTTGTGAGTATAGCTTATCAGCTGGGCACAAATAGTTTTGTTTATAAACCCCTAACACACCAACCTGGTTGGTGTCATGCTTCATCATCGGGGTCCAACCAGGCAGCCGAATGCCGCCTGGTTGTGCTTCAACGCCTGACTACAGCGGAGCAGGTGTAGTGCAATGGTGTGGTGTAGATGAAGGTGAATAGTAAAATGCACCTCTGGGGAGCCTCTCCCCGTGCCCCGATCCTCTGGACTAGAACTCTTAGCGAAGTAAATATCTGTGCCATGTTTTCAACGATATAATAACTTTTGTATGTGTGTTCGTCTCACTGTATATTTACAGCGCACCCTGGCGCATTTTTTTAATAGCACGTAATTTTTATATGTCTGTATTGTCTTGCTACTTACTTCTTAAATAATAGCGACACCAGGGCCTGTCGCCATCATCATAGGGATCGGCCCTGTGATAATTAGACATTAGACACTGGTATGTCACCCTATGCGCCCAGACTTAGTGTCAACCCACCGTGTACTCCACACGTAGCTCATTTCAGCCAGCATGCTCTGAATGCATGCTTCAGCGACTGTCACTTGTTCTTGATACTACAGGCACTGCCATGCATGCTACACCTCAACTGATCTTGCATGGGCGGTACTGTCTTCTAGCAGACTCTAATAACGCCTTAATGTGTATTTTCCTTCCTACAGGATTTTTCTCGCTTACCTGCAGTGCATGTAAGTAAAACATCTGCACTTTTTACCCTTTCCACACACCTTAGCGTGTGTGTAGGACATCCTTTTCACACGTGGCACTACTTTTTGCCACTCACTACTACCTGGTCCTGACGAAAGTCCCGCCTACCTTTTTTTCAGGGACTGAAACATGTAGACCGCCAACACCTAGCCAACTAAGTAGTCATAATTTTTCGACTCATAGTTGCATCACATACTTTTATCCTACACCCTGGGCCGCCACAAATACAATATTGGGCAAGGACCCCCAGAGGTGCATTTTACTATTCACCTTCATCTACACCACACCATTGCACTACACCTGCTCCGCTGTAGTCAAGCGTTGAAGCACAACCAGGCGGCATTCGGCTGCCTGGTTGGACCCCGATGATGAAGCATGACACCAACCAGGTTGGTGTGTGAGGGGTTTATAAGCAAAACTATTTGTGCCCAGCTGATAAGCTATACTCACAAGTGACCTGGAATATCAACTAATATTCCACTACTTCCACATAGTGGGCCAGTCCACATTATTTTCTTGATTACATAGCTGGGGACGGGACTCGCCCCTCAAAACCCTTGCTCTCTCCATTGATTACCCCATTTGTACGTGATTGTCAAATGCAATTCTGACACCCCCATTATGCCACAAACACAATGTGGCAGCCTGGTTTAGGTACTTTTGAGACACACAATTGTCAATATCACTTGTGTTGTGCACAGTTCTGTACATTGCAGGTCTTGTTTGTTGGTAGTTGTGTATAACTTGAAGCTTGTGTGCATTGCCCTTACATTTTAATAGTAGCTGCTAGTGGACCACGCAGACATCCCGCTATGGAGGGTAACTCTTAACAGGGAGGATGGCACACAGTGGTAGTAGATGGTATACATTTGCCAGTAGTTGGCCTGTCCTCTGCATCCACCAAACCTTAAATGACCCAAGTAGGTGTATGTGAAAAGACAGTAGCATCAAAATGGTGGCTGAATGCAGTGTTCTTAGAAAGTAGGGGCCTAATTTATGAAAAGTGTTGCAATGCTGCGTGAAAACAGTGATGCAACACTTTTCAGTGCGCCCTTCTTGCGACACCATGGATGCGCCGTATTTACTGTACCTCGCTCCATGTTGCAAGAATTTAAAGATATGTCAGAATTCCTGATGTATCTGTAGGTGCAAAGAGGTGCATTGCTGGGGTGTGCCTGAAAAGGTTGTATGATGGAACAACTACCACTTGAACAACTACAGTCTAAACAACTACTCCTTAACGACTACTTAGTCTAAACCACTAGTTTTAACAACAACTATCTTTTTCAACAAGTACTATGCCTTTACCTCACTTGCCTTTACCCCATTAATGTATCTATTTTACTGGTAAGTATAAACGTGTGTGTGGGTGTATATGTATATATATATATATATATATGTATGTATGTATGTATGTATGTGTAATGGGTTTGTATGTACCTGTAAAACACTTGCATTTCGTGGTAAAGGCATGCATGCCAAAGACATATGGGTTGTAAAGTTAATATTGGCGAGTTATATATATATATAAAGTTCAAGTGCAAGGTCTGAAATTTATATAGCGCAAATATATATATTTATATATATTATAAAATCCCTTTCCAACCAAAAAACCTACACCCACCCCAAACCTTTAAAATCCCCTTTCCATCCAAAAACATATATACCCACCCTAAACCCTACAAATTCCCTATCCACCCAAAACCCCACACCCACCCTAAACCCTAAAAATACTCTTGCAATCCCAAAAACCCACACCAACCTTAAAATTACCCTTGTCACCCAAAAACCCATACCACCCTAAAATTACCCTTGTCACCCAACAACCCATACCCACTCTTAACCCTAATATTATACTTACCACCCAAAAACCCATACTTACTTCTAAAATTACACTTACCACCCAAAAACCTATACCCACCCAAAACCCTAAAATGACCCATGTACCCAAATTACCACACTCACCTCAATTCCTAAAAAATCCCTTTCCACCTAAAAACCCATCCATACCCTAAAAATGCCTTTGAAATCTCAAAAACCCATACCCACCCTAAATCCTAAAATTTCCCTTGCAATCCCATAAACCCATACCTACCCCACCCAAAAACCCATACCCACCTCAAATCCCCAAATTTCCTGTGCCACCCAAAAACTCATACTCATCCGAAACCATTGAAAATACCCTTGCAACCATATAGATATATAAACATATATATATATGTATATATATATATATATATATATATATATATATATATATATATATATATATATATATATATACACATATATATATATATATACACACACACTAGCAGCCCGTCCCGACGTTGTCCGGGTATGAATTGCTGCCGGCCAGTAGTATATTGTTTTGTAGGATTTCGTTTTGATAGCATTTCTTATCTGTGACAGGCCTGTGAAACGCTCCGATTCACAGTGCACTGCTGATGCACTTAAGAGTGTGCGTTCAGTAGTGTGTGAACTCGAGTTTCCCTACTTTATTTTTACTTGCAATATCATATAGCGCAAACTCGACAACATGGAATGAGCACAATTTACATTACAGAAGAACACATTCATTTGTGGTAGGCACGGGGAGACAAAACGATTTGCCTGGAATCACAGGATGTTGAGCTGATGCCGAGATTCGAACGTACCTCCCCAGCTCTAAAGTTCGCAATTCTAGAACTTGTGGCGGAAGGTGTGTCTAAAAGTGTATGTCGGTGCTGGCCATCAATGAGAGAGACCTGTGTATTTTTCAAATGGGTGGTGAAACATTTTTAGTATGTTGCTGGAGATGTGGGCCGCCGTGCCACCAATGTACTTACCGGGGGAGGGTAAACACCCATTATTCCGCAACTTTCTTTCCGCATACCATCACTCCGCATACTTTCATTACGAAAGTACCATGACTCCGCAATGCCATTATAACGCATGGCATTACATTTTATATGCTTTTACCAAGCATACATTTATAACGAAATTTGTTGTAAATGCATGAATGGTAAAAGCATGGTTTTTTTTAATGTTTGGATAAGGTAAGTATGGGTAGAGAAGTATATGTTTTGGGGTACTGAGGTATATGTTTTGGGTTGTTTGGGTATTTTAAGGGTTCAGATATAGTTTTGGGTTATGGGGTGGGTTTAGGGATAGGTATGGGTTTTGGGGTACAGGAGTATTTTTAGGGTTCAGGGCTAGGTTTGCGTTTTGGGGTATAGGGGTATTTTTAGGGTTCAGGGTTAGGTTTGGGTTTTGGGGTACAGGGGTATTTTAAGGGTTCAGGGCTAGGTTTGGGTTTTGGGGTACAGGGGTATTTTTAGGGTTCAGGGCTAGGTTTGGGTTTTGGGGTACAGGGGTATTTTAGGGTTCAGGGGTAGGTTTGGGTTTTGGGGTACAGGGTTATTTTTAGGGTTCAGGGCTAGGTTTGGGTTTTGGGGTATAGTGGTATTTTTAGGGTTCAGGGCTAGGTTTGGGTTTTGGGGTACAGGGGTATTTTTTGGGTTCAGGGGTAGATTTGGGTTTTGAGGTACAGGGGTATTCATAGGGTTCAGGGCTAGGTTTGGGTTTCGAGGTACAGGGGTATTTTTAGGGTTTAGGGATTGGTTTGGATTTGGGGGTACAGGGTATATTTATAGGGTTAAGATGGGTTAGTGTTTAAGAGTGTTGGGGTATTTTAAAGAGTAAGGGTGGGTTATGATTATGGGGTGCAGGGGTATTTAAAGGGAGCAGGGTGGGATTAGCACACGATATGAGACATGGTATGAAGGGCAGAACGTACCACACGCCCCCAGCGTTTGTCACGCCCCCAGCACACGCCCACAGCACAATCCAGACACGCCCACAAGGGATTACTTTGCTGGCACGGTTCTTTTACCTTTTAAATGTATATGGTGGGCGTCTGCATAGCCTATGTCCTTCTGCTGCAACTGCCCTTTCCAACGCAATATTGGGTGTTGTGATTGGTGCTGTGGTTCCTGAGATTACCCGCCTCAAAGGTTTGGGCTCTCTCTTTATTGTATTAGTATGGATATACAATTGCACAACTTCCTCTGATGTGTCTGTAAAACGTACCTTTTTTCCAGAAGTTTTGTTCTGAATTTTGACCTTGCGTCATGAATTTTTGTCCTGAATCTTGGCCCTTTGTCCTGAATTTTTAGACTCATCGTCCTGAATTTGCACCCATGCCAGTTGGTCACCCTACTGCTGCATTGATAGCTCGGACAGGGACACAACTCAATGCCACTGACAAAAAGTGAAAAAGGAAATAAATAGAGATTTACCAGGGAAATAGAAAACCGGCAACAGAAGAGAAGAACGTGGAGGAATGCTGCAAAATGGAAAATAATTGCCACTCACTGACCGCTGGAAAAGTGTGATAATGTCAAGAAAATAACAAAATAAACATTCGAGAAGTCACTTGCAGGGAGTTTCCGACAAAGCAGCTGCTTTAGTCATGCCCTGTGGAGCACAGCACTTCCTCTACCTATAAAATGAGAAGGGGAACTGAGATGTTGGCAGATCTGGCATTGAACTAAACCATGGCAGAAGCTCGAATCCCATGAACCTCTAAATCAGGCCATTAGTGTGCGATAAGTAGAGGGTGTGTTTTGGCACATAGGTCCATAGACTTAGATTTCAGAGACATTTTTTATTTGATAAAGTTTATTCAATTTTGCAGTTATTTTTCATTTTAGTTTTACACAAAATACATTAAGCCGTGGATAACAGGAACATAGGCTATGATTTCCGGCTATCAGTGCTCCATAACATGTGTAAGATGATGACACAAAAATGTTCAGCTTTAAGGTATAATTAGGACAGTTTCATGGCTGCCAAGGTTTCAGATTGCTATGTGTGACATTCTCATAATTTCAGTTTAATGATGAGTGACATTTCCGCGACTATGAGTGACACTTTCTTGCAAGCAAATTAACAATAAAGATGAGGTAAGTATATCAATATCACAAATACACTAATTTCAGCTTCGAGAAACTCTAAGACAGGGGTCTCCAATCAGTAGCTCGTGAGCTAATGTAGCTCTCCAGCTACCTCGGAGTAGCTCATCTGTGTGCAGCCCATCTTATTAAATTAAAAAGCTTTTGCTTGGTTGAATTAAAATACATGTAACAACTTTAGTAATATTAGTAGCTCTCAATACGTTTAAGTAGCTCTCAGTACAGAAAAGGTTCAAGACCCCTGCTCCAAGAAGATCTTGAAAGTACTGCACAGGACCAGAAATGGAAGGGCACTAACCTAGTACACTGACAGACACTCGGGTGGGGGTGGCAAGTCGTAACTACTTTACTTTCCAAACTCAGTTCTTGTTGATTAGATCTGTTCAGCCAGGCAGCCGCAGCGCTGCGTGAATGGCCTCAGCGACTGACTGCAGCAGGCAGAGAGCAAGCTCATGCTGCTTCCAGCCACCCCCCACAGCAATCATTTTCTGGTTTTGCCAAAGGTGCACAGTTGGTTCTGGCAGCCTGTCCGAGTTCTCTCCTGGCGGCCGATGCAACCCAACCGCATAGTCAGTGAGTGTGGCGGTCACAGGTCATCACTCCAAACACGCACTGCACTCTCTTGACCTGGCTCAGCAATACTGAATTGTCGGTGGACGGCCCGGCCGTTGCGAGCACTAGTCACTCAGCACTGCTGAAGACAGCCCGCAAACCACAGAGCCACTGGCCTTCATACTCCCGGACCCTGCGGCACGAATCTAGTAGGATACAGGCCCTGACGTTCACCGTGGCGCCACATCCAATGTATTGAACAACCTCACAGTTTCGGTACTACTAGTAGCTATTGGGCATACTACCCGGCCAGCTGTGACGTCAGGCTGTCTCAGTGCTGTGCCAAGTGACTCAGAGCTGCAGGAATCAAAATGGTTAAATATAATACATTGTAGCACTGACAGCGTGGCCTTAGCTCTCAGCTGGCAGTCCTGCCAAGAACCACGGAGTGCCCCAAGCCTGTGGGGAGCAGCGCGTGCAACCATAGGCTGCGCACTGCCAGCTGCCACACACAGGTTTGCAGTGCTTCAGTGACCGAAACATCATGCAAATATGCGTGACAAATGCATTTCAGTTCAGTGATGCGGAGCACCACAATGAAATGTGTTAGTCTAACGCCTGATGCATGGTACTTAGCAGGACTGCATTTTTTACTTACCTGTAACTTGTAGTGCTGTTCCTTAACATGTTTCACATACTCCTGCCACCCAGTGTTGTGGGAGGACAGAGCAAGTTGTTTTTTTCGAAGTAAAAGTTTAGGTTTCGAGGAGACTCTTGGCCCTGCCTCAAACCCACAATGCACCAGGACAAAGATTTCACCTTCAGTTTTTTTTCCCCAAATGCTGAGTGAAAGTATGTGGAGTAAAGTGAAGCAGGGCAGTTTGTTTTGAGGTGCATTGAGAAAATGTTAAAAAGGTAAGTGTAGTAATGTGAAACATCTACAACATAATATCACATAGGTGGGAGGGCGCATGTGAATCTACTGCACTACAAGCCACATAGTTACAGGAAAGTAAAATGTCTTATTTGTAGCTGTAGATCATATGCTTTGCCTGCAATGGCGGCTCCTCTGTAATGGCGGAGGAGCATCACCCCACTGCTCACTGCCAGCAAATGAAAAATGATAACAAAACAATTTTATTATCATTTTATTTTTAATTCCCTGACTGGGTGAGCTGATGCTGCAAGTGTAGGGCGGGGCGGGCCCGGGCTTTCTCCGTTGGACAGCAGGGTGGAGTAGTGATGGGCACTGTAAGTGTGCATGTCGGTTTGGCTGGCCGTCTTAGGATTGCCAAACCGACCTGCGCACTTAGATTTCTCCAACGCAGCTGTGTTGTACAGCCTGGTGCAGAAAAGGAACAGACTCCTTGTGCCCGAGCGAGCGTTAAACCAGTCCGCTCAGGCTAATCACAGGGCTGCTTTTTATGCTGGGTAATAGCATGATAGCAGCGTCTGGATTGGGTGGGGAGTCTAGGAGCCTATGCTTTGTGGCCGCCCGAATCAGAGGAGCACGAAGGTGGCCGGCAGTGGGACTGGGAGTGGCAGCAACAGGTAAGTGTTTAAAAAAAACATTATTATTACCTCCCGCGCTGTCCCACCACTTTCTGTTGCCAGCAGCTGCAACTGTTTGCATGCAGTGAAAAGCAGTGCTCTTTCCCTAAAGTGGTGGCTTGTGAGCAGGAAAAGATGATGTTTGGACCAATGTACTAAGGGCTGCTGCAAGGAGTAGATCTAGAGCAGAAACATCTGCTCTTTATCAACATATACGCAGAACTCCGCAAAGAGGTATGCTGATCTGTTTAGACTGGTTTTTAAGAGATCTGATCTCTAGTGTGTAGATGGCCAGGCTCAACATATTTTGGCACTGGATCAGCACAAACCCAGTTTAAAGATACCTGGTTGAAAGCGCTGCAGGATTGACTCAGAGTCATCTAAAAAGTCTGAGATGAAGGATGGGAGGATCACTTTGAGTCCATCTGAGATGTCCTAGATTCAGGCTACGCACCGAACCAATATAAAGAGTTTTGAACACATGGTTGATTCAAAACCATCTGACGAGACCTAGTTTCGGGATGCGTACAGAGCCATTTTGAAGAAGTGTTGACTCATGATCAAAACAGACTCATTTTCAAGAAGTCTGACAAAAGGATCCACACAAAGCCTGAGACAGCCCTTTTGCTGGCCACCAAAGATGTCAGAATGGCACTAGATCAAACAGGGTCACCTGCGCTCATTCTTCTCAAATTGAGCACAGCATTCGATACGGTCTCCTATTCAATTCTGAGAGACAGGATGAAGGCAATAGGAGTCACTGGGAAGACACTAAATTGGTTAACTGCCTTATCATCTAATAGAAGCGTCCAAACTAGTGAAGGTCCTTTTCTATCAGAAAACTACAAGTGGGATTGTGGAGTTCCGCAGGGCTCTGCGCTGAGCCCAATGTTGTTTATCATTCATGTTAAACCTCTCGCAGAAATCATCCGTGCCCAGGGTTTTACTATGGTACACTATGCTGACAATGCTCGAATCTTTGCCTCCATGTCACCAGACACCAAATCCACCTCCAACAGACTAAATACATGTTTAGAAGAGGTAGCTACTTGGATGACTGAAAGCTGTCTTAATTTGAATGGGGACAAATCAGAGGTGATGGTGGTAGGCAACAACCTATCTCTCTGAGAACAACTTACATGCCCCCCTTGCCTGGGAGTATCCCCTACCCCTAAATCTGAGATGATGAACTTGGGGTTCACACTGGATAAGGATCTGAACATGATTTCACAGCCCAAGAAGGTGGCAGACATTGGCTTTGGCATGCTAAGATAACTTAGGAAGACACAGAGGTGGTTCCAAAAGGATTGTAATAGGACGGTGGCTCAGGGCTTGATCCGGTCACGCCTCGACTACTGTAATTCTTTAGATTTGGGTAGCTCAGCATATGTTTTAGGGAAATTGCAGGTCATACAAAATGAAGCAGCACAAGTACTTTTGGGTTTCCCCAAAATGAATTCAGCCCACCCAGCCCTCCCCTTACTGACAAACTATGGAATTCCCTTCCCAAACAACTTCGGTCCAACAACAATCTGCTAAGTTTCAGAAAACAACTAAAAACTCATCTCAGATAATGCCTCAGTTCATTTAGCTACCACCTCCTGTTCGCTCCGGGAAGCCCGTTTTGGGTATCTGTTGCACTCTACAAATTCACTCATAACTTAACAAAACCATCTCAAAGATGCGTGGATCAAGGGTCTGCAGTCATTCATCTTGAAAATTCTGCAATATTGAATGTGAAAATATATAGTTTTTAGCAGCTAGAGTGCCCCATCCAGGCAGAGCCAACTTATAATGCCCAGACGCAGAAGTTGCACAAAGCCATCTTGGAAAAATTTGGATGAAGGATCTGGAGAGGACCATCGTGAAAAAGCTGCAATGCAGGATTCTAACAGAGCCATTTTGTAGAAGCCAGGATACAGGATATACACAGAGACATCTTTTAAATGTCTAGATACAGGTTCTGCCCTGAGCCATCTTGAAGAAGATTACGTGCAGAGACCACACAGACCAATATTGTAGAGCCTTGGCTTCATGGTCTACGAAAGGCTTCATGAAGAAAGCTGTTTGAAGTGTAGGACATTTTCTTGAAAAAGTCTGAATGCAGGGTTCTCATACAACATCTTAGAGATGTTTGGATGTAGAGTCCACATAGAAACAATTTCTGGAAGCAACTTGTGACGGGAGAAGAAATCTACTCTACAATACTCTTGATGTTACACAACAATTTTTTCAGTAGTTTTCTTTCAGAGATCCTCTACATTATTTTTGTCAGTACTGTTTTTATGTTCACATGTGAACTTTTTAACAGAGCTCCTGTAATTCAGTTTGTGGGATGAATCATTTTCTATGGTCCCCTGAAAAGTAATTAATGTGTTTATAATACATTATATTTTATCCTTGAAGAGTCAAGACGCTGAGAAGTGTATAGGTTTATTGGTGTTGGAGGTGTGGTCTGGTGTGCAAGGTGTGGGTAATGGACAGGATGTGGTCTGGTCAGCGGAGGCGTGGTACTATCCAGAGTAGTCTGGTCTATTTAGTGTGGATGTGGTAGTTTGATGAGACTTGGGTAGTTAGAAGACAGCTGTTCTAATCAGAGGGTGTTTGATCATGTTGAGAAGGTTGCGTAAACAGGAGTCTCTGGTGTAGCCATTTGAGAGGGAGAGTTGTCTTTCCAAATGAACATTTCCTCCTCTGAGGGGTAAGTCCGAAACTGTGTAGTGGGCTAACTCAGGAAGTAACATCTAGAGAAGGGGATGTCATTTGCTTGAAAGGTGTGGTCAGTTAAAAATGGTCTAGTGGAGGGCTGTCTAGTCAGTAGGGTAATGGGTGCATTTGTGTAGGCTACCAGAGTGTACGAGTATCAACACAAGAGTTGGGGACTTGTTGGCCAATGTATGAGCTTTGGAACCACAAGAGCAAACTTCTTAGCCAGGCCAGGGAATCTCATGTATTATAAGCGCTTAGAATACGCGCCCAACGTCAACAATAAGCCCTATATTATAAAAAGAATTGCTGAGGACTAGGCAGCATTCCTAACATGACAAACAAAACATTAACAGGATAGATTTTCAGGTGGATTGGTTGTTGAGGATCAGAAGCACAAATCAGCAAAAGTCCAACATCTGCACTACTTGACAGAAGCAGAGCCTAACACTGTTAAGTACTTAGTCCTCCTTATCTATCCCCCGACCAATCATGGTAAGATCCACACATGTAATTATAAGAGTTGATTTTGGAGGAGATGTGGGGATGTGGACATCAGGAACCAGTAGTTCATCTGTCTCTGTTGGTATTTGCCACCTAGAGTCAGCTGTCAAGGATCAGTCAGCATACACCTGCGGGGCATATGATTCTGGCAGGGAATGCCTTTGTCGAGTGCACACAACAAATATGGTCCATGCTGCAATGGACGCGAAGACTGGGCAATAAATGAGAATGAAGGCAGCAGATCCTCTAGGTGATGCAGTTAACTCCGGGGGAAGGAGCACCTACAACAAAGAAAAAATCTGCTGTTAGTACAGCGTACACTGAAACAAATTTACTCCCCATAACTGAGTAATGGCCCCTCAAGCACGGACTAACCTATAGGTAAAAGAAATACCACTACCACCAATGATTACAGCACAACTCTTCCACCCATAGTGCACTGTCCCATTGTGTACTGCACCATTTGTATTGTCCTTTTCCACTTTTGCTGTTGTTTCCACCTGGTGTACTCTCCTTTGGCATACTACTTCCTCCATGTTGTACTGGTGAACTTCCTGTTGGAGTACATTTCTTGCGTGCGTCACTCTTCGTACTAACGCTAGGGCACTGTTCCATTGTGTACTGCCCCATGTGTATTGTCCTTTTCCAATTTCACTGTTGTGTTTTCACCTGGTGTACTCTCCCTTAGCATGCCTTGCTATATGTTGTACTGTTGAACTTCCTGTTGGAGTAAAATTCTCGCGTGTGCCAC
Source organism: Lissotriton vulgaris (assembly GCF_964263255.1). Lineage (NCBI taxonomy): Eukaryota > Metazoa > Chordata > Amphibia > Caudata > Salamandridae > Lissotriton > Lissotriton vulgaris. Next base: position 259,904,888 of record NC_141697.1, read on the forward strand.
TTTTAGTGTACTAACTCAGGGCATCGTTTGATTATGTACAGATCCTCTGGTGCACTGCCCCCTTCTGAGGCTGACTCAACATGGTCAATGAACCGATCAGCTTAGCACTAATCAAATGTACATTTTCTCACTCTGTAAACAGTTTTTATGGTTCAGTGCCTGAGTTTCCACTATGCCCAATACCATTAAAAAAACATAATAAACACTGTTGTATTGCCTCCCTCAAGTTCTTCTCTAGTGTACAACTTCCTGATGCATTTCCACTGTGCATTGTCCACACAGTACTGCCCAGCCTTATTTTACAGCTGAGCTGCATCTATTGTACTCTACCCTGGTGTAATACCTATTCACCTCATTTTCTAGGAATAGGAGGGATCTGTTGTGTAGCAGACAACGGTCAACACTAAGGGACTTATTTACAAGCCTCTTGTGCCACTGGTAAATCACTTCTTCCAATATTAAAAGTGACGCACCGGCAGCGCAATGGGCTTGTGAATAAGCCCCTAAGCGCCAACAGTTACGCTAGATCTGTCACTTCTTAGTTCATTGCTCACAAAATATGCTCGTTCCCAACCCACACCTCTGCAACTGTAACCATAACAATCCAACTATTTTATTAAAATTCTGTATTTTAATTATTTCTTTCTTTTTTCCAGACATTCTATAAATAGAAGAAAAAACACAAGCTCTCAGAGAATTGTCACAAAGAATTCAGAGGATTTTCAAGCACACCAGAGTGACAGAATAGAAAAAGAGTCCCAGACAGAAAGGAGTCATTGCTAGTGTCTGGTGGGACAGGAGAATCGGCCTGGCGCTCCCTTGCCGTACATACATGACCACACCCATATCTGCAAAGAGATGAAGAAAGGAAAGGACAACATCAGCCAATAAGAAAGAGACCGTATGAGCAACGCACATAAGTTAGGAACAAGGAAAGGAACGAGACAGTATTCGATAAGACAATAGGATACAGACAAAGAAATGTAATGTAATAAAAGTAAAACATGTAATAATATAAAAAAAGTGTAAAGAAAGAGACATCATCTTGAAATATAATAGTGTGGGAAAGAAGAAATGAAAGAGAGAGCATTAGGAAATAGAACACAATAAGAACAACGAAAGGAGAAACTGCATCAAGAAAAAAGATAGAATTGGGGCAAAGAAATGATAGTGACAACGTTTAAATAGTATTACACAACTATTTGATATATTATGTCAGCTGTATATATGCTGCAAGCAGACTATTTACCTATGTTGATGGTGTAATACGATTTTTGTAACAGTGCTAAGTAACAGTCATATATAATTCCGTATACAACATTTTTCTAGGAAATGGAGTATTTTCCATTACCACGCAGACCTAAATCAGGCTAGTGTTTTGTTTTTAGTCAACAGAGGGGGCCAGGGAAGAAGGGGGCCCTGCTAGGGGCCCCCAAAGCCCGTTTTCGACAGCCAATCCATGTCGGAAAGGCTGACATCAATTGACTGTGGGAAACCTACATCATAATTCCAACGGCGGAAACACCGACCTTAAGGGATTGTGAGGGCTTTCTGACTGGCCGATGGGCTCCCGTCGGAACCTCGTCAGATTCCCTAGCCGGTTTAAACTCGGACCACCGTCATCATAATACCGGGGTGGGACTTTACACCTACCATGTCGGTCGGAAAACCTCCGGCCAGTGGTCGGAGGCTTTCCGACTGACATTGTAATCAGGCCCAAAGAACAGCATTTAGACATCCTACACAAATACAGGTACGGATAATCTAGGTAGATAGGAATTTCTTTACAGACTGTTATCTATACTACTATTATAAAGAGAGAACTGTGTCCTTTGAGCCAGGTAAACTCGAAAAGTACACCACCAATCCAAACACCCAAGACATCATTGAAAACCTCAGGGCAAGCAGAAGGATATAGGCTATTAAAAAAAAAAAATATACGTTGTTGAAAAAAATTTGGAAATAAAAATAAAGTAGTCCCTTGCAAGTGGCGCCGGCCGTGACGTCTGCGTGATGACATCATTTGCGCTCCCTGGCAACACTTCCTGAAATGGCGGCGAATCGTGCTGCCTGGGGTGTCCGAGGCTGTGCAGGTTTGCGGATCGTGCCCACGTGCGTGCGGACATCATTTGCACTCCCTGATAACACTTCCTGAAATGGCGGCGAATCATGCTGCCCGGGGTGTCCAAGGCTGTGCATCTCTGCGGATCGTGCCCATTGACGGAAGATCGCAACCTGCTTGGAGGACTGCCGCGGCCCTGCTTGCTGCTGGGCGAAGTGGCGGCCTGTGTGGGTGAGGCACCTGGAGCGGGACTGGACAATCCCTTAGAGCACGGACGGGGGTGAGTCCTGGAGTGACTGGCGCTGCTTTATTTGCGGGGAGCGGGAGGTAGCAAACAGTGAATTACAGGAGGAAAAGTGCCTGGAGCGGGACCGGCGGCTGAGGTAAGGCTCAGGCTCTCCGGGACACGGGCGGGAGGGGGCTGGGGCCGGGGCGGGAGGGGGCAGGAGGTTGGCCCTGAACAACGGCGGCGGAGGTAAGGCTCAGGCTCCGGGACACGGACAATGTCGTGCGGGCGGGGGCCGGGGCGGGAGTGCACGCAAGCCTGAAATGCTGCCCCCAGCCCCCTTCTGCCCCAGGCAACGCTGGGGCGGGCTGCTAGTAGCAAATAAAGAAAGCAAAAAAAATCTAAAGTGTCAACTCTGTGTAAAGCAAGGATACAAGAAATCGGTATCTGTTTTGTTGATCCCAATGACCTGAACAGTTTGCTTGTCAGAATAAATCCATTTAGATACATAACTGTAAAGTACAGTATTGATGCAGCGTAAATGCTGATTTCGCCTTGTACGACATATATCCTAGATGTGTCAATGTAAACATACATGAAAAGACATATGCACTTTGCACAACTTTGAAAAAGTTAATGAAAATACAAAGAACTTGTAGTACAAGCACCATAAAAGCTCGCTTTGAATCTGAAATTAAGTAAATAGATTGTGCCAAACTTCCTCACAGTTCATATTCATATAGGTTTGAAATGAAAAAAATGAACACATGGAAATTTATTTTCTGCATTTATGAAAGCAATTATTTAATGTCTTACTGCATTTTAAGGCTTTTTTTATTAATGTGTCAAAACTCTTGACAAATACTAACGTACAAAGGTCAGAGCCTATTCTTTCACTCTTACGTGTTATGCACCATTGGCCGTTTGAAATATTGGTGCAAATCTGTCAAATTTAAAGATAGAAATGGAAACATTTGCACCCACGTTCTTTATAACCTTAGTGATCTATATTTCTTAAAATGCATTTCTGATCTATATGTTTACTTATAGTTGCCCTGTATAGACTTAGAATGTGGTAATAGGCCATAGGTAACAATGAACCTTTACATGAAACATTTAATGGATTATATTGCTTATTTCTGAAAGTTCACTTATATCTATGTAATTTGAAAAGCATTAACTTTAAAATGCAAAGCCTACACTTTCTTCTCAGACTCGTGAAAACGATGACACTGCTTTTTCTCTCATGTAACTCTTTTGTTCCTTTTACACCTCTTGAGCAGGTGATCCTCACTTGGAATGTTGTACCATAATGAGGAGATTATTGACATCATCTACGGACATGCTTAAATATATTCACAATGCTTTTGGAAGGACCGTGGGCTGTTGTTCTGCTGTACTGTGGACGTCTTGGCCCTTATTTCCAGATCCTTTTGGTCTTTCCTTCGATTCTTCTTGCCCGCTTGTCTCTCTGACCTGTGGAGGAGACTTGACACAGTTTGGCGCAGAGAGCTTCTCCTTCGAATTATTTGGACTTGCCTAGCCACTGCGCTTCTTGCCCCGAGCAGTTGCTGCCCCTTGCCCCTGCTGTCTTATTAAGTTATAGTAGCAGGCTTGCTAGTACCTTCGTTTTCCCTTGCCATTTAAGTAAATCCCATGTCTGCTGAGAAAATTCTTAGAACTCTCTTCTGCCTTTTGCTGGTGGCAGAATTCCTAGCTCAACAAAGTTCCTATGGACTGCCTATCCCAAACTGCGGCTTCACAAACTTCCTATCTGATAGAGTTTGTTTATATATTGGCCTTTTAATCAATTGTATTGATTATTCATTATTTCTTTAAATCTGTGTTTTGAAGTGTAGTTTTACATCACTGCTTTATTGTGCCAAATTCTGACTAAATTGCCTAAATGCTGATATTAATTGATGTATCTAAAAAAGATTAATACAATACTCATTTGAATCATAACTGACCGAGTCTCAAATTTCATTAATGTTTTTCTCTCTGAAACTGTGCACATAGTTTCCAGATCTTGATGCATAATACGGAGAATCATAGGCCATTTGCACAACAACAGGTTTTGCTTTTGTTATTTAGTACCTTGGTAGCAGACCTTCTGGTCAGTATGATTTTGGCCTGATTGAACTACTCTAGGAGGTTCGGAGTACCTGTAGTCATTTTATATATTTATAGTCTTATTCTGAGAATAGGGTATACACATTTGATCCCTTTATAGATTTGTTACCAATTCCTGGTACTCATCGCGTAACCAAGATCTATTGGAGGATAAAGCTGGGTGCATGATTTATAGCACAGTGTAGAATTAAAAACCTCATATGGGCCTGGTACTGATGAAGTGGAAGAAGTTGGTGGCAGAAAAAGAAGGAGGAATAAACAAGTATGTTTAGTAACATCCCATGCTGAACTATACTAATCTAGATACGTCTCTCCGATGTACTCAATTTGTTGCAGCCTTTCATTACGTATGTAATTTACTCATTTGTATGACACTGTTTCCGCCATAGTTGTTTACCACTCCTCCTTCGTAGGAGGTTCAGGCCTTCTCCAATGACTTAATATCCACAAGGTAGCAACCATCAGAGATGTGTCTGACAATGTTTTTTGTGATTAGTTGTGCCTACAATGTCCTGCGTGCCATGCACTAGGCCAAGCTGGAGAGTAGGTTGTATTTGTAGTTCAGCGGCATCTTGTAGTGTTTCCCATATTAAGTCCCACTTAATATGGGAAACACTTCAGCAGCTTGAGCGGGGAGGGTGTCACATGGCCGTTTGTGAATCATAAGACCCTTAAAAAATGTTGTTTGCCATTCTTTTATCTTTGATTGAAGACACTGGTCTCAAAACAGAATGCCACTCCCAGGGAAAACTATGATGCAGATGTGTGGAGAAAATGAAAGGGAGCAAAAAAAAAAAAGAAAGAATAGATGGATGGACGAATGAGCTGAGTGAGTAGAAGGATGGAAATGTTGGGGTAAATGGATCAATTGCATTTATTTCATTTAGAAAGTTTTATAGAGCGCGAACATGACCCTTGCGGGTATCACAGAGCTGTACATACGGCGAAAGCATGAATAAACTTCACACAATAGAAGTCAGTAAAGTAACATCACAAGCAGTACACAGTCAAGATCAGGGGCCTGCTAGTGGGCCACATTAGATCCATTTCTCCTAGGGCGTTAAGTATTTCCTGTAACAATTAGCGAAACAAGCAAAAGCTAACTTGACGGCAGAGAAATGATTACAACTTCATACAGAAGAAGCCCGTAAAGTGACAACACAAGGAGTACTCAGTCAAGATCAGGGACCTGGTAGTGGGCCACACTAGAGCCATTTCTCCTAGGGTGTAACATGAAACCTGTAACATTTAGCAAAACAAGCAAAAGTGAACTTGACCGAACATAGTACAATAATTAACAACCCTGATGGATAAGGGCCCTCGGAAAAAACTAACAATTAACAACCAAACCTAAAATAAATGGAGAACAATAGGTTGGGAGAGATGTCAGTCAGCAAGGGGACATGTAAAGAAGAGCACGATGATGCAGTTAATGAAGATTCAGGAAAAACGATTTGGCCTGTTTCTTGAAATAGGCCGTGGAGGGATTGGCTCTCATCTCTGAAGGAAGTGTTCCAAATTCTGGGTGCCAGACGGAAGAAAGCATGTTTGTATGTACTTTCCTTCTTGTATTTTGGTGGTTTCAAGAAAAGTGTGGCCGTACTTCTTAAGTTACGATTGGAGCCAGAAAGAACGAGCTTGTTTGCTAGATAAGCCAGAGTGTTGTAATGCAAGGCTTCATGCATGAGGCAAGCTATTTTAAAGCAAATTCTTGCTTCAATAGACAACTAGTTAAGCTGCACAAGGTCAGGTGTAATGTGATCATGTTTTTTGGATCCTGTGATGAGCCTGGCCGATGCGTTGAGAGTGGCTCTGAGAGCAGACAAGCTCGCTTTAGGGAGCCCCGCATGGGTCACCAGACTATATTCACCAGGGATTGTACTGCAGGTTGTGAGCCTTCGGTCGGCAGGAAAGGTTTGATTTTCTTGAGGGTGTTAAGATGAAAGGCACTGATGTGCGCTTGCATGTTAAGTAGTTTGTCTAAGGTAATGCCTAATGATATAGCAAAATCAACCACGAGAGGGGTGCAGTTAAGGGCTGTGAGTTGCTTTAGCCTGTCCAGGGTAGGTGAGGAGTGATTGTGGAGGGCAATATTCAGGAATTCAGTTTTGATTGTTTTCAATAACAGATGGTTCTGGGCTAACCATTGTTGAGTTTGGGAAAGAGCTTCATTTAGAATTTTATTATCATCTAGAGAGGAGATCTTCAAGTAAAGTTGCGTGTTATTGGCATACATGTGGTAAGGAATATGCTACTTACCAGTATGCATCTGTTCTTGGCATAGAGGGCTGCAGAGCGGTACATTATGAATAGATCGCCATCTGGTGTTGGGCTCGGATGATTGCACTTTGTTTTTTCTCTTGGAGAGTCTTTTGTATCTTGGTGACTCCTCCCTTGGTTGGTAGTGCGCATGGGCATCGGCTCCATCCTTAGATTGTTTTGCCATAGTAGGGTTAGATGGAGTGGTATGATAGAATACAGATAAGAATGCCCATGTAAGTGTATCTAAATAAGATAATGTTGGAACAGACACAGGTTTCCGGGGAGGCTGGGAGGGCATGTACCACTCTGCAGCCCTCTATGCCAAGAACAGATGCATACTGGTAAGTAGCATATTCCGTTCGAGGCATATGGGCTGCAGATGGTACATTATGAATAGACTATACAGCAGTTCTCTCCCTAGCGGTGGTCGCCCGTGTCTGTTGCAACTGTCTGAAATAAGGTTTTTAATACCGCTTGTCCCACTCTAGCTTGTTGTGTTGTGTGCACATCTACACAATAGTGTTTTGTGAATGTGTGCGGTGTAACCCAGGTAGCTGCTTTGCATATGTCATCTAGTGGAATGTTTCCCAAAAATGCCATAGATGCTCCTAGTTTACGTGTAGAGTGAGCTCTAGGAGGAACAGTTAATGTTCTCTTTGCTTTTAAATAGCATATCTGAATGCATTTTACAATCCATCTGGCAATGCCCGCTTTAGAGATGGGATTGCCTTTATGTGTTGGAGAAAACGCAACAAATAGTTGTTTTGTCTTTCTGAACGTTTGTGTTCTCTCTATATAGTACAATATTGCCCTTCTAACATCCAATGTATGTAGGGCTCTTTCTGCTACTGTTTGTCTTTTTGGAAAGAAAACCGGTAATTCCACTGACTGATTGATGTGGAATGCTGAAATTACATTTGGTAAGAATTTTGGGTTTGTTCTAAGAACCACTTTATTTTGGTGTAACTGCATGAATGGTTCTTGAATCGTAAAAGCCTGCAACTCACTTACTCTTCTAAGTGACGTGATAGCTATGAGGAAGGCTACCTTCCATGTGAGGAATTGTATTTCACACCTATGCATAGGTTCAAAGGGTGGCCCCATTAGTCTGGTAAGTACTATGTTGAGATTCCAGACTGGGGAAGGTGGTCGTCTTGGTGGAATGACTCTTTTGAGTCCCTCCATAAAAGCTTTAATTGCTGGTACTTTAAACAGGGAAAGATGTTGCCTGTTTTGTAGGTACGCCGCTATGGCTGCGAGATGAACTCTGATAGAGGTATATGCTAATTTACATTGCTGCAAGTGTAGTAAATAGCAAATGATTTGTTTAGTGGATGCGTCCAGAGGGTTGATGTGCTTACTGTTACAGTGTATAGCAAACCTCTTCCATTTTGCTGCATAGCATGCTCTGGTGGTAGGACGTCTTGCTTGTTTAATGATTTCCATACATTCTGGTGGTAAATCTAAATATCCAAACTCTATGACCTCAGGAGCCAGATCGCTAGGTTCAGTTGTTTGGGATCTGGGTGCATTATTTCTCCATGGTTCTGTGTAAGATGCATGGGTAATAATCTTAGTTTTTGATGTGGCACCTGTGAGAGTTGTAGTAGCGTGGTGAACCACGGCTGTCTTGCCCACGTGGGTGCCACTAGTATCATTGTCATTGAGTGTTGCTGCAGTTTCCGAACCACTAACGGAATTAGTGGGAGGGGAGGGAAAGCGTAAGCAAATTTGTTGGACCAATTTATCCATAGTGCATTGCCCTGGGACCGTTGGTGTGGGTACCTGGATGCGAAGTTTTTGCATTTTGCGTTCTGATGATTGGCAAACAGATCTATCTCTGGTTGCCCCCATCTCTGGAAGAATGGCTGCAGTATTTGGTCGTGCAGCTCCCATTCGTGTACTTGTTCTGACTGTCTGCTTAGGATGTCTGCTATCTGATTTTGAACTCCTGGTAGGTGTTCTGCTAGCAGATAGATCTTTTGAGGAATGGCCCATCTCCAAATGTCCTGTGCTAGTTTGGATAGTTGGAGAGAGTGTGTCCCCCCCTGTTTTTGAATATAATACATTGCAGTCATGTTGTCTGTTCTGATCAGGACTGCCTTGCTTGTTATTTGCATTTGGAAAGCCTTTAGTGCTAGAAATACTGCTAATAGTTCCAGGTAGTTGATGTGCAGTTTCTTTTGCTGCACACTCCACTTCCCCTGCACTGTGTATTTGTCAATATGCGCTCCCCATCCGGAGAGCGATGCGTCCGCTGTTATTATCACTTGTGGAATTGGCTCTAGGAACGACCGTCCCTTGGAAATGTTTTCTGTGTTCCACCACTTCAGAGAGCGATACGTCCGGTCGTTTACCAACACCAGATCTGTAATCTGACCTTGAGCCTGATTCCACTGTGTCGCTAGACACTCCTGTAGTGGACGCATTTGTAGCCTGGCATGTGGTATTAGCAGTATGCAGGAGGACATCATGCCTAACAGTTGCATAAACACTCGTGCTGGTAGTGAGTGTTGTGGTTGAAATCTTTGTATTAACCCGACCATTGTCTGTATCCTGATTGGGTTGGGGTATGCTATTGCCTTTTCTGTGTCTATCGTAGCCCCCAGGTATTGCTGAATCTGGTTTGGTTGCAGGTGTGACTTTTTGTAGTTCACCGTAAACCCTAGGTGGTGCAGCAATTGAATTGTCTTCTGTGTGTTGTGAAGGCATTCTTCTTGTGACGTGGCCTTTATTAGCCAATCGTCCAAGTAGGGGAAGACATGTATTTGTTGTCTTCTTAGGTGTGCTGCCACCACAGCTAGGCATTTTGTGAAAACTCTCGGTGCTGTTGTGACACCGAACGGAAGGACTTTGAACTGATAGTGTTGTCCTTCTACTACAAATCTTAGGTATTTTCTGTGGGCTTTGTGAATTGGGATATGAAAGTAAGCGTCTTTTAGATCCAGTGTAGAAATAAAGTCCCCTTTCTTCAGTAAAGGTAGTACTTGTTGGAGCGTGACCATGTGGAAATGCTCCGAATTTATGTAAGCATTGAGAGGTCTGAGGTCCAATATTGGTCTTAGGGACCCGTCTTTTTTGGGGATTAGGAAGTATAGAGAGTATACTCCTGTCCCTTGTTGATTTTTTGGGACCTTCTCTATTGCATGCTTTTGTAGAAGTGCTAGTACTTCTTCTTTTAACAATGTCAGATGATCCTGACTCATTGGACGCTGTTTGGGGGGGATGTTTGGTGGGGTAGCTGTGAGTTCCAGGCAATAACCATGTTGGATAATCTGTCTCACCCACTTGTCTGATGTGATGTTTTCCCAGACAGGTAGGAACTGTGATAGACGTCCCCCGACCGGTGTTATGTGGTCTGGGGGGAGTTCTATGAAGTCACTGTTTTGGGGTTGAGGCGTTGCGGTTGTTATTATTTCCGCGGCCTCTACCTTTGTTGTTGTTACCCCTGTAATTTCCTCTTGAATTGCCTCTGGGCGATGTAGGTGTGAAAGAGGTGGATTGCTGATGTGTTCCTGTATTTTTTGAGCCCCCTCTATAGGTGGATCTACGAAAGGAACCTCTTTGTGTTGGCTGTTGCAATGCTCCCATTGACTTTGCCGTTTCCGTATCTTTTTTCATTTTTTCTAAGGTCTCATCTGTGTTTGAACCAAAAAGTGTCTTTTGATCAAATGGTTGGTTCAGTAAGGACGTTTGTACTTCCTGTTTGAATCCTGAGATTCTAAGCCATGCATGTCTCCTTAACATGACACTGGTGTTGATTGATCTTGCTGCAGTATCTGCTGCGTCTAGGGCGCACTTAATGGAAGTATTAGTTATTATTTTACCTTCCTGTATTAACTGATCTGCCTTTTTCTGATGTTCTTTGGGGAGATGTGTGATGAGTTTTTCTAATTCATCATAATGTGCCCTGTCATAACGTGCAAGTAGTGCCTGTGTATTGGCTATACGCCAGCTATCTGCCGCTTGTGATGCTACTCTCTTGCCTGATGCATCTATTAATTTTGACTCTTTATCAGGTGGAAGAGCCTCTCCTGTAGATAATGAGTTTGCTCTTTTACGAGCGTTTGATACTACAAGCGAGTCCAGAGGTACATGCCCTTTGATGAATATTGGATCCTTTGGAGCCGCCTTATATTTTTTATCAATTCTTGGGTTTAACACCCTAGCCCTCACTGGGTCTTTGAATATTTCTTCTGTGTGACTGAAAAGACCCTTCAACATAGGAAGAGTACCTGATGTTCTTTGTGCATAAGGTAGCGTCTCTAACAGGAAATCCTCTATTTGAGGTTCTGTATGTATATCTACTTTATGATATTTTGCTGCCCTATTAATGAGCTGTACAAACCCTGTGTTATCATCAGGTGGTGAAGGCTTAGAGGGATATAACTCTGGGTCGTTGTCCTCATCTGACCCTACGTCATAATTTTCCCATGGGTCATCCTCATCTGGGATGGTTTCATCATCCCCTTGAGGTTCTCCCTCCCCTGGATCACTGTCTACATCAGACTGAGGTGTAGATGGTCTTGGTGTGGAAGGTGTAGGAATATTTGGCATAGTGTGAGGAATGGGAGAAGAGGGTGTGACTTTAGGTCGAGGAGAAGCAGGAGGAGTTGTATTTGTCCTCAGTGTCCTCTTTTTTGAAGACATTTATCTTCTGTCTGTTCATTCTTTCTCTTCTTCGTCACTACTTTGCCAGTTTGCGGATCGATAAACAAAATCTTTTGTTTGGGATCTGTCTGTTGCTCCTGAATCGGTACCGAAGGTCCTGGTTCCGAAAGGTGCTTATGTTTTCGATCGTCAGTGTTCGGTGTTTTCGGCACCGAGTGTCTACTCGATTCCGACTCCCTAGGTATCGAGTGAGTCTTGGACGACGAATCATGTTTCTGTTTCAACATGGAATGTTTCGATACCGATACTTCCCTTGTATGGAGCTTCGGTGTCGAAGTCGATTTCGACCTTTTCTCGGATCCGACATGGTGGGAGGCCGAGTGTCTCGGTTTCAGTTTCGGTTTCGTTGCCGGGCCCGAGGGCGGGGCGTCGGAAACTTTTTTCTGCGGTTTGACCGGGCTCGAAGGTGGGGTCGTTACCGCACGGGGTCGGTTTTTCGGTAAGGGGACGTCGTCACTCACGGTTTGTTGCTCGAGTTCTTCAACATCCGATTGGTCCCCTTCCGACCCCGACTGCTCCTCTTCTTCCTCAATTTGTTCGTCTCCGAACAGCTCCGGGATCGCCTCCGACTGCATTCTGGAAACCTCGTGTCTTCTAGCTCGACGATTTCTAATCGTTAGCTTGGAGGAGAATGCTGCGCAGGCTTCGCAGTCCCTGGATTCGTGTTCAGGCGATAGACAGAGGTTGCACACCTCGTGTAGGTCCTTGTGTGGGAACTTAGCACCACACGTTGGACATTTTTTGAATGGAGTCCTTTCCATGGACCCCGGGCTTGACTGCGTCGAGAAAGGCCTCCTGTTCGTCGACGTAGATCAAAGTTTTTTCTCTTCGATTTTGAATTCGCACGCGTCGGAATGGAAATGAAACGCGTTCGATAACAATACCGTCGAATTTGAAAGGGAATACGCGCCGATAAATCACTTTTCTCTGAAGTTGATCTGGAGCGTCTCGATCCTCATCCGAACCCGATGGCGGAAAAAAACAATCTAAGGATGGAGCCGATGCCCATGCGCACTACCAACCAAGGGAGGAGTCACCAAGATACAAAAGACTCTCCAAGAGAAAAACAAAGTGCAATCATCCGAGCCCAACACCAGATGGCGATCTATTCATAATGTACCATCTGCAGCCCATATGCCTCGAACAGAATGTTAGACTGGTTCAGAATGATCGTGAGAGGTTCCATAAATCGGTTGAAGAGCTTTGGCAAGAGTTACGGATCCTTGCGGAACTCCAATCCTGACCTGGGTACTGGAAGCAAGGGACTGGCTCAGTTTATTACTTTGCGTGTGGTTGTGTAAGAAGAAAGTAAACCACTTTAGGACTGGTCCCGCTAGACCCATCCTGTGTTGTAGAAGATTAATCAAGGTTTCGTGTTTGATGGTGTTGAAAGCAGACGATAGGTCTAGAAGGATCAGAAGACAAGGGACATTCTGATTAAGGGATTTCAGTGAGTCATCCACAATGTGTGTTAGTGCAGTTTCCGTACTATGCCCTGCTCTGAAACTGGATTGATAGAGGTCCAGTAGTTGAAATTTCACAATATGGTTGCAGAGCTGCTTGTGGACACATTTCTTGAGACAGAAGTCGGAAATAATGAGGTACGTTGCCCTATCCAAGATGGCCGCCACAGATTGAGAATAGACCATTCTTCTTTCTATTTCCATAGACCACTTTGCCATGCGTGCGTACCTCTTCTATTTCTAAAAGTGGTAGAGGAAGCACAAAATAGGTGTCAGCCACCGGAAAATTCAAAATGGGTTCCAGTCCAAAATCAAAATTCAAAAATGGAGACCCCGCACAGGCAATTAGGAGCGTACCTCAGTGTCCAGGTCAGCCATATGAGACTTCTGTCTATCGTCTCCCACACCCGAAATCCTCCCAGTGAGCGGGAACCGTGCCACACTGCCGGAACATGGAAAAGATGGTGTGTTAAGGAACAGCACGCTCGCCATCCCTTCTTGATGGAGCAGATCCAGACTCCCAGAAATATCCTACGGACCCCGCACAAGACTGCACCTCGACAGCAGCTTTGTGCAATACAGGTAGCGACAAAGTGCAAGAGGACACAACGCTGGTGTGATTCAAAGTGCAAGAGGACACAATGCCGGTGCGATTCAAGGACAGCGTGTCTCCTGAAACGACCATTCCCAGAGCACCAAGGCAGCCCCAGAGCATGTCTCAACTCGCCAGTACTACTCCGCGAGGAGGGGGGAACCACAGCAATGCCGATGCGAGTCCAGGGCAGCGTGACTCCTGCAACAGCTGTGCCCTAAGCACCAAGGCTGCCCCAGAACGTGCCGAACCCCCATCTCAACTCGCCAGCACTTCTCCGTGAGGAGGAAGGATCCGCACCAACGCCTGTGCTATTCAAGGGCAGGGAGACTCCAGAGCATCAGTGCCCGGAGCATCAAATGCAAAAAGAACAATTGATGGACAGAATGCAGAACAATGTCATACATTCACCCCAGTACAGAGATCTGGGTCTAAATCCATCGTTTTTTTGCTCACCATGCCATTCAAATTTGTACCCAGCCATATGCAAATCAGTCTTGACCCTGCGCCCAATGGGAACAGTCCAGCCCGAATTGCCAGGCCAGGTCTTCCCTGGAAAGGAAACAAGCATCCTAGGACCGGTTTCGGGCTTTCAGCCCTCATCAGCCAGGATCAAGGCAGCTAGACGTTTGAACAGACTGAGGAAAGGATGGAAAGATAGAAAGAGTGGATGGAGAGAGAGAAAGATTGATGGGATGGAATGGTGAATAGAAGGATGAATGGAGAGGATGAAGGGATGTTTAGGAAATAAGGAAGAATTGATGGAAAGATAGATGTGATGGCTGGAGACAATGATAACTGGAGGCGGAGGGAGAGAGATGGGTGGAGGGAAGGAAGGATGGAGAGACGATCAATGGAGTTTGAAGTGTGAAAGTAGCTATTTGGGTATATTGTTTTTAGAATTCCCTCAGGGAAGCAAATGAACAATACTGGGGCTGCTTGCCTCAATCACTGTCAATCAGGATATAGTTCAAAGTGGGTGGTGTAGGAAGCTGGCTCTGTATATATTGTACCTAAGTAAGATATAGTGTGCGCAGAGTCCAGTGGATCCCGAGAGGCTTTACAGAAGTTAAAGTAGATAATACTAAAAGCTCTATTTGTGGTAGTGTGGTCGATCAGTTAGGCTTATCAGAGGGGTGTGTTAAGCATTTGTTGTGCACACTAGGGCAAGAAATTATTACACACACTCATAGACTGAGTTCAAGCCCAAGTGTTTTGTATAAAAAAGCTATTACTTTGTTTTTTTATTTTAGAACCAAGAGGAACTCAGTTGCAGTTAAGTAACAGTTTCGCAAGTAGCAATACTATTCAAATGCGGTAGGTATTGTGTTGTAAAGGCGTAGAAGTACTTTACAGAAGTATTAAAAAACACTTTGGCAATGTCAATCAAACAGTAGAAAACTTAACAAATGTAAGAGGTAAAAATGTAGGGCAAGAGGCAGAAATGCAATGCAATCCTATGGGAGGAAAACAGTTATATGCATTTACAGGTAAGTACTCCACTTACACATTCATTCTTCAGGGGTTTGGACCAACACTGGGCAAGGGTCAGATCAAGGTAGATACTGCACCATCAGCGGCAATGGAGCGGCCGGGTGCAGAGGCCAATGGGGCCCTATGTTAGTCAATGAAGACTGGGGGCACCCACAAGAGGTTCAGTTTGCAGGTAAGTACTGAGGTTTCAGGGCACAGGCCCCTAGGATTAAAGCAAGCACAGGTGGGCTACAAGGCAGCACCAATCGTACACCACCAGCGGCAATGGGGCGCCTGGGTGCAGGTTGCAAATCAGAATCTTGGTTGTACAATGAGGCTGCAGTCTCAGGCCAGGAGGCTGGACAAAGGTGACCACCGGCTGTGCAGGTAAGTTGAGATGTCGAAGGGGGGCTGGAGACCACCGGCTGGGGTCCCAAAAGTCAGAGGGTGAGGATGCAAGAGTGCCTTTAGGTGTCGGATTTTCTTTACCGGAGCCGGTCGCGATCAGGGGGACCCTTCGAGATGAGGCTGCAGGCGCCTTTGTGGAGTGCAGGAGAGGTCAGCCAGCGCTGGATTCATGGTCAGGATCGCTGTGGAGACTTCACAGGACAGGTGAGCCACTTAGACCGGGCCACGGACGTTGGGTGCAGAGTGGGCAGGGATCGCAATTCTAGCTGGATCCGGAGTCCTTGAAGTTGGATTCTTCTGGACAGGGCCGCTGTCCTAGGGAGATCTGGTCTTTATTGAAGAGTAGGCAGTCTTCCCCGGGTTCTGGAAGTCGCTGGCCACAGGAAAGGCGTTGTCTTCTTTGCAAAGTCTTTAAAGCTGGGGACAGGCTGGTAGGGTTGGGGCCAAGTCAGTCATCATCTTCAGGCTTTGCTGCACAGAGTCTTCTTCGTAGGTTGCAGGAATCTGAGGATCAAGGTATAGGGGTGCCCCTAAATACTGAATATAGGGGTGTAACAGGTACTCACAGATGGAAGCCAATGGGTTACTTGTGTTCAGGGTGACTACGTCCTTAATATGTCCCCTCCCTTTGGGGAGAGGGCATTCCCTAATCCGATTAGCTAAATTCCTTCCATCCAACATGGAGGATTTTATATGTAGGGAGATACTTCAGCTCGGGACACCTTTGGGGTGGTCCTGGCTGAGAGTGGACACTGTCATGGTGCCTGTCTCGTTGTGTGTGGCAATGCACAACATGCAACTTTAACATTGTGGCGGATGCCGATTACAGCACCCCCCGCCGCAATGATAAAGAAGGCTGGATGCGACCGCCAGGGTGGTGGTTGCATCCTAATTGGCCTCGCAGGACTGTTGCACCTCTGGCAGTCGGTCCTGTTTTCCAATACGGTGGCGGGTGAACAAAGTCCGCCCGCCATGGTAAGTGGGCCCTTAGTCTTTAATAGCTGTGGAGTCTATCCTTGCCAAATATATTTCCTGATCTAGCCATCAATTTGGCAAAGCTGTGTACAGCTGGGTAGGGATATTATTCCGAAAACATAGTTGAAGCGAGTTGCATCTACCATTTTGATAGTTTGTCCCCTTCCCCAAAAGGAGATCTGTTGATGTTTCCATTTGGCAAAGTCCTTCAGCATCTGTTCCTGGAGGATGTCTATTTTGTCAGTAGGATGACCATGTTGTCTTTTATCATAATGTGTAAGCTGCTACTTATGCCAATACCCAGATATTTCATTTTCATCAATTTCCAGTGGAAAGGGAGCCCATAGAGTGATTGCACTGTAGTGACCATGGACATGGGCAATGCCTCACTCTCTGACCAGTACATTTTTTATTCAGTGAAGACGGAAAACCGGAAATGGTCCCCATAAGAGTAGGTACAGATCTGCTGGGGGTTGACAGTTTCATCAAAATTTCATTGGCAAACAATATATTTTTCAAATTGCTTGCCGACGTACTGATGCCAGCTGTAATAGCCTCATCAATGTCTATATCAATGACAGCATCAACACTCATTCACTGCCAAGATTCAGAATATACACTTACTCAATCGAGTCTATGGTGAAAGGGTATCATTTACTGTGCTTCCGTTACTACCCCGTTTCTGTTTACATCCCTCCTATGATCTCTTCTGTTGATCTTTTCTTGTTGAGTTCCATTCTGATGCATGTGATTTTTTAAACATAATTTAGTCTCGTTTGTGTACTTTCAACCAATTGCTGATCTATGTTTTGCAGGAGCATTTGCACTGCAGAGTATGGTACCTGTAGTGGTGACTGGCAAATATTCAAACGTATGACTAGGCCTGAGCAAAATTTAGATTACACCCATGCAATCTGCAGAATTAGTATGTTACGTGAAATCCCTGAAATTACACCACTTCGCGTAAGTATGTGCTGTTTGTGGTACAAATGTATTTTGAACACACAGAAACAACAGAATGTCAGCAGTACTTGTTACTTTTGTTTATATGCATTTTAGTTTAGCACAAAATGCTTCCTTGCGGCAAAAATTGACGTAAAGGCGCCTTTTGTGCTATAATATAGGGCAACATAATATATTTGCATTCTGTGTATTATGCATATTTTTGTACAATTTTGCCAAAACTTCAAATAATTTAGCAAAAGCAAACCACGTGAATTCTGCACCCTCCTGGTCCCGATCTGCATGTCACACTAGATGACAGCAAGGCATGCTTAACTCAATCAGCCATCTTGCCATCATCATATGATCAGATGTTTGGGTACCAACACCATAAACCAGGGACAGCTTTGTATTACCATGAAAACCTTCATAGGTCCATGTGAAGCCTTATACACCCAAGTTCAACTATCATATGCCAAGGTGCAATCTCTTCAGACACAGCACAGCTTTACCTGCTCAGATACCTCTGCCCAGGTAGATTGATTGCAAAATATTCAGCAACCACTTGCGCCGTATTCTAGTCTGTCATTTTTTAACCAATTGCACTACATCAGACAGGGAGCATTTGCATGTGCAAATCAGTCTTAGACATGCTGCCAACAGAACAGTCCACGCCAAATTGCTCTTCCATGCCCCTTTCTAAAAGAAACCGAGCATGCTCCATCTGGTTTCAGTCTTGCTTGGTCCTATGGCACATCAAAATCATGGCCTTTTTTAGGTCGAGCATTCAAGACCTCTTGTATATACTTTAGTATATACTTATGTATTAGTATATACTTATATGTGTATGTACTTTGCGGGCTCTGGAGGTCAGCCCTAGACTTGTGTGCTTCCGCTTAGGGACTTTTTTCTCTGCTCACCTGCCTCTATTTAACTGTCTTAATAAAAAAGGACCAATACAGGTCAGTAAAATACCAAAATAGCTTCCTGCTGAGGGACTTTTTTTTTTTTTTCTGGCAACTGCCACTATTTAACTTTCTTGATAGAAAACGACCAGCAGAGGTTAGTAAAATACCAGAATCACTTTACTATTCTCTAGATTCCAGTCCCTGGAAATTGTCTTCCACAAGCAACCGTAGACAATAATATTTTTTTCAAATCTTGTATTTACAGTGATATGACCACCGAAGGCCCTGGTTTTATATTAAAAACAGAGCTTTGGACTATACCATTTCCCGCTGAAAGGCAATATTTCTCTACATGTGTTCCCATACCTGCCGTGTCACGCAGTTTGGTGCTTACTTTCCACCATGTTAAAGTACTGTAGATGTTTCAGCACCCAGGCTAATGTGCTGCATAGCTAAATACACATAGCTAAAAACATATAAGGTCCCAAAGGCGAGATTAATTGCATTGCAAATGCTTGTTTGAACATACCTGTTGCACTTAGGCTGTCACAATAAAACAACAAAAATGGAATAGGTGCAAAATTTCCCTAAAACTAAGCCGCTGGCAACCGCTCGGGCTGCATCTCAGCACTGTGCCACCCCAGGTAGGGAGCAACCATATGCCAATTACTCATGGTTCTTCTCTTGTGTGATCCTGTGCTTGGTGTACCATGTGATCCATGTTACACCTAACTGATGAGGTCAAACAATGCTAAAACCAGTCTATAGTTGCTTCCTGTTTAGAGGCGACATGGCTTTTCAGTCTGGGCCTCACAGACTCTGCTACTGCTTCATGTACCAAGGTACCATCACTGTAATCTAGGAACAACTTCAAATGACCCTACATAGGTACTAAACAAGCTCACACACACTTATATGCAGAGGATCACCAATTAAATGCAGGTACAGCCTGACATAACGAGGTATAACTTTACATTCTCAAGTACTGCTGATGCGCTCAGGTACAGAACAATCTGCTCAGACATTTTCCAAGATACCCTCAAGTGCTGACAGAATCTCCAACTGCTTAAGAAGGCCAACCTCGATCCAGATGACCTTGCCAACTATGGCTAATTCTACACTCTCTGTCCTGGCCAAGATTATCTATAAGATAACTGTGGTGCAGTGACCACCTTCCTACAGGATGGCCTTTCAAAGTTGATATCTCAAACCAGCACCGCACCAGAAACCAGCCAAGTGGTTAATTACGTCCTCCAGAACACTAACAATAATGAACCCCCTTCCCCCATCTCCTTGTCTGCTTCGACCTTTCTACAGAGTTTGATATCATTGAAACAATTGACTCTCAAATAGGTTCCTATGACATACCACTAAAGTGTTGCCTTCTATCAGATACCAGGTCCTCCAAGTAAAAACCTCAAGCTCGGAGCACCTCACCATGACCTGTTACATTCCCCAAAGCTCCATTGTAATATTGCTCATCCTCAACTTTTAGAAGGAACCACTTGTCCATTACCTACTGGCTTGCAGGAACATCAATATTCCTTAATATGCAAATAGAAAACCGCTATCCTAAAGATATCCTCTAGTGGCAACACCAACTGCCTAATGGACTATGACACCATCCTCTAATTCTTTGAAGTTGAATGCATATCTGAAGCTTAACGGCTTAAAAAGGTTCCATGATTATCTTGGGCGTTGAACCTCGATTGTCAAACAGTGCCTACATCAACAATGTCCTCAGTTTCACACTGCCACTTCATCCTTTATAGAGTCTAGGTGTACCTCTCCAATTCTGACTTATGGGAATACAAGCACTGAAAGAAGTTAATGTTCTGCTCACCGGCATCCCTAACATGCATCTGGCATTGCTGCAAAGCTACTCCTATGTAGCCACCTGACTCATCAAGAAGCTAAGAAAGTTTAATCAGCTCACCATAATACTTTAGGAACTCCATTAGCAGCCTCCGTCCTGCCTGCAATATAAGCTTCATCACTTCCAAAGCAATGAACTTCAATACACAAGAAGCCTCAAATACCCACACAGAAACTCATATTCTCAGTTTCAACATTATATGCTATGGGCTAACCATAATACGCCAAGGTTTGACCATCACTTGGCCTTGAACGGTCTCAAATGTTCATAGACCTTGGCCTCATATGCTATAAGACACATATATACCTTTATTGCCAACATATAATAGTACTGCCATTAGATTCCCAGATAGATAATCCCATGCACTCACACACATGTGTATGTATGCACATACCAGTATCCTTGGCCAACTACTCTCCTGCTTAATGAGTAGTCCTATACAATGTGAAAAGTGGGAGTTCCCACTAGATCCATGCCGGCATGTTCCTTTCCCTAGACAAATAGGGTTATCGTTGTGAAGAGAGGCAGTGGGAGCACAGTAACAGGGGTACTGGGTCTTAGTAGAAGGCAGCGTAATCTACACTCACTCAGAATGTTATTCTATACCAATGTCAGTGGTACTGCTGGTTCACTGACCAATATGCGAGGGCCCCTTCCCTCTTAATCTCTGCTTAAATCCATGGTATTCCCTAAGCCAACACCAGGCTGGGCATAGTTTTGGTCAAGTAAGGGGAATCTGTGGCAACAGACAAGAGCAGGAGTCTTGCACCATAAAGAAATGATACATTAATGGATGTGCTCCTCTTTGACCAATGCCTCTGACTTCTCATGGTGTGGTTTCAATCCCCACTCCTAATCAATTAAAACGAGGACTCTTCAGCCCCCAGGAGTTTTAAGTCATAGGATGCTATGACTTAAAACTCCTGTGGGCTGAAGAGATCCTGCACCTGCCAGAAGTGGGTGAACAAAGCCCAGAAAGCCTTTGTGTAGACCTACAAGAGGAGGCTTCTGTGGTTCTTGAACACACTTGCCACGTTGAAGCTAAGTTGCCACTACCCACACTGCAACAACTGTGAGTGTGTAAACAAGTAGTAGAGAACAGGCTCTACAATGCCTAGTTGTGGAACATAAAGTTGATCAAGGATAGAGTCACTGTAGAGTATACCTGTTGCTGGAGCTTTGATGCTCCTCCGCCTGCCTTCTGGTGGGACCGAGACCATTCCACCTGTGCAGGCAGTTGCTATCTGCTTCTTAACTAATCAGTTCCTGTTGGCAGGTGCCTAATATATAAGCTAGTTTTTCGTCTTTTTGATTCCTATCTCCTTGGTTACCACTGCCATCAATGTGCAGTTTTTCCATGTGCTTTTGTAAGTATCTATTGTATAGTCAGATCACTGGAAGAAATGATGCCTTTCTTCCTATATAGGTCTTGAGGAAATTTACTAAACTCTCGGTCTCCCTATGCATTTGTAACCTTGGTCAATTTCACTACAGCAAAGAACAAAGATACATTTTGATCTGCATAAGGTATATTTCTCCTCTCATATGAACTCTAAGTGAGCCTGAGAGATTCCTGTTACATTGCCAACCTCTTGCTTCTGTTTATACTTCAGATTTGTAAATGGTAAACAAGGCTCTTATTTTTCAGCTCTCAACACTGTAGGAGATTTATAGACCCCACAACTGAGCTAAGGGTCCATGTCCCTGACTAAGTATATAGCATTCCCTCACTATATCGATGCTTTATGTCGCATCACAAAAATATTGCATCGAACTAACCACTACATTCCATGGTAAGTGTAGATGAGTTAAGAACAATAAATATATACTTAGGCAGCATTAGGCAATGTAGCGGATTTGACATTTTTGAAGACTAATACTTTTGACCTTGATATAGTGTCATACAATTAAGTATATAAGACATGGGACAATGCTTGGAGCGTCAAGATGGCGTTCACACTAGAAGAGTGCTCCAGACCTCTCATCTGTCATCCGCTGCCATCTACGAGCCTTTAGGGACCCAAGCACCCCCCACAGCACCGGCGGAGTGCCTCTAGATCAGTCTAAATTGATTCTGACAGTCAAGGGGTCCCAGGATCCCATTTGCTGGCCATATAGTGAAGACCTCGCTCTCACTCAATATGGCAGCCGGCACAGGAGTCATGCTAATGAACCCCTGAGTCCCAGTGAGTGCCGCGCTCTCTTAGGACAGGGACTGCAGTTTGAAAATCCCTGCGTCTGACCCTGCGAGGGGTTGCTCCCTTCTTCTCCATGTCCATCAGCAGCCTCACCCAGAGACTCCCATGCACTGCTGCAAAGGCCCCCTGAAGCCTGCCCGGCCCTGAGCAGTGGTTTGAAGGTGTCTGGTCCCAATGCCTCCCTAATCAGCGACACCCTGACCAAGCCTTGGAGACACTGTGGCAGCATTCGACCTAATTACCACTACCCGTGCAGGCTAACCAACGTCCTTGCCTATCACTGGCCTGAGGGACTGTGTCTGGAGTGGAGCAGACAAGCGGGGACACGATCTTAGGGTCTTGCTCTGAGAACACGGAGTGGCCCCCGCATCATGGGCCCTTTCAGCTCTGCAAGGGTCCCCCCACATGCCCCATAATCACCTAGTGTGCAGGTTGATCAATTTCCTATCGCTTGAGGCAGCAAGCGAAACAATTCTGGCAACCCACGATGACCAGGGTATACAGATGGGGAGACTAAAACAGTAAGCTGATATACTGGCTGGCCTCCCAACCGCTAGAAATTAGAATAATACCAGAAATTAGGGATAAACATGGCCATATCTGAGAATATGGGTGGGGCTCCACCCTGAACTCACCTGGTCTTTTAACGTCGGTCCCATGGTGTGAACGCTAAAGAGGACCCACACAAATGGCACAACCTGCTGTTAAACATGATGGGTAAGATCGTTCTATATAAAATGATGGTGCTGCCGAGATTCCTTTATCTTTTCAGAACCTACCAATACTCCTACCTCATCAATGGTTTCGTGATATGTATAATCTTGCATCATCGTTTCTCTGGCATAATTCTAGGCCTCGCCTAGCCCTCTGTCACTGCCAACGTGCTCAATGCAATGGAGGTCTACGGATAACCAACCTTAACCTATACTACCTCGCATCCCACCTTTTGAGGGTCAATGACTGGCTTAATGGGGGTGGTCTGACTCTGCCTACTGGCTGGAATTGACGTTCCTGAGATTCCCTAAGAATACGGCTACATTATATGGATCCACATACTCTGCTGATATCCCGAGGTGACTCTGGTGGTCTGTTTGGCCTGGAGGGCCGCGCTTCGACACATTAAGTGGGATACCAAACTCACACTTCACACCTGCTTGTGGCGGCACGGTACATGGTTGAGGAAGTGTCCGCACTGACAGGTTTTGGGATATGGGATCTCATTGGGATATTGCAACTAGACAACATATGGTCTGGGACCCACTTGCACTCCTTTCAGGAGCTTCAAGACTCCAACGCACTCACCCCATCTAAGTTTCACAAATACTTACATCTACACCATGCATAACATGTACACTTAGCCATTGACACCTCTCTTCCTGAATGCAGTCCCATGGAAGCCAAACCCCGCATGGGTGCACTGGACAAGGGATGCATCTCACAGTTTTACCCCACCATTATTATAAATGGCCCTGGCACCTTAGAGCATGCTGGGAGAATTGGTTGGGGGCCCCTCGAAGATAAAGACTGGCGAGACGCCGTGATGGCGCCTCACGTCATAATGGTCTCCTCCTGGATCCGTCTGATCCAAACCTATTATCTCTACTGTGCCTATCCCACCCCGGACCAGGTTACACCAGGCAGGCCTTATTCCTGCTCCCACCTACCACTGCTGTTCCAACGCCCCGGCTGATTTCTACCACATGGTATGGTTATGTCTGGTGATCCAAAGATTCTGGAAGTCAGGTACCAGGGAACTTCCTGAGGTACTGAGCTGAGAGGTCCAACTCTCCCCACTGATGCTGCTGCTTGGGGTTATGGAGGGTTCCAATGGCTCGAGAGCAGATCAGGCATTTTTGGGTATGGCTACCATTGTGGATAAATGTGACATAGCAGCCCAATGGAAAAATCTGGCTACCCTCACAGTGGCGGCAGGGAGTGAACGTGTGTGCACAACAGGAGAAGCCCGTATATGCAGGCAGGGGATGTCCCTCGAAACTGCATATAAGGAAAGTGGCTAAAAATAAGGAATTAGCCTTGTATAATACTGTATTTTTTGCCTTTATAATCTTGTCTCCTATATAGCAATTTGCTTTGCAATATTGTCATTGTTTATGCATCTGCCTAACAGTGTACTTGACATTTACCCTTTGTTTCATCTTAGTTGTGTATTTTCACAATGTAAAACCTCAAATAAATTGGTTATCAAAAAAAGTATACAAGACATGGAAATCTTACCCGCAGTGTTTCGGAACTGAATTCCTTTTGAGTCTGTCCGCATTCCTGAAATAAAGAACAGACAAAACTACCAGAGATCTACTAAACTTTGAAAGCAATTTAACAACCAGCACGGCAAAAAGGCAAGTAATTGTTTAGAAAGCTTGGCATGACTGAAACCTCTTTCAACAACTGCTGTGAGAAACAGACATCAGTCTTCACAGGTATGAAATATGTCTACCTCCACAGGTACCTGTACATGGACATACCCCAAATCTTCTGGTACATGTCATTGAAACAAATGTTCATGTGCACACTCTCTCTCTCTCTCTCTCTCTCTCTCTCTCTCTCTCTCTCTCTCTCTCTCTCTCTCTCTCTCTCTCTCTCTCGTGTCAGTGGGTACCACAATGAGGGCATAACCAAGGTGCAAATGAAGGTGACTCCTTTTATAATCAGACCCCATATGGGGTTGCTTTACATTGAGAAAGCTTTGTGGAGTAACAAACTGGACTGGAGCATGTCTGGAATTCCTCTCATGGGTCAGGGCCAATAGTGGGTATGTGGATTATGAGATCCAGTAACAGGTGCCAGTTGCCTCACTCTTAATTATGGAATGGCACTATCTCAGGTACTATTTCCCAACACAGCTTAATGGTCAAACTCTTCTGTAATGTACCCTTTAACCTCAGGTTTTATAGGTTCGGAATAAGGATTGACTGACTTGCTGCAAAATTCTTACTTTGGTAAAGTTTCTACCACACTTGTCTCACTGTTCTGGGCTAATTAAAAACAAATGTCCCGTTGAATCATTGTTAGTACACTATATTTTGCTGTGACTCAGTGAGATATGCGAATTCATTTACTAGTCCAACTAGCCTTATATTAACCTTGCTCTGTGTGTGAACCATCCTTAGATTTTTTTAATTTTCAAATGCTTTTTCCTATCAACATTTTCCCAATCCCAAATATGCCCACCACTACATTTTTGCTCTGGAAGATAAAATCAATATCAATACCATATTGGTAGTGTGATGTTCAGAGAGTCCTTGTTCACCATGCCACCATGCAATATCCTCTGAGCAAGGGCTAATCCTGGAGACAAAAGACCCACTGGCAAAAATGCTCAACCCTCTCCAGAGAGTGTCAGGTCCTCCTGCAAGAAACTTTGGAAAGAGGCCAAATGGTGCATTTTATAGCACACTTTTCCAGAAATATTGGCTAGAGAGCCATAGGTTTCCCAGACAGCTCAGAAGGGGAGCTACTAAATACTAAAGGGTCTGCAAATACATTACAAGAGACCTTGAGGATTAGCAGGCTTGCCGTGAATTCCTACCCTACACAGTCTAGAAGCCCTACTTCATCTCTACCATAGAGTGGGCAATTTCGTCCAAAATTGTTACTGTATACCAACACGTAAATTGTTCTTGTGCCCTTAATAGGTGACTTGAAGTCATCAACATTCATGTAAAGTGCCATGCTTTTCAGTCTTGACTGCAAGACTCGAGGATCCCCCTCACTGGATCATTTTGTGTTCTCACAGTATTTGTCTAATAGCAATCAATCAATCAATACATTTATGGAGCGCGCTGCTCACCCATGAGGGTCTCAAGGTGCTGAAGGAGGGGGGGGGGGGTCGATTACTGCTCGGATAGCCAGGTCTTGAGGTGCTTCCTGAAGGTGGGATGGTCCTGGGTCAGTCGAAGGTGTGCGGGGAGGGAGTTCCATGTCTTGGTAGCCAGAGATCGATCTTCCTCTGGTTGTGGTTTTGCAGATCCATAGGACGATGGCGAGGGCGAGGCCGGTGGAGCGGAGCTGGCGAGTGGGAGTGTAGAACGAGAGGCGGTTTTTGAGGTATTTGGCCCATGTCGTGGAGTGCTTTGTGTGCGTGGGTGAGGAGCCTGAACGTGATCCTCTTGCTGACGCGGAGCCAGTGCACGTTTCTCAGGTGGGGAGTTATGTGGCTGTGGCGAGGGATGTTGAGGATGAGTCGTGCAGAGGTGTTCTGTATTCGCTGCAGTCGTTTCCACTATGTAAACTATAATCCTTATACGCCCTTTTCATAAAGACAGATCTCAAAAATTAAGATAGTTGTAAAACCCTGGGATATTGATGTTTAGGTTCTCTCAATGAATCAGGTTTCCTACAACAGTTGGGACAGGTGAGGTGATAGCAGGGATCAGTGACATAATATCAAGCACACAAATATCATGACACACAAATATCTTGTCAAAAATATTGTTGACACAAATATTTTTTCTATACTTATAAAGGTAAGTACAAAAATATCGAGTTAAAAATATAGTTTACACTAATATCGTTAAAAATAAGACAAAGATTTCATATTTCAATTAATTCAGTATAAAATAGTAAAATTTAAACATTTGAATACATAATTATAATAGATGTATATTGCATAAAACCACCTCCTACGCCGATGATATTCAGCTGCTTTTTACCTTTGACAACCACTCCCCTTCTACCTTCGACCCCCTTAAATCTTGCCTCAGAGACATCGCTAACTGGATGGATCTTAACTCATTGAGATTGAACGCAACTAAAACTGAAGTGCTTTTCTTCAATCAGCCTTCCCCTCTGGCCCCTAACATCTGGTGGCCAGTAGACCTGAGCCATGCTCCCTCCCCCAAAGATTCAGTTAGGAACCTTGGAGTACGCTGGGACCAACAGCTGTCACTGAAATGTCAAGTTCAATCAGTCTCGGCTGCTTGTTTCTCCAAGATTAAAATCCTCAAAAAACTCATCAATTACCTACCATGTGACAATCGAAAGACAATAGTCCACGCGCTGATCATCTCCCATTTGGACTGCGCAAATGGACTTTATTTAGGTTTATACACGGGCCTCTGCCACAAACTTCAAACTGTTCAAAATGCTGCATCCCGCCTTATAGGGGGCTTTTCACGTAGACAGCATATATCCCCTTACCTTCGGGAACTGCACTGGCTACCCATAAGCAAACGTATTAAGTTTAAAGCTATGACACTAGCCTACCGCTCCACCCAACGGATCTGCTCATCTCAGATCAATCCTTCGCCCTTTCTCTAACTCCCGCTCTCTCCGCTCAAACTCTGTAAATCTACTGGCCACGCCTAGATTTAAAAAATCTCGTTCTGGAGGAAGAACATTTGAATTAGTTGCCGCCCAGCGATGGAATAAGCTGCCCCTCAAATTACACATGAGCAAGACTGAATCTGAGTTCCGTCGAGCCCTGAAAACTTTTATTTTCTGCCAGTAACCGCCTCTCTCTGATGCCCCTTTGAGACCGTTAATCTACCAGCGGCGGGACACCCCGTTGGGGTAGCTGAGCGCTTTACAAAAGACACAAATAAAATAAATAAAATGAATGTAAGTAACATTTAATATTAAAAATAAATATATACTTATGCAAACACACACATAAAAACGTGTGTATGTTTATATATGCATATCTATAACAAACTACTAATATTAAATACATATATGTGACATTATCCCCTTGCGTGCTGCCGTCGGCCAACACTACCTCCCTAGTGCTGGTCGACGGAGCCCTCCCCACCCTTTAGAACGCCCGCACCGCGGCGGAAAAAACGCAGCGGTTAAGGCGTTGTACTAAAATGTTGTGTTTTATTATTTACTAATATA
The DNA here is from genome assembly GCF_964263255.1 of Lissotriton vulgaris. Classification (NCBI taxonomy): domain Eukaryota; kingdom Metazoa; phylum Chordata; class Amphibia; order Caudata; family Salamandridae; genus Lissotriton; species Lissotriton vulgaris. The sequence goes on from NC_141697.1 coordinate 259,932,930, forward strand.
AAAAGCATAAACATATATATATATATATATATATATATACACACACACACATATATATATAAACACATAAAACATTACAAAATTATAAAATAAAAGCAAATAAAAACAAAAGAAACATTTACAAAAAATATTAGTTAAAAATTTTAAAATTATACACACACACACACATATATACACAAACACAGATAATATAACGTTTTACAAATAAACAATAATATTAGCTATATTTAAACAATAATAAAAATATAGTAAACTCTGTAAAAAAATAGACATACTATTTCCACTGCAGTCTGTGCAACAGTAGGGAAAGCGTTGGACTCCGAGGAGGTAAAATTGACTATTCCCACTCCACTGTGTGCAACAGTAGGGAAAGCACTGAACACTGGAGGGGTAGATTTACTATTCCCTCTCCAGTTGGTGCAACAATGATGAAAGTGTTGAATTACAGAGTGGTAACAATTCACTATTCCCACTCCAGTCTGTGCAACAGTAGGGGAAGCGTTGGACTCTGGATGGGTAAAATGTACAATTCCCACTCCAGTCTGTCCAACAGCAGGGAAATCGTTGAACTCCAGAGGGGTAAAAGGTACTATTCCCAATGTAAAGTGCCATGCTTTTCAGGCTTGACTGCAAGACTCGAGGATCCCCCTCACTGGATCATGTTGTGTTCTCACAGTATTTGTCTAATAGCAATCAATCAATCAATACATTTATAGAGCGCGCTGCTCACCCGTGAGGGTCTCAAGGCGCTGAAGGGGGGGCGGGGGGGGGGGGGGGGGGGGTGTCGATTACTGCCCGAATAGCCAGGTCTTGAGGTGCTTCCTGAAGGTGGGATGGTCCTGGGTCAGTCGAAGGTGTGCGGGGAGGGAGTTCCATGTCTTGGCAGCCTGAGATCGATCTTCCTCCGGTTGTGGTTTTGCAGATCCATAGGACGATGGCGAGGGCGAGGCCGGCGGAGCGGAGCTGGCGGGTGGGAGTGTAGAACGAGAGGCGGTTTTTGAGGTATTTGGGCCCATGTTGTGGAGTGCTTTGTGTGCGTGGGTGAGGAGCCTGAACGTGATCCTCTTGCTGACGCGGAGCCAGTGCAGGTTTCTCAGGTGGGGAGTTATGTGGCTGTGGCGAGGGATGTTGAGGATGAGTCGTGCAGAGGCGTTCTGTATTCGCTGCAGTCGTTTCCACTATGTAAACTATAATCCTTATACGCCCTTTTCATAAAGACAGATCTCAAAAATTAAGATAGTTGTAAAACCCTGGGATATTGATGTTTAGGTTCTCTCAATGAATCAGGTTTCATACAACAGTTGGGACAGGTGAGGTGATAGCAGGGATCAGTGACATAATATCAAGCACACAAATATCATGACACACAAATATCTTGTCAAAAATATTGTTGACACAAATATTTTTTCTATACTTATAAAGGTAGGTACAAAAATATCGAGTTAAAAATATAGTTTACACTAATATCGTTAAAAATAAGACAAAGATTTCATATTTCAATTAATTCAGTATAAAATAGTAAAATTTAAACATTTGAATACATAATTATAATAGATGAATATTGCATAAAACCACCTCCTACGCCGATGATATTCAGCTGCTTTTTACCTTTGAAAACCACTCCCCTTCTACCTTCGACCCCCTTAAATCTTGCCTCAGAGACATCGCTCACTGGATGGATCTTAACTCATTGAGATTGAACGCAACTAAAACTGAAGTGCTTTTCTTCAATCAGCCTTCCCCTCTGGCCCCTAACATCTGGTGGCCAGTAGACCTGAGCCATGCTCCCTCCCCCAAAGATTCAGTTAGAAACCTTGGAGTACGCTGGGACCAACAGCTGTCACTGAAATGTCAAGTTCAATCAGTCTCGGCTGCTTGTTTCTCCAAGATTAAAATCCTCAAAAAACTCATCAATTACCTACCATGTGACAATCGAAAGACAATAGTCCACGCGCTGATCATCTCCCATTTGGACTGCGCAAATGGACTTTATTTAGGTTTATACACGGGCCTCTGCCACAAACTTCAAACTGTTCAAAATGCTGCATCCCGCCTTATAGGGGGCTTTTCACGTAGACAGCATATATCCCCTTACCTTCGGGAACTGCACTGGCTACCCATAAGCAAACGTATTAAGTTTAAAGCTATGACACTAGCCTACCGCTCCACCCAACGGATCTGCTCATCTCAGATCAATCCTTCGCCCTTTCTCTAACTCCCGCTCTCTCCGCTCAAACTCTGTAAATCTACTGGCCACGCCTAGATTTAAAAAATCTCGTTCTGGAGGAAGAACATTTGAATTAGTTGCCGCCCAGCGATGGAATAAGCTGCCCCTCAAATTACACATGAGCAAGACTGAATCTGAGTTCCGTCGAGCCCTGAAAACTTTTATTTTCTGCCAGTAACCGCCTCTCTCTGATGCCCCTTTGAGACCGTTAATCTACCAGCGGCGGGACACCCCGTTGGGGTAGCTGAGCGCTTTACAAAAGACACAAATAAAATAAATAAAATGAATGTAAGTAACATTTAATATTAAAAATAAATATATACTTATGCAAACACACACATAAAAACGTGTGTATGTTTATATATGCATATCTATAACAAACTACTAATATTAAATACATATATGTGACATTATCCCCATGCGTGCTCCCGTCGGCCAACACTACCTCCCTAGTGCTGGTCGACGGAGCCCTCCCCACCCTTTAGAACGCCCGCACCGCGGCGGAAAAAACGCAGCGGTTAAGGCGTTGTATTAAAATGTTGTGTTTTATTATTTACTAATATAAAAAGCATAAACATATATATATATATACACACACACACATATATATATAAACACATAAAACATTACAAAATTATAAAATAAAAGCAAATAAAAACAAAAGAAACATTTACAAAAAATATTAGTTAAAAATTTTTAAATTATACACACGCACACACATATATATACACAAACACAGATAATATAACGTTTTACAAATAAACAATAATATTAGCTATATTTAAACAATAATAAAAATATAGTAAACTCTGTAAAAAAATAGACATACTATTTCCACTGCAGTCTGTGCAACAGTAGGGAAAGCGTTGGACTCCGAGGAGGTAAAATTGACTATTCCCACTCCACTGTGTGCAACAGTAGGGAAAGCACTGAACACTGGAGGGGTATATTTACTATTCCCTCTCCAGTTGGTGCAACAATGATGAAAGTGTTGAATTACAGAGTGGTAACAATTCACTATTCCCACTCCAGTCTGTGCAACAGTAGGGGAAGTGTTGGACTCTGGATTGGTAAAATGTACAATTCCCACTCCAGTCTGTCCAACAGCAGGGAAATCGTTGAACTCCAGAGGGGTAAAAGGTACTATTCCCAATGTAAAGTGCCATGCTTTTCAGTCTTGACTGCAAGACTCGAGGATCCCCCTCACTGGATCATGTTGTGTTCTCACAGTATTTGTCTAATAGCAATCAATCAATCAATACATTTATAGAGCGTGCTGCTCACCCGTGAGGGTCTCAAGGCGCTGAAGGGGGGGGGGGGGGGGGAGTGTCGATTACTGCCCGAATAGCCAGGTCTTGAGGTGCTTCCTGAAGGTGGGATGGTCCTGGGTCAGTCGAAGGTGTGCGGGGAGGGAGTTCCATGTCTTGGCAGCCTGAGATCGATCTTCCTCCGGTTGTGGTTTTGCAGATCCATAGGACGATGGCGAGGGCGAGGCCGGCGGAGCGGAGCTGGCGGGTGGGAGTGTAGAACGAGAGGCGTTTTTTGAGGTATTTGGGCCCATGTTGTGGAGTGCTTTGTGTGCGTGGGTGAGGAGCCTGAACGTGATCCTCTTGCTGACGCGGAGCCAGTGCAGGTTTCTCAGGTGGGGAGTTATGTGGCTGTGGCGAGGGATGTTGAGGATGAGTCGTGCAGAGGCGTTCTGTATTCGCTGCAGTCGTTTCCACTATGTAAACTATAATCCTTATACGCCCTTTTCATAAAGACAGATCTCAAAAATTAAGATAGTTGTAAAACCCTGGGATATTGATGTTTAGGTTCTCTCAATGAATCAGGTTTCATACAACAGTTGGGACAGGTGAGGTGATAGCAGGGATCAGTGACATAATATCAAGCACACAAATATCATGACACACAAATATCTTGTCAAAAATATTGTTGACACAAATATTTATTCTATACTTATAAAGGTAGGTACAAAAATATCGAGTTAAAAATATAGTTTACACTAATATCGTTAAAAATAAGACAAAGATTTCATATTTCAATTAATTCAGTATAAAATAGTAAAATGTAAACATTTGAATACATAATTATAATAGATGAATATTGCATAAAACCACCTCCTACGCCGATGATATTCAGCTGCTTTTTACCTTTGACAACCACTCCCCTTCTACCTTCGACCCCCTTAAATCTTGCCTCAGAGACATCGCTCACTGGATGGATCTTAACTCATTGAGATTGAACGCAACTAAAACTGAAGTGCTTTTCTTCAATCAGCCTTCCCCTCTGGCCCCTAACATCTGGTGGCCAGTAGACCTGAGCCATGCTCCCTCCCCCAAAGATTCAGTTAGAAACCTTGGAGTACGCTGGGACCAACAGCTGTCACTGAAATGTCAAGTTCAATCAGTCTCGGCTGCTTGTTTCTCCAAGATTAAAATCCTCAAAAAACTCATCAATTACCTACCATGTGACAATCGAAAGACAATAGTCCACGCGCTGATCATCTCCCATTTGGATTGCGCAAATGGACTTTATTTAGGTTTATACACGGGCCTCTGCCACAAACTTCAAACTGTTCAAAATGCTGCATCCCGCCTTATAGGGGGCTTTTCACGTAGACAGCATATATCCCCTTACCTTCGGGAACTGCACTGGCTACCCATAAGCAAACGTATTAAGTTTAAAGCTATGACACTAGCCTACCGCTCCACCCAACGGATCTGCTCATCTCAGATCAATCCTTCGCCCTTTCTCTAACTCCCGCTCTCTCCGCTCAAACTCTGTAAATCTACTGGCCACGCCTAGATTTAAAAAATCTCGTTCTGGAGGAAGAACATTTGAATTAGTTGCCGCCCAGCGATGGAATAAGCTGCCCCTCAAATTACACATGAGCAAGACTGAATCTGAGTTCCGTCGAGCCCTGAAAACTTTTATTTTCTGCCAGTAACCGCCTCTCTCTGATGCCCCTTTGAGACCGTTAATCTACCAGCGGCGGGACACCCCGTTGGGGTAGCTGAGCGCTTTACAAAAGACACAAATAAAATAAATAAAATGAATGTAAGTAACATTTAATATTAAAAATAAATATATACTTATGCAAACACACACATAAAAACGTGTGTATGTTTATATATGCATATCTATAACAAACTACTAATATTAAATACATATATGTGACATTATCCCCTTGCGTGCTCCCGTCGGCCAACACTACCTCCCTAGTGCTGGTCGACGGAGCCCTCCCCACCCTTTAGAACGCCCGCACCGCGGCGGAAAAAACGCAGCGGTTAAGGCGTTGTATTAAAATGTTGTGTTTTATTATTTACTAATATAAAAAGCATAAACATATATATATATATACACACACACACATATATATATAAACACATAAAACATTACAAAATTATAAAATAAAAGCAAATAAAAACAAAAGAAACATTTACAAAAAATATTAGTTAAAAATTTTAAAATTATACACACGCACACACATATATATACACAAACACAGATAATATAACGTTTTACAAATAAACAATAATATTAGCTATATTTAAACAATAATAAAAATATAGTAAACTCTGTAAAAAAATAGACATACTATTTCCACTGCAGTCTGTGCAACAGTAGGGAAAGCGTTGGACTCCGAGGAGGTAAAATTGACTATTCCCACTCCACTGTGTGCAACAGTAGGGAAAGCACTGAACACTGGAGGGGTATATTTACTATTCCCTCTCCAGTTGGTGCAACAATGATGAAAGTGTTGAATTACAGAGTGGTAACAATTCACTATTCCCACTCCAGTCTGTGCAACAGTAGGGGAAGTGTTGGACTCTGGATGGGTAAAATGTACAATTCCCACTCCAGTCTGTCCAACAGCAGGGAAATCGTTGAACTCCAGAGGGGTAAAAGGTACTATTCCCAATGTAAAGTGCTATGCTTTTCAGTCTTGACTGCAAGACTCGAGGATCCCCCTCACTGGATCATTTTGTGTTCTCACAGTATTTGTCTAATAGCAATCAATCAATCAATACATTTATAGAGCGCGCTGCTCACCCGTGAGGGTCTCAAGGCGCTGAAGGGGGGGGGGGGAGTGTCGATTACTGCCCGAATAGCCAGGTCTTGAGGTGCTTCCTGAAGGTGGGATGGTCCTGGGTCAGTCAAAGGTGTGCGGGGAGGGAGTTCCATGTCTTGGCAGCTAGAGATCGATCTTCCTCCGGTTGTGGTTTTGCAGATCCATAGGACGATGGCGAGGGCGAGGCCGGCGGAGCGGAGCTGGCGGGTGGGAGTGTAGAACGAGAGGCGGTTTTTGAGGTATTTGGGCCCATGTTGTGGAGTGCTTTGTGTGCGTGGGTGAGGAGCCTGAACGTGATCCTCTTGCTGACGCAGAGCCAGTGCAGGTTTCTCAGGTGGGGAGTTATGTGGCTGTGGCGAGGGATGTTGAGGATGAGTCGTGCAGAGGCGTTCTGTATTCGCTGCAGTCGTTTCCACTATGTAAACTATAATCCTTATACGCCCTTTTCATAAAGACAGATCTCAAAAATTAAGATAGTTGTAAAACCCTGGGATATTGATGTTTAGGTTCTCTCAATGAATCAGGTTTCATACAACAGTTGGGACAGGTGAGGTGATAGCAGGGATCAGTTACATAATATCAAGCACACAAATATCATGACACACAAATATCTTGTCAAAAATATTGTTTACACAAATATTTTTTCTATACTTATAAAGGTAAGTACAAAAATATCGAGTTAAAAATATAGTTTACACTAATATCGTTAAAAATAAGACAAAGATTTCATATTTCAATTAATTCAGTATAAAATAGTAAAATTTAAACATTTGAATACATAATTATAATAGATGAATATTGCATAAAACCACCTCCTACGCCGATGATATTCAGCTGCTTTTTACCTTTGACAACCACTCCCCTTCTACCTTCGACCCCCTTAAATCTTGCCTCAGAGACATCGCTCACTGGATGGATCTTAACTCATTGAGATTGAACGCAACTAAAACTGAAGTGCTTTTCTTCAATCAGCCTTCCCCTCTGGCCCCTAACATCTGGTGGCCAGTAGACCTGAGCCATGCTCCCTCCCCCAAAGATTCAGTTAGGAACCTTGGAGTACGCTGGGACCTACAGCTGTCACTGAAATGTCAAGTTCAATCAGTCTCGGCTGCTTGTTTCTCCAAGATTAAAATCCTCAAAAAACTCATCAATTACCTACCATGTGACAATCGAAAGACAATAGTCCACGCGCTGATCATCTCCCATTTGGACTGTGCAAATGGACTTTATTTAGGTTTATACACGGGCCTCTGCCACAAACTTCAAACTGTTCAAAATGCTGCATCCCGCCTTATAGGGGGCTTTTCACGTAGACAGCATATATCCCCTTACCTTCGGGAACTGCACTGGCTACCCATAAGCAAACGTATTAAGTTTAAAGCTATGACACTAGCCTACCGCTCCACCCAAAGGATCTGCTCATCTCAGATCAATCCTTCGCCCTTACTCTAACTCCCGCTCTCTCCGCTCAAACTCTGTAAATCTACTGGCCACGCCTAGATTTAAAAAATCTCGTTCTGGAGGAAGAACATTTGAATTAGTTGCCGCCCAGCGATGGAATAAGCTGCCCCTCAAATTACACATGAGCAAGACTGAATCTGAGTTCCGTCGAGCCCTGAAAACTTTTATTTTCTGCCAGTAACCGCCTCTCTCTGATTCCCCTTTGAGACCGTTAATCTACCAGCGGCGGGACACCCCGTTGGGGTAGCTGAGCGCTTTACAAAAGACACAAATAAAATAAATAAAATGAATGTAAGTAACATTTAATATTAAAAATAAATATATACTTATGCAAACACACACATAAAAACGTGTGTATGTTTATATATGCGTATCTATAACAAACTACTAATATTAAATACATATATGTGACATTATCCCCTTGCGTGCTCCCGTCGGCCAACACTACCTCCCTAGTGCTGGTCGACGCTATGCGCTATGCTCAATGTCGGGTCGGGGCGGGGGCGGCGGGCTCAAAGCGGGAGGCGGTATAGCCAATGTCAAGGCAGGAGGCGGGAGGGATGCGGACTGGGCAATGTGGGGGGGGGGGGTGCGATGCGGTGCGGTGCACAGAGGCTTACAATTCTGCCCCCAGCCCCTTTCTGCCCCAGGCAGCGCTGGGACAGGCTGCTAGTAATATATAAAATAACTGCTAGTAAATGATCAATTATTTGATAATTCATTATGATTAAATCACTTTACACCCTGTTCCCTTACAAAGACAACACAAAATATAATTATTAAATAAATTACATTATCATGAATTACATATTTAATAAACAAACATTGATAATGGATTACTTAACTTCGCAGCTAATGCCCCTACAAACCCAACAACCTGCACCTAAGACATAGCATAAAAAAATAACTACACAATTTTACCTAATTAATCAACTATTAAATAATTAGCATTACATTAATTAATCAATGAATACTTAATTAACTTCACACCATATACCCCTATAAACCCAAAAACATACATCAAAAATATCACAAAAAAAATATAATTACACAATTTACATAATTATCCATTAACTAATTAATAACAATTCATTAATACATTATTGCTTACCTTCCCACCCATACTCTTACAAACAAAACAACCCACACCTAAAATATCACTTAAAAAGTATAATTACGCAATTTGCATAATTATACCTTAAATAATTAATAATTTAAAAAATAATTATACTTAATTAACTTCCCATCCTGTACCCCTGCAAACCTCACAACCTGCTACAACACTATAAACACTATTAGCAATTGAATTAAAAATTATAAATAACAAAATTAAGAACTATATTTAAAAATGTTAACAATTGTACAAACACTATATAACATACAATTAAAATAAGAACTAAAACACATTACAATAAAAACGATATTTTTGACGATATTAGTGCTAACGATATTAAAAACACAGATAATCTTGCAAACAATATTACTTAACTAAAAATCGATATTTCTGTCCACGATATTTCCGTATCACTATATTAATATGACACAATATTAAAAACTCGATATTTGTGCAATTAGTTATCACTAACTCGATATTATGTCCAAATACTGATAGCAGTCCATTCTTCATCAGGGTAAGAGAGAGGATTGCCTTGGTGTCACAATAGTAACAGATCTTGAGAAAATGGAGACCAGTGGACTTTGGTCTGAAAATTCAACACACAGCAACGTCTTATATCCCCAAAAGCCAATGTGAGTTTGAAAAAGGTACTATCCGAGGTTAGAGCAGGTTTAACTCTTGGTATCACAGAGACTCTTTCGGTGTGCTGAGCACCCAGACCCTGTAGACCGCTTTTGCTGCTCCTTCATGTTGTGCCTCAACAGAATCCTCCTCCTGTTCTAGTTCTTCATGCTGGGCATCTGAAAAACGCCTTGCTGGTGGGCTTATGCAGATGAAGGTTCCATTAGGGCATTGGGAATAGAGTGTGTGTGTTTGTATGTGTGCACTTGTAAGACCTTTTATCTGACACTGATATAGGCCACTATACTATCCACACCCTGTTTATGAGCATGCCCTGCTAGGGTGTTGGGGGGGCTAGCTGTTAAATAACTCCCACAGGGGTAAAAGTTATGGGAGGCAATGGTTCAGCTGAATCCCAGCATTCCTCGTCACTTTTTCATTCTTCCAAGATCCCCAGTCCCTGCTGTACTCACGTTTGACACTCTGACCTCGTGATCTCTCCCGCTTCCTAACTTTTTCTCCACTCCTCATCTTCTGCCTTTAGAAATGAAAAATAAAATGAACTCCAGACTGAGGTGAAGAGACTTGCAATAAATCAGAATAGAGGAAACACAAATCACTTACCTATTTAGTTTCAGGCTGTTCCTGCGGGGCCTGAAAAAGATCAGATGACAGAATATAATGTGACTGGAAATCGCTGCGCCCTAGCTGTTTGCCATTTCAAAATGACGCCCACTGTCTCATACATTCACACTCTTTTTTCATAGTAACTATTAATTCATCCATCCACATTCGTTGTATTTGCAGACTACTGCTTGATGCCCTGTTGAATGTCTGAGCTATCAATCTTTTTGACTCCTTAATCAATCTCTCGACTGTCCGACCCACATTTCAATTGCCCAGTCACAAATAAATCCATTATCCAGGAATGCCCTGTGTAGCTGTGTGGCTGAACTATCAATCCACTTCTGCTGCTTAGTCCATACATCTGTCTTTTGATTTGACCCAGAGCTCCTATCATCACATTTGTCCAAACACTGATTTAGGGCCCGGGTATGAGTTTGGCGGTCCTGGAGCGGTCCGCCACGTCAGCACCCTGCTCCAGGACTGCCAAACTCAACTGCCTACCACCCGTCAGATTACAAGTGATCTTATGGTCAGGAGGGCATTCCTTTGGCGTTCCCAAGGTGGTGCCTATAAAAAAGGAACCTCAATGGGAACACCAAAGCCCCTTCCTGCATGGCATGGACTGTAAACTCCATGCCGTGCAGGAAAGGGGGTGACAGCACACAGGGTGGCACAACATGTGGCCCCCTTCATGCACACCATGGCCCTGCAGGGCCCCTTTGTTTCCTCTCCGCCATGAAAACCATGGCAGAGAGGAAATTTGTAATATGCTTGGAGGTGCTGCAGCGGTACCGCCAAGCATATTGCAGCCTCAAGTCCTCTGCAACACCGCCAGGGATTTCTCATCCGTGGAGGTTGAGGCGGTCCGATCACCCAACTTGTGATAGGGTGGTTGGACCGCCGGTCATAATTAAGCCCTTAGTCATTTTTCCATTCTACTGACTCTTCAATACGTTTGCCGAATATGCAACACCCATTGGCCATTCATTCACTTATTGCTCCATCATCCATACAATAACTAAACATTTGATAACATTATCGTGAAAGCACAGGTTGATTGCCTACTCCATCCATTTACTGTAATTCTCATCTGATTGATGCACTCATCGGTAAAGTATCTAGCCATTTTTTGTCCCATCCATTCACCCATAGACTGACCCACCCATTTATAGATTTCTTCATCTACCCATTGGTTGCTACATCTATATACCCATTGTTCCAGCGACCACTGCCCCACTTAGTAGACATCTATCCACTGACCCATGTAGCCATCCACTAATTCAGCTACACATTTGCTGGCCTACTTATCCATCGGCTTCCTTATCTATTGACAGCCTTTTCTATGACCTCAATACCTGCTCACTGACTGCCCCATCCATCCAGATCCTTCTATCTATTTTTTGCCCAAAAAACATTGACTGATCCATCTAGCAATTTATGGGTCCATGCGTCAATTAATTGACAAATCTATCCCTTGATTGCGCATCTACCTACTGAATATTTGATAATTAACTCATATATCCATTGACTGAGATACTTGCCCATTTATTGGTGCATCTACTTATTCGTTGGCTGGCCCATCCATTGAGTAGTCAACCTACACAAAGATTAACCTATCAACCACTGATTCGCCATGTTACTGATAATTTATCCTACCTATCTATTAAGGTATGCATGCATGGATGTGCATGTTGTTTCTTCAGCGTGAATCTACCCGAAAAGTAACAGAAGCTACACATAGTTAAAGGAAAAAACATAATCAGAGAGTGATTCTGGACAGGGGGTTCCGGGAGTGGGTGGACAACCCTGCATCAGGATGTAGTGTTCTTTAAAGATCTGTGTCTTCAGCTCTTTCCTAAACTAAACAAGGAGGAACTACTAAGCTTATTCATAAATGAAAAGCAGCGACTTCACAAGGACAGTAACAAGGAGCCAATTGAAAAAATATGGGCGGGGCTTCTATGCCATACCTCAATACAGCATGCCTCACAGAGCAGTGAATGCGCTGCCCAGTCAGTGCTGGCCGGGTCAAAGCACTTTATTTTCAAAATCGAGCCATGTTGCCAGAGGCCTTTCCGGAGCCAGGTGGACTGCAAATGCTACTTACCAGTATGCATCTGTTCTTGGCATGTAGGGCTGCTGACATTCATATCTGTGCATAGATCGCCGCCTAGTGTTGGGTCCGGATGATTGCACATTGTTGTCCTGGAAGAGTCTTCGAAGTATCACGAGATAGGTGGCTCCTCCCCTGGACTACAGTGCGCATGGGCATCGCCTCCATCCCCAGATTGTTTTTAGCCATTGGCAGAGATGGAGTGAAGTATGTGAGTGATGACCATGCTATGAGCATATATATATATATATGAATACTGCAGCTGCTACAGGCGCCGGGGAGGAGGGTGGGCGATATGAATGTCAGCAGCCCTACATGCCAAGAACAGATGCATACTGGTAAGTAGCATTTGCAGTTCGAGGCATGTGGGCTGCTGAATTCATATCTGTGCATAGAATACATAGCAGTCCTCCCATTATTGGCGGCCGCCCGTGCCAGCTGCAGCAGTCTGAAAAAGTGTTTTGAGAACAGCCTGACCAACAGCTGCCTGCTATTTGGAGTGCACGTCTACACAGTAATGTTTAGTGAAAGTATGTGTGGTAGACCATGTGGCTGCTCTACAGATATCTTCTAAGGGAATGTTACCTAGGAAAGCCATAGAGGCCCCCAACTTTCTGGTGGAGTGGGCCCTTGGTGGAATTGTGAGAGTGCGTTTAGCCTTAGCGTAACAGATCTGAATGCATTTCACGATCCACCTAGCGATCCCAGCTTTGGAGATAGCGTTTCCCTTGTGGTGTGAGGCAAATGCAACGAAAAGTTGCTTGGTCTTACGAAAATCTTTTGTCCTGTCAACATAGTACATCAAGGCTCTTTTAACGTCAAGGGTGTGGAGCATCCGCTCCTCCAGAGACTCTGGGTTTTGAAAAAACACTGGCAACTCAATTGTCTGGTTCATGTGGAATTGAGATACAACCTTGGGTAAGAATTTAGGGTTAGTGCGGAGCACCACCCTGTTAGCGTGTACTTGGAAGAAAGGTTCTTGGATGGTGAGTGCCTGCAACTCACTAACCCTCCGTAGCGATGTAATTGCTACTAAGAAAGCAACCTTCCAAGTCAGAAACTGAAGCTCACAAGAGTGCAGTGGCTCAAAGGGAGGACCCATCAGCCTTGTGAGAACCACATTGAGGTTCCATTCCGGAGCTGGTGGCGTCCGTGGTGGAATGACCCTTTTGAGTCCTTCCAGAAAAGCCTTGATAGCAGGGACCTTAAAGAGTGATAGGTGTTGCCTATTCTGGAGGTATGCTGCCATTGCAGACAAGTGAATGCGGATGGAAGAGTACGCCAAATTGTATTGGTACAGGTGGAACAGGTAACAAATGATATTCTGAATGGAAGCATCTAGCGGGTCAATATCGTGGTTTACACAGTAAATGACAAACCGCTTCCATTTAGCCGCATAACAAGCTCTAGTAGTGGGCTTCCTTGCCTCCCGAATGATGTCCATGCAATCGGGGGGAAGATTGAGGTAGCCAAACTCTAGGACTTCAGGAGCCAGATCGCCAGGTTGAGCTGTTGCGGATCTGGGTGCTGAATGTCACCATGGCTCTGCGTCAGAAGGCTGGGTGTGAGATGAAGCCTTTGATGCGGTACCACGGAAAGTTCCAGAAACGTGGTGTACCATGGTTGGCGAGCCCACGTTGGAGCAACCAGGATGAGAGTCATCGAGTGCTGCCTGAGTTTGCGTGCCACCAGCGGTATCAGAGGTGCTGGGGGAAAAGCGTACGCAAATCTGCCTGACCAGTTCATCCACATCGCATTGCCCTGTGATTGCGGGTGTGGGAACCTGGCGGCAAAGCTTTGGCATTTTGCGTTCTCCTTTGTGGCGAACAGGTCTATCTCTGGATGACCCCACCTTTGGAAGTACGGTTGGAGTACCGATGGATGTATCTCCCACTCGTGCATTTGGTGGCTGTGCCTGCTGAGCAGGTCCGCCATCTGGTTGTCCTTGCCCGGGAGATGCTCTGCCATGAGGAAGATGTTCCTCTGAATGGCCCACTTCCACATGCTCTGAGCCAGATGAGACAGCTGCGGAGAGTGTGTGCCCCCCTGCTTCTGAATGTAGTACATGGCCGTCATGTTGTCCGTCCGGATCAACACGACCTTGTTGCACAGATGTACTTTGAATGCCTTCAAGGCCATGAAGATTGCCATCAGTTCCAAAACGTTGATGTGCATCTTCCTTTGCTGTAGTGTCCATAGTCCCTGCACTGTGTAGTGGAGTACATGCGCTCCCCATCCCTGGAGAGAAGCGTCCATTGTCAGGATAATCTGTGGCACAGGCTCCTGGAACGGTCGGCCCTTGCAAAGGTTTTGTGGATTCCACCAATGCAGAGAGTTGTATGCCCGACCGCTCACCAACACTAGGTCTGTCAGTTGTCCATGAGGCTGAGTCCACTGACGTGCTAGGCACTCCTGAAGCGGACGCATATGCAGTCTCGCGTGCGGGACTATGGAGATGCAGGAGGCCATCATGCCTATCAACTGCATGAACACCTTCGCTGGAAGCGAGTGCTGAGGTCTGAATCGTTGGATCAGCGTTTGGATACTGGCGATTCTCACTGAATTTGGCTGCGCAGTGGCTAGCAGAGTGTCTATTGTCGTGCCCAGATACTGCCGTATATGGGCGGGTTGGAGATGGGATTTTGGATAGTTCAGCGAGAATCCCAGATCGTGCAGGAGATGAATTGTGCGGGACACGTGGTCGGCGCACTGCTGTTCTGTCTGTGCCTGAATGAGCCAGTCGTCCAGATAGGGATAGACGTGGACGTTCTGGCGTCGTAGATGCGCCGCCACAGTCGCCAGGCACTTTGTAAAGACTCTTGGCGCTGTGGTGACCCCGAAAGGCAGAACCCTGAACTGGTAGTGCTGGTCTTGAATCGTGAATCTGAGGTACTTCCTGTGGGAAGGATGCAGGGGAATATGAAAGTATGCATCTTTCAGATCCAGCGTAGCGAGGAAGTCTCCCTGTCGAAGCAGGGGGAGGACCTGCTGCAACGTGAGCATATGGAAATGCTCCGATAGAATGTACCAGTTGAGGGGCCTGAGGTCCAGGATGGGCCTTAGGGATCCGTCCTTTTTGGGGATTAGAAAGTACAGAGAGTAAACTCCTGTTCCCCTTTCTTGCAGTGGGACGAGCTCTATTGCCCCTTTTTGCAGCATGACTTGAACTTCCTGCTGCAACAAGTGCAAGTGCTCGCCGGACATAGGACGGCTTCTTGGAGGTATGTTTGGTGGAGTGGAAGTAAGTTCCAGACAGTAACCGTACTGGATAAGAGACTTCACCCACCTGTCCGTGGTGATGGATTTCCACGCGGGCAGGAACTGCTGGAGTCTCCCCCCGACTGGTGTTGTGTGGTCGGGGGGCAGTGACAAGGCGTCACTGTTTGTTGGCGGTGGAGGACCTGGAGCTGTTGTTTCCACGTCCCCTGCCTTTGACGTTGTTGCCCCTGTAACCACCTCTACCTTTGTTGGTGTATGAGGTTTGGGTGTTGCTCTTGTAGTACTGTGTGGATTGTGATGCCTGACCCCTTGAGGTGCCTCTGTTATTGGAGCGGCGAAAGGAACCACCCCGAAACTGCTGAGACTGGAGGGCCCCCATAGACTTAGCAGTGTCCGTGTCTTTCTTCATTTTTTCAAGTGTCGCATCCACCTCGGGGCCAAACAGGTGGTCAGGATTAACTGTTTGGTTCAAGATTGTTGTCTGTATATCTGGTTTGAAGCCTGATATTCTAAGCCATGCATGTCTCCTCAGCAACACGCTAGTGTTGATCGCCCTGGAGGCGGTATCAGCCACGTCCAGCGCACATTTGATGGAAGCGTTGGTGATCAGCTTCCCCTCCTGAATCAACATTTCACCTGCCTCCTTGTACTGATCAGGCAAGTGCTGCAGAAGTGTTTCTAGGGTGTCGTAATGCGCCCTATCGTAGCGTGCAAGTAGGGCCTGCGTGTTTGAAATGCGCCAAATATTAGCAACCTGCGCAGCAATATGTTTCCCTGAGGCTTCAAATATTTTTGACTCTTTGTCTGGGGGAGGAGCGTCACCCGTGGTCTGCAAGTTCGCCCGCTTACGTGCGTTGGATACAACCAAAGAATCCAGCGGCAAGTGTCCCTTGATGTATGTTGGATCCGAGGGCGCTGCCTTGTATTTTTTATCAATTCGAGGATTGATGACTCGCGCCCGAGTGGGCTCCTTGAAAACCTCAGGCGCGTGCTTCAGCACTCCCTTGAGCATAGGCAATGTTTTGACTGACTTTTCAGCTACTGAGAAAGTGTCAAACAGAAAATCGACATCCACAGGATCTGAATGTAGGTCGACATCATGGTTAGCTGCAGCCCTCTCAATCAGAGCGTTGAAGGCTGCAGAGTCCTCTGTTGGAGAAGTCTTTGCTGCAAAGAGCTGCGGCTCATGACCCGACTGAGGGTCCTCAGGGTCGCCTCCGGCAGACCAAGGTTCATGTACCTCCTCTGGATCCGAGTAAGCTGGATAATTGTACTCGTCCTCTTCATCTCCGTCCCCTTCCCTAGCGTTGGAATGCATCGGTGAAAGTTCCAAATTACGTGGAGATGCAGGCTCTATAGGGGCAGAAGTACCCGCAGAGTCCTTCTTGTTTTTGAGTGGGATACGATAATGCTCCAAAACCGGCTCCGAGGTGATCTTCCGTTTGAGGAGAGAGAGCTTCCCGGTGTTGGCGTCGATGAGAACCTCTTCGGCACCACCAAGGACGCCTTGGGCGTCGACACCACCTTCAAAGGCACCCCGGCCCCATGCTTCGAAGCGAAAGCCTTTGGCGTCGTCTTCGGCGGCAGCGTGTAGCGGATAGGCGTCTGCACTTTTGCTGGCTTTGGTGTAGGCTTCGGCACCACATCCTTCGGTTCGGGAGCGATAGCGTCCTTCCGAATCCGCTGCAGGGACTCCACGACCTTTTTTGTTAAGGCCGAGGAGGGCTGTACCGGCTCGAGCGATTTCCCCGAGCCCGGAGTCGGGTCGGCGAAAGGCACGGTCTTCGGCGCCGACACATCACCATCCTTGGCCTTGACGGCCGGAGTCGGCGCAGCCAGAGCTTCGGCGTCGTCCTGACGCTTCTTCGGAGCCTTTTTCGGGTCATCGACCTCGACCACCTTCGGCGCCGACGCGGCTGCGTCGGTCGTCTTCGCCTTCGGCTTCGACACCGGGGCCTTCGGGTCGGCCATCTTGGCGTGGCTCTTGCTGTCGGCCATTTTGAATTTCTTAGACTTTGAGGCCTCTGGAGACTTCTGTCCCACCAGTGCGACTTTCACTTTCGGTTTCGAAACCGTATGTGTGGACCCCGATGGCTTCACTTTCGTTTTCTTCAACGGGAGTGGCACATCAGAAATGTCCGTGGCCGGGCCCGGAGGCGAGGCCGTGGGACAATTAACAAGGTCTTGGGTAAGGCCCGAAGGCGATCCCTCGACCTGGGCCGTATAATGGGGGTTGACCCCTGAGTCAGTCTGAGGATGCTCCTCCTCTGAGCTATCCTCCACGGTGGCAATGGCCCCATCGTCGTCCCCTACCTCACCGACGACTTCCTCAAACTCCTCGTCTCCCGCGTCGTAGTTTTCTTCCTCCGACGCCGGGCTAGAGTCCGAAACTTGAAAGACATTGTCGTCTCCAACGTCTTCTTCGAAGATGTTGTCTGGCGGGGGCGCTGATAACTGGGCCTGGAGTCTAGCGGCCCGACGAAGCTTGAGAGTCTTCTTACACCGGAACTTTGAACAGGCCATACACCTGGCCTCATCATGGTCCGGCGACAGACATTTGTTGCACACTGGGTGCACGTTGAGGTGTGAATACTTGGAGGTGCACACCGGGCACCTTTTAAACGGGGTCCGTTCCATGTCTGGAGCGTCGAGTAGGCCCGTCCGCGCCGTCAGCACGCGGAAGGGCAGCAAGAGTTCGGAGCTGAAGAACAGTCAAACCCGAACGAAAAACGATACCGACGCCAAGCCTAAAGACCTTTTGGTCTCAAGTTAGGAAAGTTAAACAACTATCGATTCCGACAGAGGGAACCGAAACACATCCGAACCCAATGGCGGAAAAAAACAATCTGGGGATGGAGGCGATGCCCATGCGCACTGTAGTCCAGGGGAGGAGCCACCTATCTCGTGATACTTCGAAGACTCTTCCAGGACAACAATGTGCAATCATCCGGACCCAACACTAGGCGGCGATCTATGCACAGATATGAATTCAGCAGCCCACATGCCTCGAACCTCTTGTTACCTCCGTTTTACCAAAGGGGTGAAGGTTTCATTCCCGCTCTCTCACTGGGGCTGGCCGATTAACGTATGCAGATTGAGCAGCGGGCCTGAGCAGAGGACACAAATGGTCAAAGAAGGAAGACATTTAAAGAAAGAAGAACATGCAGAGAGGGTGCCCAGAGCAGGATGCGCTGGAGAGGAGTGAACAAGCATTCAAATAGTGAGCGGGGGAGCAGGGCTTACAAAAAAAGTTTCAAAAATGAAGAAAATAAAAACTAGAACAAAATCATTCCATTTGTGAACTACTATTAAAGTGTTCACATCTGCAAAATGTGTTGGGCGTATTCCAGCATCAACGAACAGCACCGCTGCCCATTGTCAAAAGCCTGCTGAATGGTTGCAACCAATGCCTGCCTGGGCTAGACAAAAGCGTATCATGGTGTGAGTGACAACATGAGCCCTCGCCAAACAGCTACAGCAGTCTTTGGGCTACAACTAAAGGGTGAACTGAGGAATAAAACACCAGGGATAGAGAAAGAACCTAGGAAGAACGTGTAGACTGAGTTTATGATACTGTAAAATAATAATAAAATAATGAGGGAGTAAAACACCCGTAGAGACGCTGTGGGAATAATAAATAATGGTGCTGCACCATATACACATTTTAAAAGTGTTTCAATGTAGTTTCTGTAAAATCGGTCTCCGGTTCAGATATCTATGTTCACATTGAAATTTAAAGAATGATATGTTCATGGACACACCAGGACAGTGAGATGACAGAAGCTGGGCGGGGCAGAGAGAAGCGGTTGACAAAGACGAAGATCATAAAGCAAAATAAGGGGGCTCCCCGTAGGGTTTCTTAGTGATATAGGCAGGCCAAGGGGGGAAGGACAACTGTATAGAAAATGATAGAAGGCACCCTGCCTGGGATTTGTAGAGGTCCTAGCTAGAGGATCCAAACATGATAAGAAAAGGGGGGGTGGTTAACCCAGAGGCTGAAGCTGCACAGGACAAGAACAGGGTCAATCCAAACAGACTCAACAACATATATTAGATGAATACATATTTTTTATTTTTTCCTTTTTAAATATATTGTTTGTAATTTTCAAAAGACAGACATGTATAAATTAGATAGTCACAGTGATATTTTAAGAGACACAAGACAAAATTTATCTGAATTAAGATCTGCCCAGTACTGACCACACTTCAACCAAACAACCACACTCATTCACACAGGAGTTTGCTCTAACTATTGTTTGAACATTCAGCTTTCATTCATCCATTCATTCCTATAGTCCAGGCGTAGACAACAATAGATGGTCAATAAGTTGCCTAAATCGGGAGGTTAATCCAGGCAGATGGTATTAATACGGGTCCTGATTTAGTTAGGACAGAATGCCGTATTCCTGGGAAAACATGCCGACGCGCGTTTCGGTGAAAGGCCAATGTGGCCACACCTTCGTCAGGGCCGGGGCAGTATGCTGGGCAGGGGACAGGAATAAAATCTGTTTGCTTTATTGAGAAGGCATAAGACGGCGATAGGGTTCAAAGACAGCCTTCACGAAGTCAGGAGGGGACGGATTCCAGTTGTTACCAAACTATTAGGTCTCAACTCCTGGTCCTCTGAAGGGATTTACAAGGCGCTTTGCTCTAACAAGTGGCTCACATAAGTCGGGTAACCAGAGACATGGGGTGGCCGGTCGCTATTCGTCGTATTCTCTTCCGCGGTGTTTAGCTGTTAATTTTTCTATTGTCTGTTCGAGAAAATCCTATTGGTCATCAGGTAGGGAGTTGGTCCGTCACATTGCTGTCTTTAACGACTTTTGCGATTGTTGGCAATCCTGCAAGCACTAATACTATGCCTTCGGTGCCGTGCGCCGTAACAGGACAATCAGGTCGGGTAATTTTAACATGAGGTTCTTCAAGGGACGGAGCCGGGCTTTTTAGTTTGGATTCCACTGACTATGTTAAACCGCCTGAGATCATAACGGGAAACTGCTCACTCGGGTTCCGTCATAGAGTCGGTCGTTATCTTCCGATGGGGTTCCGCTGGCTGCCTCGGTTTGCCAACTGTGGGATACAGTGTCCTGTGAAAAGACGAAGATCATAAAATAAATCTTTAACGCAGCGGGTGTTTAGTCATCTGCTTCGAATGGAAAACACGGTTTCAACAGGAGCAGAACAAAGCGAGGAGGCAGCCGAAGCCAAGAACATGTCAATGTGCACAATAAAACAGTCTCAGATGCAGTGGTCTCTGGGGCGAACTGTCTTTATTAATATGTGCGGCATGCAGGGCGTTCCTGAAACGGTCTTCTAAACGATCTGCAAATTAAAACTCAGACAGACAAGCAGGCAGAGTGGGAGGAACCCGGACAATCCTGGGTACAGAACACTGGAGGTGACAACACATCCAACCAAAAGCTTATTCACGGACAAAACAATGTAAGCAAACGGTGACACGGACAGACTACAAACGCTGCCAGAGGTACTCACTTTGTAAAGCAAGGTAAACAGGCTAGTGATGGTCTTTAAACCCATAAAGACGCAAGCTTTTTTATAAAACTATTGTTGGAATAGATGCTATAAATGTCGATGAGCGGCAGGCGGTGTGATAAGGACCAGCCCGAAACGATGAAGTGCTTCATTAGAATAAAACTAGCACGATGGGAAACTGAAAGTACGGCCGGCCACCGGCCAGCCATGAATAATTAGGGGAGGAGAAGCCGCACAGCACACGCTGGGAGAAGCCCTTTGATGTGCTGTGCGGCCGTGAAAAAACGCAATTAGGAGGGAGGGAGGGAGGCTGATGCGCGTGCTTGTTTGGTCAAGTGATTCACGTGAACTCAAAGAAAACCGCACAAACAAAACCCTTGGTTTCACGATTATTTTGAGCACTTGAATTTTCGCTCCGCTCAATGCGCATGCGCGCGATAGGTCGCGAGACCTAAAAAAGGTGGGGATCGCTCTGATAGATATAAGTGGGGATGTCCTTTCAGTTCCTAGGTGCGTACATGAAGAAGGCCTATTGCCCAGCTTTTTTTCTGCCCTTTTTGTCTTCAGTCTGCAGTGTTAATTGGCCATCTATTAATTTACAGATTCTTTTATCCAATAACTTTTCCAATAATGAACTCATAGGCAGATTGACAGACCAACGAGTTACTGAAAGAAGCATCCATTCGTTGATAAGCTCATCTGTCCATTGATGACTCAGCAATTTACTGACTTACACATCTAACTATTGGTATCTATTGCCTAGACAACGAGCCCATTGATTAACCCTCCTATCCTTTGCCAAGTAAATGCATTAATCGACCCAACAGTCGATAATCGGCCAATCTAATTGTTGTTTGTCCCACACAATAATTGATAGCCCCTCGCCTTATCAATTGCTCCATTTTCTATGTATTGCTGGCTTCCAATCAACAATTGTCAAATCTATTGGCTCCATACGTATGCATGTGTTATAAGTAGCGGAGACCTGTACGGATCGACGGAGGGTACCTTACACTATTTGGGAGAGTGGGGATGGTAGGGTTAATATTGTGTGAGTGATATGGCAAAGGAAGGTGCACGTAAGGGAGGCTAGAGGTGCATTGTGAGCATGCTCTAGAATAGAAGCCATAGTGAGATAGCAGCATAGGGTACTGGCCAGGGTAGCATTACAAGAGTTCTGCAGAAGTCTTACTGTGACTGCAATGCATGGACAAGTGAGGGTAGAGATTAGCTGTGAGAGCCTGGTGGAACTGTTACTGGAATAGGTCTACAAGCTTAGGTAAGATCTACGCCACAAGAGCTCTGTGAAATTCTTACTGGACTAGAAATGAAGGTTTCACGAGAAGGTAGAGCTGCACTGTGAGAGCTTTGTTGTTGAATGAAGTTTTACTGGGATAGAAGTGTATTGTGAGAGCTCTGCGGATGTCTCAGTTCTGCGATAGCAGAGCAGAGAGCAAGTCAGGACAGAGAAGCACTGGGAGAGCACTGTGGAAACATTTATTCCTGGAGTAGGAATGCATGGTGCAAGGGAGGGTTGGGGTCCTTTGAGAGAGCCCTGTGAAGGTTGTAGTCGTGACATATTGAAGTCCTAGTTTGCAATAGCAGTGCATGGTGCAAGTCAAGACAGAGAAGCACTGGGAGAGCACCGTGGAAATATTTATTCCTGGAGTAGGAATGCATGGTGCAAGTGAGGGTTGGGGTCCTTTGAGAGGGCCCTGTGAAGGTTGTAGTCGTGACATATTGAAGTCCTAGTTTGCAATAGCAGTGCATGGTGCAAGTCAGGACAGAGAAGCACTGGGAGAGCACTGTGGAAACATTTATTCCTGGAGTAGGAATGCATGGTGCAAGTCAGGGTTGGGGTCCTTTGAGAGAGCCCTGTGAAGGTTGAAGTGCTGATATCTTGAGGTCCTAGTCTGCAATAGCAGTGCATGGTGCAAGTCAGGACAGAGAAGCACTGGGAGAGCACTGTGGAAACATTTATTCCTGGAGTAGGAATGCATGGTGCAAGTCAGGGTTGGGGTCCTTTGAGAGAGCCCTGTGAAGGTTGAAGTGCTGATATCTTGAGGTCCTAGTCAGCAATAGCAGTGCATGGTGCAAGTCAGAGCAGAGGTACAGTGTCAGGACTCTGTGATTGTCTGTACTGCAAAGCAGTGCACGTGTTAATTAAAGAAGCAAGCTTTGTGAGAGCATGAGAACCAATAACCAATGCCTGTAGTTTATACGCGCCCATGTGTTCACAAGTAAAACTTAAAACACAAAAGAAGATCCTTGTGTTTCCATTTGTTCCCACAAGTGAAAGCATTGGCAATTTCACGAGTACAGCCACGAAAGATAGACCTTGTGCTTCCCAATGTTAGAAGTTTATAGTTGGTTCAGTGGAGAATTTACTTTGGTACTATTGGTTTTGTATTCCTCATTATACTGCGCAACTACAAGTACCAGAATGCAAAGTTAAAAGATGGACAGAACAAGCTTCTCATGCCTGACCTGGGAGACACTGAGCGCTTCAGAAACAACTCAAAGTATTATCTTTAGTTCTCTTATGTTCTCCTCTGACGCTTCCCAGTGTTAAGTTGCCTGTAGTGCTGCATGCTTCTCTGAGGTCTCAGGAGGATTCAGCCTCCATACTGATGAAAGTAATGGTGCCCCAGGTAACAGGCGCGGGTACCGGGAATAGGCAGGGATTACCCGCTGTCCAGCCTGTAGCTCCCTGATCCCGGGGAGTGGAGGTGTCAGCCCTGTGTGTAAGGATGTCACGCAAGAAAGTGCACACACCCCCTCCTTCTGTAAATTCTTGCTTGTCTCTCGAGTGAGCCTTTGAGCCGGGAGAGATCCTTCACTGCTAAAGTGGGGCCTACCAACATCAAGACTGTAATATTTAAGCCAGGAAGTGGATGTTACTGCAGGCAGGTCTTGACACTACCAAGTGGCGTTCTGTTGAAAAGTATCTGTTCTGCCACTTTCAAGGCGGCCTCTCTCTCTCTCTCTCTCTCTCTCTCTCTCTCTCTCTCTCCTTGAAGAGAAGGTTCCAGCATCCATGCAACTTTAATTACATTTTCAACTCTCATTTTCGAAACACAGAAGCTTCATGGCAGGCTGTGTGTTAAATTATTTAAAAAAATAATTCAATGTGCATTTTCCGAGGTGGCCGAGAGGGGACGGAGGGAAATCCCCTTCCATGAAAGCAGATTGCCCCCTCCCCCCACAACACTGCAGGGGTAGAGGGGGTCGTATTAAGCCTCTGGGTGACTCAAGAGCAAGCTCAACATGGAGGAGGTGGGGAGAAGCACACAGGTGACAGAGAATAACACTGAGTGCAAGGAGGAAGAACTACATGAGGGAGGCAGCTGGAAAACACATACACACTTATGGAGTACTTAACCAAAAGTAGAGCTTGAAAAGCAAGCATTGGAAGCATAGGAGCCAGACAATCAAAAGATATGGTAAATGGGTCATGCTCTATTGATGGGGCAAGCACAAGAGTGACAAGCTGGGGCCCAAATAAGAAGCAAGGAAGAGTGACGAGAAAGCAAAACAGTGGTAAGAAATGGACAGGAGTCTAGCCCCTGTATGTTATTAATAACCCACAATATGCCTCACAACAGACAACCTTTGTGCAATCTGAAACACCACAAATTACTCAGAATGCATTCTAGTTTATTATTATTTAGCAACAAGGGTGGATTACATCTGTGTTTGCTTGTGTTTCAGTGTAGAAGGGAGATTGATTAGAAATTGGGTGTGGACTGTGCCATTTTGTGGATAAGCCAAGACTGATTTGCATTTGATTTATCCGTAATGGCTCCAGCAACCTCAAAAATAAATTAAACAACTGTGCCCAGAGTATTTAACAGGGGTTTAGGCTGATTCAAACATTTCCAACCATTCCTTTTGCGTTGTCCAAGTGAGATACCATAGGAAGCAAAGGGTTTTCCTGCAAGGAGTACACAGCCCATTCGATATTAGGACTCGCTGATGAGTCCAGCAAGTCAGCAACACAACTGTGATTGTTTGTGATATGATTCTCAGAGATGAAGGCGCACTGTAGAGGATCCAACTAGACTGTCAATTTTTCTGTAGGGTCAACACCCATTTGCATGTGTTTGGTTCCTGTCCCTATTGACACAGAAAAGTTCAAATTGATGGAATGTGCCCCAATTATTTTTCAGTGGCCCAAATTGATTCAAGTTCTTCCATCTATAACTTTTGAGTTGTCCTCTCGGTGCTATCTGAGCTTCCTTTATCAGTGCCCTTGTCAGAGTTACAGAGCTTCACCATATGAATATTCGCAAGTTGTATTCTCACAGTGTTCAGGACTTCAGCACTTAAGCTGCATTTATCAGCACTCTGTCAGTGTTACAGGGCCCCTGCAATGCTCTGTTGCCACTGTAGGAATCCAGCAGCGTGAGCTAGCCCCACCAGTACCCTGTAGATATTACAGGGCCACAGCTAAATCTCTGTTACCGCTGTAGGAATCCCGCAGCATACTAGCCCCACCAGTACCCTGTAGATATTACAGGGCCCCTGCAATGCTCTGTTGCCACTGTAGGAATCCAGCAGCGTGAGCTAGCCCCACCAGTACCCTGTAGATATTACAGGGCCACAGCTAAATCTCTGTTACCGCTGTAGGAATCCCGCAGCATACTAGCCCCACCAGTACCCTGTAGATATTACAGGGCCACAGCTAAATCTCTGTTGCCACTGTAGGAATCCAGCAGCGTGAGCTAGCCCCACCAGTACCCTGTAGATATTACAGGGCCACAGCTAAATCTCTGTTACCGCTGTAGGAATCCCGCAGCATACTAGCTCCACCAGTGCCCTGTATGTGTTACAGGGCCCCTACAATGCTCTGTTGCCGCTGTAGGAATCCAGCAGCGGGAGCTAGCCCCACCAGCTCCCAGCAGCCGTTGCAGGGCTCTATTACCACTGCAGGGATCCAGCAGTGTGAGCCAGCTCCACCCATGCCCTGTAAAAGCTTTGCAGTGCGAGTTTCATTGGATCGCCATTACCTGTATGTGACTTAAGAACCAATCCTGTGAGCTTCCTGTCGGCAGTGACCCTCACTGCTCTCGGACTTCTGCAGTGGGGTCTTTTTCTTAAACCCCTACAGGGTCCAGGCAATGTTAACTGAACAAGCTCCAGTGCCCTGCGAATCGCTATAGGTCCCCGGAAGCATGCACTACCTTCCGCAGTGCCTGTCAATGCTACAGGACCACAGCAGGGTGCAATGCCCTCACTCGTACCTATCTGTACACTCTGTTCGTGTGCGCTCCCTCCCTCCAGTAGTGCCAATCGTGATAAAGTACCCTAACAGAGAGAGTCTACTCACGAATGACCCTCCTTGGACAAGATCTGTGTCCTCAACAGGGTCCCATACCTGCACTCACAGTGCCTGTGTTCAATGAAGGACAGCTCCATGTATGCATTTTGTCCAGGCAGCACCTTCAAGAGCTGAAATATAGAAGAGAATGGTCAAATGTATTTAACCAATATTTCAAAGCAGTCCCTACTATTGGAAACACCCTGCACATATCCTTTACACGCCCTGCATGTTTCACAAGGTCCACACACAGGCTTAACAGTGAACACAGCTTGTATGTCTCTTTCATACATAAGGCATACAATCTGCACACAGATCACCTCCAGTCTGCACACAGTTTACACATATTATCCATATATCCTGCACACATTATGTGCACAACCTGCACTCATTCTGAAAACAACATTCACACATCCTGCGTACGGCTTGAGTTTGCCCCCATCTTGCCCACAGCGCCTGCCCACAACATAAACACATCTTGCTTTCATCCTGCACATAACCAGATCATAACCTGTACGCACCATACATGAGACACAGACGCCATACTCAACCTACCCGCAGCCTTCTCACAGTCGACACATTGCATTTAGACAGCTTGCAGACACCATGCACACACCCTCCAATAGCCCACACAAATCTGGCATACAGCTTGCTTATATTATGGACACACAGCCTCCAGACAATCTACACACATCCTCCCTACAAGAGTATTTATGCTGTGTCATCCTCTGGACCCAAGATAAGGGAAGATCAAGCAGGGGTCCGTTTAGAGATGCAATCACCCTCTGGAGAATTACTAAGACATTACAGGCTCCAAAAGGATAAACAATGAATTGCTTCCTTGCGTACAAACAGGGAAGGTCAGAAAAATACAACCAAGTATACTTCTATTTTCACAGAAGACCTAAGCAGGAAGGAATATCTGATGATGCAGACACTGTATCAATGAAAACTAAGGAGCGGATTTGGAGTTTGGCAGATGGAGTAGTGTCCATCAAGATTGTGGAGAGCATTACCTTCGCCATCCCAAGGGCAATCTGTCCATCAAATTTAGAGATGGCTGCTGGCTCTGTGGTCATCGCTGTACAGTGAAAGGGACCGCCATGAATGGGGTTCCTTTTAATATGCTAAAAGTTTGGTGGAAGGCCGCTGTTGGTTTTGAAAGCCCTCGACCAAACGTTTACAAAGTTTTTGTTTTTTGAAACAAGCTTCCAAAGTGGGAGCTTGTATCTCAAAAACAAAACAACTAATGACTACATCAAGGTATTTCATTATGAAGAATAGAGGATATGAGATAAACCATGCTTTGTTTTGCTTTCTTAAAAGACCTATTGTGGCTATAGAAATCAGAGATAAGTTCAGCTACTGTCAGTAAGGTAAAGATAACAATAAGCCCTGAGTGATAAACTAAGGTTTTGCTTTCATGAATCGACTGTTGATTAAATAATAAAAAGTGGATATGTTCAGAGATTTGTAAAGCTATTCCTGCAATGTGCAGCTACCAATACCTCCTTGATTGCATTTAGAATGTTCAGATTTTGAACTTTCACAAACATTCTGCAAAATAAAGCATGTGCAATGGATAGCCTCAGATATATTTGAAGATATTCATGGAATGTTCAGCTAACAATGGGTCGTAATTGCAATTTGATTGTTACAGGTTTAGTTTAGGTTTTTAGCTTGTATTTATAGGTTAATAAATAAAGAGTGGACAATGGTGAAGCTCTGCAGAGGCTTTCATTATGATGTCATCAGTGGCGGCTCCTCCATAATGACGGAGGAGCGCCGCTCCAGAGCCTGTGCCAGCAGACTATAAATAAAATGATAATAATGCAATGTTATTATTTTATTTATGCTGTCTGAGCCCCGCCTGGATTGGGTGCGGAGCCTGTACCCCGAGGGCCCATCCCTTTCCGGCCGTTGGCTGCCGAGAGGAACAGCGATGCAGCCATCACCGGGAGCGGAGCGGGGCAGCAGGTAAGTATTTTTTTTTTTAATTCTTATATTTTATTTCTTCTCCCCTACCAAACCTGCTGCCCTCTCCACCAGCGGCTGCCACTGGATGTCATTTCACTGAAATATGGCCATTTTTCACTGGTTCCTTTAAAATAACGGTTTTTTTATAACTGCATTTTGCGCAAATAACCATGTAATATATGTTCACATAGTTATACTTAAGGTTGATCCCGCACTCCATAGGAAATATGATTTCTGTATCCATAATGAGTCTGTTTCCTTAAGACAAATCTGCAGAGGTCCCAAAACATTTTACACTAGGCTTTAAGGGATTTCCCTAGTATTTTTTTTCTCCTTGCGTAATTCTGACTTTGCAAAAATTATGGCAGTTGGTGGCCTTTCAGTAATTCAGTGCCTTTTCTTGGTTTGATGCTAAACCGCTCTGATGTCTTGGAGATATAAGGCAAAATGTGAGTGCCCAGTACGCAAGTCAAAGTATGTACATTTTTCAACCTACCTGTAAACTCATTGATGTTAGAAAATTCGAACACGATGAGTATGTAAAATCCTCTGCAGAGGTGCACTTACACTTACAAGTGTTTTCCTCCCAATGTTCACAAATGTGAGGAAAACACAAGAAAAAGAAATACAAGAAACTGCTTAGCAGGAGAGCTGATGCTGAATGATTCATAAATGGGGGAGTACGCCTTGCCCACTGTTTCACAGGTCAGAAAGAGATTAAAACAAAGTAAAAAGGAGTTGGACCCAGACTCCTCTGGCTTGGCAGGACCACGGGGGCTCTTCACAGTGCCCCCACTGTCTAGCCCACGGTTGGGGGGGGGGGGTATATTTACTCCCTACCCTGCCTTGCCTCAAAGCCTTAAAGGGAAATTGCAGCCCATACCCACCCACAAGGACAGGACACAGCTACAGCTTCCCAAGTGTCTGCCTCTGCCCCCTCCACCTTGCCAAAGGGTGGATGGAGGGTTAATAACTCAATATTATATACTACGTTACATTCTGCACATTTCCATATAGTTAGAATATTTTGTCATCGTGGCTCCATCTTTCCATGAGGCAGTTCCCCCCTGGGGAGGGGAGGATGGGGGTGTGGGGGGAGGGGGGCAGGCAGACCCGTTCAAGCATGCATTCCCCACCAGAGGATTTGGCTAAGCAGTTCCGTCCATTACCTTTTATTAGATCAGTGAGTCTCTGTAAGTGGGAGTGGTATGGTTAGAGTGTGCTGTGCTTTAGACCCCTTCTTGATGAGGCCAAAGAATTCCTCAAATTGCTTAAAGTCCTGAGCCGGAAATACGAGGGCCAGCAATTTGAGCTGGACTTTTCCGTTTAGAGAGAGAATGGTAAGACTGATTTTCAAATTGCCAGCCTCCTTCTGCAATGGAACAGACAAGCTAAAATGATAGAATGGAATACTACCCAGAGGATTTTCCAGTCATTCTGGCTCGAGCATTTGTGTTTTTATTGCTTTCGTGTTAATTGCAGACATGGCATGGTATCTAAAAAGTAGGACATGTGTCCTTAAGTTTTACATGTCCTGGCAATGAAAATCTCCCAAGGTAATTTTTCGCTGTTGCAAGGCTAACTCTCCCATAGACTAAAAACTAGATTACCTTATTACACTCATGTGATAACTCCGGTTTGGGAGCACAAAGAGTAGTCTGAGGGCTGTGCCCACCCCTTCTTGACTACTGAAGCTGCCTGCCCAGTCAGTGACAAATGCAGTCCACACCTAGGCCTGCCTACCCATTGTTAACTTAGACAGTTTAAAGCCAGACCCAGGGGGAGGGGAAAATTGACAGTAACTAGTTCAGGGGTAGACAAAAAGAGGGACCTCACATGCAGGCTGGCACTGAATATACAAGTGGCACCCTCAGAACCTCTCATCAGAACGCTACTGGTAAACAATATGGAAGATTTAGAAGAAAGACAGCCCTGATGTCTGAAGACCTGTTTGCATTGACCCCAGGAAACCAGTAGTGACTCTAAGGGTAAATTGTCTGAGCTTCAGTTTGAGCTAGATGGACACAACAAGGCCTCCCTCCACCTACCTAGCTAACCAACACCACTAGATCTGCCTGAGCCCTGAGGCTGGCTGCAACTGGAATTTGTCTTGAGCCCCATGAGGTGACTCCCAGGTCCTGAACTCTGGGCTGCTGACAGAGTGTACCCCTTCTACTTCAAAACTGCCAGAACTGAACTCCAGGTGAAAATCCAGAAGTTTGGGGCGTCAAGTGACCACAAACAACCTCCACGCCTCCCACCAACAGGGACCTGCTCTTCACATCAGCAGGGACCGCCCGCATCAGTCGCCAACGTGAAGCTCTGCCAGCAACCTGCTCTTCGCGCTGACAGCAGTTTCTTTACTGCTTCTTCCAACATGGAGCTCTTGCTGAAGCTCCTCGTGTGGAAATGGACTGTGTAAAAAGATAAACTCCTCACTGAGATGAACCTGGTCCCTGTATCCGACCCATGCCCTATCATGGTTAATTTCAACTTGTGACTTTGACCTCGTCCAGTGCAACCAGATAACCGAGAGTGGTGTGCTTTGTGCATCTTCGGGTTATCTTTACCTGGAATTTAAAAATGCATAACTCTGGTTCTACCTAATGATTTTTTGTTGTTTTGTGTAATTTTATTTATTGTAATTTGCTCTATTTCCTTCACATTGATTTGGGATTTTTCTTGAGTTTTCACTATAGTACTGTGTGAGTGCTGTGTAATACTTCACAACATTGCCCTTTAAGTTAAGCCTGATTGCTTTTGTGCCAAGTAACAAAAGGTTAAGCACAGGTTTATTTAGTGAATTTTGTGATCCACCCTGACAAGGATTGTGTTTATTATTTGAGAGGGGCTCTCACCGCTCTCAATTAATACCCCAATTTCTTACGCTAGGATACGATTGTAGTCACTTTACATGCATTGCTGATGTCCTCAGCTCCACTTGCAGTCACCCCTTATGATACCATTATTGCTGTCATCAGCTTAACTTGCTTGGCTGATATTTATGCCTTTCCTGCATGAGACATACACAGAGCTGAATAATGGCTTTGGAGGTCATTAGAATCAGGGACCTCTTACCTCCATTGTCACATTAGCCGTTTCCACTGCTATACACTGCAGTCGCTCATCCCCGCAGCATCCAGCGCAGCGTTGCAAAGGGACACACGAAGGGCTGAACATATGATCGATCTCACCTGGGTACTCAGTCAAAATGTTCACCAACTTCTCAAGCGGTCGGCAGACACTGCGGTGCAAGACATCACTGAAAGGCAGGGCTGTAGGAGAAACGGCTAAGAGTCAGTCACACTGGGGCTGCCAAATATGCTTCTTCCAGATGTACGACAAGAGGCAACAATATCTCAACTAGTATCATTAAGGGAGTCAATTAAGCAAGTGTGTGCAATACATTACAAGGAAGGAAAAAGGGAGACTCATGATACTTTTTGAAAATGTGCACATGGCATCATATAACTGAAGTAAAAAATTAACAAGCATTTACATTGCAACGGTCTCGCCTTTGCAAAAGTTAGAGCTATTGGCATTGTAAATGACAACATTTTTATTTATGTGTTGGGTTTGAAAACATAAATAAATGGCATTGTCATTTACAATGCCAATAGCTTAATCTCTTGCAAATGCGAGATCTATTGCATTTGCACCCACACACACACACACAGAGCCACACATAGAGCCACACACACACACAGAGACACACACACACACAGATCCACACACACAGCGCCGCACACACACACACAGAGCCACACACACATACACACACACACACCAAGAGCCACACACATACACACCCAGAGCCACACAAGCACACAGAGCCACACACACACACAGAACAAACCTCTTTCACCTGCCCAGGCATCATAATAAAGTCTCTCATAAACATTTTAGTAAGACAACTTATTTCCCAAACATTAAACTTAACACTCTGACTGCTGTACATCCAGGACAATAAACACCTAGCACTTCACGGATATCTTGCATTTGGCCAGTAGGTGGGGAAGATGCTGTCAGTGATGCCTAAATCTAACTATGACCCACATCAACAAATACAGCCATATTACTCAACTACCTTACCTTTGTATGGTCACTGAGCACATTATTCCCGAAACTCCATCAAAACAATGGTCACAGCGATTTTATAGCACCTATCCAACCACTGTGTGTCTATAGCAGCGTTTGAAATGCAAAAAGGCAAGTAATCAATGCCACTTCGAATACCTCCAATAAGGATAACACCTGCTTTCTGGGCCCCTTTGACACTGTTGATCACCATGTCCTATTTGTAACTCCTTCTGTCTGCATGGGTATTACCCAAACACTCGAAAAGTACATAGTTGATCCACCTTCCCTTTTTGCCAACAACAATGTAAATGTTGGAATTCAAATTCCCCATGGCCCTTTTCTTACCCTAATCTATTTTCTTAGAGTATACACAGAACACTGGGAAGCAGGGATGTGCACTATATAATAAATAAACTATCACATAAATGTATGCAAGGAAAGACCTATATCACAATGCGATGTTAGCCACTGTTATACACTGTCTCAAATAGTCATTGGGCTTCCCCCTATCGTGGATTTCTTAAGTCTATCTCAAATTTTAGATAACTTTGGAGAAGTTCATTCGAATGAATGGTTGCAAATTCCAGCCACACACAAAAAGTGACTTAATAAAATGCAGCAACAGACCCTTGTTTGAACCAAACAATGTCGTGTCTTGCAGAAATAGCAATGCAAATTGGGGTGGGGCGGTCTCTCATACAGTATCCGCTAGAGTTATGCTTCTGCTTCTCTTGACCTTTACCACCAAGACTAATATGCCCTTCCGCACCCAAATGTTTTGCCACACAAAGGTAAGTGTATGTCACCATCCATGATTTGTCCTCCAGGGTGATGCCCAGCAACTCACACTCCCTGTCACAGGATCCTCCATCCAGTGACTCCAGCCCACAAGAGTATTCTCGAGGATGCTGCATCGAACACCCTTCCTTCCCTTGTGCCACTGACAGTGATGTGACCAATATCCCCCTCACCACACACGCATTTTTCTACATTAAAAACCCTCCTCCAATCCGGGCTTCCACGATGATGTGCCGTATAATCCGGCCGCCTTCTCTTCATGGTGCACCGCCCCAGGCCTACGGTCCTGTGTTGCAGTCCACCCCTCTATGATGGCAGGGTAGTACTGCTCGCCACCTCCCCCTTCCCCCTTGTGGTGTTGATATGTACACTGGGGACCTCTGTCCCGGTATGTCTGATACCCTCTTCCCTCAAGAAAGGCGGGGCCTTCTCGCCCACAGGGAGTGGGAGCTGGTAACCCTCCCTCCCAGCACCGGGCTCCCCCTTAGCGGCCTGCGCTCTTTCGCACTCACCGTGGTGTGTCTGAGCGGCGGCGGTAGCACGGGCTCTCCCGGGCCTCTCTGCATGGGCTGCCAGGACCAGGGCAGCAGAGATAGGGCTGCCCGCCGCGGCGCCTGATTCGAAGAAGCACAAAGGAGGGGTCACGGAAGGAGGCGGGTGAGAAAAATCGATAGAAAAAAGAACCGGGGCGACGGTTAGGAGGGGGAAGGATAAACAACTTAGGGTTAATAACGGGATGGTGGTCCCAAGGGAGGTAGCAAGGAGGAGTCGTCGGAGGGTATGGGCGGAAATGTTGACTATAGAGTGCAACAAGCAACACTAGTGGAAGGAAGGAGCAAGTACGTAAGGGAGGAGTGTTTGGGAGCAATACTAAAAGGAAGGCGGGGAGAACGGAGCACACAGAATGAAGCAAAATAATCGGTCTAAAACGAGCGGCGAGACTAAGATGCAGCCAAAAACTGAAGTGGTATTGATAATAGGGGAGGACAGGGACCTTTGAAAGTAATAGGGACTAACCCAGGGATTGTGGGGAAGGCAGCACTTAAGGGTGTGCAAGATCATACATTACCGCATTTGGGAACAGCTTAGAAGACAAATAAGGGAAACAAGCACTCGAGATGACGCAAGTTTTCTCTTTAAGCCCCGTCCTTTTCAGACTGGGGGGTGTGTTTTCCTGCTTACTTAAAAGGTTCCTTATCTTCATTATGGGGCCATCTGGACCCATAAAGAAGATAAGAAATGTTTTACTTCAGCAGGAAAACACACCCCCCAATCTGAAAAGGACAGGGCTTAGATAGAAAGAACTTGAAAGAAGAACGTCACTAGGACCTCTTCTCCAATGGCTGGCCACCGTTTAGGAGGCCAGCCAATGGAGAAGAGGGGCGGGGCTTAACCTCGCTAGTGATGTTCTCTCTATCCCATTAAGTCTCGCCAGCGAGACTGCGCATGTGCGCAGTCTTTCGCAGGCCGAGACCTAAAAACGGTACAGTTGTAGCAGCACTGTAGGCTTAGAATGCATAGGTTGCCCGAATTGGACTTGGTGCAGAAATGTGGTCGAGACACATGCAAGTGGCGACGCAAGTGACAATGTGAAATCAGCGAAAGGCGCACGGTGACAAAAATTGTGAATTATGTACAGAGGACTCTGTGGTTCAACAAGAATAATTTACGATGATTGCGTAGGTAAAGACTGAGCGATTTAAATGAACCACAAGAAGTTTGGTACCATCAGTTGCGCTGAGGAGTCGACAACGTTTCGATCCTGGAGATTCAGGATCATCTTCAAGACAAGACAAGACAAAACACACACACACACACATAGAACTGACACACACAAAATGATGCACTAACGCACACACACCAAACACACATACAGAATCAACACACATGACTTGGAGACCCAAAACACACCAAGGAGAGAATTACACTGAAACGCACAATCCAACTAAATTCACATCCACAATGACAAACCAACAAGGATTAATGAAAGGTTATAAGATTAATTATTCCCTTCTAAAGACCCGCCACTGGGAAATACCCAACAAGCAAAGAACAATCTACACAAAAAGAATAGGAGACGCAAACAAAGGTTAGTGGAAGATTTCAAAATCCTACCAAAACACCTGACTTGGGAAAAATTCTGTAAATTGACAACATTCGGTAAACAAAGACAGCAAAAAGCGGCAAAATGCTAAGCATTTGACAAACATTACACTGTGCAAAAAGTATGCAGCGCAGCAGAGGTAGCAGGGGGAACTGATGTCTGCACTCTCTATGTAGTCTACAAGAGACATATCTGGACCAATGGACAACGGTGCTGGTCCACAACTCAAGTTGTAAAAGAAACAGGAGGAGTGGCCATGGAGTCTGTTGATAGCGCATGTAAGAGAGACAGAAGGGAGTTATGGCAATGTAGTCTACTGTCAATGTCTTCACAACATGTTGAACAGACAAAAGGAATTCATAGATCATGAAGTCTGTCCCCACCACAGATTCTAGCAGAGACAAATGGAACATTTGATCTATGGTGTGTGTCCCCTGCCCTCTGTATGTTGTAACAGAGACCAAAGACTATTGTAGACTGTGGGGTCTGTCCACTCTGAATGCTATAATTCTAGAGACCAAAGAATCCTGTAGACTATAGGGTCAGTCTCCACTGCATGTCATAACAGAGACCAAAGAAACCCCTAGACTTTGGGGTCTGTCTCCACTGCGTGTTGTAATAGAGACCAAATAAACCCCTAGGCTTTGGGGTCTGTCTCCACTGTGGATTGTAACAGAGTCCAAAGAAACCCCTAGGCTTTGGGGTCTGTCTCCACTGCATTATGTAACAGACACCAAAGAAACCCTTAGGCTTTGGGGTCTGTTTCCGCTGCGTATTGTAATAGAGACCAAAGAAACCCCTAGGCTTTGGGGGTCTGTCTCCGCTGCGTGTTGTAACAGAGACGAAAGAAACCCCTAGGCTTTTGGGTCTGACTCCACTGTATTATGTAACAGAGACCAAAGAAACCCATAAGCTTTGGGGTCTGTCTCCACTGCATGTTGTAACAGAGACCAAAGAAACCCGTAAACTGTGGGGTCTGTCTCCACTGCGTGTTGTAACAGGAACCAAAGAAACCCTTTGGCTTTGGGGTCTATCTCCACTGCATGTTGTAACAGAGAACAAAGAAACCCTTAGGTTTTGAGGTTTGTCTCCACTGCATGTTGTAAAAGAGAATAAAGAAACCCTTAGGCTTTAGGGTCTGTCTCCACTGCATGTTGGCACAGAGAACAAAGAAACCCTTAGGCTTTGGGGTCTGTCTCCACTGCATGTTGTATTAGAGACCAAATAAAACCCTAGGATTTGGGGTGTGTCTCCACTGCATGTTGTAACAGAGAACAAAGAAACTTTTGGGGGTCTGTTTCAACTGCATATTGCAATAGAGACCAAACAAAACCCCTAGGCTTTGGGGTCTGTCTCCACTGCGTGTTGTAACAGAGACCAAATAAACCCCGAGGCTTTGAGGTCTGTCTCCACTGCTTGTTGGAACAGAGACCAAAGAAATCCTTTGGTTTTGGGGTCTGTCTCCACTGCATATTGTATTAGAGACCAAATAAAACCCTAGGATTTGGGGTCTGTCTCCACTGCATGTTGTAACAGAGACCAAAGAAACCCATAAACTGTGGGGTCTGTCTCCACTGCGTGTTGTAACAGGAACCAAATAAACCCTTTGGCTTTGGGGTCTGACTCCACTGCGTGTTGTAACAGAGAACAAAGAAACCCTTTGGCTCTGGGGTCTGTCTCCACTGCGTGTTGTAACAGAGAACAAGGAAACCCTTTGGCTTTGGGGTCTGTCTCCACTGCGTGTTGTAACAGAGAACAAAGAAACCCTTAGGTTTTGAGGTTTGTCTCCACTGCATGTTGTAAAAGAGAATAAAGAAACCCTTAGGCTTTAGGGTCTGTCTCCACTGCATGTTGGCACAGAGAACAAAGAAACCCTTAGGCTTTGAGGTCTGTCTCCACTGCATGTTGTATTAGAGACCAAATAAAACCCTAGGATTTGGGGTGTGTCTCCACTGCATGTTGTAACAGAGAACAAAGAAACCTTTGGGGGTCTGTTTCAACTGCATATTGCAATAGAGACCAAACAAAACCCCTAGGCTTTGGGGTCTGTCTCCACTGCATGTTGTAACTGAGACCAAATAAACCCCTAGGCTTTGAGGTCTGTCTCCACTGCGTGTTGGAACAGAGACCAAAGAAATCCTTTGGTTTTGGGGTCTGTCTCCACTGCATGTTGTATTAGAGACCAAATAAAACCCTAGGATTTGGGGTGTGTCTCCACTGCATGTTGGAACAGAGACCAAGAAACCCTAGGATTTGGGGTCTGTCTCCATTGTATGTTGTAAAAGAGAACAAAGAAACCCTTAAGCTTTCGGGTCTTTCTCCACTGCGTGTTGTAACAGAGAACAAAGAAACCCTTAGGCTTTGGGGTCTGTCTCCACTGCATGTTGCATTAGAGACCAAATAAAACCCCAGGATTTGGGGTGTGTCTCCACTGCATGTTGTAACAGAGAACAAAGAAACCTTTCGGGGTCTGATGCAACTGCATATTGCAATAGAGACCAAACAAAACCCCTAGGCTTTGGGGTCTGTCTCCACTGCGTGTTGTAACAGAGACCAAATAAACCCCTAGGCTTTGAGGTCTGTCTCCACTGCGTGTTGGAACAGAGACCAAAGAAACCCTTAGGCTTTGGGGTCTGTCTCCACTGCATGTTGTAACAGAGAACAAAGAAACCCTTACGCTTTAGGGTCTGTCTTCACTGCATGTTGTAAAAGAGAACAAAGAAACCCTTAGGCTTTCGGGCCTTTCTCCACTGCGTGTTGTAACAGAGAACAAAGAAATCTTTGGGGTCTGTCTTCACTGCGTGTTGTAACAGAGAACAAAGAAGCCTTTGGGATCTGTTTCCACTGCATGTTGTAATAGAGACCAAGAAACCCCTAGGCTTTGAGGTCTGTCTCCACTGTGTGTTGTAACAGAGACCAAAGAAACCCCTAGGCTTTGGGGTCTGTCTCCACTGCGTGTTCTAACAGAGAACAAAGAAACCCATAAGCGTTGGGGTCTGTCTCCACTGCATGTTGTAACAGAGACCAAGAATCATGCAGACTATAGTGTCAGCCCCCTTTTCATGTTGTAACAGAGACCAAAAAAAACCCTAGGCTTTGGGGTCTGTCTCCACCGCATTTTGTAACAGAGACCAAAGAATCCTGCAATCGATTGGGTCAGCCCCCACTACATGTTGTAATAGAGACAAAAGAAACCCCCTAGACTAGGCTTTGGGGTCTGTCTCCACTGCGTGTTGTAATAGAGACACCAAAGAAACCCATAGGCTTTGTGGTTCGTCTCCACTGCGTGTTGTAACAGAGACCAAAGAAACCCCTAGGCTTTGGGGTCTGTCTCCACTGTGTGTTGTAATAGAGACACCAAAGAAACCCGTAGGCTTTGGGGTCCATCTCCAATGCGTGTTGTAACAGAGACTAAAGAAACCCCTAGGCTTTGGGGTCTGTCTCCACTGCGTGTTGGAACAGAGGACAAAGAAACCATTAGGCTTTGGGGTCTGTCTCCACTGCGTGTTGTAACAGAGGACAAAGAAACCCTTAGGCTGTTGGGTCTGTCTCCAATGCATGTTGTAACAGAGAACAAATACAGCTTGGGGGTCTGTTTCCACTGAATGTTGTACTAGAGACCAAAATAAAACCTAGGTTTGGGGTCTCTATGAGCAGACGTAACGAGACTGCCCTCATAGACCATTCCCGGCTGGGAGTAGGTCACACACACATAAGAGGAAACACGCTTGAAGATGAGAAGAACTACCCTGTACTGACCACAGACCGCCTCCACCACTACCCCACCCCCCTCCCCTAGGGAAGTGGCCCTAGTAGATATTTCAGGTTGCTCACTCATTGTCCTGATGATGATCTTAAATCCCTAAAATGAAAATCATGAAATCAGCCAGGCATAAACCTTCCGCCCCCTGGTTCACACATGAACTACAAGCAGAAAGAAGCTGCTGCAAAAAACTTGAGCGGACATGGCGCAAATCCTATAGCATCAAAATGAAAAACATCTACAGGAAAACAGTGAACCAATTTCATAAACTAAAACGTTTCACCTTAAAAAATCATATAGCCAACCAAATAAAATTATCAGACAATTCTACTAAAGAAGTCTTTAAAATTGTCCAAAACTTCATGAACTTGAAACAATGAAGAGTAACATCACCTCGTCTGCAACTCTCTGTGAGAACCTCTCGCTCTTTTTTGAAGAAAAAATTCAAGATATCTATGCCTCATTTACTGAGACTGAGAGCCCTAAAACACCTTTACCCCCTCCCACAGTAGTATGGGCATACTTTTGCCCGATCAGCCCTGACACCTCGCTCAAGCTACTGCAAAAAACTAAATCCGGTTCTCCCATGGACCACTGCCCGGCGAGGTTTTTCAAATTACTGGCCCACCTGATTAACCCTTCGTTAAATCTGCTGTGAAACGTATCCTTAAAATCAGGCACCTACCCGTCTGTCTGGAAAACTGCACTCATTCAACCTATCCTCAAAAAAGAGGCTGCAGACCCAGCTTTACTAAAATATTTCAGACCCATCTCCTTACTCCCAGCACCAGCCAAGGTTCTGGAGAAATAGGTGCAGAAACAGCTATCCAGCTACCTAGACTCCAATAAACTGCTGCATGATACGCAGTCCGGATTCAGAGCTGGTTACAGCACAGAGACAGCACTGTTGGAGGTCGCTGAAACTATCCGAGAAACCTTGGACAAAGGCTGCTGTGCAATACTAGTGCTGCTTGACCGGTCAGCGCCGTTTGATACGGTGTCCCACAAGATCCTCCTTGACAGGCTCAGGCAATTAGGAATTAGTGGGACTGTACTGGCCTGGTTAAACTCCTTTCTTGAGGGGTGATTCCAAAGAACAAGATTGCAGCTGCATGTTTTGTCACTCCGCCTCCCGATTTGTGGAGTTCCACAGGGTTCGGCCCTTAGCCCTACCCTTTTTAATATTTATCTTGCCCACCTAGCCCCACTCATTGAGCAACATGACATTAGTGTCATCTCATATGCTGATGACACACAATTGATGTTTTCTTTTAAAGATCACTCAGAGGCAGCTTTTACTAAATTCAGGCATTGTCTGACAGATATCTCTACTTGGATGACAAAAAATTGCTTGCGGCATAATGCCGATAAAACAGAAGTATTGTTTTTCAATCAACCATCCCCCCGACCTGAACTTTGGTGGCCTTCAAAGCTCAACCCTCCCCATGCCCTGTCTCATCGGCTAGGATTTAAATTCAACAATACCCTGTCGTATAAAACCCAGGTAGGACATGTCTCCTCGCATGTTTTTGGAAATTAAAGGCACTCCGGAAACTCCTCCACCTCCTACCAATGGACTGTAGGAAAACGATTGTCCATGCATTGGTTACATTGCAATTAGACTATGCCAACAGTCTATATCTGAGCCTACCAGCCTATCTTTTCAGAAAGCTGCAAACAATACAGAACACAGCTGCAAGGCTCATCAGAAAAGTCCATTCAAGACATCACATTTCACCATATTTACGTAGCCTACACTGGCTACCGGTGAGGAAACGGACGGAATTTAAAGCTCTCGCCCTTGCTTACAGGGCAATAAATGGAGTGGGCCCCCACTATCTACGAAAAAGAATCTATAAATCACACCAAACTAGGAACCTTAGGTGCAATCATTTCGAACTCCTCTTCACCCCTCGTTTTGCCAAAGCCAGAATGGGCGGACGCTCATTCTCCGTTAAAACCACGGTTCTCTGGAATGCCCTACCAGTTCATATCAGAAAGGCCACATCGGAGTCCAGCTTCCGGAAGCTACTAACGACATGGCTCTTTTATCTCCCATAGATTCACGCAGGCCCCATTCTGCTAAACCCCCTGCTCCTCCTGTCTCCACTCAGCGCCGAGACACTCCCATCGGGGGTAGCTGTGCGCTTTATAAGCTATATATTATTATTAATAAAAGATCGAAATGCCGTCGACCCTAACAACAGGAACTTCCTCAATTGTACTCATTTATGCGAAGTTCCTATTCTGTTGTCAATGTGACGTAATGTTTTTCAGTTCACTGCACCGTGTCACATTACGCACCTGTCACTTTATGTGCGCACCTGTTTATTCTGAGTATCATTAACCATACGTGTAAAATAAACTGTTATTTTACACTACGTATGCACCCTTACCTCTTTCGTGCTCCCTCAATGATTAATGTCTAGCTAAATATCTATTTTACTCTGTGTCCTTCTCAAGGACTACACTTGTTTGCTTAGGACTCGATTGGGCCAAACTGAACCATTGTTTTCCCTAAACATATGCCAACCCGAGGTTCTCGTAACGGGGTACCCTTGTTCTATTATACTAGAGTCAGAGACCAAAGCAACCTGTGGACTGAGAGGGTCTGTTCCCACTCATGTTGCTAAAAGACAAAAGAAATGCATCGACAAGGGGTTTTGGTAGGAAATCATCTTGTTTCACAGATTTTAGTCAGTAAAATATGTTTTTTTTTCACGGTATTTCCTTATCTGCTAGGCACTTGTGATAAGGAAAATCCCACAGTTGGGTCCCTTGCACAATTTTACTCAATTCCTGACTTCTTTAGATCCAAATGTTCTTTGATGATGTGCTTGCCCGGTCAACTTTAGGAGGAGCAGCAGCTTGAAATATGATTAGATCACCCTTTCTCTGGGCAGCGAGGGTCCAGAGTTATACATATGGCAGTAGATGGCACCTTTTAAAACTGAGTTAGACAAACTCAAGGGCTGAAAGAAATCCACTCTGAACCTTCTCCCCTTGAAGAATGATCTGTGATATAAAGTGCAACTGGCTTGATTCCTTTGTTTGCTTGTTTGTTCGGATGGACATTTCATGGTTTTACCGTACCACTCTAAGGCCACTTGAGAGTGGTTTGAGAAACTGCAAGCATGCAGAAATATCATAACACAACAGTATATAACTAGCCACGGTGAGTCTTCAGAGCATCATGGCATATGTGCTAGAAGTTGTAGCGCTCTCACAAAACACATAGAAGCGGTAGACTGTGAGAAAGGCACTTGCAAGTTCTTTGTTCCGCTCTAGAGATTCTGTCTGCCTATTCGACGTTCCTACTCTAGATCTTGGCAATTCCAAGAATTGGATGAGGTGGGCTCACTCACGTCATGTGACATGCTTCATCATCGGCCACTTCATCCCACTCTGGTAAGATGGTACTACCTGGGCAGATTCAACCTCAAGTGGGGCTATATTGAGGGAGTTCTTAGAAATTATTTTATCTTGATAATTACCTGTGATCAAGTTATTTAAGCAATAAATACCCCAGAGTAAACCACAACGATCCCTTTATTAGGTGGTACCCTAGGTATATATAAAAGTACTAAAAGGTATACTCAGATGATGTTACTGGGTACAATCGCCCTTACATCCCTCTGAGGTGCCAACATGTTTCTGCCCTTAGGTAGCTTTAACTGGTCTCAGGCATTTTTCAGGGCTGATCTATGGATTCCTATATTAATTAGAATGATAATATAAAGAAATCTGGAGGGGACTTACCTCTCCTTGAATAGTCACTACGTAATTTACATAGCCAAGAGAGGCACTGTGTCTCATGATCTCAGGGTATTAAGAGTTTAGAGCAGGGGCAGATGCTCGATAGTGATAGATTTCAAATCTTGGAGCTTGCCTGTGAGAAGGCGCAGGTGTATAGAGATCTCATCAAGGCGAGCGGCCCAGTCTGAGAGTTGGTTGTTGTTTAAAGGTTGTGTTGAGAGTTACAGCGAGGGAGAGGGGCCACGAGGGCTAGTTGGAAGGTCAAACGTGTTATTGGTCTGTTCAGGGGGAGCGCATGAGTCATTGAGGGCTTGAGGCGTCCCAAGTATTGAGGAGCCAGGGATGAGGGGAGAGTGAGGGTGCGTATGTGTGGTGGGTGGGGTGTGGGAGAAAATAAGTTGGACGTGTTAGGTGGGATAAGATCTATGGAGGGCGTTGGCCAGGAATCAGACTGGGCTAAAGGCGAGTTAGGGGAGGTCACCCGGAGATGGAAAAAGCGGAGGAGCGGTAGAGGTAGCCCTTACAGGGGACCCATGTTGTATCTGCGTCGAGATCGTGGATGTGTGTGTCACCGTAGGACCACAAGCCACTTGATTCCCTCAAAGTGTGGACAGTGGAGGTTCTGGGGATACTAAGGCAAGGGACTTGGAGGGATAGAGTTAGCATGAGGAGTGCAGAAAGTTATTTGAGGTTGGAGTCACACAGGACGTGAGCTGGGGTGTGAGAATGACATCTTGGGGAATAGGGTGGTTTAAGAGGGTGTGAGAAGACTTAGAAATCACTGCTTTCTTGAGAGTAGGGAAGACATTATCCATCTTAGCTAAGGCAAGGAGCACAGTCAAACAACAAAGCAAAGCAGTTCACTTAAATGCTAGATTTACTATGGCAATGTAGGGTTTTTGACACCGAAAAAAATATGTTTACTTTTATCATTTTTTTCGATTGATGCAGGTCCGGCAGCTGCCCCAAAAGTAAAGTTTTGCAAATAACATGACAAAACAAAACAAGCATAGACAAAGCCAAAAGGCTTGAGGACAGCACCAGAATTACTGCCTTTGCCAATACTTGCTTCTAAATTGGTGGCAGCGGGAAATCCTGAGCTGCTGGGATCTGTTTGACTGCGGACTATCAGTGGGAATCACAACATGACCCTCAGAGCCAGAGCTGAGTCAGGGACGTCAGATCGTCGTATCTCGTATTTACTTTTATAGTATGTTCTGTACTATGTATATAATAATAGTTTTTAAAGCTGTTAAGTTCTTGTACGAATAAGTTGTCAAGTTTTGCAATGATTTGCATAACTGGGATGGCTGCGGAAGTTGCATTCA
The DNA here is from genome assembly GCF_964263255.1 of Lissotriton vulgaris. NCBI lineage: Eukaryota > Metazoa > Chordata > Amphibia > Caudata > Salamandridae > Lissotriton > Lissotriton vulgaris. The sequence goes on from NC_141697.1 coordinate 259,977,009, forward strand.
TTCGTGAATTGTTGTTTTTGGGAGACTGCCATTGTCTCTTTTGACACCCTAATTCAGCAGTTTTTAACCTGTAGTCCTGTGACCCCTGGTGCCCGCAACGTCTACTCAGGGGGTCCGTCACAGATTAGAACATTAAATAACATTAACAGATTCATAAAAAATGTACATAAAGAAGTACAATGCAAAAATGTAAATGTTAAAATGTTCTTTAAATATGCAGGAATTTATAATTGGAAGCTAAAAATTAAATTGGTGCCCTCAGATTGATGCATGGTAGTAGTGCAAATACATCAAATAGAATATAGTATGGACACCGGTTGGCCTCATTTGAATTTAGAAAATCCCCAACCTTTTCATTAAAATTAAAATTTTGTTTATTTATATTTGCAAATGAAATTAAATATCCCAGCATTTGAGTGTGTGCTTGATGAAGTTTATCCCTGTATTTATGTGAATTGTTTTAAGGTTCACATCATCGAATTTGCTTATGCCAGGGACCTCGGCTTCCAGTACTGATTCAAAGGGGTCCCACGTATGTTAAAAAGTTGAGCACCATTGATTGTATTATTGTAGTCTGGACTGTTACGCAATTAATTCCTGTATTAAAAGCCATCAGATGGCGCTGCTGCACAAGACGGGAAACGCAGAGGTGTCTATAAAGTTTATGGTAGTTAACTAATCAGACTGCCTGACCTCTCTATCCCTCAAAGCTTCAAAAGAAGCTTGTTTTTGTCTAAAAGTTAATCCTTCAATAATCAGCAATTTCTGGATCACATACGGGGACATACAGGGGTCTGGAGGTAGAGTGGGTAAAGGCGATAAATGTGCTTCGTTGGAGCGCAGGTGAGACAATGGGGGGAGAAAATGATAAAAGATTGAACAGTAACCTGGGGTGGGGAGGTGTGGGGGGGGGGCTTAGAAAGGGAGAATGCACAGAGAGAGCACATGAGTTGTGGAATTAGACTGACAGGTGCAGACGCGTCTCAAGGCACATGCGCTTTAGTAGAGATTTGAATATCACAACGGAGGGACCATTTTTAATGTGAAAAGGCGGTGTTCGAGATTCTGGGAGCAATAACCCACCTGGAACCGGAGCCCAATACATTCTTTAACAACAATGGTTGCTTGAGGAATATTTCAATCAACAGACAAAACACACCGACATAGACTAGTCTTGACTGTGTGCTCAACCTGTGGTCTTCTGTGACAGTATGCACAAACCTATGAATTGAACATAAGGCAGGCAGTTCTCGTTGAGCAAGAGCCCCAAGGGAGCCAGCTAAAGTGAGTGAGTTTGGAGGTAATGGCTGCGGTCCAGTTTCTTGGAGGTAGAGAAACCTTGCAACGGCAAGTGGGGGCAAATCGTCTTTCCAGTATGCAAGTAAGGAGGGAGGAACCACATTCAAGGCTGAGGCTTACTAGATAGCCTTCTGTGGGATTGTGAGCGGTCTAGTAGTTGGGTGGGCGGAGTTAGTGGGCTGGGGGGAAGAGGAGGATCCAGGGGATGGGCTAGTCAGTTAGAGTAGGGACGGGGACCTGAGAGCACATGTTGAATAAAGCTCTTAGATACATAAAGAAGTAGTCTGTCGTTATTACGAGGAAGACACGACAACTGGCGACGAGGGTGGGATGCACAGCTTGCTGTCCCTGAACCCGCAAATGACATTCGGTCCAGTTCCTAGAAATTGTGAAGGAAGTGGCTGCTGCGACGCAAGTGCCCCAAGAAGAATTGCCGCCCAGAGAAGAGAGGCCAGCAGTTCGTATCTGTTCCGTGATCGGGAGATCGCGTAGAGCCCCAGCAAAGAAGCGCAGTCGAGCATTGGTGAAGTTTTGAATTTGGCGCCGGTCCGCGCCTGAAGCGGTGAGAAGCTAAGAGGCCCGGCATGGTGTGAGGCCTACTGACAAGCTCTGAAGTCACCCAGTACCACTGTGCTACGAAATCGTAAGAAGTGTGAGATCAGAATGAATGCTTGGAAAAGTACTGAACAGATGAGATAGACCGCCACGAGAAACCCTCACCCCAAAAGCGTGCAAAGTGGAATGCGCGCGAAAAGCCGAAGTTTGAATTGCGGCCTAAGCGTACCTGGTGAAGCGGAGTGGCCGGCGAGAGACAAGCAGACGATTGGAGAGATCGTTGTGCCAGCAGTGTGGTGGCGACCGGTGAGTCCCTGTTGCAAAGCATCGTGCGAGTGAAGAGTGCATGTTGTCGGACATCGCAGAGTGAAAACTGTCAGTCAAGCGGCAATTTTGAAGTCAGGCAAGACGGGAAGGACCTCCCTGGTCAATAGTGAAGCGGCCATCTTGGAGTCAGGCATCAGTGCGCGCCATTCAGTTGAAGAAATTCGAGCACAGTAATGATCGAATAACGGACTGTACCAAGAGCGCATCACCCCAAGAGGCAAGACAAAGAAGGACACAAGCGTTTGTAGTGTTGCACAGAATTGCAGACATAAAGTGTCACGAGTACAGTGTACCGACGAGTCACATGAATGAGGTGACCCTGTTGCATGAAGACAAGCCCGAGACATTCCAAGCCACACGGTAATGAACTGATGAAAACATGAATAACATGAGATGATTGCTCAGCGTGAATAAGGGCATCACTTGAAACTGTGAACAGTGAATCACACGACTGCCCAGAGGCAGCTACAGAGTTCTTGAACAAGCACAAGACAATCCAAATGACCACACGTGGTCAAGACAGATAGAGTGTTACAGGAAACAGGAACATTTGATAAATCATTCATCATGTCAACGCACAACTCACCACAAAGAGAAGCCAAGCAAATCCTGGTGGGCATGACCCACCTGAGGCCCCCTGAGCCATTGACTCTGATAGCTGGTGGAAGCATGGGTCCACGGTGGCACGAGTGGGTTGAAGACTTCGAGGACTACATCAAAGGGTCCAAGGTGACGGTGGATGAAGATCAGTTGATTGCATTGCGTAATTTTGTTGGAAAAGACATTAGCAAAGTGATAAAAGAACTGCCCCCGGCTGAACCCGGGACGTATGCCAAAGTTCGTGAAGCCTTAAACAAAAAGTTCCTGCACAAGCGTAATGTTGATTATGAGAGATACATGTTTCACCAGGCTCGACAGGACAAAGAAGAGCTGATGAGCACTTACTTAACACGACTGCGCCGACTATCACAATATTGCAATTTTTACACATTTTACACTGAAGATGCCATACGGCTTCAAATGATTGACGGGTGCCAATCCAAAGCACTTAGAAGGAAGCTGTTAAAGAAAAGTCACTAACTTGATGAAATTAAGGAGATGACAAGGGTGCACGATCAGGCCGAGGAGCACGCCAAGAAGATGGAGTCAGGGCGTGCGGAGAAAAGAGAGCAGGCCAATAGAGTCCAGAAAGTCAGATCCCGCAAGCGTTCCAGAGAAAGGCCCAGAAGAAATAGGTCATCTGCCTGGCACCAGCGAGCCGGACACCGGCGCCCTGAAACCTGTCGGCTAGACAAACGGGCAGATCGTACCAAGAAATGCTATTGTTGTGGTTATGAGCTCCCACATACAGACGCCTGTCCTGTGATGGACCAGCAGTGTCGGAAGTGCAAGCACAAGGACCATTTGGAAGCTATGCATGGAGATCCTCGAGGTGAAATGAGGAATGGTGCAGCTCGAACGTCCAGGCCGGGCGCTCAGCGTCACCACGTGCGAACCTCACAAGATCACACTCAATCATTACCTCAGTCCCCAAACTCTAGTAGAGAGTCCAGACGATCTCAGTGGGTCTGCAGATCGTCGTCCCGAGAATTTCTGTCAGCATCTTGGGAACCTAAATACACCAATGAATATGCAAGCATGGTGGCTAACCCGGACCAGTTGAAAAAGTTCCCCGACTCAATATCCTCGTAGGAAACCATAGCACTAAGTTTGTGCTAGACAGCGGAGCTTCGCTAAATTATCTCCCAGTGAATGAGTATAGAAAGATGAAACCAATGCCCACCTTGAACCCAGCACATGTCCGGGTGTACACATGGATGGCTGAAGAGCCACTGAACTGTCTTGGGCAATTCTCCACGACCCTAAATATAAGACTAAGTCCATATCAGCTGTCATACATGTTATTGAGGGTCCAGAGGCGGACTGCCTTCTCAGCTTGCTGACCGCTGAACGCCTTCGCCTAGTAGAAATTCTGTATCAAGTCAACAATGATCCTGATATAATTCATAAATTTCCAAAGTTGTTCTCCGGCCTGGGGAAGATGAATAAGTGTCAGATTAAACTTCACATAAATGAACAAGTCCGTCCTGTTGCTCAACACCCTCGCAGGGTGCCATTCCATCTACAGCAGGCCATCGAAGATGAACTGCAAGAGTTACTGAAAGCTGACATCATTGAACGTACGCATGGTCCCACGCCCTGGGTGTCACCGGTAGTGATAGTTCCCAAGAAAGGGACGCCCGAGAGAGTGCGCTTGTGCGTGGACATGCGAGTGCCTAACATGGCCATAGAACAGGAGCGCCATCCAGGGCCTCATCTGAGTGACATGATATCTGCCTTAAACGGCACAAAAGTGTTCTCCAAACTTGATCTAAATAAAGGCTATCATCAGTTAGAATTGCATGACAAGTCGCGATATATCACGACCTTTGTCACACACTTGGGGTTATTTCGCTACAAGCGATTGAGTTTTGGCATATCCTCAGCAGCGGAAATATTTCAGGAAGCCATTCGTCAAACCATTCACCATATACCCAACACCCTGAACTACAGTGATGATATACTGGTGTATGGGTCTACCACTCAAGAACATGCATTGTTGGAAGCCAACCTGACCTTGAATCGAGAGAAATGTGAGTTTCACCGGTCCACACTCAAGTTCTTCAGGCACATTTTTTCAGCAGCCGGGATGAAGCCTGACCGCGACAAAGTAGCTGCCATGAATGACGCCAAGAGTCCACAGGACGTTGGAGACATCAGGTCATTCCTGGGCATGGCCAGTTATTGTGCCAGGTATATCAAAGACTATGCTACCATCAGTCATCCTCTTAGAACCCTCACCAAGCAGGGTCAGCCGTTTGAATGGATTCCCCAATGTGAGCGAGCCTTCTGTGAGATCAAAAAGGCAGTAGAGTCTGCCTCCAACCTAGCATATTTTGACCCCAAACGCAAGACAGAAATCACTGTGGATGCCAGTCCGGTGGGACTAGGTGTCATACTTGCACAATATGATAACGACACTGATCAAAGACACATTGTGGCTTATGCGAGTCGCAGTTTGACAGACCCAGAAAAAGCATACTCACAACCAGAGAAAGAAAGCCTGGCGGTTGTGTGGGCGTGTGAACATTTTCACGTCTTCATATATGGCAAACATTTCACGATGGTGACCGATCACCAGGCCCTTGTGACGATATTTGGAAACCCTCGAGCGAAGATGCTGCCTCGCATTGAACGGTGGGGTTTGAGACTACAAGACTACATCTATACCATTGTACATAAGCCTGGGAAGTCGGCCAATCCTGCTGACTATATGTCATGCCATCCGCAGCAGTCTCAGATCACTGGGCCATCTATGGCTGAGGAGTATCTTAATTTTGTGGTGGATCAGGCCAGGCCACCGGCAGTTCCTCTCAAGGTCATTCAGAAAGCCACTAGAGATGATGCAGCGCTGCAAAAAGTTATGAGCTGTTTGCGAAACAACCTGTGGAGAGACATTGATAAGGAAGGGGAGAGTGAGCCACAGCTTTGGCAAGAACTGCAGGCATTTCAGCACATCAAAGAGGAGTTGTCATCCACCTCCGAGGGACTCCTGTTAAGGAATCAGAGAATTGTCATTCCCAAGAAACTACGCCAGGGAGTCATCAATCTGGCTCATGAGGGTCACCGTGGCGTTGTAGCAACTAAAAGAGCGTTGAGAGAAAGAGTCTGGTTCCCTCTATTAGATCACATGGTCGAACTCGCATTAAGAGATTGCACTCAATGTCAATTGGTCAAGTCTGGAGATCTGCCGTCGCCACTACAAATGACTAAATTGCCTCAAGGAGTGTGGCAGGAATTGGCCATGGACTTTTATGGCCCGCTGCAATCTGGCAAATATGTCCTTGTAGTGATTGACGAATATTCACGATTCCCAATTGCTCAATTTGTATCGTCCACCAGTGCGTCCAGCACAATTGCAATGCTAGATGAGGTGTTTGCTGCCTGGGGTGTTCCTAAAGAACTGAAAACAGACAATGGTCCCCCATTCACTAGTCAGGAGATCGAGGACTTTGCAAAGCATTTAAATTTCCACCACCGGAAAGTCACCCCGTTGTGGCCACAGGCTAACGGCACTGTGGAACGATTCATGGCCACTCTCAAGAAGACTTTTCAACAAGCAACCTTGAATAAGCGAGATCCCCAAGTGGCTCTCAATGAAGTGTTGAGGGCCTATAAAACCACCCCACATGCCACCACGGGCAAGTGCCCAGCGACATTAATGCTGGGTCGACCTATCCGGACCAGAATTCCCACATGGGAAGGCGCGCTGAGACCCGTGTCCCCTGCCCGCATTGATTCCGAAGTCCGAGCTGCCGATGGTGCGAACAAAGAGATCATGAAATCATATGCTGATCGATAAGTGGAGAAGTGTGGCTCAATGATTAGAGCGGCAGACCCTGATGCAGAGGTCTAGCCTGGGACCAGGGTTCAATTCCCTGCCTCGGCGGGTCTTGGGCTCAAAAATTCCACGGACCTGATAATTCTCGCCTCGGTGCCTATTCCAATCATGGAGTCCCACTCTGCAACTCTGGACAATAGCTTGCTTAATCTCCACAACGGCCCCCACAACGCTAAGGATGCCTAGCCTCCACCTTGGGGGTGCCCAGGAGTGGACGCCTCACAGGGAAAGCCAGGATGGGTTCCACAGCGGTATTTGTACAAGCGCCTTGAGACCCTTGCGGCTGAGTAGTGCGCTATACAAGTATCAATTTACATCAACGCCGGCGAGCCAGACCCTCCTCCCTGCAGGAAGGAGATACTGTTGTGGTAAAACAAGAGCAACAAAAGAAAATGGACTGTCGATTCCGAGATGATCCTTTGACCACTACGCGCCAGAAGGGCACCATGGTGACTGCAGAATCAGACAGCCGGAGAATTACCAGGAATATATCCCATTTCCAAAGATGTACTCCAGCTCTGAGAGATGCTCTCACTAGAACAGTTGAACCAACCAGTGGTGAATGCAGTGAGAGTTGTGACCAAGTAAGAGACCCTCCAAATGTGGCGCTCAGCCTGAAAGTGAGACTACCTATGATGGAGGCTCCCAACGGCCTCGACGAGATGTTCGACGGCCTAAACGACTAATTGAGGAACTATGAATTAACTGGTTATTCCATTTTGTTAAGAAAGGGGGAGATGTGGGATTGTGAGCGGTCTAGTATTTGGGTAGGCGGAGTTAGTGGGCTGGGGGTAAGAGGAGGATCCAGGGGATGGGCTAGTCAGTTAGAGTAGGGACGGGGACCTGAGAGCACATGTTGAATAAAGCTCTTAGATACATAAAGAAGTAGTCTGTCGTTATTACGAGGAAGACACAACACCTTCCTTGTCTGCCAGGTTCAAATCCTAGGAGGTGAGAATGTGTTTTATCTTTTTGAGTTTGACCCCGGCAGGTTTGTCCTTACATTGAATGTGACCTATGAGATTATGTTTGAGTTGAGCAGGAAACCCAAGGATTTAGCAGAAGTGCTCAGTCAATCTGAGAGGGACAGTTGCTGATTTTAGGGGTTCAAGCTAGATGAGACAGGTAGATAGTCAAGTTTTGGGATGAAGAGAAGAAAATTATATTCAATGCATTGCCATTTTAGATGCTTCTTCTGTGTGTTACGTGCCTATTGGTGGAATGAGATGGCAAGATATTTAAGAAGTTCATTCAGAGTTTTTTTAAAAGAGTAAAAAAAGAATGGTAACTAGGGTGGAGCCCTGAATGGCGCCGCATGCGATGAGGTAGTGATCAGAGTGGGGATTACTCATTTTAACCAGTGGAGAGTGCACTGTGAAATAACAGTGACATCACTTCGGGACTGCTTCCTCCAGACCCATCATCATTTCAGAGTTTGAGGAGGATTTGCAAGTCTATAGTATTTAACTAAAAGGAAGACAAGGCAGGGATTGCCTTCCTCAAAAGTGCAAAGGACATTGTCGGTCATCATTACTATCACAGAATCTTTATTGTAGCCAGCACTATAACCAGATTGGATAAAAGTCAATGGGTAATATTCCGTACATGGTTAATCAGTTGGAGGACACATACCTTTTTGTCGCCTTAGCCAGAAAGGCGAGTCCCAAGATGGTACAATTGTTCTCAAAGTTGGAGAGTTCAATGTTAAATTTTTTGAGGAAAAGTGTAACTTGTGAAACTTTGACACAAGTTTGGTGCGCTACTATTTTAGAGAGATACATTTGTGAGGGCCAAACAATTAGCAAATAGCTTAAACAAGGTTTTTAGTCATAGAGGGAGGGACTGGATCACTGGATTACAATGAGGGTTTTATATCGGGGATAAAGGAGAGGAAGGTGTCCTCCCAGATGACGTAGGATTTACGTCAAGAAGAGAGTGGTTCAGTGCTGGGATGTCATGGGGGATATTGAGAGTTGCGCCCTGATTCAAGAGATGTCATTAAAAGCAAAGTTCCAGTTCGGTTCTTTTTTTATTGTCAGAAGAATGAGGAGAATTCATTACATATTTTACTGACTGCACCAAAATCAGAGAAAGGAGGCATTGGTTTGAGATTTAATCATTGTACCTGTTCAGGAAGAGCATTCTTTGTTAGACATGCCACTGTATCTGACAAAATGGAGGATTTGTAGTGTCCTTTTGTGTTTGAGATAGGTAAGTGACAAAGGAGTTTTTGTGATTCTCCAAAGCTTTTCGGCTCTTCCAACAGTGCGTTTTTTAGACTAAGCCGGGATGAGAACAATTTAGAGGCTTTTCTAGA